>NC_132951.1:2471875-3201250 GCF_034638445.1 Ciconia boyciana | reverse complement strand
ACTTTCCCCTGCATGGAAAATACCGTATGTTACACCAAGAGACAAATACCAAAGTCCTTAGCTGGTTCTTTAAAAAAAAAAAATAAATCTCCTATTGGCCCTGGTGAGAGTTTTGCCTGAGTAAGGACGTCAAGATTATGCATGCTAATTAAATGAACCACCCATCCCTTCAGAGTCTGCTCTCTGCTGGGAATTCCCCTCTGAGTAACTTGCTCCCAGTGAGGAAAGGAGTTGCATGAAAAATTTCCCAGATGGTGAATCCGTTAGAGAAAATCACAATCTGTTTGTGGCTTTTTCAAACAAAAAAGAGCACAGGAGACGCTGCGGAATAAATTTGTTGTTGCAAACCATTTGCTCAGTAATGGGGAGAATTTAGATGGGCAAAGAGCTTTTTTTCAGAGGAGTCTTATCTCCCTGCCTCTAAAAATGAGCAATGGTTTAAAAAATAAATTACAGTGATGTATATTTTAAAAGCCTAACGCGGTTACTTTAATGATGCCTGTTCATTTATTCTGACATCAAGGGTGTCTGAAGCCGCTGGGGGACAGTGGCCTCGTCCAAACCTCCAAAGGAACAATTGCTGCTGTGTGCTACGCCCGGCTTTGTGTACCCGCCCGGCACAAAGGAGCCATTTCATACGGAGCCGCCGTGTCCTGGCAAGTCTCCTGCCAGCATCCCTGGGCATGGGGACCCTCGCAGCCCTGGGACCCCGGTCCCCGGCCAGCCCAGCTGGGCGAGAGCAGGGCTGACCCTAACACCATCTGCGATTTGGGGCCAAAGCCAGCCCCAGCCAGGGGAGGGGGCTTGGGGGGGCGATGGAGCTGCCTTTGGCTGGGGAAAGGCATTTGGGCAGGGGTAGGCGTTGGCAGAGCCCGGCAGCGGGCCCAGGCAGGAGCTGCCTGCACGTCCCTGGGATGGACGGTGCCGCCTCGTTGCAGGCTCAGCAGAAGGGAACGTGTGCCCACGCGCCGGCCAGCCCCTTCCCTCCCGGGGTGGGAGCGTGTTGGGGTGCCAGGCTGTGCCCTGGGGGCTGCGGGTCCCTGCTCCTTCCTGCCAGCCCTGCTGGAAGGGGACGATGGCTGGGGCGGGGGGGACCGGTGGGTGGCTGGCACTGGGGAGGGCTCGGATCCCTGCTTCATCCATCAGAGCCCGAGACACCGCATCGCTGTATGCAGGCTGGCTTTGCTGCATTACTGATGTTGCCTGGACACGTGTCACTTAAAATCTGAATTTCATAAAAAGCTCCAAGCCAAGAAAAATTCTTCCAAGATTTTCTTTTTTTTTTTTTTTCATTTAAACTTCAAATGAACACTGCTTAATAGTTTATTGGAAACGCGTTTGCTTGCAGTTATGTGCAATGTAGGCACTGTTACTTCCTTCTTTTCCATGTGAGGCTGACTGCAAACTGTCTGGTGGCAAACATGAAACCCGGCATTGTGCAATGCAGCGGGGCCAAGGGTGAGGCAGGCGAGTGGGGAGCAGCATGCGCGGCTAAAATGGGCTGAATTTTAAATGTGAGGTTTTCTTCGCAAAACTGATGGTGAATTCTTCTTGTGCATACATTGATTTAATCAGCCAACATCATTTTAATAACCCAGTCCTTACCGCTAAGAATCACGTAAACACGCGCTGTCTCAGTTTTGCCAGGTTCGGTTTAGGAGAGATTTATGTGCCTTCAGGATTTGTACAACTTGCTGAGCTTCAAGGACTGAGGGTCCAGCACGAGTCACGACGGGGACTTGCACACAGTTCTCTTGTACTCCAGCCTTTCCTAATGAACCAAGCTGGTAGTGCTGATTTGCCAACAAATTTCCCATTTACTGTTCACCAGAGCATCAGTTGTGACAAATAAACAGAAGAAGGCAGCATTTCACTGAAAGCATTTTACGTACTGATTAAGACACTATAGAAAGAGAGCTCCTCTGGGTACAGGGGAAGGCTTGGTTGCAAAGTAGCTATTGCTGTGCTTAAGGGGGCTGCTGTTAGGGCTTTGCAGCCCTAGCCAGGTCAAAAATCACAGAAATACATGTATTCCTGAAATCCGGCTGTCCGAAGCCAGGGGAGTGCGCCTGTCTTTGCAATAGCAGGGGAGTGTTTTCCACAGAGATTGTTTGTTTAAATTATGCCTATATTCACACATTGTGAACGCCTTCAGAAAGGGATGAATGCGGTGCCTGGTTTTGAGAAAACACAGGATAATTTTTATGATCAGTAACGACATGATAGCAATGTGCTACAATAAGGGCAAGCAAATTTCACGCTTCAAGGACCGTAACTGCTTACCAGAGAGGGCAGGAGGGGACTGATGCTGCTTTTTCTGTTCTTTGGGAATGTTGGACATGCATGAAAGTGCTATAGGATTTTTGGTCTCTTCCTTTAAAGCATCAAGCACCAACAAAGAACTGAAGCAAGAACCAAGACCTGTAACCTGGTTATAGCTCTGGATAAACATCCAGTTCTGCTGGAGTCAATGGCAAACTGTCAGTGCTTTCAGCGAGGTCAGGATTTCACCTTGTGTTCTTCTCAAACAAAACTGCCTGTTCTTGGGGAAATAAATAAAACATTTGAAAGCAATGCTCATAAGGTCAAGTTGCAATGTGCATACGTACAGGAGATGTACGTTGCTTTGTGTCGGTGTGTAGCACAAGAAATATGAGGCCAAATCCTGAAGTTCCTCGTTTCAGGCCACTGCTGTGGGTTTTTCCCCAGGCTGACTTTGCTGCCGTCGTAGTTCCCACGTTGCTGCCGTGCTTCCCGGCTTGCATCGAAACACCCGCTGCCTTTGAGAGCAGCGCGTGGATGGGACCACCGGGAGGAAGATGGGTTTGCGTTTCCTATATGAACGGCAAGCACAAGGGGTTGAATTCAGCCCAGGTGTGCAAGCTGCACCTCCCTGGGGGGGTCCAAAAGCCCCTGGCATAATAAGACACGAGCGGGGCTGACCCCCGCGGCTCAGCCCCTTTGGAGAAACCACCCCACTGCTGTGGGTCCCGCTGGGCAAGCGCACCCAGCGCCTTGTGCTCTGCGTTCGAGGTTGACACGGTGCGGCAAAACCACAGGGGACAGAGATGGGCGATGGCCGGGTTCGTTCACAGCCTGCCCGTGACCTTGAACATCATTTACACCCTTCCAGCGCATGATTCGGGGGAGAAAGCAAGGGCGGGGGCGGTGGCACAGTATCGAAACGTTTGTTCAGCAATTGCTGCAAAAAGAAAACTTGCTTCAATCTGCAGAGATGCCAACTGAATTTTGTTTTGTTTTGGTATTTTGGAGGCAAGCCAAAAGCAGGATGTTGGGAAGTCTTCAGCAGCTACTGCCTGCTTGTTCCATACCAAGCATAACTTTGTATATATTTTTATCGGCAAACTCGGTCCCACGCATCTTGATGCGCAAACAAGAGCCGTGGCTGCAGGGCTGCTCTTCCAGGGTGCTGGAGAGAACAGAGCCGTTTTCCTTCCCTGTTTTATTAAGTCAGAGTTGCAGGAGCTGGCCTGCAAAGGTATCTTTTTTTCCCTGCCAGCTGCCAGCTGCTAAGAGGAATAGCAAGTGGTTGATTTGATTGGAGAGGGGAAGAAAAACAAGTTCCGTCCCCGTTGGGGTCCCTGCTCCTCGGTCTCAATACAGGGGAGATTTCGGCGCGGTCCTGGCTGCGATTCTGCAAAGGTTGCAGTGAATTTAGGGTATTACTTGTTTGCATTTCATGTGGGGATGAGGCGCGTTTCTGCTTTGTCAGCAGAAGGGCCTGTTCTCTCCCTTGCACAATAGAAAGCCGCTGGGTATAAATAGCCTTTCATGCCTGTCACCCCGGTGACTTTAATGGCGATGCCCTGATTTAAGCCCTGCTTCCAGAAGATGCTTCAGGTGTGTGCTCTCCCTATGGGACTGAACACGCATTTAAATTAAATGCCTGTTTAAGAGGCTCTAAGCAGCGATGCACTAAGCCCGTGTTTCAGCGCTTTCCAGAGCTGGGACTGGCACGAGGGGGGGAGAACGGAGCCCGTTGTCGCTGTTTAAGCACTACAACTGTTGCCTTCACAAAGGATCAGTGCTCAGAACAGGGAGACATCTTAAGAGCGTCTGACAAATATATGTACATTTGGGGACCGCGAGCCTTGAATTCGTAATACGGTGAAGGGTATTGAACATGACAGAGCTCCACGGAGGATAGAGCCGACGCTCCACCGGCGTGCCTCGGCAGGACCGGCTCAAACAAGCCCCCGGGATCGCCGGGGTGGGACGGCAGCCGCTGGCGGGGGGACGGGACGGGTGCCTAGCACCCAGCGGGCACGGAGGGGATGGGTGCTCTCTCCTGTCTCCCTTGTTCGTCTCCTGCCTCTTCGCGGAGAGCTTCGCAGCTCGCTCTCATCAGTGTTTTCCAGTGCTCACCGCACTGCAGCCCCAGTATCACCTGGGGTCAGTGAGCATTGTCAATTTAATACTAATAACTGAACGATTCCTCTCGGGGGCATTTAAGGTGCGGGCTGGGCTGGGTGCAGAATCCCGACCTCAGCGACAGGAGATCTGTGTCGTGACAAGCTGGGCAGAAGCCCCCTGACGGGGTGGCCCAGTCCCACCTCTTCCCTTGCCCCGTTTGCCCTGCCTGCATCCTGGTTGCCCCTTTGTTCCTAAGAAAAGCGTGCGAGGTGACTATGGATGCCTTTTTAAATGCTCATCGTCACATTATCCATCAGATACATATTTACAATCATTCATTAAATTAGGATGTACGTTTCATTCTTCTTTCTTAGAATATTAATGCCTACTCCTGGCTGAAATGCCATATGAATATTCATTAAAAAATCAATCAATTCCTGTGCCAGGAATGATGTCATTTGAGCAATAACTGAAGCAGTAATCGAGCATGCTATGAAAAAACGATGAATGCCATCAGATCTAATGTTTATTGAACTCCGTGTGGGTAAATCACAGTAGGTTTTTTTCTGTGCTTTCATGCGAATAAACCGGTGCTCCAGTTCCTCCTCCTGCCTGGCACCAGTGAGCCCAGCCCGGCCCGGCCCGGCCAGGAGCGGGGAGCACCTTGGAGCAGGTACGAGACATCCCGCAACGATGGATGAGTCTGGGGGCCGGGCAGGACGTCACATCGCTGCAGAGCTCCTAATGAAGAGCGTATTAGAAATTATGCTTACAACAATGGGAAACAAAAGCTCTCAAAACTGTTGTGGGAAACCTGGAAAATTAATAGGCTGAAGTCTTCTTTCCAATAGATCTTTGGCTGGCGAAGGTCTTTCTCATCACTTAGGGCATTGTCCTAAGGGAGTTGAAGTGGGTTGGCTTTTCTTGGGTTGTCCTCTCCGTTTTTAATGGTGGAGCTACCAGGGAAAATACAGAATAAAGAGTAACCACGCTTTGGGAGGGATCATTATTACTCTAAATTTTCTCGAGTCGAGACTTTCTCGACAATAGCAAAGGAGCTGTGCCAATGCACGGGCTTTGACTGTGGCTCCCGTGATAAGATCACACTCTGGTTGTGTGGGAAATATTAAGAGTTTTGGCTTCAATTCAGCAGCAGGAGTCGCTTTGGAAATCTTTTGTGTGCAATGCACCAACCTTATAAAAAAGGTCATCTTCAGGATCTGCTTTTTGCCGTAGCTGCCATATTAAAATCCTCCATCAACTCTACAGAACAAATTACGTGGAGCATTTATCCTGGGAAGAAGTTGGTTTGATTGTAACTATACATATTTTCTAAGATAACTTTAATAGGCAAGGTTGTCACCCAAAGAAATTTACGTTTTTCCTTTGTAACAGAGGGAGGCATCAAATGCAATAAATTTGTTTTCTTTTACTTTTTTCCCCTCCTGATTTCTGCCAAAAGAGATACAAAAATAGCCTGAGTTTAAAAAATGAGCAAAACCTTGCTTGGAACTGACAGTCAGCCCTCAGTTTTGTTCTGCCGAGAGCAGCACGCGCTCCGGGCCGCATCTGCGGTGCTTCAGGGGCTGCTGTGTGTGTTCAGTTGATCTCCTCGCAGGAGTTCGGCCCTGGCAGTAACCGGAGCAGTAAAAGGCTCCTCCAGAGTAGAAAGGAGAATTAAAATGTGTTTTCTGATGGGAGTCAGGGCTGCTGGAGCCGTTCTTGCTGGGTGATGGGATGCCATCTTTACAAAGAACTGAAAATCTGGACACAATTCTCTCCTCAAAATCTCTTCTGTGTTACGGTGGATGCTCCTGATTTGGCGGTGCAGAGGTCAGGTACGGCATGGCTGCCCGGGAGGAACGCCAGCGCGGCCGTGGTGCCGCCAGCGGCTCTGGAGCACGGCAGCGGGCTCGGGGAACGGCCGTTGGATGAGCCCAGCAGGCAAATACCTGGCTCCTTTTGTTTTTCTGAGTATTTGGGGGGTTGTGCCACATCTTATTGTTATTTACACCCAGCCAGCCCCTGCAGAGCATCCTCTACCTGTATCATTACACAAGTGCAAAAGGCACCCCACGACCTAGGGCGTCTTTCCCACTCGCCGTTTCCCTGCCCCGCGTGTCTCACTGCTGAAAGGCAGAGGTTTGGCCTGATCCTGTAATTTGCTGAGCACTTCCCAATTCCCATCCTCTCCCAGGAGAGGCTGGGCTGAGCGGGCAGAGGAGGTGGGAGAGGAGCTGGCAATCGGGCGCTGCTTTCTCAGGACGTTCTCACAGTACGTTGGAGCTAAATATTTTGGAAATTTCACAGTCATAAGAGTTTAAAATTCTTACCATGAAGTAAGTTATCGCTTAATCATTCAGAAGATCACCTCGATCGCTCAGAATAAAAATCCAGACTCTCTCATGTCCAGCAGCAATATTTCAGGAGACATCTGGGCCAAGCCCAGGGATGCAGGGATGCAGGGCTGCTGCATCCCCTCTGCCCTGGCCCATCCTCACGGAGCTGTCGCTGGAGAAGACAGGAGCCCAGGTCTGCTGGTTTGGCTGTCCACATGCTAACATTAACAGATAAAATCTTCAGTGTGTGTCAGTATTAGTAGTAGCCCATTTCCAGTGGTGAAAGAGCCACTTCCCAGCAGCGCCTGCCGGTGACACCGGATCCTGGGCTCCCGGCAGAGGAGGAGCGGGGAGCCACGGTTACCTGCTTCCACCCCCAGCACCGCAGCATCGACTCAGGAATCACGGCTCTGACAACAGCGACTTGCTGCATCAGTCACATCACAGACACTTCAAACCGAAATGTTCCTCTGCGGAAAGGAAGAGGAAACACAGAGCGATTATGCCAGTCTCTCATTTACATGCTTAGCTTAGAAAAATTAAATGCCTGACTTCATCTCACACAGTTTCACCCTCTCGTTGAGGGCATCACTGTCACCCGCAGAGCAGACACGTGGCCACCCGGTCCTCTTTCCACCCGGCCAGAGTTATTTGCCCCTCCAAAGGTGACCTGAGCTGCTTGATTTAAGGCATCTTGCTTGTGTTTCTGTGCATCTAAATCACAACATGGTGAGGGCTGGAAGGGAATCTGTAGGGAGAGGCTGAACACCATTTATTTGCTCAGCGGTCAACTGAGCGGTCAACTTTAAATTAATTAAAATTATTATGCAAGAAAGACTTTGAAAAAGTGATGGTTGTATGAAGAAAAGGAGACATACTATGTGACAAGCCTGAGACAGTCTGCAGGGAGTTTTGGTTTGAGAGACATCACAGGGTGTTGCTCGGTGTCCCCAAAAGCTCCGGGCTGGCTGCGGACATCCCTCCCCATTACCAGGGAGCCCAGCTTCACCCTCTCTGCTAAACCAGAAAGGGACGCTCCTTTCCTGAGTTTCAAAACCCTTTGGAGCAAACAGGTGACCTCAAAGGCAATGCCCTGCAGCAGGGGCTAATCCTAACACGAATCGTCGCAGTCCCCCAAGTTGCTTGGTACAGTAGCTCCTGCGCTAATGAGTCGTATTCTCACACAGCCAAGTGAAAGACGATGCATCTGGGAGCAGAAATCATGGTCAGGCCTTAAAGAGAAAGCAGTCAGCCAGAGAAGGACTTGTAAAGTCCTGTCAATCGTGCCAGTTCGAGTTAAATACAATTTCTGAGCAGTAAAGGCAATTAAATATCAAGATCATTTACGAGAAGAGGTTCTATCCACCAACACGTTGAGTCTTTAAGATGAAAGTAGATATTTTTCTGAAAATTTTATTTTAATGCTGCTCTTGGGGAAAAAGTCTGCAGTCTGTGTCCAGGGAGGTCAGGAGCCTTCCAGCATCAGAGCCCAGCAAGTTCAGCTAAGCCAGGGCAGGTAGTCCCTGCACATGAATTAACAGCCAGAGTGAAAATGCCTCCCGGGACTGGGTTTTCTCTTCTCCTGCTTGCACGGCCACCATTATGTAATAAATAACTATTAAAACAGGCCGACGATACATTATTTTTGTTATTGTCCTCCTCTCACCTCGTGGGAGGCCCAGCTGGAAACAAGCGGTGCCTTGCTCTTCTGGAGCAATCCTCAGGACAGGATCTGAAGGATTTCTGTATTTATAGACAGAGTGAAGCCTTTTTCCACGCAACCTTGTGCCATTTTAGGTAGGACAATGCGGCCACCTTGGAGACACTCTCATTTCTGTTTGTTTTAACTTATTCCTAATAATTTTAACGTAAACCAAATAAGCCTGGCTTTAGTCAGAATAACCACCGTTGGCACCGTGTCAGCTGTGTGGGGTAGGGCGGTGCCCGAGCCTTGCGTAGATGTCTAATGTAAAGAACTCAGAACTTTTTTTACTTTATTTATAGAAAATAACAACTCTTACATCCGATTCCATCACATTGGCTCACTCCGAGCAGTGTCTTAGCCCCTGAGTGACTTCATCCTGTTACTGGGGATGCTGATGTGGGGAAGCCCTGCCCGGAGGAGCGAGGTGGCAGAGCCTGCTAGCGGTGTTTCCCATTTTCTGGTGGGCGTTACGTGAGCTGGAGCAGATGGAGGGTTGGGATAGCTGGGGCTGTCACACCACGTTCAAAGCTGGAAAGGAGAATACCCGGGGGAGAACAAACAACTGAGCTGAACAGCCACCAAAGACAACAAACAAAAGGCTTTCTTGGGCTCGAAATTGTCTCCCTGGGTCCTGCAGCTTTGGCTGAGCAAAGATTTCGCGGGCTTGTCCCAAAACGCGGTGTTAGCACCCTGTCCCTCCTCAAGCGTGATGGGTAACAGCAAGGTGCAGCGAATACGCCATTCGCTGTCCCATCACGGCTGATCGCGCCTGGCAATTGCAATTACTAATGTTACAAGTGGGCTGCAATGGCAGTTATCTCCCAGGGTCGTGGTCTGGTTCAGAGAGCTCAGACACCGTCAAAATGCCAATTCTGAGCCCTGGGCCTCCCAGGAGATCTCTGCGGGGCTGACATGAAAACATTGCTGGGCTGGAATGAGACCCCCCGTGACCCAGGAGAGATTTACTGCAGCAGGGTTAAAGCTTTCCCAGTGAAATACATGCCAGCAAGGCTCCCTAATGGGAGCAGAGTGTAATTCCGGAGTGGGAAGTGAAATGAAGACACCACAAAGCGGTCAAGGAGCAGAGGAGCGGGAGACTAACGAGGCAGAGCCAGCAGATAAATTCCCGGGATGGTCACAGGTTGTCATTTAACCTCTTTATCTCCATTTTCCAAAGGGAAAGGCAGGTGTAATACCTACCTTCAGACCCATTTTGAGCTTTGTGGCTGAGGCGTGTACCTAGATAGTTACTGCTCTATACGGCCAGAACCTACGTATCCTCCCACACCGCTCAGCTCTACTACACTGACTGCAACAAATCCCCCAAGGAACCAACTCTTTCCTCACTTACGGTGTTTTAATTTTGTACGAGGACATTAAAGATTGTCTCTATTCTTGCAGGCTGGAGCACAACAAGCAGAACTCATCATCTGGCAAAGTTCACTTGGCTGGTATGATGGGGAGAGGAAAAGGCAAATCCCTCTGCCATAAATAAATAAAGTATGTAAATGCGGGTTTCTGATACATTTTGTTTTGTCATTTGCTGCTATTCATGACGGTATGTTAATCCCGATGAACTTTATACGGCTGTAATATAGCTGCTGTGTCCTCTCCGCTCTCCTGTGAATACCAATTACGCTGAAGTGTTAGCTAAATGTACCATCGAAGTAAAGGTTCCTGGGGGCAGGTGATTTTCTCTCCCTACCGGATTCCTGTGTAGTTCACAGCGCGATGCAAATGTGTTGGACAGGGCAGAGAATGCTGTTTCTACCTACAAAGAAAACTTCTGTCCCAGTTACAAAAAGTCATCCTAATAGGACAATTGATCTGCTTTGCAAAGTCCTCTGAAGGATTGCTTCAGAAAAATGAGTCTCTCAGGCAGACTTCTTAATATTTGTATTTCTTCCAGCATCCTCTTCCAGCCCGGAGCTGCTCTGCTGTGCGTACGTGCTGCTGCCACAGCCGCGAAGTGCTGGGGAGCAGCCCAGCCTGCTCTGGGGCTCACGTCGATGCCCATCCCCGCGGCAGCGTGTCTGGAGGTAGGAAGATTAGAAAGATCTTGCAGGTCTTGTTCGTTACCGAGTTTGCTGGAAAGTCACGTCTCTGCACGAAAGAAATTTGTCCTCTGCTCACTGGTTTCACCGGAGGTCGGTGCAGCGGTGCTTTGCCGTGGGCTCCCTGGCAGCTGTGAGCCTGGTACCCAGCCAGGCCGGCTCCCTCGCACAGGCGGTCAGAAATACAAGCGGGAAGCAAGATGCAAAGTGTATTTTAACCATCTTCAGTGTCCTTAGAGCCCGGAATTTGGAGAAGGAACAAAATCTCTACAGATTTGCAGGGAACAGCTCATGTTTAACTGAAGAGCCGCAGCCAGGAAGGGTTAAACGGACGTGGGATACTGCAGAATTGTTTCTTCTGCTTCACTAAGCTACTGTTCAGATGAAAAAAAAAAAAGTTAGCTTTTCTTCTGCAAGAATGTAAATGTTGAGTATTTTATCAAGTGATTTCTTCAGCCCTCGAGCCATTCTTCAATTTGAAGTGCTAGATTAAAAAAAGATGCAGGGAAGAGAGAGAAAGAAAAAAAATATTTTCATCAGCCCAAGATCACTTTGCAGACATTATGGAAAATGTTGCCTGTTTTGTTTCCTCTAGTCGCTGAACCAATCTTTTGCATTAAAATCAGCATACTAGTAAATAAACATGTTTTCTCTAGCCCTGGAGCCATTCCGAGACATCAAATGGTACTTAAGAAATGTTTCTTTCTCCATCACAGAACATTTTCAAAATGTCCATGGCTGAAGGGAGGGAAGATGCTCTCTCGGCTGAAGCATTAGCAGGCTTTCTGCTCTCTCAAAGCTGGGGAAGGCCCTGGGCAAGTCACGGAGCTCAGATTTTCTGTCCCGCTTAAGGACTTGGGGAAGAACAGGAGTTTTCCAACTCTGCAGCATCTCGCAGCTCCCCGTGGACACGGCTGGATTTCCCGGGAAGCTCGGAGAGGTGCGGGGGGCTTCTGAAACCCACACCACCGACTCCCGTCCCTGCGCTGAGCCTGAGCTCTGCTGGAAAACGTAGCCGGAAAATGAAGCGTCTTGGGGCAATACGAATCACTCGGGTCGCGTCCCCACGTCCTCCGCAACACGGGGATGCTCCGACGAGAGCTGTGGTCCCTCGAGGAGGGACAAGGGGACGGTGCTGGCCATCCCCCCAGGGATGTTTGCCCCCGAGGAGCAGTGCTGCAGCCCCAGGAGGTGGACGTGGTGGTCCAGTCGGCACCCCCGGGGCGTCTCCCGCGGTACCGGAGCTCTGGCAGGAGGTGTTTCACATATTTGTACTGGAATGAAGCTCAGCGGCTCTGCTCTGTCCGGAAAGTGGCCGAATGGGCCACCGTTACCCAATTCCCTTCTCTGTGAGATGGCCAGTGGGTGTCCACGCAGGCGCTGAAGCGCTTGTAGCACCACGTTGAGATGCTTCAATGAAGAACAAGGGAGGGGAGCAGGGAACGTCACACTTTAAGGGTAGTACGATTGCTCTATCTCCGAGTGCAGTTTTGGGCCGTATTTCTTATGCGCCATTTCTAAAAAAACCTGATTTTATCTTGTGCAGCAAAGAACATGTGTTTGTCCTGACCTGACACTGTTTTTTAAAGTGTCAAGTGCTAATGAAATTCCTCAGCCTTGAGCAGTTCTAGGCATCCAGTGTTGATTTTTAAAATATGGGGATATTTTGCTGCAGATTTTTAAGGCAGCCTCGAAATGATAAATGTTCGAGAGTCTGAGAGAAAAGAAACTTCCAGATTCAAAGAAGTTCTGACACAATCTTGCATGCAAAACAGACAGAAAGAGGCTCGTGCTTTAAAGAGGGTTTTTGTTATTCCTTTGAAATTTATTTAGAAGACGCAGGGCTAACACTCTGCACTTTAATCATGCAAATAGGTTTGCTGATTTTAATATTTTGGGCGTAGAGAAGCAAGAAAGGAAAATGAGGTTTTTTTAGACTATAGGATGAAATTTGGAAGGAAAATTTGCCTGCGAGTCTCAAGCAGTCCCACCTCGGATAACTCTGCTTTCGTGTGTAACACTTAAAAGGCTTTTTACCGCAGGGGAAGGGTATGGGAGAAGCGAGCGGAGCTGGAGGCAGCCCGGGAGGCTGGGCTCAGGTCTAGCCCGGCTCTGCAGAGCTGTGGGACAGCACAGGGCTTGGTTTGCTGGGGACGTCTTCCTCCGACATTAAAATCTGGGCTGCGAGACCATCAAAAACCAAACCTCCCCTGGGTTTTGCTGGGGATGGGAGCTCTGTGCCCCGTGGGCTTCCCTCGGTGCTTACCATGGCCTGCGGGCACGCAGCATCGCTCGCCAGCCCCTCGGCGGGCGGTGGAGGAGGGCTGCTGGAGGACCACAACCGTCTTCTCCTGATCAACTTCAGGGGTTTAAACCTCCTAAACGGCATCCGTCCCCCCGTCCCACCCTGCAGCTCGCTCGGTCCCTCCCTGAGCAGAGCAGCTCCTGCGCACGGTGATGCCAAGCAGAATCTCTTGGGGTGCAGAATCCCTTGGGATGCAGCCAGCGGGACTCGGTGATGCCCCGTGGAAAATGAGAGGGAAACGAGAAGGCGTAGGTCGCAAGATCTCATGAATTACAGAAATAAAAGAGGTAAGGGGCTGAAAAACCACTCGGTTGGCTTTAATAAACTGGGGGAGCTGTGGCCGCAGGAGGTAGCTCAGCGGGGTGGGCTGGGGACACAGACGGGGACACACCGGCATTTCCCCAGTGCGATCGTTAAGCGAATGCTGCAGGATTTCCTCTCCAAAGGGAACCGCCGGAGCTCGGAGCCCATGGCGTTGCCCAGGGACCAGCCCCGTCCCAGTGCAGGACCGACTGCACGGCGTTTGGGGCGACTCCAAGGTTGAGATCCTTCGTGATCCTGAGATGCCATGGCCCGCGTGTCAGATGCGGGATGGAAGCAGGCGAGCGGCAAGGGAGCAGAAGCAACGGATGCCTCAAGGCCAGAGCGGGTCTGGTGCCTGCCGCAGCCCCCCCCGGGACGCGGCGTTTGCCTGATCGGAGTTTTTCACATCGTCGTTGGGTTCTGAGCAGCAGGATGTATAACCGAGAGAGGTTTGTTTGGAATATGAAAATTTCCATCTCCCTTGGTGGCTTTTCTTCAATTTCTTTCTTTAAATTAATAATCTGAATGAAGTTTTGAGGGAAGGGTGGAAATGTCTTCTACTGGAATGGGTAATGGAGCATTTGAAGAGCCCTGCAACGCAGCCGCCAGGCAACGCCATTCACCATTGCGGGCAAGAGTCTGAAATGGTTTAAATTTGGGGCGAAAGCAAGGGCTCGGGCCGGGACCCTCCAAGAACGTACCCGCGTGGTCAGCGTGACGCGGCGCGGCGACTCGGCGCTACCCGTGTAACCGTCATGTCCCACCGCTTGCGGCCCGCTGGAGCCGAACGCTTGGCTCGGGGCAGCGCAGTGGGAAGGGGGACGGGAGCGGTTTGGGGTGGTGTCGTGGTTTAGCCCCAGCCGGCAACTCAGCCCCACGCAGCCGCTCGCTCACTCCCCCCCGGTGGGATGGGGGAGAGAATCGGAAGGGTAAAAGTGAGAAAACTCGAGGGTTGAGATAAAGACAGTTTAACAGGGAAAGCAAAAGCCGCGCAGGCAAGCAAAGCAAACCAAGGAATCCATTCACTCCTTCCCATGGCAGGCAGGTGTTCAGCCACCTCCAGGACAGCAGGGCTCCATCACGCGTAACGGTGACGTGGGAACACAAACGCCATCGCTCCAAACGCCCCCCCTTCCTCCTTCTGCCCCAGCTTTATACGCCGAGCGTGACGCCCTATGGTGTGGGACAGCCCTCTGGGCAGCTGGGGTCAGCTCTCCCAGCCGTGTCCCCTCCCAGCTTCTCCTGCACCTGGCAGAGCACGGGGAGCTGAGAAGTCCTTGACCAGTGCAGCAACAACTAAACCACCCCTGGGTTATCAACGCTGTTCCCAGCACAGATCCAAACCCCAGCCCCACACTAGTGACTAGAAAGAAAATCAGCTCTATCCCAGCCGGAACCAGGAGAGGTGGGCAGGGCGTCCCCGCGCTACCCCAGCCCCGCCAGCGGCGTGAGCAGGTGGGGGGACCCTGGGGGCCCCGCTCGCTGCAGCTGACAGCCCACAGGAAGGACAGAACGTGCGTCTTAAAGACGAAACAAAAAAAGAAATAATAAAGTGAAATACGAAGGCAGTTGGCAGTGGGACGAGATGATCGTTGTGGGTGCCTTCCAACCGAGTTATTCTGTTCTAGTCTGTTGAAAAGTGAAATAAAAGAAAATAATGAAATAAAAAATGGAACAAGAAAGAAATAATAGAATGGGAAAATAAAATAATAAAGTAATAAAGGTAAATTAAAAAGATAAAATTAAATGAAAAATAAAATGAAATTAAAAAAAATAAAGAATGAATTAAAAAAAATAATAAAATGAAACAAAACGTAATAAAATTAAAGAAAATTAAATGAAATTACAATAAAAATAATAAAAAAACAAAATAAAATTTAAAAATTTTAAATAATAGAAATAAAAATAATAGTAAAAATAAAATAAAAATAATAAAATAAAATAAAAAATAATAACATAGAAATAATAAAGTAAAATAAAACAACAATAGTAAAACTAACAAAATAAAATAAAATGAAGTAAAAAATAATAAAATAAAAGTAATAACATAAAAATAACACAAATAACAAAATAAAATGAAAGACAAATCATACAAATCATGAAATAAATTGAAATAAAAGAAAATAAGGAGAAAGCAGGCGAAGCCAAGCGGCGCCTGCCCCCGGCCCCGCCGTGCCCGGGCCGCCCGCTGCCCGCGGTGCGGGGCCGGGGGTGCCCGCGCCGGGTCCCGCCCTCCCGCGCTCCCTCGTCCCCGCATCCCCGGGGGGGGGGAGGGGCGGCGGGGGAGCGGGGGGCGGGGGGGGGGGGGGCCGGTCCCTGCCGCCGCCGCCGCCGCCCCTCGCCCCCGCCCCGCGGCGGGGCGGCCCGGCCCGGTCCCGTCGGGGCCGGCACTCTGCGGCGGCCGCGGCTGCCGGCGCTGCTGGGCGAGGTCAGGGAAAGTCCATGTGAGGAGCGGCTGGAATCACTTCCTGCTGCCGCCGCCGGGACCGCCGGCACCCGCCGCCGCTAGGCCCAGGGCAGCGTCCATGGGGCCGGCGCCCCGCAGGTGAGCGCCGCGGCCGCCCCCGGGATCCCCGGCGGGGCGGGAGGGCGGGGAGGGGGGGCCCGGCGCGGGCCCCCGCAGGTCCGCGCGGCCGGCATCCCCCCGCGTGCGTTTTAACGGGTGTCGTCGTCCGTGTGTCCGTCCCCCCCCCCCCGGTGTCGGGACTCGGGGAAAGCCGAGCGACGCCAACGCGCCCCAGCCCCCCCCCCCCGTTTTTTGGGGGGTGGGAGACGGACGCCGCGCCTTTAATCCCCATCTCGCCTTTCGCTCCCCCGCCGCGGTCACCCCGAGGGAGGGCTTGGCTCGGCCAAAGCGGGGTGCGAGGCGGGGTTTGGGGGGCGGGGGGGGTGCCGGGAGGAGGAGGGGGTGACCAGGGGGGCCGGGGCCCCCGTGCCCCTGGGACGCGGGGTTCGGGGATGAATTGGGTTAGTTCCTGCGGTGTTTTCAAGTCTTGTGCGAACGTGGAAAATCGGGTTATTATTAGCAATACCTTTCTGAAGAGGCTGCGGTGCTGGCAGGATGTTTTATTTTTTACTGGCTAAATGCAGACGCAGGCTCGTACTTTCTCTCCCGGGGGAGGAAAACGCTGTGAAAGGGGAAATATTAAAAAACAAAACCTGGCCCGACGCCTAAATTCGGAGCTCAGGAGCCATCCCCGAGGTCGCTGGGGTGCCCGGTGCCCTCCTGGCGCGGCTGGGGCTGGGGGCTTGCTGTGGGCCGGGCGGCTGTGCCCCCGTCCCGGCGTGTGGGACCCGTCCGTGGGCAAGGGGCAGGGCGTTAATCTGCTCGTTGGTGTCTAAGCCGGGAAAAATTGGGGTAGGTGGTTGGGTTTTTCTTGGGTAAGCGCCTTTCCGAGCGCCGGCGCGTTCCCCTGCCTGCTGCAGTCTGCAGCCTGCTGTAGTTAAAGTGCGTTTGCTGTGCTCAAGGACTTCTCCAAACATCTTCCCTGCTGTAGGAAAATAAAACAACAGCAGTACGTCGCATGCTGCGCTCCGCCGGGCTCGCCCGTACCCACCAACGGCAAAGTGCAGGATCACTTCCAGCCAAGTCTCCATTACCCGCTGGGTCGTTAATTTGAATATTCACTTTTTTTTCCTCCTTTCAAGGAGGCATTTGCAAGGTTGCGGGCGGCTTGATGTGCTTCGTGCCTGCCAAATGTTTGCCTCGCGCCCCGCGTAATTGAGGGGCTGGCGTGCCGGTTTACCTTCTCCAGCTGAAATATTAAACAGTAGGAGAAGTTGAAATCGGTAAACAAACCGGAATGATTGCTGCCCTCTCGGTGGCACCTTGGCTTCTCGGCGGCGATAGCCGCGGCTCCGGCAGCGGCTGTGCAAACCCCGCGGGGTCCCTGGTGCCCGCCGGGTGCCGGGGGGCTGAGAGAACCGATCCTGCTCAAAAGCGCAGCGTTCGAGCACAGCTCAACTCAAATTACCTGCCTTATTCATAGCCTGCTATTAAATAAAACCCTTCCACTAAAAATAATAAAGCTGAGCCTTTCCTTATTAGCTGAATTGATGTTGTTTGCCCAGCCTCGGACAATAAGTCTGTGACCTCAAGGTGTGGATAATGGAGGTAATAACAGTTTGATCTGAAGTCAGCAGCAAATATAAAATAATTAGGGATCCTGTCCTCCTCCTCCTGAGAATAAAGGTCCTTCCATAGCTGGAACTACTGCAGGTTTGGGGTTTTTCCTCCTGTAGAGGCCTTATAATTAAGGCTTCACGGGAGAAAAGTGGTAATATTTGAACATTCAGGGGTGGGGATGGATTTCTAGAACTTAAAATTTGTCAGAGAAAACTTCCAGGGCTTGCTGAATAATACGAGGAGCTGGGTAGAAGTCGGGCGTCAGTACGGGCAGGAGCAGGAGGTCTCCCCGTCGTCTGAAGGGGCCCGCTGGGGCGAAGCTTGCCGTCGGTGCTTTGGCCAGGCCGTGCGCTTGCGCAGGCAGCCTTCCCCGGAACGCCTCCGGTTCCCAGCCTCGGAGCCCCTTCCCTGGGCGCTCACCCTTCGGGCCAGACCGCGCTTTCTCCGCCGGCGAAGAACCGGCCCCGGGGGAAGTTCTGCCTTTCCGCCCCTCCTGCCCGAGCTCTGGCCTGGGGAGCGCTCGGGGTGCTCACCGCGGTCCGGAGCCGCCGGCACCGGTTGGTTTCGGTTGTTCAGGTCTCCTCAAGGTCTCCTCCTTCATTCCTAGGAGATGGACACCTTCAGATAAGATGCGTGCGTTGATGTTCTATCTTGGAAGCGATGTTTTCAATGTCCTCTTGTAATGTGAAAGCCTTTTCGCTCCCCCAGCTGTAACCCTGTGCTTTCCCAAGGGATTCTCCTTGGATTTGGGGCAGGGGGACAGATTTCGGTTCCTCTCAATGGCGACAGGTCAGCATCACCGCGGGCATCACCGCGGGGCGGTTGTGCTGCCGGTCCGGGGAGGTGCAGAGCATCCTTACTGCTAGTAAGTCCAGAGAAGAAAAATCCCCTCGCCTTGAACTTGAAGCAGCCTGCCTGTAAAGTCCAGGTAAGTCCTTTCCAAAGTAGGTTTCGGTTCAAATCCCAAGCCGAGGTGCCAGGAGGTGCGAGGTGGCTTTGCGGCATTGCCGATCGGCGCTCGGGGAAGAAGCGCCAAGAAATCTCCTGCGAGAGCCCGTTCGACTCGGTGAGATTTGGGTTGGCTTCAGAGAAACCTCCAGACTGGCGTGTGCTTACCCGGCTGGGGATGCAAACCATCTCGCCTCGGAATGGAAATATTTATTTTAGACTGTCTTCTTCTAAAGTCCGATTTCCCTGCCAGGCCTTCTGGAGGCTCGCGCCAGGCTGCCGAGCTCTGCGGGATGTGCTGGGTCTGAGAGCCGGCTTTATTGACGTACCAGTACTTAAACTGGTACGGGGCTCTGGGGCGCGTGGTGAAGGATGGCGTGGCTTGGGGATAAACATAGCGAGACAACCTGCGAAAGGGCGATGTGACTCCGCTCTTGCTTTGCTCCGTACAATGCTTGCGTTTAAAAATACCCAGGCCTGACAAAATGGGGTTAGAAGGAGGCTTCAGCCGTGGGGTTTGAATTTTCCCAGGTTTTCTGAGCCAGCCAGCTTTTTAGGTGGGGAAATGGGGTGAGCTGGGCCGGGCTGAAAGGAACAGGTCCTGGAGAGCTCCAGGGATGCTGAGGAGCGGGGAGGGGGGCTGCACTTTAATTGCTTTTTTTTTTTTTTCCCCTCCTTTTCCTACATTTCTTTGAGTTTAGTTGAATGCAATGAAAGAAATAAAATACAGGCATTCAGCTGGAGGAAATTAAACTGAATTGTAAGTTCCCTGCCATACTTAATGGCCAGAGAGAGCATTGTATCTTGCTGCAATTAGCCTTCACATCGAGCCTGAGCCCGTGTTTGCCGTCTGAAGAGCAGCCTCCCAGCCCATCTATTCTTCGTCTGGGGAAGTGGAAGCAGATCCGATAGCCTTCAGCACCCAGCTGGGATGGGCACACCTAAAAGGGGTGTTGTGTGGGGTTTTTTTCTCTTAAATCAAGCCCGTAGAGCAATTGAGAAATAGGTGAAGCATGCTTAAAAGAGGGTGAGGCTGTTGGTTTTCTCTACCTGACTTTATTTGCGAAGTGACAGGAATTTTGACAGGCTTTGTGTCTTTTTTAGCAAATCAAGTGTCATGCCAGGTTTGCCTGTGGATGAGATCATTTGCAAAATATGTTTCCCAGCTTGCTTCAGGCATAATTCATTGTGTCAACTGCAATTGCTCATTTGGTAGGAACTGTGATTCATTAGCGTGTGTTGTTTTTTTTTTTTTTTTAAGTTCAACTTGTTTTTAAGCAAATGTTTGGAGGCAGAACAGAAATGTAAAAAAATATTAAATCTTACAGTCTTTGCATCCATAAATGCTGCTGTTAAGGGAAAACTTGCTAAAATGCCGCGATCCCAGGGAGGGAGACGCAATCCCCGGGCGAGCTCCGCTGTGCAGGATTGCGCTCGTTTTTGTCATGTGGTTACTCCTAAACGGGGACGGAGGTAATAAAAATCGGACTGCTGGGATGGAGCCTGCCACGTAGAGCTCTGGGTGATGGAAGGAGCGTGCGGAGCTTCCTCCTCCTTTTCCCTGGCAGGGGGTTTCAGCCTGCTGAAGGTACCGCACTCTTCCTCATCCCTGGATTCGGCTGGGGCGGAGGCTGCCCTGCGGATGGACTGACGGATGGGGAGGGCAGGAGGGACGGGGAGGGCTGCTGGTATTTGCAGCCCGTGCACGACACCAGCTCTTCCTCCGAGCTCCTCGCCGGAGGAGGCGTTGGGGCCGGTGGTGACGAGAGCGACTATTAGTTTGGTGCAGTGACCGAGACCCCCCGAAAGCTCGTGGCTCAATGGGATAAAATGAAGATAAATAGCACTTGGCGTGCGTTTTGTGCCGTATGTGTTCCCGGGGCTGTTCACAGACATCGCAGTTTGGCTTCAGTCTTTTTAGAGGTCCTCACATCAGACTTTTTAAAAAAAATTTGCACGTCAAGTACATTTTTGTGTTCCATTTCCTATGAAGACAAATATTTCAGTGCATTTTTTCCCTTAGGTGGGTGGATGGAGGGGCAGAAATCACTGCTACTGCTTCAGCAGCCACCAACTACCCTCCGATAACAACCCGGGGTGTGGGGGCTGAATAAATCGATAGACTTCTCACAAAAAGATTGATTTTATTTTTTTTAAAACTTCGAAGTGATTATGAACCGTACATTTAAACATAAGTAACTTGACAGGGTTTTTTATTCCCCGTGCAACAGTTCTCTATAAAGTACTCTTAAAATGTTTGAGGTTGTTTTTTTTTTCCCTGTTTGTGTACTTTCTCTCTTTTTCTCCCAATTTAAGATTTTTAAAAGCCAAAAAAATTGGGAAAGGGGGAGAGAGAGCATAGTAACGTGGGGAGTCTGCTGACTTCTGGCTCGCCGGCGCCGTGCCCAAGCACTGCCGGTTTGCTTCGGCAGCCAGTGCCAGGAGCGAAGGGCAGCCGAGCGTGAGGGGAGGGAGGTGACTCCATCAGAGTGACCATATATAGTCACTGGGATGAGATTAAATACTTCACCTCCCGGTGTCATCCCCACAGCAATAAAGCCAATATCAGGATCTATTAATCACTTGCAAAAACAGGAGAAGAAAAATCCTCTTTTCTTTGCAGCATCTCATTTGTTGCAACCAGGGCTCTTCTGGATCTATCGATTTGGGGAGAGGAGCCAGATGTTTTTCATCCCTGGGTGTCTGGAGGCCGAATTTCGGCAGCCCGGTGAAGATAGCCTGTGTGAAGAATTGCAAGTTAAATATGACTGAGCTTGTGCTTACTCAGGCTCGTGGGCTCGGTGGCAGAGCGGTTGTGTGGAAAGGGTCCTGTGTTCGGATGCCAGCGCTGGCTCGGCTCCACGCGTGCGTTCCTATCATGATATCCACTGGGGAAGCATATGGCAGCCTCGGTTTTATATATATATATATATATATTGTGTGGGGGTACATGTTTTACATGCCAGTTCTCTCTGTCATAGGACAAACATTTACACTCTGATTATATGAAGCATTAGGAAAACAAGGGTTAGGCTTGGAAATAACATAAATCCTTGCAGAGATGTTGTAGAAGACACTGTTGAGTGATGACACGGCAAAGGAGTGATAATGTTTCGGTGCTCAGTGCTTTCCAGGGCGCTAAGCTTTGAAGGGATTATGCTGCATAGAGGTGTAACATGCAGGTGTATAAATAAAGGGCTGGCATTTCAAGGCGTGCCGTGCGGAAGGCAATGGCCAGGTGCCCAAAAGACATGGGGAGTGAGGTTTTATACATTTGAAGGTGGTTAAAATGACTTGATTTCCAAGGGAAGAGGCTGACGGGCCTGGCCAGCGTTGGGTGGGAGGCCTCCAGCGGGACGGGATGTGCCTGGGTGCCCTGGTGCACCGCGGACCCCTCCTGGGGAAAGGCTCTTCTCTTGCATGCAAAGCTCGTGGCTGAGATCCTGCTGGAATGAAATTCCTATACAAACAGGGGTAACCCCTCTTTGTAGGTGCCCCTTCACTGGAAACCTGCCTCAATGCTGCACCAACTGTAGCGACCTTCATAGGACTAAATCCGAGTAGGATTATGTGCTTTTTGGTTCTGTTCTGTTGCAGTTATGGTTGGAATCGTAGTCTCATTGCAAACTTAGGGGTTTATGATTTGCTAACGATTGCATGGAGGGTTTATATCACTCTGACTAGATCTTCTCCCTTCTAACAAGTTCTGGTGGACTGCAAAGTAAAACACTGCGGTTTTGGCATCGCTCCTGTAGCTGCAGCCCAGCCTCACAGGCAGGTGAAAGTACCTGTGTCGCTCAGTTGCTCGTTTCTACAAAGAAAAGTTGTTTGAAACTTCATCTGTCCGCCCTGCAATTATCTTCTCCTTTTGTGCCTCCCTCCGTTTATACATGCTAACATCATCAATACATGCCCATGCTTAATGAAACATTACTGCTTAGGTTTAATTGTCTTCTAATTAAGAAGTAAAATAAAATTTTGCACGGTGGTTGTAACCGCATCTTTCACGTCTCTGAACGCCGCTGTGGCCACGGCACCTGAGCCTGCAGAGCGGTGACAGCAACGTCGGTGCTGTTCAGTAGCGAGGCTGATGGACAACCGCAGCAGCAGAAGCCTCCTCTGAATCTGCTGCCCTGGTGTATCCCTGTGATTAAATTAGGTGAATTGCCAGATTTAAAGCACACTTTTTTGATAAATCTATGCATGCGTTTGGTAATGCTGCCTGGGTCCTTGCTTCAGCACAACCCTGCTAAAAGACACGTACCTGGGGTCGTGGTGAATATCTGGGGAAGGCAAAGGCAGGGCGTGCAACTGTAGCGCTGAATTTTTGACTCTTGTCTGAGTACAATTCCTAGTCTTAATGCATCATTAACACGCTTTTCTGCATTTCATTCAGTTCCCATTACAGCACTCAGTTCCGTCTGTTAATTTTGGTATGTTGATATTTTTGTTGTCAGCAGTTTTTTCTTTTTTGAAGCATATAAAACCGTTAGTGTGGAAGAAGATTAAAAAGATACATTACAATTAAAATGTTAATGAAATTGGCATCATACAACTTTTGAAACCATTTAGGCATTAATCTTTCTTGGTCTTATGTCCATTAACTTGGGCGATTCTTATTCTACACTGACCCCTGCTGAGAGAGTCGTGCTATAATTGGATTTTAAAAACTGGGGGGAAAGAAAAGGAGGGAGAGGGAAAAACCTTTTCAAAAAGTAGAAGTTGGGAAGGTTGTGTCAGCTTTCTGCGTGGGTGCCCATGGAAATGAAGCCGACAGAAAACAACCTCGTAGCTCCATCGCTCCCCTGCCTGCGCTCTCCCCACCCGGGCAGGTCTTGCCCACGAGCTGCTGCTCCGCAGCCCGGGAACGCCGGCGTCGGTGGCTGGGGCAGAGCCCCGGGAGCCACCGGGCTCGGCTTCTCCTCGGCGGCTTGCTGTCACCGTGACCTTGGGCAGGACGCGAGCACCACGCTCCTCTTCGGTTTATCCCAGTGTAATGTGAGAAGGGCCGTAGCGGGGTGGTGGGAAGCCTTTTTAAGGCTCTTGGAGGAGGGGAATGGGAGAACAGCGAGTAATCATTTGCCGTTATGGCTTCAGCTTTCCCCCATTCCTCCAAAAGAGTATTTCTACAGATTAACTGTTTTGGGGTTTTTTTTAAATAGGTTTTTTTGCAGCTTACACAAGATTTGGATGGGGGCCAGCCTTCCCCCCCCCAGCCTGCAGGGTAGGTGAAAGAGGAGGATTGACTAATTCACAGGCTGTGTAGTGAATCGAACAACGGGACTTCTTGACTCATCAGACAGCTCCCAGGATCCGTGCCACGGCTCCGTCAGGGCCACGGGCTGCGCTCGGCCGCTCCAGCCTCGCCAAGCCTCCAGCCCATCCAGAACACTCTGTGCCGGTCAGCCCGAGGCTGAGGCTCGCTTGGCTTCTGGATGCCTTCTCCAGAGCTTTGCCCTGTGCTGTCCAAGAGCTTCCTGTCTCCCGCACCTCCTGCGGGATGCTGGAGAAGTTGGGAAGGGCAGGTCCTTTAGCGAAGAGCGCAACTGTCCTTCCCGGGATGGGGATGGGGCATTGAGTTGGTAAGAGGGTGGGTGTGCTGCTAACGAGGCAGCGATGCAGCTCACAAGTGGATGAGCTGTGAGTCGAAGGACGAGCGCATCCCGACGAGGGAGGAGTGGAGTACCAGCCCAGCTTGCGTTTATGCTGCAAGCGTGAATTTTAAAAAAAAAAAAGTGAAATAGAAATTTGGAAGTTGCAGGGCTGTCATCTTCCAGCTGCTCCGCTCTCCTCCGCGCTCGCTCTGCCGTCGCATGGTGCTTTACTGCGCAGGCAGGCGAACGAGGGAGTGGATGTTGGTGTGTTGGCCGGGAGACCCGCTTGAGCTGAAACATCTGCAGGGGTTGGGAGAACACGATGGCAGTTTCTTGGGGCTGGGTTCATGCCTTGTGAAGCGAGCCGTGAAGCACAGAGCGTGCTGCTGGCACCTCATCACAAGGACTCGGATGTTGGACGGCCGGGGCGATGGAGGCGATTTCTTGGAGCTCTGAACTAGCTATTCACACACAGCAGAGGCTGGGGTTTAATTGTTTTATTCCCTTTTTATGTGGGTAAAAAAGTAATTTATACTGTTGTTGTTTTGTGTCAAGTGTTTAGGCATCGTGTGAATTTATAAGTTGAGAGAATTTGGGACGAGGATCCAAAATCATCTTATTTGTCAGGAATGGAGGGGACCTCGCTGGAGTGTGACCCCTCCGTGTCCCAGCTCTGCTGGTCGTAGGAACTGGGGGGGTATTGGTGTGTCCTGGTTTCATGTTCACGACATGGTGACACGGGTGTACCCCGGGGTGCCGTTTTGTGCTCGTGGGTGAAACCCACAGCCTTTGTGCCAGTCGAGTTTGTGCCTGCCTTTGGGGATGGGAAGGGAAATCACCCCACCAGAGTGACGAAGAGACCGGCAGAATATCCTGGGGCGTTCGACCTCCATCTCTGCCTTCCCATCCTTGGGGATCCGGCATGAGGAGGGAATTCCCGAGGGCTGGGGGGCTCCCGGGGGGCACCTGCAGGTCTGGTCCAGAAGCCCTCAGAGATACAGGCAGGTAATGACCACCATAGAGATGACCGCCCGGGGTGGCGGTGGGAGCCGCAGCATCTGTGTTGCACGCTCCTTTTCCTGCGTGGGCATTGAGGCTTCCTGTGCTCTTCCATCTCTCAGCATGGTGGCAGACATGCAGGCAGGGAACAAAGAAATTACTGTTTGAAATTCCTGGCTTATTTTATTGATGTGTGCTGGCAGTCGTAGGCCAAGGAAGAGGGAGCAAAACAAAGCAACCCCAAACATTCCCAGTGCGTGTTTCTGGCCCAGCACGCAGGTGGGATTTCTAGCAAGGTGAATTTCTGTGCTGCAGACCGAGCAAGAAGCACACCAGAATCAATATCTGAGTAGTCCAATAAAATCTGTGGGAATTTCAAGTAATTTCGAGCAATCTAATAACTGGTCTTTCAGATGACTGTTGGGTGTTTTGTTTTTTTTTTTTTTTCATTGGTGTTTTTCATTGTGCAAGTGTAAAAATGTAGATTGAGCCCAATGTACACGTAGTGCTTTGGTTTTGCAGTGTAAGCCTCGGGCCCAAGGCTGGTTTACCCTGGAGTCGGGCAGCGGGGGCTGGAGACCCCGTGTTGCCAGCTGGGGTGGCTTGGCTCTGGGTAGGTTTTCAGATCCACTAATGGTAGCAACGCTTCTGCTTCCAGATTGCAATGCTGATTTC
Source organism: Ciconia boyciana (assembly GCF_034638445.1). Lineage (NCBI taxonomy): Eukaryota > Metazoa > Chordata > Aves > Ciconiiformes > Ciconiidae > Ciconia > Ciconia boyciana. Next base: position 3,175,828 of record NC_132951.1, on the reverse strand, counting down.
AGCACAAAGCAGCTTTTGTATCCTTGCACGGCGTTGTTAAGATTTCTAGCCCTGTGTCCTTGAAGATTCATGAACCAGTTTGGGGAAGAGCCCGTAACGCACTGGCCCGTTCTGCTCCCCAGCGGGCACCAGCCCGGAGAGGAGCACGGGAGCCGGGCACATCTCGAGCCGTTGCCTTCTCAGAGCCCATCACAGTTGTGGGTAAGGTCGGTTGATATCCTGCTGTCAGTAATACCTGTGTTAGTGTCTGTCCCCCTCCCGGGGCTTACGCAGGTCCCCACTGGAGACCCTTCTTGGCTGTAGGCTTGGACAAGCGCCTGTGCGTTTTCTTGGGAGCCGGTGGGTGCTTCTGCAAAGAGCAGCTGGAGGTACCCGAGCCGCTCGGTATCTTCATGAATATTTTTACAATCAAATTTAGGAAGTTTCCTCGTTTATCTTCCCCTTAAGATCCCAAACGGGCTGTTGTCTTGTTTGTGAGTGGCCTTAGGGGAGGTGTATCCTGCAGTACTTGCTGACTGATCTGGATTCGGCACAAGAAACGACGCAGAAGGGAGGACTTAACTTTTTGCTCTTTGGAAGGGAGCTGAGGCTGGGGCGGTGGGACAGGAGGGCAGTGCAGCTTGGAGGGGGTGGAGAACCAAGTGATGAAATCACGGCGTGTCCTCGGAGGCAGCAGTCACGTGCACAGCAGGGCTTGGAGCTGAGCAGCCCTGGCAGCACTTGCGCTGCACGGATAGCTTGTTTTCTGCAGATAGCCCAGAGCTGTTTGGTTTTTACCGAGGCTCGTAGATCTTACCGACGCTACTAATTATTTTTTTTACCAAATTCCAATGAATACTTTTAGAAAGATCCAGTCCGAAGGCCCGAGCGCTGCTGGGCTGGCCAGCCCCTGCAGAAGGGCTCGATGGCAGGGAGCTGCTGCCTCGTGGCAGCTCCTGCCTGAGGGATGAGCAAAGATCTCCTGCAAGCTCTCGGAGATCACCTGCCTGGCACCGCGATGAGCTCTGGGCAGACCTCGCTCATGGTCTGCATCCAGAGCACAACCTGCAGTCTGAGTGTGTCTGGTTCAGGCCCTGCACCTCATTGCAGCTCGGCAGAGCACAGAGCGTTGTTTTTTCCTGCTTGGCCACCAACAAAATACAGAGGACCACTACAGTGGTACGTGTGTCCACTGGTGATGTCCACAGTGCATCATGTTGCTTTTAAAGTGATTTCAAAGAACAAAAATGTTCCACTAGCCTTTACTACTGTTTGGTAAGGTTTTATGTAGTGAAAGTCATGATTTTATACCACCTTGAAAAACAAATGCAGCCCTCGCACCTCCAAACTGGTATTTCCCCCCCAGATTCTTAAAGCAGTTTGTATACAGTTCATTTGCAATATATTTATAAAGCAACACAAATTAGTGCCGAGTGCCAGCCCAACAGGAGGCCAGCTCTCACAGCCTCCCTCGACTGTGCAGCACCGATACGTGCTGTCGAAGTGACTTGGATGTCTCGCAGTTGGTAAGCTGGCTGTCCGCTCCCCACCCTCCAGCCCGCTCCTAACCTCCCTCTGCGTCTCAGAAATGTTATGTAAAGTGCAACGTGCAGCATTAGCAGTAGAAATATTTGGTTCAGGCAGTGCACGAGGCGGTTCCCACACCCTTGCGATCTCCCAAGCGCACATGGCGACGGCTGCGGTGTTTGCTGGGACTTCGGAGAAGCTTTCCCTCTTGGTGAGCAGGTGATGGCTGTGTCAGGCACGCAGGAGGTGGGTGGGGGCCATATGAGTTGCATCTGGTGGTACCACCCACCGGTATGGATGGATCTGTCAGTTTGGGGAAGGAAGGGAGAGATTTGCTTGCAATTTTTGAAGAAAAAAAAAAAAAAAAAAGAAGAAAAAGGCAGTTCCCAATGCTGCTTGCATTGCTTGGTGGCTTGGTGTCCCTGAGCGGTCAGGGCATTGGGGGCTTCACCCTGGGACCCGCCATGCTGCAGCATCATGAAGAAGGATCCATTTTGATCTGGTACTCGGAGAGGTGGGCAGATTCATGCTCACGCTGCTGTTTGCGGAGACTCTTCTGCAGGTTTGCTGGAGACGCAGCTGGATGCGGCCGGAGGTGGTGGTGGCTTCATGCACGGGGTGGTCGCCTCTTCATGGGCTTTCTGTGCGACTGCATCCCCTGCGAGCCGGTGGCCAGGCTTCCTCGCCACAGTCACAGCTTGCATCTCCACAAACCGAGTCAGCTGATTTTAAATCTGCTCATTAAAGAGTTGTAACGAGTTCTGGGCCCAGCACCAGGTCTGCGGCGTCCAGCAGCCGCTCTGCGCCCTGATCCCGTACTGCCGTTCGGCATGTGCCGTGGCCGCGGGCATGATCTGCACTGGAGCAGGAGAGCCTGGGGCAGCCGCTGGTTTTCCCTTCTTCCAGTGTTGTGTCCATTGCTGGTTTTCATTTCGGTCACCGTTACACGCGTTTTGGAGCTGCAGAGGAGCCTGGTGCCCTGACTCCAGCACAGAGACGAGGACGCTGCTGGTGGGTTCAGCGTCGGTGTTTCTGGTGGTGAGAGGGTGAGGCGTTTGCAAACCCGTTCGAGGAAGCCTGTGATGAGGTGTAGCAAGGGGAGTGTTTGAAACTCGTTAAAAGGTATGAAAAGGAGAGGAGGGGATGGAGTGGAGGATTGTTGGAGGGTTAGCCTGGGCTCCTTCGGGTGCGTGCTGGGACCTGCCAATCCCCTGCAGCAGTGTCTGGCCCCGCGGTGTGCTGAACAGCAGGGCGGGGATGGAGGGGTTTGTATCCACAGTGCCAGAGCATCTGTAGGTACAGCCTGCTGCAGGAAGACTCAGTGAGCTGAAGGCCCAGCAAAATCATCTGAGCATGTTCACGGGCTGCCGACACTGCGACAGCCAGCACCGCCAAGAGATGAGTGTCTGCGAAAATGCTTCTCTAGCCGGTCTCTGGTCCGAGAACTTACCCTCATTGTTCTTCTGCCTGTTGCTGAACACGGTTGGACAAATTCTGCAAGTTACCAGAACGTGTAGGGGAGAGGAACGATCACAGGTCTCTGTTACGATTTCTACTGAGCAGACACAACTGCCTTGCCGAGCTCACTCTGACATGCAAGAGGCTATTTTCTCCGTGCCTTGACTGCACAGATCTGGTATTTGAATTTTAGACTTAGTTTTGTAAGTGGGAAAAAAACCACCCACCCTCAGTGCTGAACGATGCCCTGTTGTATATGTCAGAGACGTGGGTAGCGCTAGCTGGCCTATATGTACTTTCCTCTGGATGCTATGGGCAGAGGCTGGGGACACTCGCTTTCTGGGGCACTTGCCGGTGTTGGCACTGCGTGGCAATGCTCTCAGGAGCACGGCCTGCGCCGTGGACCCTGCCTCATGCTTTCTTCCAAATCTGAGACCGTTACATCATTTGTACGATGAGAAATAGATTGGTGTGAACACGCTGTCTTTCTTTGCTTCATTCAAGTATGTGACTCCTGTATTTTACTGCCTTGTGCAAGGGCCGTCCCAAGAACCTCTCTGAATTCCTTTCGCAGTTTTATTTTAGTTCAGGGAAGGTTGGCCCACGTTTAAACCACTTGGTTGTGGTTGTTAAGTCTTAGTGACATATTAAGCATTTAATATCCAAGTGCATTAGCTTCCCACCCACATCCCCCGCTTGAGATGGGTTGAGGGAAATAGTCAGTGCCCACATCTAATAGGATGCTGCAATAGGATGCTGCTCGGCATGCCTGGATAAATGGCTTCCTCCTGGACCTCTTCTTTTTATGTTTAGTTCCTGACCTAATTAGGCATGAACGCTGGTGTTAGCGGAGATCTTGTGACTGCATCAGACAACACCTAATCCCTCGGAGAGATTTCGGGGAGATTGCTGGCTGCCGGAGGGGACACCTTCTCACGCGGTGGGGACGTGGCAGTGGTGGCACGGTCTTAATTCCCAGTGTGCTGTAAATGGCTCTGCAGCCAACCAGGCAAAGAAGAAACCCAGATAAACCAGTGTCACCAGTACCTGGTGGCAATTAGGGTATGCCCCGGTGCTGCCACCTCCACTCGCTGTTACCTTGCGGCTCGGCAGCGTGGCACGGCTTGGTGTGAGTACGGATGGGAGAATCCACCTCCATCGTTGTGGTACGTCTGATTGTATTACATCTTAATTTCTAGGTCCTTGCTTAACTTGTGCAGTACATCAGAAGCTCTTGTGAAATGTAATGTGCTGGAGCATCAGCACAGGAAAAAGCTCTGCCTTCTGTGAAGCCAGACTGTTGCAGCGTAATTTGTTTTGTAAGATTTTGAAAGGCGGTGTTGCAATCTGTAACAGTAGAATAGTGGGAAGATGGTCAGGTGGTTCTTGGGACTTCAACAGACAGATTTCATGTCTGTGTGTTTTTGCAACACCTTTCTATAAAGGGAAACATAATTTAAAATATGATTACTTAGTGTTGTAACAGTCTTCTCAAACGTTTTTGCATTATGCAGAGATCATTATCAGAGGCTGATATTAACTTGCAAAGAATATTATGCAAATCATTCTCCTGTTCTTCTAAAAAGAAATTTCCTTCATAATGCAAAGCGTGACAAAAAAAATTGTGCAGAGGCTTTTGGCAAAATTACATTCAGAAGATGTAACAGTTTTTCTGCTTACTAGCACAATCCATTTGTGCCTTTCTACTGGATTTTCTCAACTCAGGCTGATAAAGGATGAATTTTAAAATGAGGGCTGGGTTGAGGGGGAGAATATTGTACCTCATGGGTTCGGGAATAGACAGGGAGGCTTTTCGTGTTTGGATCATTGTTTCTAATCCGTACTGATAGTCATTACGGGCTGCGTTGGTTTTCAGCTCTTCGCCGCTCTCAGAAATTATTTGGTGGCGCATCTCGTATTTCCAGCGGGCAGGGGTGCACGGCATCGCCCTCACCATGACCGGCGGCTTGTAGGTACCTGACTTAGATACGCTTCACAGCGTCAGACTCCCCAGATGTCCGATATTAGGCATTTATTGCCCTGTTAAGGCTCTGTATCGCTGGTACCGGTAGGAGCATCCTGAATGAGGGGCCCTGCCTGGGCGATGGGCGTTGGACCACAGACGTGCGCGCTGGGACGGGTGCTCCTGCCCGAAGCGGTCCAGCCTTGGCATCTTCTCTGGGTTTCTCTGAGCATCAGCGCATTCCTGGAGGAGGTCCTGGCCTTGGCTGAAGTCGTTGTGGATTTTGCCACTGGCTTCATCCCTCCTCCATATTTTTTTTTTTTTTAAATTAGAAACTGGTTGTATCAGCTCAGAACTGCCCCTTTCTAATACAGAAACCAGGCTGTACTAAGATGGAGGGGATTGTTTTATAGGTATGGGCTGTTCTGCTCTTGTTATAGATTGATTGACAAAACCAGACCCTAATAAATATTGTAACTGGCTTAAATGACTAAAATATTTACAGGCTGTAGATCGCAGTCAGAGTTGGAAAGACTCGTTCACTGTAGAACCCCATTTTTCAGACACTCAAGATCATTTTGAAAAACTGTAGCCTTTGTCCTGACTTTTTTTTAGGCATTTCTCAATACAAATGTGATTGAGAAAAGTCAGTAATATTCAGAGATATATATTGAATTATAGCGTCATAAAATGGCAGCGAGAGTTTTCACTAGCATGGGAAATTTTCAGACTTTTTTTTTGTGTCTGGTTAGATAACTCAATATTTTAAAATCAAACCAAATTAGATAAATAAGCTGGAAGTCGTAGTTAGCATTCGTCAAGCAACTTAGGCTGGATGTTCAGGCATTGACTGACTCCACCTCTAGCTGCAGGGTTTCCCTGTTATGAACGGGTGAATACTAATCCTTGTTTATTCTCTGCTGCAGAGAAATAGATTCATCAGTAGTTTTCGATCTTTAGAAGAAGCCCTGGGTGAGAGCCGGGTTGGAGCGCCCTGGGCGGGCAGATTTATCTGTGCCACGTGCACGACGGTGCTCGGCTGGGTACCACCACTTATACCTCGTGCCGACAGAAAATACCGTATTTTGGTGGCACGGAGGAGAACTTTTAATACCCTGCAAGTGGCCGCAGGGTGTGGTTGCGATGTGATAATCACGGCAGCGAGCGATTACAAGAGTTGGCTCTGCCCTGCGCTTCCCATGCCCTGCCCTGGGCATCTCCTGGTACCCTGCTCGCCTCCCCGGAACGAGCCGCTGCTTGAGATACTGCTGGAACCCACTGATGCTGCGTGGAGATACACGCTGGAACCCACTGAATGAATTACCGGGAAGGGATGACTTTTCATTTTTTTGAAGGTGGCATGGAAGGATGAATCAAAGTAGTGAGGTGTTTTACTCTAAGCATAGTGGCAGAAGGAATCTTTTTATCTTCTGGGTTTCTTTGTTTCCGGAACATTTCGTAGTGCAGGCTTGCTAGCGGAGCAGTGTTAAGCACGTTTCTGCAAATCTCTTGCTGGTGTCCTCTTGAAAATGGTGATGCTGCCAAATGAAAATCAAACATGTAGCTCTAAACTTTCTTCTTTTTTTTTTTTTTTTTTGTTCCCAAGGACTTCTTCTCTTGTCTGTATTTGCTTATCCCGGAATCAGGGCTGAGGAGTGACCAGTGCCGAGAGCCTCTGTCCCTGCAGGTCCCGGGGCGGGTGCGCTGGTGGGCTTGCAGTGACCGCTCCTTGGGTTGTCCTGGGTGGGCTGCGTCCTCGGAGGTGGGCTGCGCTGCTGGGCTCGCTGTCGTCGGCTCTGCCTGTCCCGCTGTGTGTGTGCCCAGGGCTGGGTTTAACCAGGACAGCAGGGTTATCTCTCACACTGGACAACTGATTTTTTTTTCCTGTGTTCCCCTCATATTTCCAGTTGGAAATATATCCGGGAATATTCCCTATCAATGGAGCAGAGTGAATTTTGTTGCCTTGAACTGCTGTAGCAGTTAGGAAATTAAAAAAACAAAACAAACAAACAGCCCTGCATATAAATAGCTGGGTTTTTTATTTTTCTTTTGAAAAAGACTGCAAGTGCGAAGAGGAGGAGGGCCGTATTGCAGCGGGCTGAGGCGTGACCCCGGCGTGGAGCTGGCTCGTGTCGAGAGCAGCACCAGCACCCGGGCCCACGGGAGAGTGCCTGGGCACCCGTTCAGGGCACCCTGTTCCCACCGCGTGGGTCACCTATTCCCCTGTGGGAACCTGTCCCGTGACGGGGCAAAACGCTCAGAAAACTTGTCCAGGTTGAAGAAAGACCTCAGAGTCTTTTAAAATCCAGTGACGTTTTCTGGACTCTAAGTGATTCTTTCTGTAGGTAAGCCCAACCTCTATGAAGGGCTACAGTATGAAGAAATAGAATTTCTTTGGGTTTTATAGTATTTCTTATTTACATTTGCAGCGCTAATCATCAAGCTCCTTCCCTTTGTCTTCGCCCCTTTCCCCATTAACCTCATGTCAGACTGTGCATAGCAACAGTGGCTTTTATCCTCTACTGCTCTTCACCAGGTTTTATATTCCTGCCTGCCTCACTACAACCACGTTCTTACCATCATGCATTAATAAAACCAAAGCAGAGGCCAGTGTCGTCTTCTGCTGTCTCTGTGTCTGCTGGAGGGAAACTCTTCCCAACAAACAGAATGAAAATTGCAACTGGTACGTTATGGGCAAGGGAAAAAAAGCCCAAAAATGTACGTTATGGGCAAGGGAAAAAAAAGAAATCCAAACCTGGTTTAATTTGTGAGTATGTGCCTTGGAAATAAGCTATACTAATGCGTAGTACAGGTTATTCTAACGTCAATTATGGGCTCGCCCTTCTGCAAGCATGATGCTAGCTCACGGATGTGGAAGCAGATATTACAACCTTGAAGAATCTTGTAGGACGTAAAAGTTTTAATTAAAAATCTGGCTTGGTTGAGAGTATTTTGGTTTAGTATGAATGTCTTCATTTCTTTTGAAAAAGAATTAAATGAAACCCTTAGTATTTTTTTTTTTATTTCTGCATATTTATTCTTGAAGTTGAAGCATTAGAAAATAATTGAGTGAAACAAAATCCACAAGGCTTCAAATTACCTCTAGCTTAATGTTTTATTTAAAAGGTTTGCTAACTGACATTCTTTATAATGAATTAGGTCACGCGGCTCTAAAGAGTGTTGTGGGTTTTCTTTTTTACATTTAAATTTGAGGCTGCTTCCCTCGAAACTTGGGCTCCGCTGCTGTGAACCACCGTACGGTTGTGACTCCCGGGCTCCCCGGCTCGGGGAATCTCGCTCTAATTATTCTCAATCACACTAGTGCAAATGAATATATCCATGTTTGGAGGATCGAAGCGGTGTTGTCATGGCAATCTCCGTAAGGTCATGAGAAACTCATGGATACTGTTCGCCGCCTCTCCCGGGGGACCTCTCCTACCTTTGCAAAACTGTGGATTTGGGGGGTTTGGGTAGTAACTTTAAAGCACAGTTTTGTAACAATTTGGCTAAAAGGGTTCTCTGCTGAATAACACGCTTGTGTTTTGCTGCGGCTGAGCCAGTGGGAGCGTTGGGAGCACCGGGTGCCCCCGAACAGCCCCTGCCTTTCAGCAGTTGGGGCCAGCGATGCCCGTCGGTGGCTGCACAGGTCCCCCTGTTCCGCACCAGGTCGCTGAAGGTGCCGCCGTTCAGGTTAAGGGGATTGCGGGCTGTGGCTCATGTCTAACGTGCTCACTAGCCATCTTCCTCTGGGAGCTGCAGCTTGCCAGATCCCGAGCCGGTCCGTGGACCAGGCTTGCTCGGGAAGGTGGGATCCCTATGAACCTGCCTGGTGGGTGCTGGTTGATGGCGCTTGGTGTGCTGGGATGGGCGCTGCCCTGGGTTTTGTTGGGAAAGGGTTTGCTTATATGCAATTTAAAAAACAAACAAACAAACAAAAAACAACCCCCCACCCCCCAAAAAAAAACCCAAAACCACAAAAAACCCCAAACCAACTCTGCTTTCTTAATTGCAGGAGGTGATGCTAGCTGGAGCTGTAGCAATAGGAACCCCTCAAAACTGTCCCTGTCCCCCAGCGTGGCTGGGTGTCACCCCGAGTCCGTCCCTTCCCTCCCTGTCTGTAGCAGCGCGGGGAGCGATGATGGTGCTGAGTGCTGCAGTCACTGCAAAGGAATGTGGGCAATGAAATAAATGCATCGCTGGGCCATAACTCCCCGGATCGTGCGTCCCGCTCTGCCGCTTCCCGTGCATCGGGCGGGAGGGGATTCATGTAAAAAATATGTGAACAGTAAACAGTGGGAGAAGTGGCAGAGGGATGTTTGCTTAGCCCTGCTTGGGCAGAGCTCTCCTCTCCTGAAAGAGATAATGGCAAAGTCACGGGATGGTTTTAATTCGGGTTTTGAAAGGTAAGAAACTGATAACGAAGTGCCTCTACGTGGCTGCGCAGCAAGAGGTTTTATAGATGCAAGTGTGAGTCTCTGTGCTTTTGTGAACTTCTATTTGTGAAAGGTTCTAAATCTTAAATAAGAATTAAAGCTAAATTAAAAAAAAAAAAGTGTAAAAGTGATCCAAAAAGTTAGTTCATTTTGTTTAATAACAGGTATGGAAACCTTTTGCGTGTTTGGACTGCAGCAGCAACACCGATGACTTTACACATATCTTGTGTAGTAGGACAAATGAATTCACTAAAATGGGCATTTAGCAAATCTTGGTGTAGGTGATCCATGTAGTTGTGGATTTATGGTTTTGTATTTCTAAGTTCTTTTTGTTTTTAAAAAAACCCCAAGCAACACAAACAAAACCAAACCAAAAAAAAGCCTTATTGATAGAGAGCCATTAAAGCACTTTGATTTGCAACGAAATGCATGTTAAATCTGCAATTCTTTTGCTAACCCAAAGCATACAAACACACGTACATACTTACACCCCCCCCTTCATCGGAGCCTTTAGACAGGTTTAGCATATACATATGCAAATTTTTTACATTCAGGTTACTTGGTTTGAAAGATCTGACATTATTTAACGATCGATATCAATATTCTACAAAAAGCTATGAGATCCATATTTTAAATAAATTTTTAAAAAATCTTAAATTTTGTTGGCTATAGAAGAGATGTGACTACTCCTGTCAGGGTGCTACGCAAGTCTTTCACACTATACGTGTTATCTACACTTAATTGCTCCTGGTGACCACGTCTTTCAAGATTTTGAGCCCAGCCAATCTTGTCCTCTCACACCCAACACGCACTCACGGATCAGAGGAAGAAAACCGGTTGTCACGGGTTTTTGCACCTTGCAGGTGTGCAGACCGGTTCACCCTTCCCGTGCAAGGCCTGGCTTGCAGAGCCCCGGCCGAGGGCTGGGTTTGCCCCTGCCCGCACAGGCAGCGGCCGTGCCGCCCCGGGCCGTGGGGTGCCCTGCACGGGGGTCCCGCACGCGGCGGGGACGCCCCGCACCGTCACCTCCGCCCTGCGACTTGTCTGCCCATGGCGGGGTCCGGTTTGACCCGACTTTCTCTAGAACGGGTTAAAGGTTTTTAAATTAGGATTTTAGGTAGTTGCTGTAAGTCAAAGAAGGGCTTTGTAGTGTTTCGAGTGTAGATATGAGTTGAGTTTAAAAAAACCCAACAAAACACTAAGCAAGTGGAACTGATAATTAAAGGCCTATTTACATGTAAAGAATTATTTTAAATGATCTGTCTTTCTCTCTGCTTTCTGCAGAGGAACAGAGCAGAGGCTGGGCTGAAAATGAAGCTGGTTTTCTCAGCTGACCTTCTGGCACACAGGCTTTCTCATTTACTGCTGCCTCGGCGTCCGCACGCATGCACACAGGGCTTCAGCCCTTCATCTCGGCACCTGCAGTATATCCATTAATACTTCCAGGTCTTCAGGACTCGCTGAGAAGCCCTCTAAACAGCTTCTGATCTCTTCTGGCTTGTATAGCCAACGCCTGGAGAAGTGGCCGGCGAGCTGCTGCCCCGTGTCAGGGGCTCGGTGCGTCTGACGAGGATAAAAAAGGCACAGTGGAGCCTTTGATGCTTGGAAATCAATTAACTGCAACTTCTGCTATATTTAACGTTGCTTCAAAACCTCCAATTATCCCTCGCATTGGCTTTTGTCGATCTAACATGTTCCTTTCAGCTTTGGTGACAATAACATGTGAGTAAGCAGAATACCCAAATTTCTGAACGATGGCTTGTGGCAATTTCCTAATTTCCTGAGTGAGCGCAGGCTTCTTGGGGTTTCATTCCTGTGCCAGAAAGACTATTTGCTCCTACAAAGTTCTTCATTGTAATAGGAAAAAAATCAATTTGATTACTTTCATGTCAGCATGCATGTCTAATGGCTTAGAAGTTATTGCAGCCATAAAATATACAGTATCATTTCTCTCTCACTCTGAAATTTGACAGGATTAATATAGTCAGCATGAAATCTTAGTCATAAAGTCGACCATAAGTGATGGTAAAATTAGCTGCTGAAATCGTCTGCTTATGGAAAGCATCTTCTGTTTTTCCTTCTGGGAAAAAATATCAAGGGGCTGGCGTGCGGATCGGCACGGGAGCTTTCTGCATTTCAGGCTCTAATACAAATACGTCCGTTTCATCTCGCGCTCTTCTAACGAGAGAGATGGCGAGCGCCGTTCAGCTCTGCCGTGTCCCCGGCAGCCTGGCGTGCAGGTTTGCAGCCCGTTCTCGGCTGCCCGGGCGGTGGAGGTGGTGGTGGGGCTGGGTCTCGTGTCCAGCGCAGCCGCGATGCGGGGACCGTGGCTCTCCCGCATCCCGCCCTCCCCTGTAAGTCATTCCCTGTGTGAGCCGAGGTACGTTGCAGGGCCTGAAAAGCATCTGCCCCTTCAGAGGCCAGACTTTGGGTTAGAAACCGGGGGGGTTTGTGGTCTGGCCCTTTGCCGGCGCGTGTCCTTCAGCGGCGGGTGATGTTTGCCTGCCCGGGGGTTGAGTGAACAACGCGCCGGTTTATCTCGTGCAGTGCGAGCCTTGTCGTGGTTGAAAAGCGGTTTCTTTCCATGGGTCAGTGCTCCGGTGAGGCTGGAGGGAGGTGAGGTCCAGGTGAGCTGAGCTTTGCCCATGGTCTTCACCCATGGGCTTTAGCGGATGCTCTTCCTCCCGGTGCAACCTGCTGCCTTCTAGTTGGTCACCGCTGTCCTCCTCCCCTTGGGAAGCAGGCTGACCACCTTCGTCAGGGCGGGAGAAATGCCCCGTAGAAAGCTGCCTCGCTCCGAGCTGAGATTGAGAAACCTCTGCTCGAAGCTGAGTTTCTTCCAGCCGAGTGACTGCGCCGGGTGCCAGCGGAGGAGCCCAGCAGATACCCGGGGCAGCCGCTCCTTCCTGCTCATCCGCCTCCAAAACTGCCCTTGGAAGGGGAGATGAAGTGCTGGGGTTAGGCAGGGAGATGTTTGCTGAGGTGTAATCCTTCACCAGCCCGGCCTTTGAAACTCATTAATGTTTTTGTTTAATGACACCTTGTTTCGGCTGCCTTGTGTAAGGTGCCCATAGCTGTTTTTTCTGCTTATGAAGCCGGTTCCAGAAAGAAGAAAGCAGCTGGGCGTTGGTATCTTTATTATCAACTTTAAGATTAGACCAAGGGAAGACAGCGTCTCACATCCGGGCATCATGTACCCACCCCATAAGGTCCAAGGCGAGGGTTTCATTGCTAGCCCTTGGCTTGCTTGGCTTTGCAAGGGGAAACCTCTCCTGCCTCTTGAGCCAAGACGTGCAGGGTTTTACTTCTCTGGGGGGCTCGGGGGTCCCTCCCATTGCATCCGGACGCTCCCGCCTCCGCTGGAAGCTGTCGTCCTGCTGGTTTCACATGTTCTGCCTCCCTTGGCAGCCCGTTGTGAAAAGTTAATATCTGGTCATTGGTTTTGGCTGCATCTCCAAGGCAACTTCATTCATACCCAGCTCCCGGTTCATACCGATCCAGACATGCCTAGATGACTAACTCCCATCTCCTGTTACACCGTCCCAGGAGAGTTGTTAACTCCTTCGGCCCGGGGAGGTGGTGATACAGCAGGGAACGGGCAGACGGAGCCGGTGGGTGCCGTAAGCACCCGGCAAATGCCGACTTGCTCTGTGCCCCCTCCGTCCTTTCTGCTTTGCTGCGCTTCCCAGCGCCCCGTCCAGCCTGCAGAGCAAAGAGCTCGTCACTATTTAAGATCCTTTTCAGTGCAGAAAGGTCTCCGACTAAGTTTGTTTCTCCTGAAATTATTATGCTTCATTATCCTTTGGTTTGGGCAGAACATTGCCTTTGGGATTTAAACTGACTGAAAAATTTCATTTGAAAAAAGGAACTTGGCTGCACAGTAGTAATACACTCCGAAATGCAGCTAAAATTTAATTTTGCATTTCATGCAAACCGAGGGGTGATTTTCCTCCAAGGGGCAGGCGATGTGGTGAGACCCCTGCTTTCCCGGCGCGCATTGGGGGTCCGTGAGCCCTGCGAGACGGAGCTGTAACAGGTTAAACGTGGAGACGCCCGGCGTTGCTGCAGCGCCTGGTCCCTCACTGATGTGCCTATTTCTGTACGGGTTTGTCAGATAGAGATTTACAGCCCCCAGAGACTCCTTTTGATTCTCACCAAAAGATGTAGGAAGGAGGAAAATGAGCCAAACTCCGGGGTTTTTTTGCTGTTTGTTTCTCTCACGGCAGTGCTGAGAGATGCCGTTGCACTAGATGTTATGTCCTTATAATCTGCACCGCTTGCTGGGATGGGTCCCGCAGCACCCGGCGATTCCCCATCGGGGCGAGCGGCCGGTCCCCAGGAAAGCATCCGAGCCCAGGAAGGAGTGGGGCTGGGAGTGGGGCAGAACAGGTCTAGCTCACACCAGCACCAAGCAAAATTTGGCTTGAGCTCGATGAGCATGGCTAGAACGCGATGCGGTTCAACATCACTCTTCCCTTGGTGCGTTTGAATACTGACGTGGTCCCTGTATCCGACCTGGATGTCGTGATGCTGCTTTGCTCGGGGTCCTCGAGGTGATTTGGCAGGAGCGTAGGCACAGGTAGGAAAAGCACATTGGGTTTTACTGGTCACATTCCTGTCCTCCTTGCAGCCTAAGTGGGGTATCGCAGCAGAAATCAAGGGTCAAGATAGCCCTGAGGATCGCTAAGATGTACAAACTTGAAACCCTGTTAATTTTTTAACGCCTAATGCGTTTTGGGAGATCCGTTATGCTGAAACATCAGGCAGAGAATTAAACACACCGGGAATATGAACCTGCCGCGACTCGTGACCGTGCCCGAGTGGCTGGACAAGGCTGCTCGCCGCAGCGGTGGTGGTACGCTGTGGAAGAGTTAATTAGAGAAATATCAGAGAGATTACCCCAAGGACCTGGGGTACAACTCGGTCGGAGACCGCTACCCCGTGCACCACGTATGAAACCCGCTGTCTCGCCAACCTCCCTCCTCCGGGTGCTGCTTTCCCTTCCTGGAGAAGAAAAACTGTTGTAGGACTGTTTGAAATGTAGCTGCTATAACTCTTAAATTTTAATAATAGATTACCATTAGTATCAGCCTTATATAATGCACACCTCATTATTGCTTACTCGGAATAATTTCTCAGCCTCCTTATAGAACCTTGGAACTTTATTTGCTGAGTATAAAATATGCAGAAATGCATGAATAGTTTTAAGACTTGGTACCCTAAACTAATACAGCGTGCTTTTTTTTTTTTTCCTGCACCATGATTGAAGTCAAATTAACATATTTACCTTCAGTGCTCCCAGGAGTAGCATTAAAAAATTCAAGAGGTGATTCAGAATAGTCTCCGATTTGCTGTGTTTAAAGCTGGATTTCATTTCTCAATAAAACCATGCAAGCACTTGACTCCCTTTCAGCTTTGCAGCCTCTTTCCTCCCTGTGCAGGTCCTTGGACTTATCAACAGATGGTAGCAGTATTATTACCGCCGCATTCCCAAAAGGAAGCTTTTTATTTTATTTTATTGGTTTTTCAGGATGGGGGAGAAAGCAGGGACAGAGAATAAGGGAGGGAGGGAGTTATAACGAATAGCACAGAAGCATAGCTGCTGTTTTAATCTGAAATAAAGAAAAGTATCGAGCGTGATTGTGTCTTGCTGCCTGCGAGCGCTGGTTCGCTGTGTAATGTTGGTTACGTTATCGTGCTCTGCCTCAGTTTATCTGTATGTGATAACTGTTTCCTAGGGCAAATCATGAAGCATAATTTTTGCTATATGTTGACATCTTCCCAGCAAGAAAAGCTGTGTAAAGGCAGGGGTAGGAAATGGAAATGGTTGCTCTATTGCCCAGTGGTTTCTTTATTCTTACCAACGATTACCCAGGAGCTGTCCTGCCTGTGCCGTGATTTATTCCTACAGCTGTAGGATGCGGCTCCTATAGCTCCCAGGATTTCAGACCCTGCGACAGTCAGGCTCAGGGGGGCAAATTTGTGCCCGAAGCCCCAGGCTGCTCCACCATCACCTCTGCCATGGGCTCTGCCGGGGAAGCACCGTCTCTTAAGCGTATCAGTGCTGCAGGGAAAGCTTCGACCCTATCGGTTTTCCTGACCAGGTAATAAATATTCTGGGGAGAGGATCTATGTAGCAAGCCCCGGTACTTGGAGTCGGTACCCTCCGAGTGGAACAACTCTGCCTGAAAATTTTGTTTACCATGGACTAGAGATACTTGCAGCAGCTTTTTTTCCACGCCTGCTCCTAGATTAGGAAGTTATTTCAGCAGATGTTGTTTCCTAAGAAAATGGGTTAATGCTTGGTGGTTAGAACAGTGTGGCAAAAAAGCTTATTTGTGTGAGGTTTTGGCTAATTGCCTTGCAAGTGTTACAGAGCGTTGCAGCAAATTTCCTGAATTTCGCAATCACGATGGTTCTGGTCTAACTGGCCAGAAAGATTTTCAAAAATACAAAAATAAATGGAAAAATAGAGGCAAATCACTTGCTGGGTTGCTCTAAAAAGCTGAAGGACCTTAAGTCTGGGGTTGAAAAGTCTCCAGGTGTCTGAGCAAGTAATTGAGACTCGCGGCTGGACAGATCTCAGAGTTTTATCATCTTTTAATTGATGAAAGGTGGATGTTGCTCTGGGGCAGGCCAGAACAAGCCCCTCTTAGAAATAAGAAGTAATTCCCAGGCTGAGTTCCCTGCGAGAACTGGGATGTTTTTCCTTCCCAGTTCACGGGAACGGGAATGTCTTTGCAGGGTTGTTGTGTGGGGAGGGGAAGGCTGCCGGTGTGCAAACCGTCCTCTGCTCCGAGGGCAGGGACCTGGGGAGGTGGTGGGTCTCAGCTCTGGCGTGGAAGCTCTTTCTCAGCGTGGAAAGCTCTCGTGGGCTTGTTTTGTCCCTCGTTTTGTCCTGGGAGGTGAGTGTCCGGGCGCCGCAGGGACTGCCTGGGGCTGCTCTCGTCCCGGACCGCCGGCGGTGTGCTTCAGGGACGATGCTGCTGAGCTGGGGTTACTCTTTGGGGTCACCCCCGTTCTCACATGCACATGGTGCCCAGCCCCATTGGGGCTTTTTTCCCCGCCTGCTCCTGTGATGAAGGACCAAGGCTTGTATTCTGGGTTCCCCAATTTGGGGGCAAGCGAGGTGGCTGCCGCCAGCACCCAGCCCTGCTGCTGCCGCCTCCTCCCGCTCTGCATCTCCACCGGCTCCCCTGGAGCAGGGGCACCGCACTGGCAGGCAATAAAAAAAGGGAGAGGAGATGTATTTCACGCACTTATGAAATGCATCTGTGGAAGGTACCAGTGCAGGTGAAAACAGAGCCTGGCCTGAGAAATGGGGTTGTTTTATGTTTGATAATACCCGTGCAATGAGTCCTGCTGCTCCGTACGGCGATGGTCGCACCACGTGTCTCGCTAACGTAATGCCATCTTGGTGGGGAAAGCTGCCTGTCCCCGGTCTCGCCCACCGGCATCCCAGCCGCCGGCGGCAGGACTGCTCCCCACCGCTGCCTCGGCTCGCGGGCACCGATCCTGCCTGGGACTGATGGAGCTGGAAGCTGCTCTGGGACAAGAAGGAGTTTCAATCTGCACACAGCAAAGCCAGCAATTCAGTAAGAAAGGCAGGTGCGCAGGAAAATGCAAATCAGGCGTTGCTATTTCTAAGAGCATCACTGTAAAAAGACTTCTACTGTGTTGAGAAGTGCGATGGCGATGAACTGCGGCTGGCAGGGCTGGAAGGAAACCTCGGGCTCTCTGCTGGGCACCTCCGCGCAGCCCGCCCTCGGGATGCTCTAGGGAAGGGTGGCTGCGGTGTCCTCCTTCAGCCGGTCCAGCCGTCCTGTGCCGCGGAGAAAACCTATTTCTGGGCCAGCGTCCCCGGGGCCGCGTGCCGGCAGAGCTGCGGGTCAGGGGCTCACGGCATCGGCCAACACCGCATCCCCACGCTGCTGGTTAAATTGCTAATTAGATTCCATCCGAGCAGCAACATCAACCAGTAATAAATGGACTTGGCTTCATAAACTTAGCGCTTAAATATTTTCCCAGGCAGGAAAAAAAACATTTGCTTTCCATGCAAAACATATAAATCTTGGAAAAGTTCCCGAAGCTGCATGTTTAACTGTTCAGATCTGTGCCTTTGTAGAATAGAAGTGGTTATTCCCCTGCATAATTATTTTTCTTTTTAAAAGGAAGCTGAAATGTTTGCGAGGAAGACATTTTAAGCGACTGCTGGGGATGAACAACAGTGAAGGGAGAGTCAGGTTTAATGATGATTGCTTCGCTTTGCTTTATCGCTGTCGGAAGTGAAGCACCTTCTCCTCATCCCCTCCCCACAAGGACTAACCGCAAATGCCACTTCTACCGTTGTGTTTTGGGGCAGTTTCTGATTGTCTTAGGAGTTTTATTGAAACATGTATCTGGTTGCTAGTTTCTTTTTAATCCCACCAAAATACAAGGGCTGTTACTGGAGTTTATTTAACGCGATGGAGTCTTTGTATAGTTAAAATTGCGGATGCTGTGTAAAACACGGGCTCTCTCCTTCCTTCCCAATGGCCCTGGTGCAGAAGATGCTGCAGTCGGATGCTCCTTTATTTAACCGTGGGCAAGGGGGGAAAGGGAAGGGAGCAGCCTCCTCCAGCCAGGCCAGCGTGGAGGGGAAGGGCCACCGGTGCCACTCGCCCTGTTTCCGTCTGCTGCGGTGGCAGGCGAGGGGTGCCCGTGGGAAATGGGGCGGGGGCGGGGGGCTGACACCCAGCAGGGGGGCTTCTGCCTCCGGGCACCGGCACCACTCGCCCAGGATGGAGATTTCCAGAGCGGCGGGTGAGCTTTCTGCGGAGAGATCCGTCGGTTATTTCCTGTACTGCCCCTCCCTCGTGCTCACCCCACGAGACACCCCCCTATAACTACATAAATGTAGAGATACAGAGCATAGATTTATTCTTGCATAAAATCCCCAAGGAGATGCTGTGGAGACCCGTCTCCACGGCTGGCGTGATGCACAGCCTGCGTCGGCACCTTCCTGTCCCCGTCCTGGGGGTGCAGGTGGGCAGCCGGGGCGGCAGCACCCCAGCCCCGCCGTGGCACGGGGATGCCATTAGGGATGGGGACTGGAGAGGGAGAAGCGGGTCTGCGGTGAGCATCCTGCCTGGAATAGGTCAGGTTTTGGCTTAAGGACAAGTGAAATGAGTTTGGTGGTCTCCTTATTTGATGGACAAAGATTATCGGGGTTTTCTCGGAGCTGGGATAAGGTGGGGTTGGGGTGCACCAAGCCGGAATTCGCCCAGGATGGCGGTGCGCTGGAGGAGGCTTTTCAGCACCTTGGCCCTTCATGAGCACCACGAGCACACGCTTTGAAAGAAGCTAGGAAATAAAAACACACAACGGTCTCCTATGCAGAGAAAAAAACCCCAATAACCATCCTACAGCTTCTCTCCACGAGCACTTTCTGCATGCTTTGCTGTCATTAATAGTCACCGTTCCGGAGCTAGAGACGTTTAATTTATTTGTGTTCTCCTAACACCTTTCTGTTTCATAACAGTAATCACCTCTCCGGGTTTGGCCGGGCAGCAGCGGTGTCTGCCGCGCTCCCTGTAATCCAGGAGTGAATCAAAGCAACTTTTTACAAAACAAGATTCTCTCACTGTTGCAAAAGAGCTTTGGGGAAATCTGGTTTTTGTGGTTAAGGATCTTACTCTGATGCACAAGGAAAATTATGTGTAGCTTTTATTTGGCCCAAAGGATTCTTACAACATTATCCGTATTTCCTTTAATTTGTGGGATTTCTAGTAAATGGGCTTAAAAATAGGTCCGGGCAAGATGCCAGGGTACATACGAACAGCAAAAAGGCATTGCAGGCTGCGAGGAGCTCACTTTCACTTCTCCCTCGGCGCAGGCTGGGGGGACGGAGCAAACGCTCACCTTTTCGGGTTAAATTTAATGATGTCTCTGGAATTCTTTGGAAGTCGATATTGCAGAAAAGATCCTTTAACTCTTTAATAGAACCGATGCAATATTGTTGTTGAGCTGGACACAAGTCTGGAAAGGGAGCAGGACAAGCTGTAGTGCCAGGGGAGGACAAGAGCATGGGGGGACCCAGGGGGGACCCTCACACAGGTCCCTGGACCTGCTCACTGATGGGATTTGGGCACCCTGGAAACCCGGCGTACGAGCAGGAGCAGAACATGGTGATGATACACATTTTTTTTTTTTCCTTCAGCTTTTCATTCTCAGAAGTCTCTTTAAGCCTTTTGTAAGATGGGAAAAATCTAATAAGGGAGAGGCTACGGCTCAGAGCCGCGCTCCCAGGCGGGGCGACTGCCGGGTGCCCGGCTCCCTTTGGTAAGATTTAGCTGGCTCGCTCTTCAAAATCAGTCTCGATTCAAGTGACTTAAAAATGCATTTTTCCCTGGGGACAGCCACCCACAACCGCCTTTCATTAAGATGTAGTGGGATTATGCAGCTGGAGTCCCTGGTAAAGGGAAGGTAAGTGGGAAAGGATGCCGGCCGCGCTGTGCGGCAGCCAGCGCGCCTCGCTCCGCGTTCCTCTGCTGGGCAAGGGCGCCTTACGGCTTCCCCAAATGTGCAATTTTTGTCCTACTCTTTCAAAATCTGGTTCATTTGATTTTAATTAAATCTTTGAGGATACATCTGTAAAACTTTGAGTACCATGCATGCTGCGCCTCTCTGTTGCAAGTAGCTTCTTGGGAGATGAAGAGGAGGAACGGGGAGATGGATGAAGAGGAGGAGCAGGGAGATGGATGAAGAGGAGGAAGGTTTTGAGCGTCCTGGGAGCAGCAGCAGTGCGTCGGATCGGTGCGGTGGGCGAGGAGCGGCGTCTGGGTGCGGGGAAGGGCAGGAGTGGGCAGCAGGGCCAGGGCTGGGTTGGGGTTGCTGCAGGTCCTGTGGGTCACGGCCACGAGGAACCCGCCTTGCGGTGCAAGCTCACGCCGTGCCCCTGCCAGCGCTCTTGAACTAAAAACGTGCATTTTCACGTGTTGGTGGTGACGGACTTCCATAAAATCAAGAGGACCCCGGTGCCTGATGCAGAAGTGAGCTTGTTAACGGGAAATTATTTATGCTGTTGGCAGCAATGTGCTAATAATACTTTTCGTCCGAGGATATCGAGTTGCTTTACAGATATTAAGTCCCCTGGTGCCTCTGTGAAGTGGGGGAAGTGTGGTTAATTCGGTTGCACAGGTGAGGACACCAGGCCTCAGCTCTGCCCCGCGCCGAGCGCAGCCTGGCTCCTCTCCTGTGCCGCGCTGGGACCGGGACCATGCTTTTCCTTAAAAGTTGGTAACTTCAGCGTTGTCGTGGATCACGGTGGCTGGGAACCGAAGTCCCACGAGCCATTACCCACGCCACCCGGCTCCCCGGTGCCCTTTTGGGAGGAGACAGGTGAATTTGCTGTAGCTCTTCTAATAAGGGATGATGTCCGGGATGTGCCCGGAGGGTCCCCGGCTCCGTGACGCCAAGCCTTTCCATCGGCCGGCACCGCCGGCAGTTGGACGGGATCTCGAGCCTTTTCCATGGGACTGATGCGGGTGGGTGCCGGTGCCGCAGCGGGCGCAGGAGCACCGCGGGGCAGCTCCCAGCTCCGAGGGCTCTTCCGTGTTTCAGGAAAAAGCAGAGCAGAGAAAAACACCCCGTGCTACCTCGGCACGGTTTTGGTAGGTTATGAACAGAAATCATCTGTTTCTCGTGGACTGGGAGCTGCTGAATGCAAGCACCCCCAGACCCCTCTTTTCTCACGAAACCTCAGGGTTTAGCAGTTTCCAGCCCCGGGGACGCTTTCCCTCCCGCTCCGGCTCGCGGTGCCGAAGCACCAACCTCCAGCCAGCCCCGCGCTGTGGCAGAAGTTCACATTCAAGCTGATTCTTCAAATTTACCTCCTTTGCTGGAGATCAGCTTTCCCGGCTGCCCCCGAGGAAAAGGCTCCCGTTAGTTTTTTTAAAGACCAAGGTTAAAGGAGCAGCTGCAGCGCAGCTCTCGGCGGTAAATGCCGGTGTTTTAGGGGTTGGGGAGGTGAGCTGGGGCCAGCGCTGGCCCGAGGGCTTGTGGCCGGGGCTGCTGATGGGGTCCACGTCCATCGCTGGGGCTTGGGCGTGTGAGCTCCCCTCTTGAAACAGTGTCCTCCCCGCTACACGCCTATAAGCCCCTTTGATTTTTCTTTTAAAAAATAATTGGGTTTGTGCGTGTGGCGTTTTGGGGCTTTTTTGTTTTGCTTTTTTTTTTTTTTTAAAAGATTTTTAACTGAGAGACAGCAAATTTAATATTTTCTGTGTCTTGGATGTGTTGTGATTTACATTTGATTTTAGGCATAATTAGAAATGCAAGTAGAGCGCTTTGTGTTTTACCTCTGCTTCAACTATTTATGGCATGATATGCAAATGAAGCAAGCTATGAATATTAAAGATTAGAGTATGTTACAAAGTATCACTGTCTTTAATGAGTTCGGTAATGGGCACAGGCTTTGCACACACTTTAATATGGAGGTATTTTATGTTGTGTGCCGTCTCCGCGGCTCTGCAGCTATCGATGCCGTGTTTGGTTACATCCCAGGAGAGCGGGGCCGTGATTTAAACCCTATCGAGCCCCGGATCGGCTGCAGTAGGTAGGTGCGATTTCCAAGCGTGCCCATGACAAAGGCGGCTGCGGCTGGCGAAGGGTGTTGATGGATTATTTCACAGAGACTGTTTCAGTTCTTGTCTAGGTCAATCCGTTTCATCTGCTGCAGCGTTGTAGATGGATCGGAGAATATGAAAGCGCTCGTCGACCTTTCAAGGTGCTTTGCAGCACTGGGAGGGAATCTTAAACACGCTCCTGCCAAAATGGAGCTGCTGCCTGTAGCATCACATACACCCCAAGAAATTAATTTTGCCGTTCCTCACCAATTAGGCTTATTGACATAGAATTATTTTGGGGGTTATTGACACATCCGAAGGCATTTGAAGGAACATCTTACCTACTGGATAGCAGAGGGTTGGGAAGCGGGGCTCCTCGCATTAACCCTTTCTTGCCATAGGAGTCTGGGCAGCCCGGTTAGCACGGTTTTATCTCTAAACCAGTAAACGGTTTTATCTCTAAAGTAGCGTCATAGTTATAAAAGAGGAAGGTAAGGGTGGGTTTGGGCGCCGCAGTGCGTACAGAGATTTCATCCACGGGTAATCTGAAGAACAAACTTCTGCTTGAGCAGCGGGGTCCCTGCGGGATGCAGCGGATGCTGCGGGGTGATGCCGGGGGATGCGCGGCCGTGGGGAGTGGGGGAAAAACCAGCCAGATATGGAAAGCAAGGGATTTTGAGCCGAACGGGGCTTGGGGAGGGTGGGCGGCGGGGAGGGAGAATGAAGCATGCCCCAGGGAGCGTGCTTTTCA
The DNA here is from genome assembly GCF_034638445.1 of Ciconia boyciana. NCBI lineage: Eukaryota > Metazoa > Chordata > Aves > Ciconiiformes > Ciconiidae > Ciconia > Ciconia boyciana. Next base: position 3,153,112 of record NC_132951.1, on the reverse strand, counting down.
GATTTGAGGTATTTAAATTACAAATTTTGATGAGGAAGATTGTCAGCAGTATTCAAAACAGTGCTTAAATTCTTTTGAAACACTGTCGAGCTGTGCTGTGGCAGTTGAAAAGTTTGGCACACAAGAACTTGGCCCAGAAGTTGCTGCTTGGGTTTTTTTTTCCTTTAAAACTTAATTCATCTGTATTCAAGTATCCCACATGCTTAAGAAAAAAAACCCCACCAGGCTCACACTGGTTTGAGACAGACCCTTGTGTGCGAGGGAAGCTGCAGAAGTGATTGCTCTCTAATATTAGGGGGTTTCCTTGTCGGTTAATGAGCATTAACAACTATTTATACTTGTGTATTTAAGGGGGAAAAAAAAAGAATTTTATAACGCTTGTGTCTACTCATAAAAACAACGAGCAAACTAAACTGGGATTTAGAATATGCTAGTGATCCACTGGATTATTAATCCATATGCATTAGCTATACCTACTTTTTTTGATGGGTCCATCGGTGTTCATTGGTGTGGGATCAGCTCAGTGTTTGCAGCCCACGTCCGCAGCGTGGTGTGAACGTTGGGGACGCTTTCTCACCTCCAAGCACTGACCCTCCTCTGCTGCATGAGGCTTGGATCTCCGTTAAAGCCCCAAATTTAAGCAATATATCCTGTGCTTTAGCGAGAGCTGTGCCTCAGCGGGGCTGTCCCGGGGACGTTGGCTGGTCAGCTGTGGCACAGCAGCACAAAACTTGTAAGGTGTTAGTGTTGGCTCTAAAGATGTACTTGACCATATATTATATATATAAAAAATATAATATATTGACCAATTATATTATAATATCATATACATATAATATTCTGGGCTGCAGAGTTGTCTGGGGGTGTTTTTGGGTGTGTTACAGGAATAGTCACATTCTGAAGCTTTGGGCAAAATTTGTTGGACGGGTGAAGGGTTTTGTTGCAAGAGCAGAGAAGTCAGAAATGAAGTCGGTGCTGAGTCTCGTATACCTCGATGCTGCAGTTCCGAGGGTGGGAGCTGAGCCTACGGGGATTTTTCCCCCCGGGAAGCAGGGAGAGAGAGAATTGTTTGCTGAAGTGTAAGCAATAAATGCAGCGTATGAAAAATGCGGGTCTTCTGCTTTGCCCCTGTCGGCCTGGGGAAGGTGGGCATCAGGTTGAGGTGACCACCTCCGGTCACAAAGTTTAGGTTTCTCAGAGTTTTTGCTCAATGACCAGAAACCTCAGTTTTGAAGAACACCCTGTGCCATCTAGTATTTGCTTCTATAAACCTGCAAGTACAGAGTTAAATTTCTGCAGTATATAACTTTCCTTTTCTGCAAGCTTATATTTCCATTAAGGATCAAGCTCAGATGCAATTGTAGCTTCGCTTTATAGAGTATTAAAAGTTTAATGTATAAATGTCTTCCTTCGCCAGAACTTTTTGGCAGTATTGTTTTCCAGTACTGAAATTTCTACAAAAAGATGGAGATCCCGATAGCTGCAAGGGCTCTGCCGCCCTTGAAGGGTTAATTATATGATGCCTACTATTTTTTCTTTTAAAGCAGGGAGAATAAGCTGTAGCCAAAAGTAAAAGTCATTAATTTTAAGACAGAGATGTAAGCAAAGTTTCCTTCCCCTCTGCAGGTTGGTGAGGGTAGGCTATGCAGTAATTGAAAAGTAAAGGCAATTGAATTACAGGCTCCTGTCCAAACGGAGCGCGATTTCTTCTTCTTTTTTTTTTTTTTTTTTTTTTTTACAACCTCCATTGCATCAGAACTAGGCAGTATTCCTGATGTTCTCATGTGTGTTAATGCTGACTCACAGACTAACTTGCACAAGAAAAAAAACACACAGGCAGCTCCACCATACTAGGTAATGAGCTCTAGCAAGAAGCAGCGTCTGATGTTTTGTAAGCCTTTTTTAATTGACCTTTTAAGATATTTACTTTATTTTAAGGCTTTCTGTTCCGTAGTGGCACGATGGTAGAACTGAGTCATGCATGTTATATATTGCTAGCTCTGCTGTTGTGTACTAGGAGTGAGGAGAATACAATTCAGCATGGCACTTGTCTTTTTGATGTGTTACGGATGTGAATTAATGTTTGCGATGGGATGCAGGCAATGCATGCTTTGCAGAAGGCATGGTAATGGGGTGCTGTATGCTTTCTGGTGGACGTAACTTAGTCGGGGTCTTGAGCTTTTATTAGATTGCAAAAAATTAAATTCTGCAGAATAATTGTATTTTTTATCCATGTCTCTCCCTTACCCTTTTCCTTGCAGCAATCTGCAAAAAAATTAAAATGTTGCATTTGCTATTTTTCCTTCTCCTTGCTTTGAGAGCTCTTAAAATCAGTGATAGATAAGGAAAAAAAACCAACCCTAATTAAAAAATAATGGCAATAAGATGCTTCGCCTTGGCTGAACGACTGCACTTTTGGGAGGCAGCAGCCTGCCGGGTGGGTGACCTCGGCGGCGGTGTTGCACCCAGGCTGCCGGTGACTCACCTTGCAGCAGGACGGAGCCCGGGGAGCTGCCACCGGTGCCGGGGCTGTGCCGGGGTCCCCAGGCAGAGCTCCCGGGGCTGCGTGGGGTCCCCAGGCAGAGCTCCCAGCACCCCATCCCCGGGCTGCCCTGGCAGAGGGGCTGCGTGCGCCTGGCTGGGCTGGATCATCAGCATTAATTTAATTCGCTTTTCCATCTTTTCTCCCATTCCCCTGCCCCAGCCTCCAGGTCTTTACTTTCTGTGCGAACTTTTAGGGTTATAAAGCAAAGGTGGCTCCGTGCTGCACGTCTGCTGCGTGTGCCTTGCTTATGTGTTACTGAGTAATATTTGCAAATTCAGTTTCTGCTATCTTAATAAGGCAGAAATAATCTTCTTTCACCCATTGCCACTGGCTGCTACACTAAAAATAGGGTACGTTAGCACTGCTCGCTGCTTGCCACTTGCAGCATTTCAAAAATAAATACTTTGGAGCTGCAGAAACAAATGCTGCAGAAGAGAAGAGGAGTCTCGGCATGACTGTCATTTGATTACCAAACTTAACCTTGTTTTCTTTCCCCTGCCAAAGACGGGCATTAAACTGTGCAGGCATTCACGCTGTTTCACGTTTGTGCCCCAGTCCCTCTCCCTTCCCCTCCCCAGGTTTTCTCGCCCCGAACCCCGACACGGGCAGAGGCTGGGCTCGGTTTTGGGGTAAGGGGTGCAAAGACTTTTCTTTTTTGCTTCTCAGTTCCCTGACACGGCGACCTGCGGTGCGTGGGGGGTATGCAACAGCGTGGACCTGAAGTGCATTTTATTTGACTTTATTTAACTATTTATTTTTATTAAGGCGGTACAGCGGCTCCGTGCTCGGGGAATGGTACTTCGCCACCGAGTTTTGCAGTTAGCTGTTGCATATTTTCCTTCGGGCTTATGTAAAAAGTGCATTTCCTTTTCATTAAGGGGGGGGGGGGGAACCCAAAACCCTGTAGCAAGAGCTGGGCGGGTGGCTTTGGGGAGCCCCTGCCTGGCTGGGTGACATCTCCCTGCCAGCCTCAAATCCAAGGGTGGGATTTTCCCCCTCTCTCCTCATTTACAGAAGAAAGGGAAGTTTCCTGTGACCCTTTGGGGCCTTCAAGGGCAGGACTTTTCAGCTCTTTTCTTTCGAGGGGCTTTGGCTGGGTGGGGGGAAAGCCCTCGCCCGCTTTGTCTCCCACCCCCGGAGGGTCCCTGCCACCTTTGTCCCTGCCCCGGCCGCTGCCCAGCGCTCCTTCCCGCGGGAAACCGGGGGCTCTGGGGATTTTGGGGTGGTTTTTTTGTTTTTTTGGTTTTTTTTGGTGGGGGTGAAATCTCCAAGTCTCTTTGTAAGTTGGCTAAGGAAACGGATAATTTAAATACATTATCTAATTATTTCTGATAACTCCCAGGGGAGCCTTGATGCCAGCATCTTATTCTAGGTCAATGCTTTTCTCCTTTGTTGTTGTCGCCTCGCCCCGACCTTTCAGGCCTCGGAGCAGGAAAATAGTTTAGAAAAGAGCAAACCTGCTTTCATCCCCCCCCCCAAGCATGTGAACGCTGAAACTGAGAATTCTCAAACTCTCCTGGAAGTTGTATCAAATAACAGCTGCATTTTTTATGAACATCTTGTGACAAAGGCTATGACTTCACAAAAATCATGCAGACATGTACAAATTGTCCTGCTATATCCAAGAGCTGGAAAAAAGAGGCTGCCATTAGAAAATAAAACGATGTTTTGCTTGAATGGTCACATATCTTAAACGATTGGGGTGAGGGGGGGTGGCTGGTTTTAATCCAGTTTTCTCCAAGTTTTCCCGTTTGGTAGGAGGTGTCCGTCTGATGGTGTGTCACCTGTAGGACATGGCAGCCCAAAGGGGACTGGATTTTTTTGGGTGGCGATGGCGTCTGGGGGCTCCTCCTGCACCCTGGGGCACAGCTCAGCTTGGGAGACGAGCTTGCAAACCACAGTTTACATCTGTAATTGCTAAGGTCATTTTTCCTGCAGCACAGTTCTTCCCATGTCAAATGGACTGAAGCCATTTCAAACCATTCAGAAGTAGCTTGGTGCTCTATTTAAAAAAAAAAAAGAACGAAAGAAAAAGGAAAAAGCATATTTAGTAGAGGAGATTTTTTGAGTTAGACATTTTCAAGTGTTATTGCATTCCCTATCTAGGCACAGTAATATTGTGTTGCTGTTGTTTTTAGGGGATGTGAGGTGTCGTGGTGAGCAGGTTCTCCATGGCTTTCAAGGGTGGTGAGCAGGTTCTCCATGGCTTTCAAGACTGCTGCCTTTTATTTCTTGGATTTTTGGGGGGTTTGGGGTTGTTGGTGGTTAGTGGTTGTTTTTTTTTCTATATTCTGGTCATAAAAAGACAGGGTCAGAGGGGAGAGGAAGAAACAAACATCCAGCAGTCCTGGCCTACGGTTTATTGAAGTGGTTTGGACTTTCGCAGCTCAGGGGTACTGCTTTGCTCACGTTCCTTGCTGCTGTTTCTAGACCACAGTTACTTTTTTCCCCGTTTCCCTGTGAGCACATTTCAGGCCCTTTTTTCTCCAGGAAGACTGGAGGTTTCGACCATCACTGAGTGCCACCAGCAAGCTCACCCGCTCGTTCAGCCGCGTTGTGACCAGCAGCTACAAAATCTGCTGGAATTGGAGAAAAGGCCACCGGGAGCTGGAGTGATGCGATTTTGGGGATGGGATCCCTTCAGGGTGGTTAGGCCAGGCTGCAGTCCTGTGGAAGGCATACCCTGCGAGGGGTCAGTTGTGTGGAGCATCTTGGTTCAAACTCTGATGTCTCATGGGAGGTTTTACATGAAATTTTCCGGTAATTTGCTAGGCTGGGGCACTGTGGTGCTTCTCACTGGCTTAAATGTATCCTGAACCAGCACAATTTTGGTGGTTTTAGAGAGAGACATGGGTTCCTCCGGGCGTGCCTGGCTTGTTTATAGAGCAGATTCTAAGCAGTATTAATAATTGATGTCTATTTTAAGTTGGTTTGTTCCATGCTACCAAGCTGTCCTTGGCGGGTCCCACTCATCCTGCCCTGTTGGGTTTCTCCGAGGCAGGGGCTTGTGAGCGGGTGCAAGGAGGTCCCATCCAGTGCCTCCCTGGTCTCTCCTCCAGCTCTAAGGGAGCTCTTGCTGGAAGAAAAGAGGAGGAGATCCTTCTCCACCCGCGCTCTACCATCTGCATGGACAAGGCTTCCTTCAGGTTCCTGAGTGGAGAAGTTATGTTTCTGTCAAGCACATTTAATGTCAGTAATTTGCACAGATCCAGAGTGGGTCTGCATTTGCCAGGGCAGACTCCTTTCCTTCTCCAACAGAGGTTGGTGGTGGTGTGGCTGGAAGAGGTCTTGGGCTCTTGGACTTGGCTGTTGTGGTGTCATCTCTGACCTCCTTGCAGGATGTCACCTTCGACCCCTCTCGGTGCCTTAACCTCCTCATCAACACCAGGCAGAGATCTCATTGACCTGACACCCGGTTTGGACGAACCCGTCGGGCGCTCCCGACGGCATGGAGGTCCTGGAGGTCCTCGGCTGGGAGCGTCACGGCTCTGCCGAGCGCCGGGAGGCCGCAGGTTCTGCGGGATGCGGAGCAGACGTGTCGGTGCCCTTTGCTGGAAGCGCAGGGGAAGGCAGCCAGCCCCGGGCGCTCGGGAGCGGCAGCAGTTTGCTGCTGTGGAGTTGAACTTAATGCACCAAACATCTGTTTGGACGGTGGAAGCGGAGGTAGCGCGCGATCGGCAGGGAGGGGTCGCGCCGGAGCATCACCGGCCCCGTCTGCGCTCCCTACGCTTATCCTCCTCTAAGGATGGCTTCACCTCTAATCTCTTAAATTTTAACTGTGTGTGACCATCCAAGCTGAGCCATTGCAACAAATCCGAGAGCAATAGCAGAAATAAAAACGCTCTAGGCAAGAGAGAAGTAAGCAAAGTGAGGCCCCACCCTCTTTCCCAGAAAAAAGCACCAAACATGCTCAATAAATGCGAAGGTAATTTAAAATCTGAATCCAGGAGACAATGTGACTAGGATTTCATTACTTAAGCAAATGGATTTGCTTTTAGTGGATTCAGCCACAGACTGAAAGAAGCTTTCCCCAAGGGGTAAACATTTTTTCCTGCATTTGAAAGGCTTTTGGGGGCGGGGGGGAGTTGGTGGGGGGATCAGGACTGTGGCTGCCCACGGAGCACCTTTATTTGGGGCAGATTTGGGCATTCCCAGCGCTCTCCTTTTGGGCTGGTGGTTTTGGGGAGCCCCTGGTGCAGGGTGGGGGGATGCTGGGGGATTGGAGGATGTTGGGGGGATGCAGAGGGATGTTGGGGGGATGCTGGGGGATGTTGGGGGGATGCTGGGGGATGCTCGCCGCCTCCGCCCCACGCCTTCCTCCGGCCGCAGGAGTTAACCAGCAGCAGTGCCAGCTCTGCAGACTGTTTGGAATAGTTTAAATGCTTTGACACTCTGGATGTACTAGATGGCAGGGGAGGCAGTTTACAGCGTAATTCATATGCAAAACTGCACTATAAATTTAAAACCTGTCTCAGTTGCCGTGGCACCACTAAGCATTTCATCAGCATACAGTACAGTATTTCTGCCATCTTTGTTTGCATTGCAGTGACTCATCAAAAGTCTGTCTTGTACCAACACTGAGAGCATTCCTCTGGCACTGATATTTCTCTGTTTTTAAAGCTTCGGTTTGAAACTGGCATTTACTTCAGGTCTCTAATCAAAGGGCTCTATTCATTGCAGAGAGCAGCCTGAATGTTAATCTGCATCCGGCCTATTCATTTAGATGCTGTGCGCTGCCGGGGAGATTTGACTTGGTAAAAGCTTGAGCTACAGCAGATACAAACCCAGGGTTTGATACTATATATTTTTTTTCTTTTTCCCTCCCCTGAGCGACCGTCGTCGCTGCGTATAGCGTGGCGGCCGGGGCGATACGGAGGGACGCAGAGCCCCTCCGGCGAGCGGCCGCGCTGGGGACGGCCACTGCTGAAGGTACGTTCGCTCCCAGCCAGGCGAGGGGACCGGGAACTTCCTCGCTCGGAAGAATTTTTTTTAACCATGCAGATACAATTAAATTGGCTCCGAGTGTGTTCCCTTTTCTTCCTGTTACCCCGTGGCCTTGCAGATAGGACTTTTTTTTTTTTCCCAGCAGTGGGAACAGAGCAGCTCTTTGTGGGTTATTATTTTCTTTCCAGAGATTTTTTTTTTTAATCTTTCTCAGATAAACTTCTCCCCCCCCCCTTTTTTCCTATATTGTTCTTATGAGCTTTCAGTACTAGTTAACCGTAGTTTTTCTTTGGTAGCATTGAAGACAAACAGGATTTTTAAATCTCCTGGACGCTTGCATGGAGCTTGCGGGGGGGACGGGGGGGTTTGGGCTCCGGCTCGTGTCGGTGAATCCGCAGTGATTTGCTTCGCTGGAGTTTCAGTGCACGGGCTGCACTAACGCTACCCGCTCCGCCGTTGCACGGGGTTTGTGCACGAGGTCCCTTCGAACGCAAGGCTTTATTTGGTCGGTGAGAGGAGGAATTATCCCCGTGGCCAAAAGGTACAGCTGGCCTTGAAGAGCGGCCGCGGTGGGATGCAAAGCCGGAGCCGTCGCCTCGAGCCCGTTCTGTGTGAGGTTGCTCGCAGGGTCCCCGGTGCCGCTCGGCTGGGGCCGGTACCCCCGGCCGGGGGGCGAGGGGCTGGGGGGGCCGGGGGCTCTGGCCGCAGGAGGGGCTGGGCTGGGGCTCCCCCTGCCCCACTTTGGATTTGGGGGAGAAAGATCAGAAGACAACTTGGTAGGCGGCTCGCTGCGGCACGTTGGTTTGTTTTATTGGGGCTCAAATATCTGGCTTAATTTGGAGATAAGCCGCGTTTTGTTGGAGGATAAATCTGTTGAGAAGGGGTTTAACTGTTGAAATGCTCCCTCTTTCTGGTGCAAATGGGAAGATTGCTTTTCAAAGTGCTTTTTCCTGGGAGCTGTCGCTCCGGCAGAATCCTGTATTTATTTCAGGCAGAATGGCACATTGTTTTATAAATATCTTTTCTGTAGTTTCAACATAGCTGCTGGTTGTTGTGTTTCTTATATAATGCTACCCGAGCTCTGTCTGACTATCTTACGTTTGCTTTACTGTTCACTCCTCTCCCATTACCGTTCAGGTTTTCCTGCATAAAGTAAAACCCCCCGGGGAATAAATCAGTGGTGCTTATTTAAACGGACCACAACTGGAAGAAAATGCTTGCATTTTTGGAATATCCTTTGCCATCCACCAATAGCATTTCCAACGTTGTTTGAAAACATCGATAAGTAATTTTTGTAAGCGATTGGTTTTCCGCGTCGGCTCTCAGAGCTTAGCTTTGAGCCTTTGATGTCGGGTGAGGTGGGTTCCTCTGCTTCTGCCTGCTTTGGTGAACTGTCTAAAAACGCTGTGCCTCTCTCCCTGCCTTCTCCGTTTTTCAGATGTGCCCTACTTTGGATATTCCTGCATTGAATGTCTGAGGAGCTCCAGCCGATCCTGAGCCATGTCGCAGATGTTGCACATAGAGATTCCCAACTTTGGGAACACCGTTCTGGGCTGCCTGAACGAGCAGCGGCTGCTGGGGCTGTACTGCGATGTCTCCATCGTGGTGAAGGGCCAAGCCTTCAAGGCGCACCGGGCGGTCCTGGCCGCCAGCAGCCTCTACTTCCGAGACTTGTTCAGTGGGAACAGCAAAAACGCCTTTGAGCTGCCGGGTACCGTCCCCCCCGCTTGCTTCCAGCAGATCCTCTCCTTCTGCTACACCGGGAAGCTGACCATGGCGGCGAGCGAGCAGCTGGTGGTGATGTACACGGCGGGCTTCCTGCAGATCCAGCACATCGTGGAGAAAGGGACGGACTTGATGTTCAAGGTCAGCTCTCCCCACTGTGACTCTCAGACCACCATGATCGAAGACCCCAGCTCGGAGCCGCAGAGCCCCTGCAACCAGCTGCAGTCGGCCTCGGCGCCCTACGTCATGTCCCCCTCCATGCCCATCCCGCTCCTCACGCGCGTCAAACACGAGAACCTCGAGCTGCAGGCGGCCGCCCTGCCCGGCCTGCCCGGCAAGCGGCCCCTCGAGCCCGGCGCCCGGGAGGGGGCAGGTGGCGGTGGCCCCAACGCCGGTCCCCTGAAGCTCTCCCGCGTCTCCTACTATGGGATGCCCAACCTGGCCACCCTCATCCCCAACGTCCAGCAGGTCCAGTACTCGCAGGGGGAGCGGACGAGCCCCGGCGCCAGCAGCATTCCCACCACCGACAGCCCCACCTCCTACCACAACGAGGAGGATGAGGAGGACGACGAGGCGTACGACACCATGGTGGAGGAGCAGTACGGGCAGATGTACATCAAGTCCTCGGGAGGCTACTCTGGTAATGGACAGTCTTTCTCCTTGGGTTTTCTGCTCTCCTTCAGTGGTTGCTTGGTCCTTCTCCAGCCAGCACGGGTAGTTTTGGGCTTGTTCGTCAGGCTTTTGTCTTCAGGGGCTTCGTTTGTTTATTTAGATAGCGTGCTGCACGTGGTGGGTTTGGTGCTGGTGTCCGGGTATGGCGTGGGCGGTCCCCCCCGTGCCATCGCTCATGGGCTGTGTCCCCAGCTGGGAGGCTCTTTAGATAAGAGAGGCTGCGTCATCTGCCACGCTTGGCTTAGCCCTTCGCTTTTTGGCTGAGGCTGCCGACAAGCCTGGTGGTTACGTGAGCCGTGCGGTGGTGACACCCATCCCATGGCGACGGCTGAGCTCACCTGCCGTGGGCCACGCGAGAGGGATGGTCATCCGTGGGAAGGGAGGTGTCAGCCCTTGCCAGCCCGGTGGAGTCTGGTCAGTCTGGGAGTTAGTCTTCAGCGAGGTGCAATGCACGTTCCCTCTGTCCTGCCCTTTTAGAACAAATTTTTTTTAAAAGTGATGAACATACGACATTTGGAGGAAGGGAGAAAAACACCAGAGAAATCATTTTCGTAGATGTTAATTAGGAATATCTGCAAAAAGAAGAAAAGAAGGACTTTCATGCCCACTGCCTGAAGCGACCCCCCCTTTCCTTTGCCAGCCTTGCCCAGCACATCGCTGTCACAAAGGGAAAAGCAATTTGGGGGCCTCTTGATAATATTTTATTCTCTGTTAGGTGATTCCCTGGGCGTGCCTTAGACAGAGGAGGTGGCTTCACTTTGGAGGTGCTCGGCCGGGAGCTGCCGGCTCAGCCCCAGGGCGGGTTCGGGGGCACGAGGCCCCTTCCCTCTCGCTTCCCGTGCAGGAGAGGGCTTCCTCGGGCGTGCACCCCCTGCCCCTGGGCACCTTGCAGGGCTTGGACCCCACTGAGGAGCAGGGGCAGGCGGGGGGTACGGAGCCGGGGGCTCAGGACCAGAGCGGGAGACGCCCGGCTGGGTTGCTGGCATGCCCGCATCCCGCGCGGAGGCAGCTCGCAGCGTCCCGTGCAGATGAAGCTCGCAGCGTCCCGTGCAGATGAAGCTCGCGGCATCCCGTGCGGAGGCTCGGCCTCGGTGCAGGAGCCTCCCCGTCGGAGCTGCAGGTGTCTGTGGTGGCAGCTTTGATCCGCGGGCGCTCCCTGGGGAGGGACATCTTCCCGCCGGCTCTGGCAGCGCGGAACATCCTCTCGCCTGGGGCCGCTTTCCCCGCTACGGTTCTGCGCTGAGATTGCTGGACTAATTTTGCAAATATTTAACTCTCGTTTGTTGGAGAGCTGGCACGCTTTCCTCAAAGCCGTTTGATTTTATTCTTAGGCAAGGGAGAAGATTTAACAAATACAGCCTCTTCTGTTACCTAAAGCCCGGCTTTCCCTAGTACTGAGAACTGGCTCACCCCCATCCCGTCCCAAAGAGCAGCAGCCCAGCGTCCCCTCGGCATGTCCCCCTGCCAGGTAGCAAGCAGATAAGCAACATTTTCTGAGCGTTTTTACCCAGCCATATGCGAAAGGGGGAAAGCATACTGGTAGCAATGTTGCTATCTTAATATTAGAAAAAAATGCTGAGAAAAGTGGACAAGCCAGTTGTAGAAAATGAGCCTCAAAAGCCTGTCTGCTCTCTGCTGCGCTTCAAGTCCCAGCACCGGGCGGGCGAGGAGGAGTGGGATCAGGGGATGGGGACGAGGTCAGGGTCTCCTCTGCAGCCGCCCACCCAGCAGGCATGGAGCCCCATGCCCTGGCTGCTGTTGAGTCAGACTGAAGAGAAATCAGACTGTTTTCCCGCATACTGGTTTTGTTTTTATTTTGCTTTGTGCTTCCCGCTGTAGAGCGTGCGGTGAGTAATGCGGGTTTGCCTTCAGCGCCTGGGTTCGCAGCATTATTCCTCAGAGCAATGGGATTATACCCTTGGAGACGGTGTTTTCCTTCGCTGTCACAGGGCCAGTTCATGCAGCAACAGAACAAAATAAATTCAGAAGGCGAGGGCAGGACCAGCCCCGGGACGGTGCAGGCAGCAGCAATTAGGCTGTACCTAATTCTTGCGGTGCGGGAGCCATCCCAGTTGGAAAAGTGAAAATACGAGCAGCTTTTTTGGGCATCGCTGGAGATGCTGCAGCCGTCCGGCCCTCGTGTTGGAGCCGGGCATCTCGCAGCAAAGTTTTCCTACTTGATTTCTGTAGGGGGAAGACTTGGACTGTGTCGTGATGCCGAGGCAGGGGCCATGCAGGGAGGAGGCAGGTCGGGAGCATGGTGCTGCCCAGCCCCGCTGCAAGGCTCTAATATACCACATTTCTGCTAAAATATCTCTTCTGCACCAGCACATTTCAAGGGAGTTTCCTGTTTTAACTAAGCCAGCTATAGTATCAGGCTTCCTGGAAAAGAGGGCACACAAAAAAGGGATTAAAAAAAATAAAACCTAAGATATTCCATTATGGTTTGGACTTGTACAGCTAACTGTGTTTCAATTACTCGGGATAAACTGTACCCTCAAAAGGTGCAGAATAATAAAACCATAAGATGGAAGAGAGAAAGCCAGCTAATCCTGCTCCTGGCATGGAGATCCCGACAGCCTTACAAAGGCCTGGGGGAGGGGGGAGCCCTTCAAAATACTGATTGCCAAGGTTTCCAAGAGCCCCGTTTGCAAAAACAAAAACAAAGCCAAAGAAGAGCACAGCAGATGAAGCCCTGAATTTCAGAGAGGTAGGGTTTTTTTTCCTCCTTTTTCTCTGCTTTTTCATTCCCCGGCTGAAGCGCTGGCTGTGCTAACGCCAGCGAGGGGGGGTGGGACGCTGGTGGCTGATGTTCTTCGCTTGCCTTGAGCATCACCCACCGTCCCCGAGCCTGAGGGATCACAAAGCCGCCTCTTGCCCTGAAGCTGGGGTATTTCTTTATTTTTGTTCACCCCTTTTTATTGTCAGAACCACACCAAGTCTCCAAAGCCGGGATCAGAGAGGCAAGGAGCACATCATCGCCTTGGCCAAGGGTGTGATGGTGGTAGAGGGAGCGAGGAGGAGGGCTTGTTAAGTGATGTGCCTCTTGCAGCGGTGGCACTGGTGTGATGGACCAGGGAAAGTGTTGGACCTCCAAAAGGAGCAGCAGATAAAAGAAAAGATAAGCCCAGCCTTAAGCACGGGCCGATGGGAGGGTTAGGTTTAGGTGCCAGTAGACAGGGTGGCACCTTGCAGAGGGATGTAGGAAAAGGTGCCTCAGCTCCCACCGGCTTCTGGCGACATTCGGTGGCCGTGGTGTCACCGCCGCTGTCCCCATGCCTGCCTGCTGCTGTGGCAGGCTGGGAGCATCGTGGTAAAATGGCTCCTTATTCTGTAGCTAGGTCTGGTTTTGGAGAACATGCGGGCCTTGAGGACACAAGTGAGACTCAGTGAGGTTTCTAGCGTCTGATCTGAGGAATGCATAACTCCAGAAAATATTAAACAAAAGGAAAGTATTTTTATCCTTGTTAATTACAGCGTCGTGGGCCTGATCTGAAGTGGGTTTCAGCAGGACTTGCAGGTGCTCGGCATTTCTCTGCACTGAACCGCGTTCTTGTCAGTCAGCTTGCTGCTGAGCAGATGCAGTTAATTTAATTTTGACAGGCGCAAGCGAAGTTGCACGAGGGTCCATCCTCCTCCCCTGCTCCTGCTGCGCCGGTTTGCAGGGGAGAGGAGAAATCTTTATGCAGCAAATGGCTGGAATGTAAAGGCTGGACTTGAAAGTTATGAAATCCTGAACTGACAAGAGCACACTTCATTAAAAATTCATCTAAAATAGCCATTATAGAATAGTTGTGGTAATTAGCTGAGAGAATAGTTTTCTCTCCTGGTCTCTGATTCCTGACAGTAAGGAAAGAGGGCAAGAAACAACCCAGAATCCGTAATGAGCGGCTCCGGCGCAGCCCATGCAGCATCCCGAACCAAGCCTGGGAACGGCACGCTGCAACGGCATAAATCACGGCTCGCGACACCAGATAATTGCAGCCGTAATAAAGTAGCTGGTTCTAACTGCGGGGATGGTGACCTGATCCTGCGAGGACCAGGGCCGTGCAGCGGCCGGTCTGACACCGTGCTGTGCGCAGGGGGATGCTCGCGAGCAAAGAGCTCGTGGTTTTTTTAGGAAATAAAGTGGTGAAAAGAGGATGCCCTGTTTATTCGCCAGAGCGCTTTTTCTTTGGCTTTTTGTTGAGGGTCTTTGAATGGCTGCAAACAGCCCCACTGCTGAAAGTGCTGCTGTGTGCTGACGGGAGCCGGCCAGCGCCGGCATCGCCCGTCCCGGCACGGGGACCGGTGGTGCTGAGCAGCCGGAGGAAGGCAGAGCCCCGTGCCGGGGGCACGCAGCCTCTGGCCTTTTTTGGCGTTAAACTTCCAGTCCCGGTTTCCTCACCGTAAAACACAGATGTTTAATTTTAGGCTGGCAGATGTTTCACTCCTGGCTGAGATCTGAAGCGAAGGCAAGATAGGGGTATTTATAAACCAGTAATATTTTTCCTATACTAATTCCAGATTATCTCCCTGTATAAATAGGTCACAAATCAAATATCTGCATTCCAGTACATTGTTATAAATGTGCTATTTGTAAAAAGTAAACTATCCCGGTTGGGACTATATCATATATCTGTCCCGCGGTGCGTGCGTGTGTCCTCTGTGGCACAGGTTTACATAGGCCGGCAGAGGCTGGCGATGCTGGGGATGCTATTTTTGGGGTAGTCCCACTGCCAGTGGAAAATAGGCTAATGGGATAAAACTGTTTGTAAAATGTTGCTGTTTGAAAAGAAACTTCTTGCCGGGGAGAGAACAGGGGAGAATGATGCACGTGTTTGCATACGTGGTGACTGGTGGTGGAGCAGGTGGAGATGGTTTTGTAGCTGTTGCAGCGGGCCAGGGCTCGTGACTTTCCGTGTTGGGGCTCTGTAAACGTTAACTTTGGGTGAGGGTCCGTCACTCTGATCTTTCTGTACCTCAAAAGATACAGAAGAGCCAGCAGTGTGCCCAGGTAGCCAAGAAAGCCGATGGCATCCTGGCTTGTATCAGAAACAGCATGACCAGCAGGACTAGGGCAGCGATCGTCCCCTGTGCTCGGCACTGGTGAGGCCGCACCTCGAATGCTGTGTTCAGTGTTGGGCCCCTCACCACAAGAGAGACATGGAGGGGCTGGAGCGTGTCCAGAGAAGGGCAACGGAGCTGGGGAAGGGTCTGGAGCACAAGGCTGATGGGGAGCGGCTGAGGGACCTGGGGTTGTGCAGCCTGGAGAAGAGGAGGCTGAGGGGAGACCTCATCGCTGTCTACAACTGCCTGAAAGGAGGCTGGAGAGAGGTGGGGTCGGTCTCTCCCAGGTAACGAGCCATAGGATGAGAGGAAATGGCCTCAAGTTGCGCCAGGGGAAGTTTAGACTGGATATTAGGAAATTTTACTTCACTGAAAGGGTGGTCAAGCACTGGAACAGGCTGCCCAGGGAAGTGGTGGAGTCCCCATCCCTGGAGGTATCTAAAAGACGTTTGGCTGAGGTGCTTAGGGACATGGTGTAGTGGTGGGCTTGGCAGTGTTAGGTTTACGGTTGGACTCGATGATCTTAAAGGTTTTTTCCAACCTATACGATTCTGTGATTCTGTGAAAATCCCATTCCTAAAACAGAAATAGTTATTTCTTACCCACAGGAGTATGTTGAAGTTTATATCTAGTAAATGGTCAAGAGGAGAACCCAGACTGGTGGGAATTGGGGGTTCATGAATAATTTGGAAGGCCTGGTGTTTGGATTGTTAGGAACTAAGGAAATAAGTGCATAGTGGCACCAGGGTGTGCCCAGCAATTCCCAGCACCGCCAGACCCCGGGTACTTGCCCGAGCGGCTTGTTGCCCATCACCGATGAGGGTCAAGAGGAGCTGTGTGGGCTCAGCATCTCTGCTCCCAGGCACCTCGGGCAGGACGTGCAACCATCCTGGCGTCACCAAAATCATCATGGGCTCAGCAAGAGGGTGGTGTAATGGACCTCTAAGCCAGATGGTACATTTTAGGGACAAGGAGGACACGTGCCCCTAGCATCCCGCAAAGCCTGGAGCCGTGGAGCACCAATAATTCCCGTGACTCCAGCTTTCCTCCGAGTGTGGACCGGTGAGTTGGTTTGAGGTTGCTTCTTTAGCCAGAAAACCCGGGATATCTCCCATTCTGGACTTGTTGCCACCTGCAGCATCCATATAAGTTTGAGATGAAAGCATATATCTGAATAAATAAAATATACCAGTGTTTGGCTGGCAGCTCTCATTGCTTCCTCTGTAATGATTTCCTGCCCCTCTCTGCTAGCTGGTAGGCTCCTTTCTCGGTCCAGAACAAAACTGTATTAAACAATACTTCACATTGTTTGCCTTTTCATTCAAAGGGAAGGAGCCGCTGCCCTCCGAAGATACAAATTAATTAGAAGTAAATACTATCCTGTTCTTCAGAGCATAAAGGCCAAACAGACTGGCTTTCTTTGAAAACATGGGACCAAAGTGGCTCTTGTATCCTGCTTCTTTACATAACCGATTGCTATCTGCTGAATTGAGGTGGCACTGAAAGGCCTAAATCTTCGGTCGTTTTTGTTTAGTGTCGTTGAATTTGTGCAAATGCTTTAATGGAAACAAAGTCCAAAAATGATTCATGCCCATGTTTAATAAGAGTTTTATAGACAGTGAGCCAGCAGGACAGATGTAACCAAAAGAGAATAGTAGATTGAGTTACGCTTGGTCTTTTTAGCCCGAATTTTAGGGTTTTTTATGAAGTATTTGATTTCACAGGAAGAAATGTAAACTTCTCAAAGGCTCCATGTGTAGGAAATGAAATGTCTTCAGAAGCAAAGCATTTCTTCAAGGCAGGATTGTCACTGACCCCTCGGCACAGGTCTCAGTGTGGCAGCGTTTTTTTCCTGAAAAGCTGCTTTTCTTTCAGGAAACAGGTTTGGGACCAAAACCTTCGAAATTTCTCCAGGAAGGTAGTGTGAACATAGTTCTTGTGCTGATCTTTCTCTTGCCTGCCTCATTATTGCTGCCTTAGGATCTATTTGGCCCAAAATTTGTTTTTTATTGAGTGTTTGCCTATGGAAGGTGGTAGAGCAGGTAGGTTTGTCCTTGTCCGCTGTAGCTGTTTGCCGGTTGGGTGTTGTAGGTGTTTCATTTCTTCAATGCCAGCAGTCTTGATGAAGAAGCGGGCAGGAGGAGGGCATGGCTGATGGCCGTTCCAGGCTGAATTCTCTTCTGTTCCTATTGCAGCAACATGGGTCACAAGCAGCGAGGACCTTCTTCCTGCCGCTCCTGCTCCGAACTCTGTCTCGTTCGGGGTATTGATTGCAACTACTTTCCCTAAGACCTGCTGCCTTTATACCGCTCAAAAAATAACTGGAAGCCTCTAAGAAACTTTCTGAGAATCCGTACCAGTCTGCCCAGCTTCCCTTCAGCAGCTTAACAACTGCTGGTTTTTAGGTGGTGATGAACATCGTGGGTGCTTTTGACCTGAGTCATTAGTTAAAAGTAAAAATAAAAAATGAAAAATGCAGTTTTACACAACCTGGGCAGAGGGTTGTGCTGCTTGTGAGGGGTCGCGATGGTTTTCCGGCTCCTGCTGGGCAGCTGAAGCGGTGGCTCCGTGCAGAGCCCGGCGCTGGGCAGCGCTCGCCCCGATGAGCTGCCTGCAATTAGCAGGAGCCCCGGGCACGGGCACGGCCTCATGCTCACCTGCCCTGTCGCCTGACGGCTCAGGGACGTGCATTTAGCACAAAAAGCTCTTGCCAAATTCTGTTTTACCCCTAGTAGCATTGTGCACCTGTGTTTTGCTGCCATTGGAGAGAAGAGAAGAGAAGAGAAGAGAAGAGAAGAGAAGAGAAGAGAAGAGAAGAGAAGAGAAGAGAAGAGAAGAGAAGAGAAGAGAAGAGAAGAGAAGAGAAGAGAAGAGAAGAGAGGAGAGGGGAGAAGAGGGGAGGAGAGGGGAGGAGAGAAGAGAGGAGAGGAGAGGAGAAGAGAAGAGAGAAGAGGAGAGGAGAGGGGAGAAGAGAAGAGGAGAGGAGAGGAGAGGGGAGAAGAGGGGAGAAGAGAGGAGAAGAGAAGAGAAGAGGGGAGAAGAGAAGAGAGGAGAGGAGAGGGGAGAAGAGGGGAGAAGAGAAGAGAGGAGAGGAGAAGAGAAGAGAGGAGAGGAGAGGAGAGGAGAGGAGAGGGGAGAAGAGAAGAGAAGAGAAGAGAAGAGAAGAGAAAGAAGAAAAGAAAAGAAAAGAGAAGAGAAGAGAAGAGAAGAGAAGAGAAGAGAAGAGAAGAGAAGAGAAGAGAGGAGAAGAGGGGAGAAGAGGGGAGAAGAGGGGAGAAGAGGGGAGAAGAGGGGAGAAGAGAAGGGGAGAGAAGAGAAGAGGGGAGGGGAGAGGAGAGGGGAGGGGAGAGGAGAGAAGAGGGGAGGGGAGAGGAGAGGGGAGGGGAGAGGAGAGGGGAGGGGAGGGGAGAGGAGAAGAGGGGAGGGGAGAGGAGAAGAGGGGAGAGGAGAGGTCAGGTCCCAGTCTGGTTTCTGGGATTTATCAGCAGAACAATAGGGCATATGTGGCCTATATATAATTTTCCCTTTTAGTTCAGCCTGTGTGTAACCCGCAGAGGGCTCTGGGTGGGAGCTGATGGTGGTGTCCTCCATACCTGCGCCTTCCTCTCCCCTCGAGATTTGCATTTATTTTGCAGCGGCCCTTGCGCTGCTATAGCCTGCCTTGGAGAGCATGCCTTGCCAGAGCCAAAAAGCCTATGAAGGACAGCAGAGCGAGCCCTCCCTGGGTGTTGGTTCTCCCATACCTAGTGCCCATCTGCTTTGGATTTGTTTAAGCTGGAAAAAATACTAGTATTTAATTGGATATACTCTGCTGATCACTGTTTGAAAGCATCAGAAATATAGCAGGTCTTTCAGATGCTTCCTCATGTGAGCAGAAGATGACTCCCATCTCCAAGGAGAGGGTGCCTCGATGCTTGGGAGTGCTATTAAACAGGGAAAGACTGCACTTGAAATTCTCTGAGAATTCTGTATGTCAATGCACATCAGCACCACAAAGCCCTGCCACTTTGCATGGAGAATTGGGCCGTGATGGCAAGAGAAGTTAGTTTTAAAACGTCATGTGAAGTGTTCTGCTGCTGTTGGTCCTTAATCACTGAAGGAAATGCTGCTCTGCCGCGGTGCAGCTCCGCGAGCACGGGGCATCCTCCTGGTATTCCAACTTTTAGGGAAGGAGGGAGCATCCAGCCCCATGCCTGCGATAGGATGCCACGGCAGCGGCGCAGGGCATGTCCTAGTTAGAACACTGCTCCCATTGTACGGGAGCCATCACCCTTTGGTTACTGCAGCAACAAGCCTGCAAAACTTGTTGTTTTATCTAGAGAGTGGAAAAAATGTCCCCCAGAACACCGAAATAATTGCAGAAAAAGACACCTCTTGAGTAGGAGACATTTTGAGTTCAGAAATGCTAATTGCTGAGGTTTTTTCTTCTCTCTGTATTCACAGATACTGAAGCACAGAGCTGGGTTTGATTTTATGTGTGGCACTTGCCATGTTATCAAACCTTTTTGGGAAAAAAGACGGATCATTGTAGGGCTGGGCTGCCATTCAGAACTGTAGCTGCTCCCACCACGTCCCAGTGCAGCTGGAGTTGATGTACACCCGCGTCAGCCCGCTTCTGCTGTCAAAAATTGTAATTTTAAGCAAGCCTGTGGACTTGCACTGGAAACGTGCTTTAGAAAGCAAATCCTCTGTACGCCCACAAGACCCAGACTTCCGCGGTGCTGGTAGGACAGCTCGGCAGTTTCAGCTTTTCGCTGTTAATGGTTGCTAATGGGCAGCGGTGGGCTCCGGGGACGGTACGTCGGGGCAAGTCACAGCTGCGTCCTGGCAAAACCCAGTAGTTCGGTTTTGAAGCCACAGCTTAATAACATTTTTTCGCTTGTTGGTTGGGCTCTCTCTTGTTATTGAGAGGAAACGTTAGCCTGCAAAAGGCAGAGTAAGAGAAGGTGCTTCGGGGGGTGAATTGGTGCTTGCAGGAGGTGGCTGGTGGGTGCCGTCCTCGGGGGAGGCTACAGTGACCTCTCTCAGTGCAGTGGGTATCTGCAGTCTGACTTTTAACTTCAGCAGGAAAAAACCATCGAGAGAAGTAGTTATGGTACTGATGCAGGTATTTATCAAACTTGGGCAATTATTGCCTGTTTTAGAAACCCCTGGTGAAGTAACCTGTGGGTCTTCTGGGAGTGTTTGGGGAAGCCAGCTCCATATGCTGCACTTCCAGAATGATGCCGGCTGTGCAGAGTTGCCCGTTTTCATAAATGATTAACTTAGGAAAAGTTAAAGCGTAATTAGATTCCAAGAATCCCTCTCGCAGAACCTGAACGTGCATACGAGACTGCTGCGGTGGGTGGTGGGGGAGACCAGGGCATCTTTCCACACTGTCAGGTGGTATCTGCCCTGCGGTCGATAGCCCTGGAGAATGGTCCTATTTCTGGAGGAAGGAATATTTCCAAGAGCTACCTGAAAAAGTCAAAATCTGACCTTCTGTTAATGTTGTGCCTGCATAATACACTGTTCTAATGGGTTTCCCTTTTAATTTTTAAGTTGCTCAAGAGAAGCCAGAGCAGATCCCACTGGAGAACCGCTCCTGTGTCCTCATACGACGGGATCTAGTTGCTCTCCCAGCCAGTCTTATCAGTCAAATTGGATACCGTTGTCACCCAAAACTCTACTCAGAGGGAGATCCTGGAGAAAAACTTGAGCTCGTTGCAGGTAATAAGGGGGTAACTTCTCTTTGCTTGAGAATGCCTGGAGGTCACTGATGTTTTCCTTCTTGAAACGTGTTCTTCATCTTGCTTGCACCGTTGCTGGAATCATGTGTCGTGTGTGCCCTTGCTGTGTCTTTCTGGATTATTCATCACCAATCATCTTCTAAAAAGTTCTGTTTCCTTTAATTTGCTGATAGAAAAATGTGTCAGTAACAGGATTTATTCAATTGAATTAATTTAGCATTTTAATTGAATTCTCCAGCTTGTGTTCTTCCTGATTGGTGTGGGCTGCATCGCAATTGTGTTTTGATTTAGATGCACAGATCTTAAAAAAAAAAAAAAAAAAACCACAAAAAACAAAACAACAAACCTGTTGCATTATAAGATTTACAAAGCGATGGAGATAAAATTTGTGTCAGTGAACAAGCTTTGAAAAACCTGTAAAAGTTTTTTAAAAATTGGGGATGTTATTAAACAGTCAAACACTGCAGTAGGAAGGAAGAGAAGGAATTGGTTTTGGTCCTTTCTTCTATCTTCATTTTCATTTTGGGGGGAATTTACAATATTGGGAGAATTCACTGCTTCTCTATAAAGGATTTATGGCCAACTTGAGGTGGAAGATGGTGCTGTTTAGCTTTTAATGATACTGGTGGTGTAGAGCTGGATAAAGAGAGAAATCCGGTAGCCGTGAAACGGTGGCCCCAGCTCGGGTACCCCGAGCGCTGCACAGAAGAGGGATGTTCGACTGTGGTGTCCAGATCAAATCCCAGTTTCAAGAATTATATTCTGCTTTTTTAGGTTCCCCCCAGCTTCCCTTTGCTGCAGTAGTCCTCTCAGCTTATAGCCCACGCTGTTGTGAAGTTTTTTCCCTTGGGCGTAGCTGTGTTTAGATGAAGCGATCTTTGCACGACAGCCCGTTCCTGCTGCCCAGGCGGGGAGGTTTCATTAATGCCTGTAAAGCCCTTGGTACAAAAAGGACACGTGGCAGCGCAATCGATCCAAATCAGTTGCCTTTTTTTTCTGGTCATTTATCTCTTGGTGAGTAGCGTGATTTTATTTTCAGTCTGTAGAAGGAATCTGGATTTCAGGGGATGCCCAGAAAGGTTTTCATCAGATTGAGGAGGACGGGTCTTTGATGGAAAGCAGGAGTAAAACACACACGCTGTAACACAGCGTACAACCACAAGTATTTATTTTGTATCTATCTGGAATATTCATTTTTGTAGCCATTTACATTTTATGTGAGACTTCTTAAAACCATCAAGTGGTGCAGGTTATTTTCACAGTGAGAGCTGCAAATTGGCTCGAGGCAGCTCCGCTTGATTTGCATTTTTCAATCGGGAAAAAAAGTAGATTAATATCTCTAACCGATAGTGGCTGCCTCGGTTATTTTTTATTTATTAAAGTGAAGTTACCCTCGGTAGCATCTGGCATTCCCTCTGATGGCTTATCTCTTAAATACCGCTGCTGAAGAAAGCTAATTCCTGTCTCAAACCTGGTGAGACCTGGGGGGGCTTGACCCCGGAGCACGCAGCAAAAGTTTTCCTCAACTCTCCATTCGGCGTATTCTCCTTTCGTCTCCGATTTTTCACGCCATAATTGATTCTGCAAACTTCAGCAGCGCTCTCCGAGAGGGTCTTCACCAAGCCTTGCAGTCATCGTAGTACGTTGGATGGACAGATACCGTGCACGGAGCGTGGCGAGAAGCAGGATGGCTCCGAGAGCCGGAGCGATGCTTGCTTTTCCTGGGGCAGGACCGGCGGCCCGGGCTGCCCGCAGCAGCCGCCGTCCCCGGGCAGAGGGTCGGGCTCGGGGGGCTGCTGGGTGCCTGCCCCGGCGCAGCCCGCCAGTGTGGGCTGCTCTGCAGCCCTGTCTTCATCCGGAAGATCAGGGACAGTCATCTGTAGGCTTTCCTGGAAATCCAGGAGGTAATTTTATTTCTGCAGTAGCTGGTTTTATATCTTGAGAACAGAGCGTGTTGTGGATCCAGATATGACCCATTATTTAATCTTAATTAAAAGCAAATACCAAACCCCCCTTGTATAACGGTACGCTTGAAAAACAGCGTAACCTCCCCCTGCAAGCCGATGCTGAGGCAGGAGCGGTTTGGTCTGCGTGAGCTATGTGCCAAGTAAAAGCGTTTGATAAGAAACCTGCTGTAAAGCACTGCCAAACCCCTGGACGTGTGAAGCCGCTTTGGCAGGGGCTCCTTTTTCTTCTGGAGAACATCCTTAAAGGCAGGGTATTTCAAAGTCAGCAGTTCCTGTGCATTAGAAGGAAAATTCCCTGCTCACCAGAAGTACCAAGGGGTGATGGGCTGGGGTTTTTGGAAACAGTTAGATCTGTAGTGTAACCGAGTACCTTTTCTCTGCTAGACAATTTTTTTTCCTTTCTTTCTGGTTATGTGTTCTACGATCTTTCACTTGAGAAAAGAAAAGGCCAAATGGATTGGGGTTTTCTTCCTTCTGAAAGAATAAATAATCTGATCTGTACGTATAAAATCACAGTATAAAGCCTTGCACTGTGTGTACTTGCAAGAAAAAAGAGTCCTTTCATTTGATTTCCATAGACTTCCTTTCTGTACAGATAAAATTAGGAATTATTATTACCTGGGACTTGCCAAGACCCCAAGGGACTGCGATAACAGTCCCTGCTGGGCTTTTCCAAAAATCCTGCCATCCTTGTTGGGCTTTCGTAGCAGCACGTGAAGAACACGCTCCCTCCCGCGTCACGCCATCGTCGGGACCGACCAGCGCAGGAGGAGCAGTTTGGTGGTGGCTCGGAGGCGGTGCTGTCAGCGAGGCAAGGGTTTCATTCTGAATTCTCCCTCTCCTACTCTTCCAGGCTCAGGTGTTTACATCACCCGGGGGCAGCTGATGAATTGCCACTTATGTGCCGGTGTCAAACACAAGGTCCTTCTGAGACGTCTTCTGGCCACCTTCTTTGATCGGTACGTGCTCTTTGTGCTCTCCCAAGGGATTCAGTTTATTTTCTGGTGTTTTAACCGCGTTAATAGGGAACGTGTCGTGAGTGCTTCAGCCTCTGTATATGCTGGGCTGATTTCTGTGCTTTTCCTCAACGATGCTTGAACCCGAGCACCCGGTTTTCCGATTCCTCGTCTTAAAATCACGTAATGTGGTGATCCCTCCATAAGAACCTAAAGGGGAGAGGACGGTGTCCCCTTGCGACACGCTGTCCCCTGGAGTCCCCGCTGTAAGGGTCCCTCTTTGCCTTTCTTGCAGGAACACGCTTGCCAACAGCTGCGGAACTGGAATCCGGTCCTCCACGAGCGATCCCAGCAGGAAGCCCCTGGACAGCAGGGTTCTTAATGCAGTCAAATGTAAGGAGAGAGATTTACTGCTGCTCTGTTGGAACAGCATGCCGAGAGCAAAGCCGAAACCTGAGCAGGGAAGGCCATCTCTGTTGAGTAATATGGGAACTACGTACAGTGAAATTAGGTTATAGGAAAATTAATTTATTTTTTATTTTGCATAATTTGGGGGGGAGTGAAGTGAGGGGTTTTTTTAATTTGCTTGGCAGTATCTTACTATAAAACATTATTGCTACTTGACTATTTTGCTATGTTTTAAAGCACTAATTTCACAGTTAATTATTTTATTGATAGGTGCTCTAAGAAGGAAATCAAAGTTATGTTTTTGGCAACATTCAGAGCTTGATACTGCTGAAACAGGCCTTCTCCGTGTGCTGGCTTTTATGCCCTAGGGCTCTGCCTTGCATTCGGATACATCTGAGTGCAGGGCTCTGCCAAAGCCCCTGGTTTACCGCAGCGGAGCGTACAGCTCCAGTCCATCTCCCCGCATCTCTTGGAGGTGCCGGCCCCGCCGAGGTGCCCGGGCCGTGGCGGTGCCCGAGAGCCGCCGTGCTTTGCAGTGCCCTGGGCTTTTGAGGCTGTTGGTCTTCAGCAGTAAATGTGTCCCCAGGAATCAAGGAATCCACTGGCTGCTTCAGCCCTGGGAGCATGGGAGATCTGCTCTCCATCTCGCTAGCAGCCTTTCTGTTAGGTTTGCAGGCTAGTTCCTTGAATATATTTTGTAAACTTTTTTTAAAAAAAAAAAATACATAAAAGGGGAGCCCTGCTGCAAATAATTGCCTTTGTAAAAGATTGCATAAAGCAACAGGAGCTTTTCTTTTTAACATGTGAACTCCACACAAAGTTCTGCATCGTGCCGCGCAGCTCGGCTGGTCGGTCAGTCTGTCTGTCTGTAGAGCTGCTGAGCTCTGTCTCAGAGCTGGGGGTACAAAAGGTTCAGCTCATTAACACCCCTTCTGCTGTCCAGCAGGTAAGATCCCCTGCGTTTGCATGATTACACAGCGCCCTAACTTTAGCCAGGGCTGGGATGCGCAGGGCTCCCTGACGGGTGGCCCTTCCCTGTGCGCCTTCATGCCCAACATCTGGTGTTTATGTAAGAAACTGGAGAGTTTTGTTACTTCCATCAAGGTAGTTTAATTATTTATGGCAGGCACCAGAAACAAATGGTTAAATATTTGGCTCTTGCAGTCACCCTTGAATACAAGGAGCATGCTGTGGGACAAAAGGTGCCTGCTGGTGAGCGAGGACCTGGGTGGTGTAGGACACCCTGATGGGTTAGTGCAGCAGAGTCCGTTTTCCGTGGCCTTGATATACAGTGGAAAGCAATGTGTTCTCTCACCCTCGCTGGATTCTGGATAGTAAATCTTTATGCAAATATTATTGCACTGGAAAATGAAACTCTAAGCGATTTTTTTTTTTTTTTTTAAATTTTTTATTTTTAAGATTTGGAAGATAAATCTTTCCTCTCCCTAATTGCTGTGCTGCTGAACTCCAGGGGCCTTCCAGCCACCCTCTGAGATCTGTAGCATGTGGAGAAAAGGGATAAGATAGCAGATGTTCAGTACATACAAAATCAGTAGACTCTGCTGTTGGTGCTTGCCCATAGCTTGTGCGTGGTGCTCTCCTGAGGCAGCAGCTTCACCCTGGAGAGCCCCGGGTCGGGACCTTCAGCTTTGGTCCTTGCTGAGGCTTGCAAAGAGTTTTAGAGGTTGGAAAGGCGTCATTGTCCAGTGCCCGTGCCTACGACACTCTGTCATGTGTCAGGGCATAAGATGACATCTTACAGCCTGAATTTTACAGAGAAATAGCCCGTGCACAAGCTTTAGTTGATAATTATTCACCATGGCAGTGTGATGATGTTGCTCCGTAACATCAGGTGCTTGGCCCCCATGGAGGAGCAGGGCTGCAGCCGAGGTATTGCTGGGCTTCTGCAGGGTACGTGCCAGCGGACATGCTCCTGGTGGGATACTGGAGCGGCCACGCTGGCCAGGCCGGTGGTCCACGCAGCGCTGGTTGGCCCTGCGGTGGCCGGCGTGAGGCGTGGGACGGGCAGAGGACGGTCCTTCAGGCTGCACCGCTTGGTCAAGAGCAGCTCTGAGATTTTCCTGCCCCGCAGCCATGCCTGCACCACCGTGGTTTTAAGAGCCATTAACGGATCTACTGTTGAGGAGTTCGTGCTGACCTTTTCTGTGTCCATCTCTGCTTTTGGCCATCCCGGCGTGCTGCGGCTGTGGTGCCGCGCTCCGGCTGGAGGCTGGGTCCTGCAGGCAGGAGACTGGTACCTCTGGGGCTCGCTGGGTCCCCGGGGAGTGCGTGGTCCTTCTCCAGCCCCTTTCCCCGTGCCACCTGGGATTTTTATGCCTTCTGGCTTTCTCTCTTCTGGGTTGTGTCTGTCTCGAGCTGAGGAGTCTGTAAGTCTCTCCTTGCAAGAGCTCTGGCCCACGGGTGAACCTCCGCTCCGTGGCATCTGCCCATGCTACGCCTTGCGGCCGGTCTCTAGGACGGGGCGGAGGCTGTGATCGCCTTTGTGCCACCTTTGTGTTGCTTTCTCTGAATCCTCAGCTATATGTATCCCTGTCTTTGCAGTGTATTGTCAGAATTTTGCCCCGAGCTTTAAGGAAAGCGAGATGAATGTTATAGCAGCCGATATGTGCACCAACGCCCGCCGGGTCCGCAAGCGCTGGCTGCCGAAGATTAAGTCCATGCTGCCGGAAGGGATGGAGATGTACCGCACGGTCATGGGCTCCACCACAAACAGTGTCCCCCTGGATCCTGAATTCCAGCCCAACACTGCTCAGGTCTTTGAGCAGCGAATCTATGCAGAAAGGAGGAGCGATTCAGGAACTATAGTAGCCTTGAGAACTAACACAGTGAACGTAGAGCTAAGCAATGGATCCAACCAGTCCTTCGAACAGAGCGAGGATGCCGAAGGGGCTGGCTCTGTGATACAGGAGGCAGCTGCCACAGATGCTATGGCATCGGATACCCAAAGCACTCCGCAACCTTTTGAACAAGGTTCGGGCTCCTCCAGCCGGCCCGAAACTCCCGTGAGAAGACAAGATGGTACTTACGGAGGGACTTTATAAAGAGAGCAAACGTTTCGTGACCTATAAGGGATCTGTAATACTAAAGCTGCTTGCATGCATTACTAATACAAAACAAAAAAATGTGATCAAGCCACTTACCTACTGAACTGCTACTGTTGCCTGAAAAAAATGTGATTTTTATTCTGCTTGTATTTAAAATTTATGAAGGAAATAATCGCATTCGTTATACTGTAAATGACTAGGTCTGTGGCGACCTACTTAAAAAAAAAAATATTGGGCTCCTTTTTTGATATTCCTGAGGTTAGTCTATAAGATTGTAGCTTTTTTCTTTTTTT
The DNA here is from genome assembly GCF_034638445.1 of Ciconia boyciana. Lineage (NCBI taxonomy): Eukaryota > Metazoa > Chordata > Aves > Ciconiiformes > Ciconiidae > Ciconia > Ciconia boyciana. The sequence continues at coordinate 3,125,759 of NC_132951.1, read as the reverse complement.
TTTCCTTTTTTTTTTTTTATTTTAAGAAGGGGAGGAGAAAAGCTAGCCACCCCCCCCAACCACCACCCCTCCCCGTCATCACCACCCCATCCATTACTCAGCTCAGAAGTAAAGCCATCGTTAACCTTGTCCTCTAAAGAAAGTTTTACCGTCACTTAACAGGAAAGCAAGGTGTGTTAGGGTACAAGTGCTGTGACTGGCGATGTTTGTCTCTAGCAGAAGGGCTCTAGCCAAGTGGGACAGGGCGGGGGAAATCGTTAAAGGCTTCTGGCGTCGGAGGGAGCCCCTTGCCGTGGGTGCTGCAGGCAGGGTGCTGCAGGCAGGGTGCTGCAGGCAGGGTGCCACGGTGCCCAGCCACTGCCGGAGGCTGGCGGGGGCTCGGTGCCGTTGTCTCGGGGAGTTTTATCCGGTTCCGCAGAGCAGGGATGGTTCCACAGGAGTTCAGGCTTGCACGTGTCGGGAGGACTGCGTGGGATGCAGGTGGAGACCCTGGCCAGTGTAGTGGTTGTTGTCGGTTTTTTTCCCAATACGGCTGGGTTTTGCGTTTGGTTTCTCTCTCCCTCCCTCCCAGCGACTCCTTTCCGTTTGCTTCTCCTTGCTTGCACCTTCACGTCACCCGTTTCTTGGGCGAACAGGCTCGCGTCACCCCACTGCACCCCATCGCCGCAGGGCAACGGGGCATGCAGGCAGGCAGACCGAGTCCAGGGGCCACCTCCTGTGGGGGGGAGTAGCCCCCCTCAGCTGCCTGCGAAGGGCTTTGGAGAGGAATCTGAGCACGGAAAGCACGTTGTTCTTGCTCTGGAGGGCACAGAGCCGGGAGCTCTTGGCATCGGCTCCCGGCAGCATCCGCACCGGAGGCAGAGCGTGGTGCAGCCACCGGCGTGCCGGGCTCGCCCGCTGCCCCCCCCTCTGCCCCGGGCCAGGCCAGCAGCAGCCTGCTCTCGCTTTTTAATAATTTGAAGTGTATTGGATGCAAAAAGGGGTGTTTTTTTTTTTTAAAAAAAGCTTTGTGCCCTTCTGTGGAGCGGTTTTAGGGAGGAGGAAGCATTTCGCCTCTTGCTCATCTGGAGGATGAGCCCTTCTGGGGAAAAAGCCCGATGTTGAGTTATTTGTCATTTTTTTTCTGTTGAAAGCTGATGTCCCCAGGCTGTGTTGGCTCTGGTGCCCCTGGAGCCTGGCCGGGCAGCGGGTACCAGCTCACTGCCCACTCGCTGCCTCCTGCCTGTGTCTGGGCCGGGCAGGGGGTGCCGGGTGCCCGCAGGGATGCCGAGGCCGGGGTGCCTCTGAGGGATGGGAGCAGTGACGTGAAAGCCAAGTGTGGCTTTTTTTCTTTTCTTCTTTAATTATTATTTTTACTGTGACTAAACGGCCTGCTTTAATGACATTTACAGCTTGTTCTTTAACAAGTTTGGGACTATGAACAAGTGCAAGGTGCACAACGAGTCACTTTGGAAGGCTACTGTGGCTGTGCTCTTCTTTTCTTAACTGCTTTGGTTCCTGAATCCAGCCAGTGCTTTGCTCAGGGTTTTCTTCCTTCTTTGTATTTCCATTGGGAAAGGGGGAGGGGGGAGAGGATAACCCAACTTTTGGCCATTTGTTTTGTTTTCTTCGATACTTGAAGCAGTTTTTTGCATCCTAATAACAAAGCTGCCCAGCGCTTAGCCTGTTCCACTGCTCCTTCCCCTGAGAAAAAAAGAAATCGATGACGGGGTGGTTTCTGCCTCACGTCTTGCACAGCTCTCGGTTTTTGGCACGGCTTGGCTCGGGCGAACCGTGATGCCCTGGACCGGGTGCCCTGCCGTCGGCGGTGTCGGGGGGCCGGTGCGGGTGGTGGCATGCTGAGCCGGTGTAAAGGCGCGCGATGCTTCAGGGGAGCGGGGACGAGCACGGCTGGGGGCTCTATTTGCACTTTACCCACGTCAGCAAACAAAACTCCTGCTCTTGCCGCAGCCCAGAGCTGGCGCAGCTCGTCCGCCGCCCGGCAGCGCCGTGGGAGGAGGACAAACCTGAGCAGGGGGACCAGAGAGCTGAGCTGGGGTGGGCTTCTTCCCCAGCCACCCCCGAGGAGATGGAGCGGTTCAGTTCCTTGGCCCTGGGGGTGTCCCCGTCCCCCCGGGAGCAGCTCCTGGGGTCCAGCTCTGGGGCAGCTCGGCCGGGCTGGCGGGGCTCGGACGGGGTCAGGTTTGGCTGAGGACCCCCCTGATCCCCCATCGCCTCCCCAGAAGTTTGGGTTTGCCAAAAGTTTGAGGCAAGCTGGGAGTGGATCCGGGCGTCGGAGATCAAAAGGCGTCCCTTCTGCGTATGTCTGTGTGCATATATATATATATGTAAATATATATATATATATATATAAAAGATATTGCAAAGGATTCCTTCTCCTTTTTGGCACTTGCTGGGGTGTGGTGAGCAGGCCGAGCCCTCCGGCCGGGGTTCGCAGTTGGCTGTAGGTATTAATTCTGGACCAAACCCGCGCCCAGACAGACGGCCCCGGCCGGCGGGGCCACCCCGGGGGGCAGCAGCAGAAGTACTTGAATGGCTTAGGACAGAGAGTCTGAAGAGAGTCAAGTTGCACAGTGAAAATATATATTTTTATACCTAGCACAACTTCCTGTATATTTTGGGGGTTTTCTTTCTTTTTTTTTCTTTTCTTTTTTTTTTTTTTTTGATTTGGGTTTGTTTATTTTATTAATTATTATTATTAGGAAGGCAAATTTCTAAAATGTGAAGGGCGTTGGGTTTTTTCCTTATCTGGTAGATGAGGGCAAGCATTTTGCACTAATGTTTCCTGTGTGTGGAGGATTAATGATATGTTTGAAAATGTTATATGGTAATGATTGTATTCTTCCGAAAAAAAACAAAAAAAAAAAAACAAAAAAAAAAGTAACCCCTTTAAAATACTGAATGTAAGGTGAGAACAGAGCAGTCCATCGATTGTATGCGGCTTTCCTGAGTGCCTTAGAATTTTTTGATCATTTTTTCCAAGGAAAACAGATTAAGAAGATCAGATCATAACCGACTCCTTCCTCCTCTTTGTTTACGACACTATTTTAAATTATAGAATTTGGGGCTGCTTTATAATGTGAATAGGAAACTGCATTCATCTAGGTCTGATAGTGTAAAATCAAAGCATCAGTATTTATGGTATGTCTGCACCTTTATTCTTATGCTTGACTATTAGCAATATTACATGTATATTATATATCTAAAGTTATACCAAGCACCTTTAAAGCAAACGGAGTGTAAGCATACAAGTTACCTGCAGCTGCCATATAGTGTAGAAGCCAGCCCCTCTCCTCGTTAGCGCCAATTAACACCACCGTCCTGCGGGCTGCCGCTTTGCCGAAGGGCTGCATGGCCTTCTGCCCCACCGTGGTCCCGCGTCTCGGTGTCCTGCAGGTCCAGCTTCGGCCAAGGGTCGTGGCGAACCCCCCGGCGTCCCACGAGCCGGTGACGTTCCCGCACCCGTTTGGTCGCGGTGACGCCGGCGCAGGCAGGGGCTGCCCGCCGAGGGGGCTCGGGAGGAGGGATGGTGCCGGCATTGCCGTGTCGCCGGCAGAAGATGGGGAGCGGGTCCTTTTTTGTCACCTTGATGGTTTAATTCTTCTAACTGTGGTTTCACCCTAGAAATTGCCCCGGGGGGTGAGGGGCTGGTGGCGGGGAGCCCAGCTGTGGGTGGCATGCACCGGGGCTCCGCTCCTCCGGCCGGGCGAGGGGTTCAACCTGACCCGGCCCCCCAAAACTGGAATTGCCCACGGCTTAACCGGCGTTGGAGGGAGCGGAGCGTCCTAGCCCCGGTGTCACGCAGGGGGCTGCCGCCTCCCCTCAGCCCTTTGCCACCGGGGTTTTGCTCAGATCGCTTGTTTTTCGGGAAGTAGCTCGCTGGGAGTGGAGAAGGGCCAGCGGGAAACCGGGACGAGCCCCGGCCGCCTCCCCGGCAGTAAATCCCCACCACCACCACCTTGCCATCCACAGCCATCTTGGGCTTCACCTGCTGTTCAAAGTGTTCCTGCTGTCTGAATCGGTCGTGCTGTCAGCGAGCGCGCCCCGAGCGCGCGGGGCGGGAGGGAGGCGAGCGGGGAGCTCCCCGGCCCCGCGAGCCCCGGGGGGGCTGACGTCTAACGCACTCACATTGGAAACCCCTCAACTCCTCCAATGAGTTTCTTCCACTGTTAAGCGTTTTGCACACAAAATTGTGATTTTTATGTCAAGGTAAAAGCCAAAACTTGCAATACTATTTTTAGCAGACAAAAAAAAAAAAAAAAAAAAAGAAAAAAAAAAAGAAAGAATAAATAAATAAATAAAAAACAACTGAGTATAAATGTATAAATATTTTTGACTTGAATATTTGGATGGCACTTGACTCAAATAGAACATTAATCCTTTGGACAGAATGTTTGGGAAAAAAGGACTTAAAGTACAAGGTTGTTTTTAAACCGTCTTCATAGGGTATTAAGTAGTACTGTAATTCATGACTGTTAAAAATACTTTCTGTGCTGTAAGAAAATCTCACAGTACCACTGAATTATGTTCCTCAACTGTCTCAGCCACAAACGATGCTAGCTTCTTTTTTTTTTTCTTTTTTTTATCGTGCATTATTCACTAGTATTTATGTGCTCTTACTCTGTGTAGTTAAGACTGTTATTTTGTAGCCAAGGCTGACACGATATATCAGTAACTAAAAAAAAAAAAAGAGAGAAAAGATTAAGACCCCCGAGTTGGAACTGTGCTCATAGCTGTTTTCATATGATGAAAAATCCATTTAAAAAAACAAACAAACAAAACCCCAATGTGATCATTAATTGTAAAACGCTTTGTAAAATTCACATTTACAAAATAATAAAGTAAATTACAATTAAAAGCTTTTCTTTGCTCTGGGTTCTTTCTTTCTGGGTCGTGGTTGTTGTTAATCGGAAGGGGTTGTTCATAGGTGCTGAAGGGGCTCCCCGTCCCCGCGCTGCCACGCCGAGGTGTGAGACAAACCCCAGCCTTGGCCAACTGAATGCTTTTGCCCAAATTTGGGGGTTTTCGGGGTTCCCTGCCCTGCCCTGGGCTCTCCCCCCACCTCACCTGAGCTGGCTTGGGCATCTTTTGGCTTTTTTTTCTGAACACATCACACCCTCCCTCCCTCCCGAGCTCGCTTTACTTATTAGTATTTTTTAAAGTTGACTTCACGGCCCCCCGAATCGGCGCTCGGGCGCTTTGCCGGAGCGCAGGGCCGAGGTCGGAGGACGCAGCATCAGCTGAAGCCGCCGCTCCCCCGCTCCGCCGAGCGCTTTCTGCCGCTTCATCGAGGGAAAAACTTAACCAGGCTCCGAAAATACGGGCAGGTAAATCGGTGTTGCAGGGGCAGCTCCGCTGGCCGGCTCCCCCGTGCCCCGGCCGGGCAGCCCCGCTTCCAGGATGGGAGCCAGCACCCAGCCCGCGGATACCTGTGACGAGTTTGCCAGGCCTCGGGCAGCGGGTGGCTCGAGGCCGGCCCCGGCGCAGGACGAGGATGCTCGGTGAGATGCGGCGTTTGCGGCTGCGTTGGCCATCCCTGCTGCTGGGGGATGAGGAACCGGCGTGGAGAGGGAAGATGCTCCGGCGGTGAAGCCGTAGGAGACCCCCGGGAGGTCCGAGCCCTGCCCCAGGGCTCCTGGCTCGGGCTCTGCCCAGGGATGGGGCTGTTGCATGGGTTGACGTTGTCTTTGGGATGGGGACGCGGGAAAAGGGTTGCAAAGCCCCCGGCAAAGCCAAAGAGCCTGAGGTGCCCTCGCAGGGCGGGTGGAGCGGGGTGCAAGGGACCCCCCGGCTGGGAGGGAGGGCTGGGGGTGTCGCGGCGGCTGGGAGCAGGGCAGGCTGCGAGGGTGGTAATTCTGCTCTCTGTAATTTTTGTCTTTTTTTTTTTTTTTCCCCCAACCCAATTGGCCATAAAATTGCTGAGAAGCTGCATTTGCTCTGCTTAGCAAAAAAAAAAACAACAAAAAAAAAAACCAACAGTGCCCAAAACCACTTGCATTTGGGGTTTCATTTAATCTCATCTCACTGAAAGGAAAAACACAGAAACTTGGATGCTCATGTACGGCACATACCGCCATGTTATATAAACCATTTCAAACTGATTTATTCTAAATGAGTTGTTATAATCAGAATTTTCCTTATGAGCAGCTTTCTTGCAAACGTCAGTATTTCAGAAAAAAACCCCCATCATACGACCGCTCCAATATTTCAAACTGATTACTTATAAACACCATTTCTAAAATTAGGTCTTTGGTGTGCGGTATTGTCAGAGTGGGTGTATTATGATCTGCAGAGAGTATAAAAAGATAAATGAGTTATTTAACCAAGTAAACGACGTTGCTGTAGAAATGTGCAGAGGGAAAGTGTGCGGGGGGGGCAGGACCGGGCTGTAACGTGCCTCGCATTGCGGCAGCCGGCACGGCGCGGGGAAACCAGTGGAGCAAACGCGGGACGGCTGGAGAAAGGTTTCCTCTTCAAGCTAATGTTATTAATTTTATTGCTATTGTTATAAAACGGCCGCCCTCCCTCTGCCCAGCGCGGGGCCGTGATTTCGGCAGCACCCTCCGGGTGAGAGGGAGGAGGCTGAGCCGCGGGGCGATGGGTGCACCCACGGGTGCCCTCTTCGCCAGGGCATTAAAAAGTGACTATTTTTTGATGCTGTATTGGATCACAGCTGATTCCTGGGAGGCAGCTCTGGGTTTTAGGCTCAAACCTGTCTTCATTTTCTGGGGACCTGCGCCAGAGGGAGAGACACTGGAGCACTGCACCCCCTCAAACTCCCTGAATTTGGCTCTGCACCTCCACCCCTGCCGGTTTTTGGCCCCCGGGCTGTTACAGGGCTGCCCGGGGTGCGGGTTGTCCCCACCATGGGCTCCCAGGGACACGGCCAGGTGGGCACTGGGGTCGGGGACCACCAGCCCCAGGGCAGCAGGGACACCGCACCGCCCTCCGTGGCCGGGGGAAAACACATCCAGGTCTCTCACAGTGCCCAGCGGCTCCCTCCTTCTCCAGGAAAAAGAAGCCCAGACTGAGTGAAAGCTGTTCTGCTTGTTGCAGTCCCCGCTGGGTTGCAGATTTAGGCTGCTGTTTGATTTTTTTATAGTTTCTCTTTTCCAGCGCTGCTCTTCACCGGCTCCTGATGACGTACCACCCCAGGAGGGCGAAGGGGAGCTCATCACCCAGATCCTCCCCCATCACCTCATCGCGGCAGAGGACGTGAGGCCAAAAGGGCCAGGAACTTGCTCCCGGATGCCTGGAGAGGTCCCGAAATGTGGGCTGTAGACAGGGGAAAGCAGGAGGCTCTGGAAGGCAGCTGGGTAGGACCACGTCCAGGAGGGCCAGGGAGCAGCACAGCCCTGGGCAGACATACCCGTGTTGGGGGGTGCAAAAGGCATTGGCCACTGCAGAAGGTGTTGGCCATTGCAGAAGATGTTGGCCATGGCAGAAGGTGTTGGCTATTGCAGGTGGTGTTGGGAAGGTGTTGGCCATTGCAGAAGGTGTTGGCCATTGCAGAAGGTGTTGGCCATTGCAGGTGGTGTTGGTCATTGCAGAAGGTGTTGGCTATTGCAGGTGGTGTTGGGAAGGTGTTGGCCATTGCAGAAGGTGTTGGCCATTGCAGAAGGTGTTGGGAAGGTGTTGCCATTGCAGGTGGTGTTGGTCATTACAGAAGTTGTTGGCCATTGCAGGTGGTGTTGGCCACTGCAGAAGGTGTTGGCCATTGCAGAAGGTGTTGGCCACTGCAGAAGATGTTGGCCATTGCAGAAGGTGTTGGCCATTGCAGGTGGTGTTGGTCATTGCAGAAGGTGTTGGCCATTGCAGGTGGTGTTGGGAAGGTGTTGGCCATTTCAGAAGGTGTTGGCCATTGCAGAAAGTGTTGGTCCTTGCCTTTGCAGCCGGGGATGCCAGTGGGCGGCCAGCAGATGCCTGGGGCTGCGATGTCGCAGTCCCACGCTGCTCCATCTGCACCGAGCTCCCCTGTGAGCCTGGGACCGCCCCTGCTCTCAGCCCTGTGGGAAAGAGGAGAGAGCAAAAGCTGCACCTGGCCGGAGCCGAGACACCGAGTACGGCTGGATCCGTCCCTGCTCACCTCCCTTTCCCCGAGGCCTCTGCCCGGGAGGGTGGCGCAGGGAGGACGGCGGGGAGGGCACGCACCCGCGGGTGCTGGGGGTGCCACCGCTCCCTCTCCCTAACTCCGTACATGTGAATGAAGTGTGAGATTTATGTCAGAGAGGCCCATCGAGCAGATGCTATAAATCATGGCCGCGAGCGCTCCCTGCACCAGCGGCTGAGGAACACTTCACGGCTTCTCTTATTTATATGCATCTTTTGCACCAAGCCGTTTTATAATAGACTGAGGAACGGCACTCCAGCACCGGCGATGGCTGATATATATCGTGCAGGACAGAAAATACAAATAAAGGGTGAAGGGTAGGAACTGCATCATTCCCGACGCACGCTGCTGTGCCCGCCTTGCTCTGCGGCGCTGACTTGGGTGCACCGGCGCTGAATTAAGATTGCCACCGGCACATAAATCAGCCCCGGCAAGCAGGGCTGCAGGCAGGGTCTTTGGAGTGTTATTGTAGGGTAGCTTAAGAGTAATAATAAAAATAGTAATGATAACGCCCCGGGTTTGGCGAAGGGATGGTGGGGGGTGGCAGGGATGGGTTGCAGCGTAAGCGTGGTGGCCGGCCACGTCCTCAGGGTCGCGCAGGGACGGTGACAGCCAGCGACGGCGGCAGCGGCATGGCGGCAATTAACACGTGTCTGCAGGAAAGCTGCCACGGGTGTGCAGGTAATTAGTGTGCGGCCGCTCCCCGAGCAGCTAACGGGGGGGATGCATTGCGGGAGGGCGGCTAAGTGAGGCAGGCACTTGGTTTTTGGCCCCGGCTGATGCTGTCTGCGCTGGGGCTGGGCTGGGGGCAATGACAGCAGGGCGGCACCCCAAATCCTCGGCGGTGGGGTCTGGTCCTTGCTGGGCCGGGCAGGGTCCCGCAGGGCCGGCAGCCCTCGCCCAGCCCTCGTCCCCCTGGGGCTCCGCTCCCTCTCGGGGAGGAATTAGATCAGTCTAATTCAATGCAAGGACAAAAAATAAAAAAAAAAAAAAAGGAAGAAATGCCGAGCCACAAACCAAGACGACAGATAAATCCAGGAGGGGAATGTAATCTCACTTGCTGGGCCCAACCAGAAGTAACAATACATAAATTATTGCACCTAAAAGCTTCTATAATTTCACTTCTATTTGATTCACCATAAAGTACCACAATGCCCTCTGCATCTACCCGTTTGATTATACATTTGTACCAAGACACAGCTTATGCTTAAAATAACATTACTGGAATAGAGACGGACAAGAGAATTCATTTGAATGGAAATCAATTTGATTAGAAAAGTAAATTACCCAGAGTATATGAGCAGCATATTGCAGTTCTGAATAATAATAATAATTAAAAAAAATAAATCAGTGGCAGCAAAGGATCTCAAATGTTTTCACGGAATGGAGCTGCTCAGGCAGTGACCGAGCTGTGATCGCTGCCCAACACAGAGCCGGGGCTGGGTCCCTGTGCCTGGGCACCCCCGGGCAGAGCAGCCCCGTGTCCCTGGGGACCCTCTGCCACCGGGACCCGCTGCAGGGGACGAGCCGCTCTGTGTCTGCCAGCAGCACCTCCCTGCCCGAAAGCGATGCGCACGGCTCGGCGTAGGCGCGGGGCCGCAGGCGATGGGCACGGCTGCGAGCGGCCGAAGGGGACCTGCACGGGTCTGTGTGGCTGGAGGTGCCTTCAGGGCGTGATTTTATGTGCCCAGGGGCGATGCTGGTCTGAAACAGCCATCGGCCGAGCCGCGGTCCCCCTCCGGCCACCGGGCTGGGAGTCACCGCTCCGATTTGGGTGACGCTTGGGATAGACAGCACGCCGGGGTGCTGGGGGAGGATGGCAGCGTCCCTCCCTTCGTGTCCATCCGCCACTGCCGAAAAAGGTGCCAAGGAGGTGGACAAGGTGGCAAGGAGTCGGGGAAGCCAGTGGCCATCGGTGCCCAGCAGGAGCCGGGGCAGGAGCCCCAGTCGCTCCCTAAAGGTGCATTTCCCCTGCACCAGCTGCGGTGCAAGAAGGCGGCTGAGTCGCACGCTTTGCTGAGCTGTGATATTTTATAAATAATCAATTGGTATTTAATTCCCATGTGATAACTGTCTTATTAAATCTAAATTTAATGTGTATTTGGGAAACCCTAATTTAAAGTGTTACTGCATGCACCATCTGGTGTGCTCTCTAAATACAAATGTAATAACATAATTCAGAATTACATCATAAAAGTAAGTTGTAAGAGATTAAAATGCACAACTATGTTCTTCAGTCAAGGCAGCTTTTATGCTTTTTCTCCTGATTTAGACACAAATCACAGCCGAAACATCCCTACCCTGATTAAGTGATTTTCTGCAGGGATTTTTGTTTTAATGGCAAGCAGGAGCACACGGGAGGGGGGTTAGAGCAGAGCAGGAGCAGGCGCCGGGCTCTGCTGCCATCAAAGACACCGCTGAAACCCTCCGCTCGCCGCGGCTGGCGTGGTCTGGGGCCACAAGCACTGCCCGGGGTGGGAGAGGTGATGGGCACGGGGCACCCCGGGGTGCTGCGTCCCCCCCACCCCGACAGCGAGGTCCCCTGGCACAGGAGACAACTGCTCGCTTGAAGTACTGGTTTTTTTAAAGTTAATGCCTTAACGCTGGTCAGAGCATCCCCTCCCAGCCCCTTTCCACCGGCGAGGGCCGAGCCGGGCGCGGGGGAGTCTCGGCGACCCACCAGGCTGCCTTTTGTTGAAAAACTGGTCAAATATAACCCAGAGTTCGGTGCATCAATGATCTTTTATAGTGGCAGTAAATCTAATATCTTTGCAAAAACCCCTATTTTCTCTCTACGTTGAATGAAACATGAGATTCCTTAATAGAGAGGGAAATTAAAATCTAGTTTTATTGCAGTTCCTGTAACTGGTATCTAAGCTATTAATAATCAATCCATTCTTGCTTAAAAGCTAACATTTATCACGCCAGCAAAGATGAGCTGACGGGCACTGGGGGGAAAGTACAATTGACTGCAATTACACTTTGAAAAATGTTATCTGTGCCACTGACCACTGGGGATAAATGATGAGACTTCATTTGTTTCTTCAAGCTTCAGATTCTTTTTCCCAACTTTTTTTTGTTGGGTTTTTTTTTTTTCCTTTTGCCTATAGGTTGCCTCAACGCTGAGCTGCTCGGGGCAGGACCTGAGGGAAGGGAACTGAAGTGTCCCAGAGTCGTGGGGATCCCCCACGCTGTGCCCTGGTGAGTGCAAGTGCCATCCCTCTGCTCCCATCCTCTCTGGGTACATCGCATCTTCCCCTGGGGACATCATACCTAGGGACATTGCACCTTCCCCTGGGGACATCACACCTAGGGACATCGCACCTTTCTCGTCCTCACCTGGGGACATCATATCTAGGGACATCGCACCTTCCTCGTCCCCACCTGGGGACATCATACCTAGGGACATTGCACCTTCCTCGTCCCCACCTGGGGATATCATACCTAGGGACATCGCACCTTCCCCTGGGGACATCATACCTAGGGACATCGCACCTTCCTCGTCCCCTCCTGGGGACATCATACCTAGGGACATCGCACCTTCCTCGTCCTCACCTGGGGACATCATACCTAGGGACATTGCACCTTCCTCGTCCCCACCTGGGGATATCATACCTAGGGACATCGCACCTTCCCCTGGGGACATCATACCTAGGGACATCGCACCTTCCTCGTCCCCACCTGGGGACATCATACCTAGGGACATTGCACCTTCCCCTGGGGACATCATACCTAGGGACATTGCACCTTCCTCATCCCCACCTGGGGACATCATACCTAGGGACATTGCACCTTCCCCTGGGGACATCACACCTAGGGACATCGCACCTTTCTCGTCCTCACCTGGGGACATCATACCTAGGGACATTGCACCTTCCTCGTCCTCACCTGGGGACATCGTGCTCAGGGTGAGCGGTGATTTCTTCAGCTGGGGGCCGGTGCTCACCCCAAAGGGCACCCATGGGTGCTGTTGAGGCTGGATCGCTGTCGTGGTTTAACCCCAGTGGGCAACGAAGCACCACCCAGCCGCTCGCTCACCCTCCCCCCCAGCCAGTGGGATGGGGAGAGAATCGGAAAGAAAAATGTAAACCCTGCAGGTTGAGATAAAGACAGTTTAATGGGACAGCAGAGGAAGAAATAATAATAATAAACAACAACAATAACCATAATAATGATAAAAGCATGTACAAAACAAGTGATGCACAATGCAATTGCTCACCATCCACTGACCGATGCCCAGCCCGTCCCCGAGCAGCGGTTGCTGCCCCCCAGCCAACCCCCCCAGTTTCTATACTGGGCATGACGCCCTATGGTATGGAATAGCCCTTGGGCCAGTCGGGGTTGGCTGTCCTGGCCGTGCCCCCTCCCAGCTTCTCGCTGGCAGCGCAGGGGAAGCTGAAAAGTCCTTGACCAGTGTAAGCACTGCTCAGCAACAACTAAACCATCAGTGTGTTATCACGTTATTCTCATCCTAAATCCAAACCACAGCACTGTACCAGCTACTAGGAAGAAAATTAACTCTATCCCAGCCGAATCCAGGACAATCTCCCAGCCGGCCGGCGGCTGCCCTGCCGGGGGGTCCCTTCCCCTGATTCAGGATAAAATGCCGTTGCAGAGAGGGGCTGCAAACATCTCCGGGTCCAGCACAAGCACGGCGGTTGGGAGAGGGGCTCTAGACCAGCCTTGCTCTGGGCCCACCAGACCTCTTCTGACAAAAACCCCAGCACAAAAGTTTATTAGTTTTATTCCTGCATTTTACAATGGGGAGGAAGAGGCTGGTGAAGGAATTGATTTGCTTGATTTACTGGTATTAATGAAACAGCTGACCGTAGATCTCCCGCAGCAATATTACGCTCCCCACGATAATTCTCCAGACTCCAAACTTTTCAAATGAGTTTTTGCAATTTAAAATTAATAATTGTTCTGTCTAGAACAAGGATAATTAAATGCCTGTTCATCCTCATTATTGTCAGCCTTGTGATTTGTTGTTTTCTCCGTAATAAAATTAACCGGTTTAACTAATGGGTGCCAAAACTTGATAATTAAAGCTGAGCAAATAATTTGCAACAAATAATTTACCCACTGGGTTTGGCGGGGTCCGTGGCAGACACAGGCCTGATGGCAAAGGGCTGGGAGCCAGCAGCGATGCCCGACCCAGCGTGGGGCACCCCAGGCAACCTCCTTTTTCTTACAGTGGTCATTTTAAAAATGAAATTTTAATTTTTTTTTCTTTCTAAGGAGAGAGGTTCCCATCACGGGCTTTGTCACACAGCTGGAGCACGAGGCAGACGGTTCATCCAAGTTTTGCAGGGTCATCCTTCAATGAGGAGGCCCATAAGAAATAGCGGCTGCTCCCCGGTAAATCCCAGCGACGTGTAGGTGGTCAAAAAATGGCAGCTCCCAAGGGGAGGAGAGAAATTAAAATAATGAGCCAACAAAAGAAATTTGGTCAGACACAATCTTCTAACAAGAATGGACTTTAAAATTATGGTTATTAGCCAGGTTTCATTTCAGCAGCAGTTAAAGAAGCTTTAGAAGGTATCGCAATTAATTTGTAAGTTTATATTACACATTATAACGCGAGGGGCCATTAACGAGGCGGTGACATTCAATTTAATGCACTTGGCGAACGGGACAGTTTGTTTCTCCTCCTGGGCGGACTCCCGGGTGGACGGTCGGGGTTCGGCGCTGCCGTATTTCTCCCCGGGGGACAGCAGTGCCGGGGACCCCCGACGCTCGAGAGGTCGGGCAGGGCTGTGCCGGCACGGCCGGGGTTGGCAACACCGGGGGGGGTTATCGCGGTGATGCCCCACGGTGCCGTGGCCGTGCCGGGTCCGGGGGGCACCGGTGGGAAGCGAAGTTTTGGCCCCGGCTCCACGACACAGCCAATGAGGCTCAGATGAATATAAGGAGAATATGAAACGTCTCATACCTATAACTTTAAATTAAAAAAGCAATGTACTGTTTATTGGTTCCTCCGAGTGTCTCCAGAGCGGCAGGCTCATAAAGATCATATTACAGTACAAGCCATTATGCAAAGAGTTTACTATATATACATTTCTAAATGTTTCAGCAAACAGCAGCCTACTTACGAGCAGAGAAGGATAACTGGTTCGTTTGGGGTAACAAATGATCCTTGATTTGATTTTAAATGCAATGACAGCAAAATTTATTTCTTATTTAATCACTTGCCAGAGCTGTTGAGGACGGGATGGTATTAAACTGCACAATGCAGCATATGACTACTGAATCAGTTGAAATAGGCATAAGAATATATTATGTTTATAGGATAGAAAAAGATTGTACAGCAATGCATATAACTAGAATGGGTATTTTTGTCATTTATACAGTAGCTTATATCATTATTTCTTCCCGCTTCCAATTTTTCAGTAATAAAAATACAGGGGATGTGATTCTCTTTGCATTACAGATAAACCATCTTGATTCTTTATTAAATATTTTTATTAATCTGAAGTACTACAAAGCATCTGAGCAGATAAATCAGGCTCCGAATAGTCATTTCCTCTCTGCTATGGCTCTATAAAGTGGATTCATTTATGAGTGCGCAATACCAGAAAAGAAGGTTTCCATATTCATTAATATGCTCCCTTACGGTCCTATTTTTATATCCTGCTGTACCGTGCAGAAGGGCTAGCACTAACTTGGTCCCCAAAATGAAACAGGTCTCGGTAATCCACTCCGTAATCCCGCCTGGCTTTGTGTCCGATTTAATTAGGCGTCACCGCTCGGGTACCACCCAACAGCCCCGGCGGGGAGGACGCCCGGGCTCTCACCAGCCCCCGGCTCCCCCGGCCCCACCCCGGTGGGCAGCGGGGGGACACCGGCACCTCTGGGGTGATTTGGGGACGGATCCAGCCCCAGCATCATCCCCTCCTTGCCAGCACCAGATCGGTGCCTTCGCCCGCCGCCCCGGCTGCTCTCCCCGGAGGATGTGGGGATCCCGTTATTCGGCAGAGGGACCGATGGGGGGATTTGGGGGCCAGCCCCTCCTGGGAGGCTGCCCGACACCGTGGGGCTCTGCTGGAGGCTGTGTGACCCCCTAAGGTGTCGCTGGCCTTTCGCTGTCCCTTCGCCCCCATCACCCCACATCCTCCCACCCTACGGAAAGGGGCACTCGGGGGCCAGCACCGCACTTTTGGCCAAGCCCCCCACCCAAGCAGCTCCGAGCTGCCCGCAGCACGGCCGTCCCAGGGGATGCTGCCGGGGGGGACAGACCAGCGCGGGGGCAAGTTGAAGCTGTCAGCATTCAGCCTTCGACAGCTGACAAGTCATTTAGTCATCGGAGGAAGCTGCAGAGAGGCACAAAGGAATTAAACCTATTTAAAACACAGCCAGGTGTGCAAACAAGTTTATCCTATTGTAACAGCTAACGCGTGAATCAGGAGGGCTCCATAAAGGTTACAGCAGCCGTGTGGTTATTTAGGGCTCCTTGGGAGATGTGACATTTAGTGTCTGCGTTTGCTGGGGCCGTGGGACTCACCGGGACCCCCGGAGCCACTGCCTTCGCCCCGCCGAGACCAGGGCTGCATTTCCCTGCCCCGTGCTGGGGTCGGCCCCATCTTTCACCCCTCCTCGCCCCAGCCGCTGCTGGCACCCCTAGGGGACTTGGCTTTGATTTCAAATTTTACTGCAGCAGCTGCCGAACATTTGTTTGCTGTTTGGAAACAGGAATTACAGCACTTGGAGAAAGGCGGGGTCCCTCTGGGGCTGCTGCTGGCAGCCGGCACAGCCCCAGCCCAGCACCCCGGGGCTCCGGCACTCCAAAATGTTCCTCCTGCTATGGGTGGCCTTTTGCAGCCGAGCTGTGATCGCACAGCAGGGAGCGGGAGCCCGGCTGCGGGGGATTCAGGCGGGCTTCTGCGCAGACCGCCGCTTTTCCCTGCTTTTGAGCATCCCTGCTCTCTCCGGGGCATCCTCACACCCCTGCACCGGCACAGCGGGGCCGTGCACGCCCGCCTGGTCCAGCACTCCGGTGGGAGCCCACCAGTGTCGCAGAAGGACGCGGATGGGGCTTCCTCCCCCCCCTGTCCCATGGATTGCGCTGGGATAAGGCAAAGCAGGGGTTTGTCCCCACGGAGAAGGGTCTGCACGGGGAACTGCAGCGGGACGGCCGATTTCACGTGCTTCACCAACAGGGTCGGAGCCGCTTCGGGGGCAGAGGAGCGGGGCTGTCGCACCTCTCCGTACGCGCTGGGGTGCTTTCCTTGCTGGGAGCCGCTGGGGCTGCACATAAATCTGCTGTCAGCCGCAACTGTGTCACAGATGTCCCAGGACATGAATTTTTTCTCCAGTTTTAGTGCTGGCGTAAAGCTAAATTATGGTAGTTGTCAGCATTAGCAAAAGCTGTCATCTCCATCCTGCCTGTAAAAAGCACGGCGGTGGGGCCTGGGGGCTGGAAGAGACAGAGGAGAGGTGGGTCAGCTCCCGTTTTCTGGAAATTATAGGGACCCGATTATGGTGCTGTGGAGCTGGGACTGGTGCTGGTGGGTCAGCTGTGGCCGGGGCCACCGGCACCGCAGCAAAAACCACGGCAGGGTGCCAGCGCGGGTGCCTCGGCCAGGGGAAGCTCTTCTCCATCCCACCACCTCCTTCTGCAATGTCGGCAAGGACCGGCAGCACGCTCAGACCCCTCTCGAGGCCCGCGGCTGGTCTGTCCCGCGGTTAGGACGGTGGAAGCGGCGTTCGAGCTAAATTGAATGCATAACTCTTACGGCACCTGCCAGGGCTCGAGCATGGACACCTTGAGAAGCGCTGGCGGTCTGCACCTCCACTCCGCGGCAGATTGCTGCTGATGTAGAGCTCCGGCCCCTCGTTTCCAGGACACACTGATGCTTTCAACACCGACTTAGGAAAAGCGGGAGTGGAAGAGTTTTACACGTTTGCAAAACAACGTTCAAGAAGGAAATGAGCAGCCAGCAATTGTAATTGAGATGGATGAAAGGGCAGCCGGCTTCCCCCAAAGCGTTTCAGGCAACATACTTGAGAAGAATATGAAGTGCTGCTGCTCTCTAAAGATCGCCACGCTGCGGCTAAATTATTAATGACTAGGAATTATTTCATATTTAATCTAAAGACTATTAATTACACTGCAGAAGAGCAACACACCATCCTGAGAGCCCCTCTCACCAACTGAATAATTTAGTGATGCCCCATATTTTACCTCAATGTCAAGGCGGGCAGCGACACGCCTCCTGTGTGTGCAGCCCGGCAGCGTTTGGGGCAGCCATTGATGTCCCAAGGGGTACGTGGTGCTGAGGACTCACCCCGACCTCTGAGCCCCCCAGCCCGATGAAGGGTGCTGGGGGGGGGGGGGGGAAGTCCCCCCCGGCCACGCTTGGAGCCCGGTGGCATCCGCGGCAGTGAAAACGCTGAAGACAGATGTTTATTTGTCCAGGATTATTTGCTGATCACTGTTACGGTGATCCAAGATGATCATTAAAAAGTGAAATGGGCTGTTTAATAATAACGCTCAGAGCACGCAGTGTGCCTCGCATTACGAGGATGTTTAAGCATGAGCCCAATTAAGTCCCTTGCATCCCTACAGAATTACCCCAGTTGTGCAAACTATTAGGCAAACTCCAGGCTCCTCATCCTCGCAGGCAATCCTGGAGCCTGGCACTCTGCTAGAGACCCATTTCTATCCTGAAGCTAAATTAAAATCCTATTGTGCCGGTGCTGCTAATATTTCCTGCTCTTGTTTCCAAGAATTAAATTGTGACATTCTGCCAAAACGTACCAGGAAACTAGAAAACGCTCCCGATCAGCTGCAAAGAGGAGGCAAATCCTCCCGGCTGCCTCCTGCCACCCAGACGCAGCGGTGACGGTCGCGGGTAAAACGGCACCTGATGGACGAGGTAGTGGCAGGCGGACGCGGGCATTCATCGTTCTCTGCCGGTGTGCGAGGGAAGCGGGACTTTACATGTGAAGTTGAAAGGTTTTTCTTGTCCCTTTAGGAGAGAAAGCTGTGAACCGGATCCATGAGGTACCAAAAAGCAAAACGCTGATTATAAGGAAGGACTTGAAGGATGATTTGCACCGCTGTTGTCCCCAGCACCCTCAGTGGCCTGATTCTGCCACCCTTCCCGCACAGGTCACATCCTTTTAAATATCCCCCCAGTTTCTAATTCTCTTTCCCCCTTGTCTCTGCTCCCCTGGCCACTGCCCTCAGGGAGGGCACAGGGCGGTCCCCTGCCCCGCGCCGCCTGCAAACCCCCAAAGTGACCCCCCGCGGTACCCCCACAGCGATGCTCCCCTGGTCGACGTGGGCAGAGCCGCGCTGCGGCCGCTCCCGGGGAGGAGAGAGCTCGTGGGGGGCCGGGGGGCGGCGGGGGCCCTGCGGTGGGACGGGCAGCGCCTGGCATCTGCAGAGCTGAGGGTCCCAAAAGCTGGCGAGAGCAAGTTAACTGGTGGGGGGAAAGAGGAGAAAATAAAAGGCTGTTTAAGAAAGAAATGACTACTTGGTCATGGCTTAGAAGTTGGTGCTTAGAAATTCCATGAATTTTAAAATAAAGACATCGTGAGATTTGAACTTTCTTTTGAATACTCACAAACTGCAGTACCTAATACCTTCCCCGGCCATTAAGGAGCTGTGCTGGAAAGCAGAGCGCGCTAAGTACTACACTGATAGAGCAGTTAAACACGGTAATAGAATTGTGTTTGGAGAGGCTGCAAAGCCAGGTATAGAGCCCATACATAAACAAGGCCATTACCAACCAGGGTAAGCGGTGATAGAATTTCATGAATATCCCCACAAAAAGCTTTGTGTATTTATAACAACCTACAGAGTCATTTGGAGCACAGTCAGGGGCCTTTCCGAGTGATTCCAGAGTTAAATTGTACAGCAGATCTGCGTGTCTCCGCACTGGGGTATCAGCCGAAGCCGCTGCAGGTGAAGCTGGACGGGGCAGAGAGGTTGCGGGGTGCTGCATGGTGGAGCGGGGCAGCCCCGGCTGGGCACCCTCTGCCCGGCCGATGCCCCGGGGTGCTGCGGGTCCGGAACCAGTGCCGGCAACTACAGTCTGATATTGCCCACAAGGTCTTCCCGTTTCCAACTTAAGACATTCTTTTTAGAATGTTTTTTAAGACGATCCTCTGTTTGCAGGGACGGGGAAGCAGAAGGGTGCTGCTTCCCCAGCTGAGATGGAGAGAGGAGCAGGAGAAGTGCTCGCTCCTCCTCCGTCTGCCTGGGGAAGTTGCTAAGGGGCAAGAGACAGAAGTTTCTATGTCTCAGAAAAAGAGGATTAAATCTGGGACCCATCGGCCTCAAAGCATCAGGACGGGGCTCCCGCGGGGCTCAGCAGCCACGCATGGAGACAGCTCAGAGATGGGGTGAGAGCGGGGGCTCCTCCACGGTACGGTGAGGCACCGGCTTGGCAGCGATGAACACAGCCGAGATCTGGAGCTGTTGGGCGCAGACAGATCCTGGTGCTTCCCTTGTCTGCCTTCCTGGCGATCCCGCACCGGGTCCCGCGGCACTCCTGGCACAGGCTGCCAAACACAAGCAGGACACGCACGTGCCAGAGCCCGGGCGAGGAGAGCCACGTGCCCCAAGAAACCTCTGTAAGAAATCCACACTCTCAACCTCTGCAGCTTAAAAACAGGAAAGCAACCTCTTGAGCATATTTATTGCTTTAATTTAAATAAATAGGTCCTGCAAACTTACAAAAAGTTTGCTCTGCAACTCTTGCAAAACCTGAACCCAAGCGATAGGTACGCAGCTCAAGCACGAGCCGTAATAAAATGCTAATTGCAATTCATAAATTATATCGGGATGCCTGGGACTATTGAAGATCCTGGATGAAGTGTAGCGTTCAATTTATCCTGCGCATGTTGCCGACAGTGCTGCCAGCCTCCTTCTTGTCCCTCTCTGTTGTTTTGTCATCTCTGTACTATCACCAATTCATCACAAAGGCAACTGAACTCTCCGATGTCCACCCACCGGGTGACTTTGTCTTCGCTACTCTATGACTTCTACATTAAATTGTCAAAACACATTACTGAGAAAAATATCGCGAAGGGAAAGTTCTTTACCCTTTTATCCCGTCTTAAGAGAGAATCAGTTTGATTTGAAGAAAACATGTCTGCTTCATTATCCCTCCCGCTATCATATTTCTTCACTCAGCAGATGCAGGAAAAGAGAGTCGATACACAAGTCTTGGATGACATGATGTAGCATCCCACAGGAGTTGTCTCAATAAATCCTGAGATTGCCCAGGAAAAGCTGGGGGGGGTGGGTAATTTTCACTCTTTTTTATTCCTCCCACTCTCAGACAATTTAAAAGAGATTATGGGTTTGCTGGAAGGTCCCTGGTGCGGATTTCCCTGAGCTGGGTGTCCCTGCTCCTCCAGCCCTGGCTGGGCTGGAACGAGTTCCTTGGAGTCCTTTTGCAGCAGAAGAAATCAGCCCAGGAGAGGCACGGCCAGCGCCCCGTGCGTGCCGGCGTCCTCGGACCCGTGTCCTCCTTAGAGGGCCACAGACAACTTGCAAACATTAGAGCAGTCCCAAAACTGCTCCAATTTGTACCAAAGGAGACCCTGGGCTCCCACACCCCTCCTCTTCGGTTCTTGCAGGAGTCAACACTGATCTTACGCTGCTCCCTAAGTCACAGCCCAGCGAGCCTGAACATGGGGTGTTTGCCTGTGGGTGGGCTTCGTCCCCCCTCCCCTGGTCTGCTCCCCCGGTCTGCTCCCCCCCCATAACGCAGGGTAGCCCCAGGCCGACACCTGCAATCATAAAACCAACGGACTTTTGCAACTGTCTTCCCTGGGACTTGCATCACCGTCGGTAATGCAGGAGGTTCCTGCTGCTAGATGCAATCACGGAAAATAATTCACCTGGAGACATAAAACAAAAGGAGCCATTTCTCAAAGGAAAAGAGCTGTTGATTTCCCCCTTTTCTCATTCACACATTGGTCTCTGGGCATAATGGATCAGTCATAAAAAGCAAGTAACACATTGTGCGCTCATTCTTTTGGCTTTGGACAGTATTAACATAATACCCACATATTGTTTATTTATTCTGCTATAGTGCAAGTAACAGAGGTAATGCCCGACGTTTAAATGGGGTATTTTTAAATGCTCGCATTTCCTTAGCCGTTATGATGCATTAGCCATCAGTAGTCAAATTGCCTTGTATTTGCAATTTTATGGGTACATTTTATCAAGCACACAGGAGCTGCATTCAAAGCATGAAAATAAAGTATTCCACTTGTGTTAGGCAAGCACTGTTTCGATGCAAGATATGGCCAGAAAGCAGAAATCTCTTTTTTTCCTGCCTGAGATCCAGATTCATCTCCAAATATCGCTTCTACTTGCAGTAGCGACTGCTAAGAGCCCCCTTTATGGCTCTGTACCATCCACGCATCCTCCCCACACTAAGAGCTCGCAACCGAATTTAGCCTGCTGTGAAATCACCCACTGTTTCTTTGCTGCTTTAAAATATCTCCAAGCAAAACGTTATCGTTGCTGTCCCCCACAGAGAGAGTGGCTGCCGGGGTCACCGAGCGTCACCTTCCCAAGTCGGCATCCAGACTTTCAGCTCCCCCCGTGAAGCAGGAAAAGTTGCAGCGAGCAAATAACGCCAGTAATCAGAAGCAAAGAGCGGTTCTCCCTGGGCAGGGTGCCCAGCGCCAGTGCCCACGCAGGGTGGATTCGGTGGCCGGGACGTGTCGGGCAGCTGGTGCTTGACCTCGAGCGGCGGCTGGCTGGAGCCGGGGCTTCCCGCTCGGCCCTTCGCAAGGGCAGGACTCGGGGTTACCCCGCCGCTGCCCCTCGGGACCTGCGCCTGCCCCTCGTGTCAGCCTCGGTGGGCACCCCACGGCTCCAGGGCCACGCTTGTGGGGGGCAGAACTCGCGCAGGTTGTCCCCAAAGGGAGCTGCTGCTGGCAGGGAATTTGCTGAGGGGGAAATTTGCTCCCTCTCGTGGGCTCTGGGAGCTGGTATCTGAGCCCGGCACGCAGCGATGGTTGCAGAAAGGCGTGGGATTGCTTCGCATCTTGGAAAACAAGAAAGAAAATCTCCCGCTCGACCCCTGGGAGCTCCTGGCCCAGCAGGGTATAAGTGTAAAGACGCCCAGAGATGCACTCTTGGGTCGGGGCTTCGGCAGTACCTGCTGCTTTTGAGAACCCAAAACTAAATCTGCTTTTTGATGGGATCGAATCTGAGCTTTCCGCAGCTCTCAGCTCCTTCTCACATAACACTTTATTGCCTTTGTTGTCTCTGGGTCTGCTAATTCTGTCTGGATTTATTTCTTCCAGAAAGCTTTAGCTGCCGCTCAACCAGCTCCAGACTGAGCGTGTAACATGAACACTACCGTGCTCTCAGAGATGAAATGATGACATACTCCTCATATTTTTCTAGACAAGTACAGCTCCATTTAATTCATACATAAAAATCCAGCAGCTATAGCTGCAGCGGCCTTTTTTCATTTCGAGCTCCTTTAACAGTGTATTTAACACCAAAAAACCCCTGTCAGGCTGCAGGCAATAATCCGGGAAGGGAAAACAAGCCAAAGGACTTCGCGTGTGTAGAAAGCGTGCGCCCAGCCTTCCGCCCCGGCTTACTCGCAGGTACCGCTCGTTCCCTGGGCACCCTGCAGCACCCACGGCCACGTGGAAAGGATGGGAGACGGGCAGCTAATTCCAGAGCCGGACAGGCCGGGCCTGGACAGACAGACAGGCCCCGGACAGACAGGCAGGCCCCGGAGGGACAGTCCGCCGTGGCCGTGGGATGAGACAGACGGTCCGCCGTGGCCGTGGGACGGCCCCGCTCGGTACGGTCCCCAGGGCGGGTTTCGCCTCCTTCTGTCCCCAGGCACTGCCACCCGTCCGCCGGCCGCGGCCGGGCCCGGGGCCCCGCGGCGGGGAGGCGACCCCAGCCCGGCAGCCGGGACGCGGCTGCGCCGGCCCCGCTCGCCGTCCCCCTCTAACGGCGGACGGGAGAACTCCGCTGCCGCCGCCCGGCCCGCCCCGCTCGGGCGCGGAGGGCAGGCTCCCGCCGGGCCTCCCCGGCGCCCCGCGGGTGGGTGTCCCCGGGGCAGCCCGCTGCCCCAGCGCTGCCCGGGCCGGCCGCAGCGGCCCGGCCGGGGCTGGTGGGCGATGCCTCGGCCCCCGGGACTACAGCTCCCAGCGTGCACCGGGAGGGGAGGACTACACTTCCCACAGTGCTCCGGGGCGGAGGGAGAGACTGCGATTCCCACAATGCACTGGGAAAACACTTTTTTTAAAAAACCATTATTTTTCTGTTTTTAAGCCGCGCCGCCCCGCCCGTCGCGGAGCCGTTAATAACCATCGGAAAACCTCCCCTGAGCACCCAGGGGCAGGGGGTTCTATTCCCGCCCGGGACCGGCGCGGCCCTCACTTCCGGCGGCGCCGCAGAACACTACATCTCCCAGCATGCACCGCGCCGCCGCGCCCTTCCGGTTCCGGCCGCCGCGGGAGCGCCCCCGTCCCCTCGGAGGGACGGCCGGGCCGAGGCGCTGACAGCGGCGGCGGCGGGGCCGGGGCAGCGCGGCGGGCGGGCGGGCGGGCGGGCGGGGCGGGCAGCGCCGCCGCCAGGGACCCACCGAGCTTCCCCTCTCCCAGCAGCGGCCCGGCCGGGCTCGCCGCTCCCCTCGGGCCTGGCGGGGTCACCTTCATGGGCGGGCGGTAGCGCGGGGCCCGGCGCACGGCGGTGCCCGGGGCCTGGTTGAGGCGTCGCCGGGGCAGAGCGGGGGCCGGGAGCGGCGGCGGGACCCGGGGCGATGTTCGTGCAGGAGGAGAAGATCTTCGCGGGGAAGGTGCTGAGGCTCCATGTGTGCACCATGGAGGGGGCCGAGTGGCTGGAGGAGGTCCCCGAGGACACCACGGTGGAGAAGCTGAAGGAGCGATGCCTGAAGCACGTAAGGAGGGGTGTCCCGTCCCCTCCCCCGGGGCTGGCGGCTCCCCCGGCGGGTCCCCGGGCAACCCGGGGGTGTGTTGGGCGCTGCGGTGCGCTGGGAGGGCGCGGCGAGCCCGGGCGGGTGGGAGGCACAGATAGGGCCGGAATCTTTGCGCTGTCTGCGGTGCGCGGCGTGCTCCGGGCTGGGAGTGACGGTCACGGGCGGGGGTAGGGCAGGGAGGTCCTCGAGTGAAGAAAACAGATTTTTCCAACGCCCTGTAAACGTCTTTTTTTTTTTTTTTAAAAAAAAGTAGCTCAAGTAAAGAAGTGTTTCTGTGTTCTGGTTTCCTGGTTTGTTGTGTCTGCCACCCCCCCCTCGAATTATGTGAAACTGTTGCATGCAGAAAGAAAAACCCTGTTTCAAGAGTTTTGTGTGTTGGAAAAGGAGGATTTTGGGGGAAATTACTTTGCAACCTTTAGTCACAGAATTTGGTGTGGGTTTTGCAGTGGAGTTAGGAACCACCAGCTCCTGCGTGCGCTTTATGAACTGGTGACCGTGCGTTGCAAGAGACTGGTGAACTGGCTTCTGATGATTTCCCCTCAGAAGTTATAGCCTGGTTTGTTCTTCTTTCTACTTAAGAACAAACAAGGAAAGTAGTAACTGTGGTGGAGAACTTCCCTTTTTTTGAAAAAGTCTTAGTACAGCCCTACCCTGTGTTGGCACAGTAGCTAGTGGGATATTTGGTGGGGAGATAACAGGCTCTTCTCATGCTCTCCCTGTGCTCTAAGCAGTAAGGTCTCAATGGACGTGTCCAAGGGGTAAATTACTAATCACTGTCTGGAAGAGAAAACACATAAAAAGGCACAGGCGCACCCCGTAGAAGTTGAGCTGGAAAACACAGGCTCTTTGTACTCACATGCTCAATTACCGCTGGTGTGTTTGTGGGTGTTAAATGTTAAAACCAGCGGTTTCGAAACTATTGGACTGAATTTTGAAGGTCTGCCATGACAGCGTTTTACTTTAAAGCAAAAACGTGATTGACAACAACAGCATGTAAGGTTGTGACCCATGACCAGGGCTGTCCTAAAGTCTGCCCTTCTGGAGCCAACACAACGTGGTTTGGCAGCTCGAGTCACAACCTGCTGAATTTCTTGCTGAGAGACGTGTAACTTTTGAAGGGCAAAAGCAAGAGCCTCTACTCCCGTCTCCGGGAGCACGGTTTACTAAACCGCATTTAATAGTGGGGTTTTTTGTCTTCAAAGTCTTGCAAAGACTTTTTTTTCATAAAACACACTTGCAATAGAGAACATACCTGTAATATGTAATTACTTAACCCCTCATTTGAGGGGTAAAAGGTTTTATTTTCTGAATGAGCATGCTGTGAAGTAAGGGTGGCCAGCAGCCCAGGTGCCCTGTGCCTCAGGCCTGCTAGTTGTTTGCTTTCAGCTAGAACCCCTGGAAACTACTGGTCGCAGCACACGCTGTTTTTCTTGTCCTGTAGTCTTTGTAAGTGCTTTTTGATGTAGGGATGAGAAGGGCTGCATTTGGGTTTGCTTCATCTGAGGTAGGTGTGATCCTTCTTAAGGGAAAATGGGGGTGCCTTGCTGAAAGCAGCGGGGTGCAGGGCTCCTCACACTGTTACATTCCTGGAAGAAGTGTAATGCTCCCCTCTTGTCCCCCTTCAGCGCAGCTGAGTGATTAAGCAGAAGAGTGGTGCAAAGACTGCCAAAACAGGGTGGGGTAATGATTACATGCGTATGTGCAGAGCTGAAAGGCCTTTAATTATCAGGAAGCTTAATTGAATAGATGCTCGCATTGCAGTGCGAGTCAGGACAGAAGACAATTGATAACTTGGCATGATGTTTGATTTCATTCTCTCTGCTGCTTTGTGCTAATGGTATGGATTTGCATAACCATTATGGATAATATATAGTTTTATGGAGGGGAAAAATAGAAACGGAAAAATCATGACTCCTGATCATGGGTATGTGGCAATGAATCTTGTTAGCACCTTGAGATAATTTATGTAGCCATCTCTTGCAAGATTCTGATTATTATGTTCCCTAAAGTCTTTGAAATCATTCTTTCAGGAAGCAGAGGAAGATAATATTTGTAAGATTTGAACTAGGAAGGTGGCCACTTCTCCCTCCATAACATTCAAATGCTTACTGATCTCTGAAGTGTCACTCTTGATGTCTTTTTTTCTTTTCTGAATTTTATATTGGTTTTTTTATTTATTACAGATAAAGGAAGAAACCCCTGCCACTAGTTTTATCTCTTGACCTCTAACAATTTAGTGGTGATTACATGTTGTTAAACTGCTGCCTTCAGTAATGCCTTCTACGTAGTCTGTGAGCAAATGCCTGATAAGTTGTTTCCCTTCCTAGGTATTTTTTAACTCAAGTTTCACCATCAAAGTGTTCGCTTGTCCCTGCGCAAGGCCCCACCAGCTCAGCGGGAGCAGGCCTTGAGCTTTCCTTAAAAAGCAACTGTTTGTTTCAGAACAAGAATTGAGAAGGGTCAGCTTAACCACAGAAACTCAAGCTTAACTTAAACCTTTTTATGGTCCATAATTCTTGTGCCCGGCGTTGACAGTCCAGGTACAGCACTGGTGGCCAGAGATGCTGTAGACAGTCCTGGTTCTGATACTCTCATCACAAGAGACCATTGCTTCTTGCTGAGGCTCAGCGGTGTTTCTGAAATACTGATATAAATTGAGGTCATGCACTCGGAATGCACGGATGTGGGCTGTATGCGTACCTAAGCTCTACCTGTGATTTTCCTGGCAGCGTGGGGCAAGCTTTTAATGCTTCTGTTCCCCTTTTTCTTAAGCTGCCTCAGTGATACTCGCCTGGGTTTTAAGGTATGATGGGGAGTATCTGTGGAACAGAGATGCAAGGTGCTAGTTCTCAGAGTACAAAGATGAGGTAGGTTCATGGCCCTGGGCATGTTTTGGATACTTTGCGAGTGGTGCAGATGGTTTAAGCCACCCCAGCTTAGTAGTAGGGAGTGTCAGTACTATTTTCAAATGTGTCTGTTAATAAAAGCAAACAAAAAATGTTTTTTCTTATTTTAAAAACAAACAAAAAGTCTTGCGGTTTATCAGGATTCCAGGCTCTGCAAATAGTGTTTAGCATCGCCAGGGCTTACAATTTCAGCAGTTGCTCGGGAACCTGTGAACAAAGGTTTCTCACCTGCCTGGCAAAGCAGCCTGCCGTAAACTCCAGTGTTAAAAAGAAATGAAAATATTTATGCTGGAAGCAAAATGATGAAACAGCAGATCCTCTCCTACAGTCCTTTTATACTAACAGGTGAGAGAGAGCCCATCTTCCCCAGCACGCTGCACCTCTGACTGCTGGGGGAGCAGTGCTCGTTAGCCCTGGGGCAGCAAGGTTAACCCTGATTTCTCTGCCTCAAGGTGCACCCTGATTTCTCGGCTTCCTTTCACTTGTGTGACAGATGCTTTCTCTGCACTGCGCAGGGAATTCCTCTCCCCCTCACTGCTCTTCCTGTGGATTACCAGTGCTGTTCTCTCTCTGGGCAGGAAGATGTTTTCAGTTACACTTTAAAGTGTTGTATTTAATACAAAAATACTGTATTTTGGCAGATATGGTGAAGCAAGATTCCACAGTGAGATCTGATGTTTAGTGGTGGTAGTTCCTGGTGGACTGTTGAGAGCTAGTAGAGGCATTACCTGTTAAGATGGCCTTTCTATTTCCAGGGCATGTTAAAATGTTAAGGTAAGCTAAGTATTTCACTGAGCATTCTCTTTGACATATGTACTGTCTATATATGCCTTATTGTTCTGTGCAGTTGTTAACAAAGTGGTTAGAGGAACAGGAAGTAAGAAGAGGTGTCCACAGGACTTTTCGTTTAAAACAGCAGCTTTCATTTTTTCACTTACACTTTCGCCTTATTAGTAAGTATTATGATTGCGCGCACACACCCCCCCTTTATATGTGCTAGGGAAGAAATGGATAATAGTCCATGTCACGTCCCATCCTGTCCCACCCCAAATGTACGCCTCCCAGCTCTCATTTTCAAGTCCTTCCTTTGGGAAGAGGATCTAAGGATCTGTAACAGTAATATTTTGAGCTTGTTCGGAGAGGAGATGTTCCACTGATGTACTCTTCTGCATTTTGGGTAACTTATCAGATCCATTGCAGGACGTACTCCCAGCTGCTTCTAGGCTTTAATGTGTTCTTTGGCTTTTGTTCAGCAGTTAATATGCTGAAGGATTAGTAAGAAGCTATTGTTATACAAAGCAGGACTCAAATATTCTTGCCTCAATCTTATTGAGGCATCAGAACTGTACAGAAGTTCAGATGAGAAACTGAAGATCCGTGTTGAAAACAAGGGCATTATATTTGGAAAAAGGGCAAGTAGCTGAGTTTTCCGTCAGTTGCAGTCGCAACAGAAAAGGTGATGGTGGACTAAAAGGATTCCTTTGAAGGAGGCTGGTGATTTATTAGGATGAACAGGACTAAATGCTGCATCACAGTGAAGCACTGATTTCACTGGGGTTTCTGGAAACGGCTCAGTTACGTGAAGGGTTAACGCACTCTTCTGCAGACATGGTAAAAGTGGCTTGGTAGAAAAAACATGTATTGAAAGAAGTGTCATTAAAAGCTGTGTTTTGTGAGCAGAGCAGGTGAGGTCAGTATTTAGCGTCTTATTTTGTGGCAAGAACAGCAGCATCAATTTCGTGGGTTTGGTAGGTTGTTATTTTTAATTTTGCCTTTCTGGAATTGCAACCACTATGCTTTCTTTTTCCACTCAAACAAATTAGAAGCCTCTAGATGCACTGATGTAATGTTCTTGAAATCTATCACTGTGGATCTGGGAGCCACTCTGGTGTGAAGATGAGTCAGTTCAAGGCCTGTGTGTGCACACACTTTTTTTCAGGATTTGAACTTGATTCCCTAGTGAATTAATTGACATATGATTTTGAATTGTAATAAGGAATCGAGCACAACATTCATATATGAAAAAAATCTACTGTACGCTGATTATTTGTGGTTGGGAAGAAAAGTTGTGAATGTAACTTTTGTTCAGCACTTTCAGCAGGAACCCAGCTTAGGGCTCCAGCAGCCAAATCTGTTGATTTCAGCTGGAAACAAGGTGTAGAAACTGCTGCTTCCTTCCCAGTTTAAGGTCAAGTATACCAAAATCGCTGCTGGCAGTTGCTTGTTTACTCTGACAGTGTGTGTAAATAGTAATTATTAGATGAAGCAAAGAGTCTCTCCTCTATTTGTAACTATTTCTAGTTACAAATGAGAACCATACTGCATTATTATAGCCTTCCCTCCTGTAAAAACACTGGATGCTCTTTTCAGATTTGCATTCTTAGTTCATGATGCTAATTGCTACCCCGAGACTTCTCACGAAGAGTGAGTGACCTTAGCGATCTGTTGCAGAATTGACATAGCTGTGGGTCCTAGAGCATCCTTGCTATGCTCCAAATCTCCGTAGGCCTGAGTATAGGACCAAGTACTCAGAATTAAGTGTGATAGAGATGTACTGTACTGCAAAAGTATAATCCACTCAAGTAGGCTGGTGCCCTTGAAGGGCTCATTTGGGGCAACTGGGCTGTGACGTTAGGTCTTTGAAACTGTCTGTTTAAAGAAGGTTTTTAGAGCATCATAATCAGTTGGAACTTAAATCATAGAATATCTCAAGTTGGAAGGGACCCATAAGGATCATCAAGTCCAACTCCCTGACGTAGCTATTCATTTAACAGCATCAAGGAAGGAATGCTAGAATCCTTCCTTTTGTTGATTATTCTTCCCTGCCGGAAGCTCGGATATGCAAGTAGAAACCTACCACAGTCAGAGTATTGTTAACAGAACAATTCAAGCCTCAGGTTCTTTAATAAAATACATTCTGTGCACTGGCCTCTAGCATATTGTGCTGTTACTTCAGCTGTTAAGAAGCTAGTAAATGATGGTACAGTTCGTATGTGGAGAATCTTAAGTGCAAAGTGCAGTGATTCATGCAGTAGGCTTATTTCTGTCTTCTAATCTTCAATATTTATTATCTTCTGCAGTGTGTACCTGGGAGCTTGGAGGATCCAAAAACCGTGACACATCATAAGTTGATACATGCTACTTCTGAGAAGGTGCTGACAGACACAAAAACAGTGTTGGAGGAAAACATTCAAGATAGAGGTAAGATTGTCTGGCTTTTCATCCTATCAGCCTGGAAATGAGATTGTGTTTAACTACTTGGTGAGTTCCAAACTGTGACTGTTTTAATATCTAGTCTCTGCTTTGACATAGGAAGCTAATAAGGTGGCAAAAAAGGAAGAAAATAAAAAAGGACATAATTTTTTTTCCCTAGAGAAAGCCCCGTGAGCAGTTTGCTTTTCTTAACTCTTCCTTTTAAGAATTGAAAAGGAGTTGGGAGTGTTCATTAAGTCACTAAGTTAAACAAATTATCTCCTTTTAAAGCAATTTTTTTTAAACCCCCAGGGCAGCATTTCTCCTTCAAAATGATCTGAAAATAGTTATCATGGCTAAGTATTCCAAGACAGACCTAATGCTTTTGAGGGGTTGCTTGAGGTCTCTAGGTCAAGCAATAGGATGTTTGCTGAGGCTGAGTGTCCGCAGTTTAGATCTCAGTCTGTCCTCTGCAAACATAGGTCAGAATCCATCACGCTATAGTATCACTGACTACAGTAGAGTACGTGAGGTATGTATTTGTTCCTGAACTTTAAAGGTGTAAAGGGTTAATGTGAAACAAAAGAAGGATCTAAAGATGAGAGCTGTCGGGATAGCTGGAGTCAGTTTTTCCTAGACAGCTTAAGCTAATGGCCCCTTCTGGAGATATAGGGCAGTGGTGCAGAAAGCGAGAGAAGCAGGACTGCTGTAGGCCGAAATACTGTCTGAAGCAGAAACTCAGCGGGAGTGGAGTTCCTGGGTTTTTGCATGAATTCATGCAGGCTGGAGAGCTGCTGCCGTGAACATGAGCAGCGTGGTCTCTCTTCTAAGGCAGTGTCACCTATCACCTTTAGAGCTGAACAGGAGCTGAGAAGTGCCATCTTAGGCAAAGGCAAGGGACAGCATTTTTGCTGATTGGTGGTGTATTATTTCTAGCCGAGGTGCCGGCTCCTACAGAGTTTTGAATTGCAGTTTGCAGCAGCTAAGCAGTATTAACTGTGTGGTCATAGTAAGCTGTCATGCGAATGCCTCCTTGCTCCTTTTCCCTCTGCAGTGTGCTCTACCTTTCATGTGCCTTGCTTGTCAGGGAGACAAGATCGCAGCCAACAGCTGATTGCCACTGGCTGACTGCACAGGGCAGCCAAGAGTCAGCATGTGGATCCTTTCGCGTTCTGATCAGCTGGACAAATGAGGGTTAACAGCCTTCACCGGCTGTTGCTCTTGGCTGTTATGTGCTGAGCCAGACCAAGGAAACTTGTTGTGCAAAGCATGCTTTGCTTGCTTTTTACCTGCGTAATACAATAGAGTAAAAACTGCGTGTCAGGCCGTATCTGGCTGAAGGACTGCAGATGCTGCACAGGCCCGTTTGGGGCTCTAAGCAGCATGTCTGCATCTTTCCACCCTTAGAATGTATGTCGTAGTAACTGAGGTGCTAGAAACTTGTAAAGCATCACAGGATTTCTAGAAAAAGGGTGCCTTGTAAGGGGAAAGTATTAGTCTTAAAAGCCTGATGCAAGCTCGTGCCAAGTGATGTGGGATATCTGAGACTGAAGACTTGTTTGCTCTCGAGACTTGCCCTGGTGGGCTACCAGCGATGCATCCCACCGTGAATGGCTCTACTGCCATTCACACACAGAGGTGAGCTTCAGCCCGATACCAGAAGTTCTTGTTGAAGCTTGATGCTTGCCTTGCTGCAGTTGGAAGGCCCCAGCTTAGACCAAAAACCATCCGTGGCCTGTCTCTATTGCTTCCTTCTCAGTGGAAGCACTGAGAGCGCTGATGCTTTCTTATTATCATGAGGCAATTGCTGTACTATTAATGTGCAAGACAACTGGAGCCTGTAATACCCTTTCTTTAATGGTGTTGTGTGAGGAGAAGACACCAGTAACAGTCAAAGCGTAACTAATAATGGACGATGTTTTGAATTGACTGTGCGCTAAGGAATTGCAAACACTGAAGGGGAGTGTGTAAAGCCATACAGGTTTTGAAGTGTGAGAAAGGTCTGATGCTACAGTGGAATTAATAGAAAATTAATCTCCAGGAAAAATTGAATTTGTGAAGTATCTTACAAGAACTGTTTTCACATTACTTTCTAATGTATTTCAGTTTTGTTCTCTTTCCAGATGTCTTACTTTTGATAAAGAAGCGTGCACCACCTCCACTCCCCAAAATGGCAGACGTGTCAGCAGAGGAGAAAGTGAGTTTGAAAGACTTCTTGACTTGGCCATTTTGATTAACCGCTTTATTAATGATATGCGGAAGGATTACTGTGGTGTACTCTTTTTGCTTGTAGAGGCAAATGCCGCCAGTTAAATTCTAGGGAAATTACTTCATATTTCTTCCAAACTTTGAGGAAGCTGATTTTACATTTTTAACTTTGATTGTGAGAACATTTGTCTTAGAATAAGACATGCAGATACACTCTGTGGAAGTGGTATAGATTTGATCTTTGAACAAGTGTCTAATAGCTGTGTAAGTATAGTTCAGCAAGTGGCTTGCTTTGCCTCTCTCCCAGTAGAAATATGTTGACTTGCTGTCAGGCTGTCTTCTGTCTTTAGCTACGTGTGGCTTGTCACCCTCTAACCAGGTCTCTAGAGCTGAAGAGTTGACCCCTTACTATTCTTTTTTTATTTTATTTTATTGGAATGTAATTGTTACTGAGGGTCAGCGATGCCCGGGATGATGCTTATGCACAAGTGGTACTGCAGTTGATGTTATCGCATAAACGCTTTGAGCAAAGCTTGTGCTTGACGTTGTGAATTCCTAGGTGTCTCTACTTTGTCCTTGCACAGCTTTGTTTCTTCTTGCTTTCTGTAGGTATTGGTGTATGTCTCTGTATCCCTTCCTGTAGGTATTGGTGTATGTCTCTCTCTTCAGTATGGTCTTGCTGTGCAGAATGTCACTGTAAGAGCATAAGACTGGGAAATATTTGTAGTTCGTACCCTGCTATGTTTTGTCCTGGACTATAAGCATGTACTGAAAACCCAAGGCACCGTGTATCTCTGCATGATACTTGCAAGCGGCGAAGCATTTCCAGTATTAAGCAGTTAAGCGTTAGGCTGTGCACAGTATTGGTTCATCTCTTGACAAACCCTGGGTTTGAAGAGAGCGTGCTATGAGCAGACCATGTGGAGCAGAATACGGTGCTGGGCACTGAGGCCTCTCGTTTCTCTCCGTGTTTGATCCATCACTTTCCCTCTTTATGCTGGAATTTCCCTGTGTTTAGATATCAGAAATAGGTATAAGGACTGAAAGTGGGGCAACCCAACAGGTCCAGTTTTGCTCTATAATTGCAAAATGATGCTGGTGTTATTAATCCATTGTATTGCTAGACTGCTGTTTCTCTTAGTTGCAAGTTACAGAGCACTGCTTGATGCCTTGGTGAAGACTATGAAACTGCTCTCCGCTATGCTGTGTTCTCTGTTCTGTGGATAATGGGTTATGAAACCTGATCATGTTTCCTATCCTTCAGAGGAAACAAGAGCAGAAAGCTCCTGATAAGGATGCTATTCTCAAAGCAACTGCAAATCTGCCGTCTCGCAATGTAGATCGCACTGTGGCCCATCACAACATGAGGGATGTAAGTAGTAGACTTGACTTTTTTAACTCGCACCCTAAACATCCAAATAGGCTTTTATCTTGTATAACTTTTTCTCTTACATGTGCATGTGATTCTCTTTTCTCTACAAGACAAATTCAGATGTATATAATGTATATTAAAGTAGATAGCTTAAGATTTAGACACAGGTCATATTATTCAGTGATAATAAAACACTCTATTCTAAATTATTATTTAAAATGTTTTATTTGTCCATGGGAAAGCCTCAGTAAACGTATTCAAGATCTGGCAAATGTGAAGTTAGGGGGTTTTATTTCTTCAGTCTTAAATAGTTCAGGTGTTTGCAGTGTTTTTTTTCTCTTCCATGGTTTTGAAAAGAGTAATTAGGCATAAATTTTGACTTCAGTAACTGAATGCTGATAGTCTGTAATGCTTCTAACCGTGTCTTCAGCAGTGTGGGGACTACGTTTACCCTTCTTTACTAGTAGGAGTATGAAGCAGCGAATCTGCCTACACATTGCATGTGGTCAGAGTGCCCTAGTAACCTGAAGGGGGACAATTGGTATTTAAGCTGTTTAATGGCCAACATGACCTACTGAGCACGGCATTTTTAAAAACAAATGTCCAATTGAAAGGAATTAGTGATGCTTCAGTTTAGAAAATAGCTTTGATCTATGTTGTTCAAATTTAGATTACTAGAAAGCAAATGATAGACCAGGAAGGCTCAGTGGTTCACAGAAAGCACTGGTACGGAGCTACTGTGACTGTCTTCTTACAACACTTCTGCAAGGGGGGAGTCAAAGTTTCTTGAACACTGCACATCTTGTGGTGGTACTGGGCAGCAAGCTGTGGTAGAAATAAAAGGACCTTCCTGCCCAGTAGCTTTTACTTAGATGTAGCACTTCACAGGAAAGGCACAGTGCTTCTTGAGAGACTAAACAAGGAAAATAAAGCCCTAATAAAGCAACCTTCTGTACAGGGGACCAGACTACTGCTGAGATACTAACAATAGGTATATTAAGATTTAATGATGTCTGGTAACTTCCTGTCTAAATGTTTTGACAGTTTCCTTTCTTGCAGTTCCAGACAGAGCTCCGGAAGATATTAGTGTCTCTCATAGAAGTTGCACAGAAATTGCTAGCACTGAACCCAGATGCAGTTGAACTGTTTAAGAAGGCAAATGGTATGAACATGTCTTTATAGTTACTAGTTCAATCCTGGGAACTTGTTTGGTTTCCATAGCAGAAGAGTGGGCTTGCGGAGTGAAGTCCAGACCTTAATGTAATAGCAAAGCTACTACAAACTTCGTAGCAAAGATTTCACCTTGTGGGTATAGGTTGTATAAAACTTGTGAATTTATAAGGTCCCTCTGGGATGGATGAGAAGTTCCATTTAAAAATAAAATCGTTAGTAGTGGAAAAAACTGGAAAACTTCACGAGTTGTGCTTTAGGGATGGTAAAGAATAGTTGAAAATGCACAAGGAGATAGTAAAATGAGGAGGAAGTGTAGCTATTGATTCCGTTTGTCGGAAATGCTTGCCCTTGAGATCTGATATGACCAGATCCAATGTACTTTCTAGATAAATTATAAACAGATCTTCAGTGAATCTCCGATATATTTACTTATGTGGAAATACCATGGTAATGTGAGAGTTAGCTGTCTTTCATTTGAGATCTTGAACACATCTGGACAAAGTCTTTGTCCTGGAAGAATCTATCTGAGCCTGACCAAGCTGAGTGCAGCAAATTAAATGATGAGATAGCAAATTTGGGGCAGAAACAAAAGCAGGGATGGAAGAGAAGAATGGGGTTTGAACTTAACACATGCCATTCCATTGAGAAAGGGTTTTATTTTAGCTTGAAGTCAATCTGAACGTTGTTTTGTTTGTGTATGTATAGCCATGCTGGATGAGGATGAGGAAGACAGAGTGGATGAGATAGCTCTGCGACAGCTTACAGAAATGGGGTTTCCAGAAAGCAGAGCTGTCAAAGCCCTTCGATTAAATCAGTAAGTGTACTCAGCATGCTGCCTGTAAATTACTTGATATGGTTAAAAAAAAAATGCATTTTTTTCTAAAATTTCCTTATGTGGGTCACCTAAAACTAGGTTGGAAAAAGCATTAACTCAAAGAACAGTGCTGCCTCCAGCAGCGCGCAGGTGCGGATGGCACAGGGAAGGGGAAACAGTGCTGTACTTGCTCTGGAAAGAATAGCTGGTCTGCGGTTCACAAGGCTGCCAGGCTGGCACTATTTCCAAGTATTAAACTGACGTTTTCTTCTGCTTTAGAATTCAGATTTTACAGAGAAAAAAGCAAACCTAGCCCATCCACATTGGTCTTTCAGCTGTAGAAAAATACTTTGTGCTGATCTTTTTAAAATATTCCAAGAATATTGTAAAGTCCAGATAGCAGCTCTAGGAAGACAGGAGGTAATGTAGTTCTTGTGCCCTAAGAAGAATCAGCTGTACTGCCTCACTCCTGAGAGGGGTTTGTTAGGCCATTCTCGAAAATTCCTAGTGATAGAGAATCCACAACATATTCCAGTCGCTCTTTTCCAGTATCTCTCCCTTTGGGCTCAGAAAGACTTTCTCCCCTGATGTCCTCCATCTTTCATGTTGTAACTGGAAAGCCAAATAGGCAAAGGCTTTCCTCTCCTTTCTATGAACATGTAGTAATTCCCATGTGTCAAATGAAATTACATGTTCAGTTGCCCTATCGTTATCTTTCCTTCCCCTGTATTCATTGGGAAGAGATGCGTTGGGGTGCTCTCAAGATCCCTTAGCTTGAGCACTTGCGGTGGACAGCAAGTGATGGTGTTATGATCACGATGCTCTGTTCCCTTGGGCTGGCCTCTCCTTTGAGGGATCACAGATTTCTTCTTAAGTCAGAGTGGTACATGTCCCAGTGCAATTGCCTGTGTTGAATTTTGCTCTCGCTCAAGGCATATTGTGCACGTGTAATGTTTTTCACCCTCTTTCTTGCGTTGTTAATGGCATTCCTTGATCACTGGATGGATGTCTGAGAGCGATCTCCTTAAGAAGAAACAAAGCAGCTCACATCTGAGATGCGGTTCCATGTAAATTTGGAACATGCTTTGTTTGCAGTTTTGTCAACAGTTGCAAATAGTCAGGGTTTGTCTGTTGTGAAATAAAGCAGATGATGTGGACAATAAGGTGACTCCCTCAGAAATGCCTTTTAAAATCTGGGTGGCAGCTGCCCAAGTTGGACTTCGTTCCTCTGTCTTCCTGGCTTCAGAGAAGATTGTGGTGCCCTGAATGCACAGAGAATTAAGGTGCTCTGAGATTTGCTCCAAAACTTTATTTATGACTTTTCAGATGCTAATTAACCTGCAAGACAGTGTACCACAGGAATAAATGCAAAGGTGTGTGGAACACTACTGTACATCTGGAGTGTTTCTGATCCTTGTGTTTTAATTTGCTTTTCAGTATGTCAGTGACACAGGCCATGGAGTGGTTGATAGAACACGCAGATGACCCTACAGTGGATGCTCCCCTTCCAGGTCAGACTCCATCAGAAGCCACAGCTGAAGCCGGTGCATCCTCTGCTGAAGCGACTGCGGGTCCTAGTTCAGAAGCAGGTGGGGAAGAGGCCAAGGACGAGCTGACAGAAATATTCAAGAAGATCCGGAGGAAAAGAGAGTTTCGTCCAGACCCACGAGTACGTGCTGTTTATCTCACTGTTTATGCAACTGTTAGGATTGGAAGGCATTGTGTGGGCACCATGTAATAGAAATAAATGTTTAGTTAATAAATGAAATGGGACATCTGAGTAGATGTATATTATGCTGGCTTGACAGTATTTTAGTGGAAGTCTTTAGGGACTGTTTAAATTCAGGTTGCTGAAAGGGCTATTACGTAATTAATGCATCCCTGTCTTGGATAACAGTATCTAAATTACTGACACTGTTACTTCTGCACCTGAAAATTAACTGATGGGACTGAAATGAGCTGCCAGACTCCTGGCATTGCTTTTTATTGACTGCTGTCTGGGAAGGAAGGGTTTCAGGACAGGAGTAGGTCCTTTTGCTGTAGAAAAGGACAGAAGAGCATTATTGTACTTAGGGGGCAAGGAAAAGTATCACCAGCAGATTTAAGTCTTGCAGCAAATGCAGAAGTTAACCTTTTTTCACAACAGGGTATTAGCTGAAGTGAAAATACGTGTTGTTATCTCCCTGTAAACTCACCAGGAGGTGCTCTTTAGAATCCAACGCCTTGGTTTTACAACTAGCTGTTTCTTGTCATTTCCGTCAAAAGCTGCAATTGTGTTTGATCACCTGGGTACAGTTTCTAAATGATTAAACATTCTCATAACAATATCTAGGTACGCTTGTCTAAATACATAATACTCACTAGCAATATAATAATCCAGGAAGTAAAATTAAATTGAGTGAATAGAACTAACTACAAATGAACGTGGCGCTTGATCTGTCAGTGAGATGTGAACAAAAGCTTTGTGACGTGAGAGAAGTTCTAAAATAAGGTGTTTCTGTCCTGCTCTTCTCTTTTCTACCCCAGGTACACTTGCTCTTTGCCTTGCATTCAGCTTTCAGGACTGAGGATAGGAACTACCTTCGCTCTTAAGATTTATTCTTCCATAATAAAGGCACTTTTGATATAGAATATTTGAAAACTTTGTAGATAAGATTACTTAGTGGTCTACAAATGGAAACAATGGGGTCTTTTACCCCACAAAAAGCTCCTGCACGGAAGGCAAAAGGATGTGATTGTTCTCATTTCTGTTTAAGTGTTACATTTACTGAGCTGTGCAAATCTGATACAGGCTGTCATTGCCCTGATGGAGATGGGATTTGATGAAAAAGAAGTGGTAGATGCACTCAGAGTAAACAACAACCAGCAAAATGCAGCCGTGAGTACAATGTCATTTCTGTTCCTTATTGCTGTAATAGTCTGCTCAACTGATCCTTCTCATCATTGAATTGGTTGATGTTTTGATCTATCAAAGCCCAACTGTTACTGGAGGTGAAATGAGCACTATATATTCTGTGCCTCGTTCAAATTAGATACACAACTAGAATACAAAGGTTTTCGACTTCTTAGAGGAACTCAGCATGCAGGAGGTTGAGGCTGATCTGGTTCGGGTAGCATATGTGGATTTTCAAAAAAGCTTTTGAGAAACTCCCTCACCAGAATCTGCAAAAGAGGTGATGCTATCAAGAGAAAGGAAAAGGTATTCCCAATAATTAATAACTGATTAAAAGACAGGAATAAATGATCAAGCGATTCAAGCCATGCAGTATGTAAATTACCATTCTGCAGCAATGTATTCCACAGTTTATGGAATCAAAAAAATGAAGGTTTTCAAAGATTGATTAGTTCCCTGCTAGCAGATGATATGTTAAGGAAAATTATGTGGACACAGCTGACAGCCAAGGAATCTTCTCTTCTTAAGCATCCAGTGCTGGCTTCTGTTAGCCTGAAGAACCATCCAGCCCAATATCCTCTGACGCATTCTTGATGGGGTTCATAAGGAAGGCAGTACATAAGTAGGATAACACACATCTTCCCTGAGCTTTGAAATATCCAAAGTTGGTATAATTTTATTACCATACCAGGCACTGCTGCTGATCCCGTTGAAATAAAGGTGTGGGAGCAACACACAAATGAATAGTAATCTAGTGTGAAAAGAAATGTGTAGCTTGGTCTTTAACTGTGAGAGGAAAAAGTATTTTTAACGTGCTACATTGTCAAAACTTCTGAGACACTTTCATTCTAATGGAACCAATCATGAAATCTGTTGTGCCTGGTGATTTCTTTCAGTGTGAATGGCTGCTGGGAGACCGAAAGCCTTCTCCAGAGGACTTAGATAAGGGAATTGACACCAATAGCCCTCTCTTCCAAGCCATCTTAGAAAACCCAGTGGTACAGTTAGGGCTAACCAACCCTAAAACTCTACTAGGTAAGTCCTGCCTGGGTTCCTGATATATATATATATATATATATATACACACACACACTGTCTCTGTAGTTGCTAGCAAATAAGAGTAGAGACTGGATGATGCAGCACACTGTGTGGGATCGGTGCAGCTCTGTACCCTTTTCCTCATTTTCAGCAGCTGTATTGTTTGTTTGCTTTGTATTGCAACTCCGCTAAACCCAGAACAGAACTTAGGGCTGTCCCAGAAATGATACTAATTCCCCAGGCTACTGGATTACACTTGCTGAACTCAGAACTTCAATAGCTGCTGGCTACAGTGCTTTTGTGGATTTAGGGGACCTTTTGTCTGCTCCCTTTGGCCACGAGGGGAAAAATCGGGAATGTCTGTCTAGAACTCTGATGATTTCACAGAAAAAACAAGGCTGTCTCCTGTTGTACAGCTTACTGTGTGCTGAGGCCTCATCAATGAGACAGAAGATACCTTGTGGAAGAGTAACCAAACAAGAAGTCTGAGCTAAGGCGTTGCCTATCAAAGTTGAGATAACGCATGTGAAAATACACTTCCCCTTGCTCAGGTCTCAGCTCCGTGGTGAAGTCTGTGTGCTCATGGTCGGAAAGGCTGTGAGCACAGCAAGTACCCAGCTGATGAGCCTGACGGTGAAATATAAATCTCTGATGAATTGGTCTCTCTGACGCTGGAGGACAGTACAGAAGAATGACGTTGGCTCTGTGATGTATATAAAAAGTTTTGCATTTAGTCTTTATTTATTTGAAGCCATGCTTTTAAATAAAGGGCATGTGTGCAGCTCTTTCAAGAGAGCTATTAAAAATACTATTTTAAATGTAATTAGGAGAGTTTGCAAGCCTTTAAATAACTCGAGACCAGAACCTTCCCACCCTGATTTCTGAGCAAACGGGTTCTTCATTTCCAACGAGGGTTCCACACTGCAGCTCAGAATATAAATAGAAAGTGAAGTGCCGTTACATGCGCTTGTAAAGCTTGGATGAACATCAGAGAATATATTCTTAATGATACATCTGCAAGTTGCTTATGTCACAGATTTTAATAATGAATGTTTGTTTTTTAATTAGATACTTACAGTGTGTTGATAAAGCTTTAGTTTTAAGCTCTTGAGTCTGTGTAAAAGAATATAGTTAACGTGTTGAAAGGTGAGATCTGTACTTTATTCTGGGCTCTTCTGTAGGCGTGCTGCATGACCTTGAGCAAGGTATTAATGATGACCCTTTCGGAGGTGCTGGGTGCTTACAGCTCCCACTAATGCCAGTTGGAGCTTTGTACACTAACACTCCTGGGAAAGTTAAGACACTGACCTTGGTGCTGGTCTGCCAGCCTCTTACAACACTGACATTTTGGTGACTTCTGAATAGGTCAGATGTGCAACTGCTTTTTTTGTCCTGTTCCGTAATGACTGCTCCAAATGTCCAGTAGTCCAGCTCAGTGTCTGTCATAAGGCTTATAAATAATTGCCTGGGCCATTCTTCTGACAGATTTGCAGCTTAGCTCTTGCAGTAGCTGTCTGGTTCCTTCAACATAAGTAGAAGAGTGAAAATTAGCACATTTAAAAAAACAAAACAACAAAGCTTATTGTAAAGACAGCTGTGTATAGAAGGAAGAAACTGCTTTTAAATATTTGGATCGCTGTCACTGGTCAGAAATGGAGGTAATTGTTCTGCGCAGACAGCCTTTCCCCTTCTGCCTATGTCTAGGCAGGTGGAAGTGCCTGCCTCCCTGACATCCTCTGCTCTCCAAACACCAGGAAGGAGAAAGCACATGGTGTTCAGAGGGAAGATGCTGCTTCCCTTCTGGCTCCAGGGGCCTCTCTGAAAAGATAGAGCTCTGAGATCTGGGGCCTCAAGGGGCTACACTTCTGCTGGCTCTGCTGCTTATTCCTGGATGGCCTTTGGCATACCTGCTTCTTACTTTGCTGGCTTAGTTTTCTCTTCAAAGATGTTATGAGAGAGTAGCCATAGGACAGCCAAAGTGCAGCATAGGAAAGCAAAGGTAACAGAGGCAAGGGGGTGACAGTGCTTTCTGTGAACTGTCTTGGTTAAGTA
Source organism: Ciconia boyciana (assembly GCF_034638445.1). NCBI lineage: Eukaryota > Metazoa > Chordata > Aves > Ciconiiformes > Ciconiidae > Ciconia > Ciconia boyciana. The sequence continues at coordinate 3,084,063 of NC_132951.1, read as the reverse complement.
CCAGGGGGGCAAAAGATACTGTGCGAGAACTAGCCATTAAGAAATCTAGGCTGGGATGTGGAAAATCTTTGATCAGACGAGTGGAGTTGCAAAAGAGTCTTCCCATAGGAGTCCTGGCAGCAAACGACCCTGTTCTAAGATGGGCTTTCGTAAATGAATGAATTCCATAGCATGTTCCCTGTGACTGCACGTAGACATTTGCTAAGGCTTTAGCTCTTCAAACCCATGTCCTTGAGGTTTGGTAAGATGGGCTATAATCCAGGCTGAGTATTTAATCACCCTCTGTCTGCAGTGAATTTAATGCTGAGGAATGGGGAAAGCGTAACAGCCTGTAGCATCCCAGTCTGGAGACTTAGGAGTGCAAATGGTAAATGTATGACGTGTATTCCCGCCGTTCTTGGGTGACGCTTGCCCGCTGCCTTTGACTTGTACCTATTTCTAACTGTCCTGTTGTCGAAGCATCCCAAACATCGCAGCCTTTGCTGACTAAAGGACTAATTGAGTGTTGCAACTTCCATCTCTTGGCAGCCTTCGAGGATATGCTTGAAAACCCCTTGAACAGCACTCAGTGGATGAATGATCCAGAAACTGGGCCTGTCATGCTACAGATCTCTCGAATCTTCCAGACGCTGAATCGCACGTAGAGGGGAATGCCAGTCCACTGTGCCACTTCCTACTGTCCCTCGCTTCACCTTCTCCTCAGCGGGAGGATGCATGGATTGTTTGGGGAGGGGGGGCGGATGGAAGGGGGCGAGGAGAGATCCTGTCTGAATGGGTCTCTCACACGAGAGCTTATGTAGTTATGGCCAACTGAAGTTAATTGCCTTGTGGATTTAGTGTTAGTGGAAGAGGTTTGAAGACTTGTTTATGTTTTCAGGTATTAGGTTTAAAATAAAATATATCAAAAAATAGGAAAAGGTTTTGTGAAAAGAATTAGGAATCTGATTGTCGGAAAGAAATATGATCATGCTTGTTACAAAGGCCTGTGGCAGTAGTTTTCTAGCCAGTTTTGCTAGCATCTGGCTAGTGTTTACAAAAGGTCACTGACCACTAGCATAGGATATTCATTATCTCCATACAGTATTAATTTATGGCTATATCAAACTATAAAATGTTTTTTTAAATTGATTCTTAGGAAATGTTTTTTAGAAGTCCAAATATTGGGAGAGCAAGCACATTTCTATCCCAACTTGTTTATCTTGCATTATAATTTAAACAGAATAATTCAGAGATGGAATTCTTTTAATAAATAGCATTACTTTTTCCTATTTATTTTCTGCGTTAGTGTTGTTGCAGTCCCACAGTGGTTATACTTGTAGGAGATTCTCTGTCAGCTACATTAAAGATGCCGTATCTCTTTCACGACAGAACTCGCTACACCAAGACTTGGATTCTCAAGTAGGCTGCAGTTCGTAAGTTCACGCTCTGCCATATCCTAGCACAAGGAGGGATATATTCACGTAGTGCGCTTTTTTTTTTGCCATTTTTATGTGCACGGTTTTGGAAGGGGAGACTTGTGGGTTTTGACTTTGTTTCAAACTGTTTACAAAAAGGCAACTAATTTGCATGGGTTTTTATTGGTGATCTGTAAAGAAGCAGAACCACTTAGGTTTTTACCTTGTTTAACGTATTTAAAAGCACGCTTGAAATCGTTATCTGCTTTGAGGTAGAAGTGGTTTTTCTTGACACTTATTTTTACTTTGGAAATACCAAGAATGTCAGGTTGTGTCTTTCCTATTTTGTTAGAAGACTGACTTGAGATTTCAAACAGGAGTTGTGAGCTCTTAAGAACAGAACTCACTGGTGAATATCCAGCTAGCTTTTGTTACGATTGCGCTCTGCAGGTGTTACTTTTTTAACAGTCTGAACAAAAAAGGTTTTTGTTTCCAAGTTAGTGAAACACGATTGACATCTGTCATGATCCCTGCCACGTCTTGTGTTTCACAGCCCTTTTTTGGAAAGGCAGGCTAGGCAAGACCTGCCTCTCCAAAATGCAGAGTAACCAGATGGAGGCCCTGTCCTTAAATAGCACAAAGGTGTCCTGTCAAATGGAGAGATCCTGAAGAGCTCTGCAAGTCACCTTTCGAAGTGTGGCGTGGGGTTTTTTGTGCGGTTGGATTTATTAAACAAAAACGCAACAAGATGCAACCTGAAACCCTACAACAAGTTTTGGCCTGAACTTGGCATCTAATCTATGCTGTTGTGCAGTCAAGGCACTGAAGTTGCCAATTTCACATAATTAATGTGAAGGGTGGGGAAATCAAAACAGCATGAGACTTTATCTTGACTTACTATCCCAGGATTTTTTTTTTTGTTATTTGTAAGTTCATATTAAGCTTTACGGTTCATGATTGCTGACATATTTACTTCTACATTTAGAAATTCCAAGCTTTATAGAGATGCTTCTTCTGTTCAAATTGGACGGTAAAACCATTTTCCTGGACTCTTGCTAAGAACAGATTGACAGCCTGACATTAAATTGTAACCTTGTCCTATAACTGTAAAAGCTAGGAACCTGATCCTGCAACCCAGTGAGTTCAGCACAACTACTCATGAATAGTTGTGACTGAATGTTGTAGTGTTATGAAAGGTTTTGATGATTTTGTCCATTTTTTGTCTTACTCCCTGAAGCTTTTTGCCTGTAATACTACCAGAAGACACTATTACTTGAAACTCTTAATGTTTAGAGGTACATGTCCTTCTCTACCAATCAGGATTCTTGTAAATATTCCTTTTAATGAGTGTTTTTAGAAGTCAGAGCTGGGAAAAACTACCCAGTAGTTTGACGGGGGTTTTTTGGCTTCTGAATGAGTAAGTGCAGGTTCAGACTTAACGAACAGATACTTCGGTAGCAGCCTTGGTCCTTGCAGAACGTAAAGGCTTGTTAAAGTACTTCTTTTGATTTCAGTAATACATGGAGTGGCTGTAGAGCTTCCGGTCAGACCAGGCAAGGATCATCTGTCAACTTTAGAGTCATCTAAAAGTTTGGCATCTGGTTTGCTGGCAGAACCTAGAGGACTAGCCATACGGCAAGAGTGAGCAACCCACCTTGCCTGTACTGGCATGGGAGGAGCTGCCCCCAGGACCGTCTGCTGCTGCTGCCAGGGCAATGTGGATGAGGAACTTGAACCAACTCCCCAGCTTTTCGGGTGTCGAAGCTGGGCGCGTTCCTGATACGCGGTGCCTGACCTGCTTGGAGGAGCAGAGTCACACGCCCCTAAGCGTAAAGCTTCTGCTGCTTGTGTATCTCTGCATCAGCCCCGCAGCGATGGGATCAGAGTGTGATACTGCCAGGACCTGCTACTGAACTGTGCATGTTCTTCAGTGTCAGTTTGATCAGGGTGATAAAAGCTATCAGAGCTGCCTCCCTTGGTATGCCAGAGCAGAATCGGTGCCACTAAACCTTTTATAAAGCGAGGAAAAAAGCATCAGTAAAACAACTCGTGCTTACGTAACAGAAGGAGGTAAGAACACACAGGTTCAACAGCACAACCTAATGCTGCAGCAGCAGTTAGAGACCTTAGGGATAAAGGAATACTGCATCTTTAAAATGCTTGAAGGCTTGAGAATATGTGGTTATTTCTGGATTTTGTTATTCCAGAGCTCAACACTTACACAGCTGAAGTGTTGGAGGCTGTGTTCTTCCTGATCTGCAAAACAGTCTTCATGCTTGGTATGGCTTCAACATAGTCCTGCTCGTCTTTTGAGAGCTTCGGTTTCCAGTGGCCAATAGCTGAAAGAGGCTGGAACTTAGGAGGTGTGATGTTTGCAGCAAGGCATGGGAGTTGATTTAAAACAAACCAAAACTACCCTTGAGGTTAAACAAACACTTGAGGAATTGATCGAGACATCAGTGGTGGTGTTAGGGTATGAATCAGTAGCAGACTAGGGAGCTGTGTGTCCCCATCACGCCTGGGTGTATGGCTACTTCATCACAGTAAATGGAGGGGGGAGTTAAGTCCACTGTGCCTGCAAAGGCAATGATTATCCCAGTTTTTACAAAAACTGCAAAAAACTGAAAGATCACTGCTATTGAGTCGGAGTGTGCAGGCGGGTCTCCAGGCACAAGCAGTGTGTGTGGTGAGAGCTTTGCCTGGTGATAAACTGTCCTGTTGCATGGCTGAAGGGTAGAGGACTGGTGGAGCTGGTCTGTAGGCCAGTCCTGAAGCACGTGGGAATAGAAGTTATTGTTAAAAAAAAAAAAAGTTGTTGTGAGGAAGTACTAATGACAGGAGTAAGGATTTACGGGTTCAAGTCCTGTGCTTGCACTTCTGGTGTTCACGTTCTAACTAGCAAAGACATGTTATTTAAGTGTCTCATAATGTGGTCAAGGGAATATTTGGAAGCCTGTGAAATCACGGAGAAGTAAGGAAGTGGGGTGGTAGGTGGCTCATACGATGCAGTGGCTATTTCTTACAGTTCTAGCTCTTTGCCCCATCAGTTGATACAGACAATCTTCTACCTTTTGGTATTACGTGACTCTTGAAAGCTAGTTAGCTATTTATTTAAATATATATAACTTATAATTATGTCATCATAACACTGATATTTTTAATAGAAATGTACTATATGGAAGTTTGTTCTCAGGGCTTCATATTTATACTCTATGGGGGATGGGTTTAAAGGGATGTATTTGGAAAAAATGCCAGTGGCCACTTTACAACTTGGACCTTGATTGTCTTGGCCTGTGAGACTGAGCTAGCGTAACTCTCCTAATAAACCTCTCGTGTCTGGTCCAGCCCAAAGAATCTGCCAGGTTTTTTTCTCCTTGTGAGCAGCAGCGTGAGTCTTCCTTTAAGACTGCTGCATCACTCTCTGGAAACGGTCACACAAGATTACCCAGCTACTTCACAGTTCGCTGATCTTTACGCCGTTTCAAGGACGCTTCTGTTCTCCATGCAGCTGGAAAATTAACTTGCGTGGTTTCTAAAGCAGTCATCGGTGCGCTCCCACTCTTTTGGGATGGTGCAAGGTTCGCTCCTGCAAGAGCTCTGAAACCTCCAGCTAATTGCTGCTTTTTGGCCGCTCGCAGCCTCTATCACAGGCGTGTCCCAGAACCTTGACCCCCATTTCTTTCCTCACTCTCCCGGAACCAAACTTGTCTTTTGGAGATTGATCTTCATATCCGAGAAACGCTTCAGTGGTTATTGAAATCCTTTTTAGTTGGGACTGTTACGACTTTTTTTTTTTTGGGCGTTGTGATTCATGGGCCGAGGATCTTTTAATGTATTTTGGAAGTTGTTTAAATAAGCATCGCACCGCTGTCAGCAAATATTGCCTGTAGAAGAGAGACAGAGGTTACCAGTGATCTCTACTTCAGTGGCAATTTTAGGAGAGTAGCGTGCGCAGGGTAGTGAGTGTTTCATCCAGAGTAAATACCCCGTTTTTCTACTTTTAATAAATAGCATTTTTATTAACTAGCAGAATAGCGGCGCTTGCAGCTGGGTGTTTCCATCTGATCGTAAGTCCTTGTGCTTTGAGGCATAAGCAAACCACTGACTGTATCCTCCTCTCTGGGCCAGTTATTCTTCTGAAGGATCTGTGTTGGCTGTTGTTGGAGGGAGGGCCGTCGGTGAGCCCGGCCAGGGCGGCACTCCCCACCTTCCTGCAGAGGAAACGGCAAGCAGTGTATAATACGTCTACGTGAATGTGCTGTCATGGTGGTTGTTCTCACCTGCATCCTGACATCTAGGTATAAGAAAAAGGTGGGGTTTTTTAAGGACCTCTTGCCCTAGATTTGAAGGTCTTCAATGCAGATCCTGTTTGCAGCATGTGAACTTCAGTAAATGTAAATGCATTAAATTCTTACTGAATTTGGGTATAGTTTTATATCATGCTCTGGGGAGAGGGAAGAAATTGGATCACGTTTTAAACTAAGCCCCACAAAACAAAGTGTCTTTGTTGCAGCAGGTAACCGAGGCCTGTAGAGATTTTTAATTTGCATATTTTTATCATAGTTTAATGAACTGTACAAGAATGTGATTTGCTATCCAGCACTTACCACAAGGCAGCACTAGTAAAATTATATTGCAAGGTACTGACTTAACATTTTTCATTTCACCTGTGTATAAAATAATTAGGTACAGCGTACGATAATTTTTATATGGAACTGACACTGATGTGTGGCATGCACAGCTGTTTCTAAGATGTAACATTACTTTTATGAAGCTTAACTGGGGCGGATGGCGCTGAGCCTGTGGAATTCAGGGTTCATTCTGGACATGCTCGCGTGGGTCACTGCCCTCTCCCTGGGTGGGAAAACCAGCAGGCTTTGCTCCCGTACAGCAGCCCTCTAGGCAAAAAGCAAGAAATGCTACTAATTTGTTATCCTTGTAAGCAGTCGCTGCTGTCTACTGAAATATTCTGGAAGTTATCGAGGTTGTTAGCAAAGCCAGGCCTGTTCAGACGGAAACAATTGCCTCCTTCAGCGTGTGGAGAAGTCGTACCCACGAGCGAGACTAGAATGAATGCTGAGTCTTTAAACCTGCTCACATACACACACTGAAGACAGTGATGTTATGTGTGTTGTAAATTTATAATATATCTCAAAAATAAAGTTTTTTGATTTATTACGAGGTGTTCTGAAACATCATTTTCAGGAGCAGCGAAGGTTTATGAATCCAGCATTGTTCAGTTACATGGTCTGGACCGTGCTTTTGCCAAGAAAGGTTGGACCAGGTGATCTTGAGGACCCTTCCCACCTGGGATTCTGTGATTCTTACTGAATGTTCCTGGTATCTGCAGACTGCTGGAATTGTTTCTCAGAAAATAAGATATTTCCATGGTTGGTCAACAAACCTATAACAAAGTTTGGGCAGAAAATCCTGGTTCAGTAGCTGGTTTTTGCACCTGGAAGTTATTTCTCCATTTTCCGGATAAAGTTGCGTTGGTAGGATTCACTGCAAGGGCTATGTGAAATCGGTGATCCCCTGCGACGGACTGATGCCATTTGAGAGGGATTTATCTTGATGGTTGTTGACGGATAAATTGGAAGCCTTTTCTCCCACAACAAGGGAACCCTCATTAAGGAAAATAGCTCGAGCAAATAGCAGCTGGCGGTGTGGTGGGATGCAGCCGCTTCCACGCGACGCAGCCAAAACGCCCTTCGTGCTGAGGCAGTGCCAGCGCTGCCGCCGGCTGCTCGGCGCTGAGCCGGGGAGCGCCTGCGAGCCTTGCCCACGTGTGTGTGTGGTTGCCTTGGAGGCAACTGATTAAGAGGGTAAATGTGCGAGGTTGTTTCTCTGAAGAAGAGGTGGGGTTATTAGCATTTTCACACAATGTTCGGGGCAAGGAAGAGCACCTGCCGGCAGCCTGTTTGTTTAGCACACGTTGCAGCGACTGGTGAGGAGTTCAGAGTAATTTTCATTGCGTCCCGTGAAAGATGGAGGATTAGCGTAGGAGACATCTAAATGCTCGTTGTTCAGTGCAGGTTTTTAAATGTGGTGTTATTAAATGCAGGATTCTCTTGGTGCCAAGTGGTCCCTAACTCCGCTTTCCTTTAATGCACAGGAGTGCTGCAGGACAGTTCAAAGGTCCAGCTTTCCAGTAATTTAAAATTAAAAAAAAAAAACCCTTAAAGCAGCTCGTGGTGTATCATTAGATAATCTTACTTCTGAACCTAAACTGGTACGGCAGGTCTGGGCAGAAATCCACACCTTAAAAATTAAAAAGTGCTGCTCTCTGAGTGACAGAGTGTTTGTCGGCAATCGAGATGAGAAGCGCGCTTGCAGCACGGAGATGTGCTGCTGGCCGCCTTCGGCAGCGATAAGGAGAGAGGCTCGCCGCTGCTTCGGCCCCAGAGCCGCCTCCAGTACTTACAAAGGGTGGGGAGGGTAAGTCCGGGTTGCAGCAGTGAAAATGCAGCTTGGCGTGGGCAAGGTGAGCCCTTCCTCAGGACACCCGTGGTGCGGGAGGAGAGTCGTTCCCGTTCCCTCAATGGGGGGTTTGCCGTCGCCTCTCCCAGCAAGCCGGGCACCCGTCGGGCTTTCTCGTTCCGTGCACCCACTCTTCTCCCACGACTCAGTGGTCGCTAGTCGTGCTAACCCACAAAAAGGAGTAAAATATTGTACAATTACCTGGTTGGCTCCTCTAACGGATCTGCCGGGAGCGGGTTCCAGCGGAAACAGAAGGAAGCGGCAGATGCTGCCCCTGGGAGCTCCTGCACCCTGGCAGCCCGATGCGCTCGGATCAAGGCTGCAATCCCCTCTGTGACAACCCAATCATTTGCTCTCTGCTTGCTCATGCTATTTTTTTTTTTTGTAATGGTGATTTTACTATAAGAGAGGAATTAGCCAAAGGAAGCGGCAGCTCTGGAAGCTGCTGGGGATGCTTTGCTATAGGGGAAATGGGTTTGGGGCAGAATTAATGGGGCAAATTCTTTTCCCTCACTACTCAAAAGCCTTCACTTCAAACGCGAGACTTGCATGTGTGAGCTGGACCATCGCTCTGGCGGCTTGGTCCTGGAAAATGGCTTGGAAGCGGGCAGGTCTGTAGCGTACACGTGCGAACAGCGTCGGTACGACTGCCAGCGAGCGTGACCCGAGAAGGGACTGCAGTGCCCGAGCCCCGTGTATCCAGTGTCACCAGGAATCCGGTCACTGGTGGAGCTGGGGGAGGGCCATCAGTAACTCGAGATGAGCTGGACCAAACCACGCCGGACCAAAATAAACCTGGAGAACTGACCAGCTCCCTCAAACCCGAGGGTGTAAATGAGACGCCTGGCCGAGGAGCTGGTGCCCAAATAAAAGGCCTGAGTTCAGAGCCTGCGAGTGCCTGGGGCTCCTGGGGAGTCACCGCGGCTCGGGGTGCTGGGTTCCAGCAGCGCAGCTGCTGCCTCCCCTGCGCCGGGTGCTTGGCTGCAGGTGGTTAACGCAGCAGCCGGTGGGATGCAAACCCCGCGTCTTGGGGTCCTGCACAGGTCCTGCGCCCCGAGATGCGGTACTGCCGCTTCCCCGCTGCTGTCACAGGGAAGAGTTGCAGCTCTCAAACAGGTTTCGTTAACGATGCCATCAGCAGTTGCATAACGAGCTCTCCCACTCCGGGAAGCGGCGTGCGCGGAGGGGCGAGCTGGTCGAGCTGGTTCCACGCCAGGGCTCTGCGTGCGCGGTGCAAGCAACGGCTGCGGAGGCTTGGTGCTTAGTTCTTGGCGAGGGCTGTCTGAGCGTCGCGGTGCTGTGCTCTGCAGGTGTGAGTGGCTGCTGGTGCACCCTGAGAAAAAAAATTATTCATGGAAGACTCGTAGCACTTACACGTGATGTGGTTACTTGGCTTTTATGAGCTGTAGCTTGAGCATAAACCACATTTACGTTGCAGTGAACCTCTATTTGTCCTCTGAGGAAGGGCTGCTCTGCAGGGAATCTGTGCCCGGGAGTCCCATACCCACGGCAGTTCCCACGCGCTGAGTTTGGTTGAATTATTTAGCTCCTCCTCGACGCTGCCGTGCAGGGCAGCCCTCAGAATAGCGCAGCCCCCGGTGCTGTGCTGAACCTGCTGCTTCCAGCCACGCGGCCGCCTCGACCTCTTCCCGTTGTGCGAGGGCTGCGGGGGGTTTGGAAAGTTTCTCTGGATTTCTTGGCACACGGGATTAGATTTTGCTCTGTTCCCGGGGGTCCCCGCAGCCGGGCAGCAGCACAGCCCCAGCTGGGGTGAGCCAGGCGGTGCGGGGTGCTGGACCCCCGTGCCCCACACGGCTCCTCCATGAAGCGTGCAAGAAAAGGAAAATAGTTCGGACCCTTCTAAATCATCCTTAAAAGGACACCAGCCAACCGTTTCCGTGCTGTTGGCTCGGCATCGCAGCAGCCCTCTTCCATCTGTGTTTTCCCCTACACAGGAGCCCGTTGCCAGGCTGCCTGCGATGAATCACGGGATGCTCTCTGCCTTTACCCCCGTGCGCCTGGCTTCCTCGCAGACAGGCACCTTCCTCCCCTGCTCCCACAGGCAAACGCTCACCAAGGAAAGAAACAATGCACAATCCTCCATGAAACCTGCGTTCTGGTCCCCAAGCGAGCCTTCCCCATCCCTCCTCTCCCCGCTCCCGCCGGCGCAGGCAGGAGACGGCAGCAGCCGGCTCCTCCTGCCAGCCCCCTCTTCCCCCTTGCAGGAGCATCGTGCCCGGCACAGCCGAGCCCGTAAGCAGTTTGAAGTGCCTTGTATTTTCTCCAGCCCGGGTGTCTGGAAGCGGGACGGTGCCTTTCCCCGCGGGAGACCCGGCAGTGCGGCGCTGGCCAGGCAGCTCTGGCCACTGCGGGCTTCCCCGGTGCCGTCACTTCCCAAGCCGAGCAGTCGCTCAGATTTCTGTGGGTTACCGTGGGCTGTATTTATAGCTTGCGGTGCTAAAAATAAAAGCCTCGAGTGCTGGGTCCCCTGATCCCAGCCTCATGTAAGGATGGATGCCCAGGAGCCCCCAAAAGGGTGTCTGGGGGGGAGGGATTGAGCGATGAGAAAAGTTTATTTCTTGGCGATCGTGTAGTTGCCGCGTCGCTGTCTGACCTGGCGCTGCTCTTGCTCGGTACGGAGCCTCATGAAGGACTCTCATCCTACTAAAAATATTTCATTCTGTCTCACCAGGCTCGATCTGATGGAGCCTGTGAGCGAGAGGGGACAGAGGGTCTGCACTTCTGGCTGTGGTTATCTGACAGTGCCTAACGGAGCCCTGCACACCACGGCCACGAGCAAAGGTGCTACCAAAAATGCTGTGAAAAATGTCTGGATGTGGAGCGTTTGCGTGTGGCGGTGCCTAAACCCCCTGCGCGTGTGCCCAGCTAACGCTTCTCCCTCTTCTTGACTAGTTTCCAAGTGAGGCCCCTTTTCAGCTCCCACAGCGTGACCGTGCCGGGCTGCCGGCGCTGGGGAGCTGCAGGGGGCTGCGGGCAGGCTCCCCCGGGATGGTGCTCGGGCACAGCATCACCAAAGACGAGGAGCCCAACGTGCCCCCTGAAGGCGACCTCCCCCTGTTCGTGTGCCCGGCACGAAGGCGAAGCCAGTCAAGGCAAGTGATTTCTCAACTGGTTTCCTTAATCTGGTTGTGTTTTGAGCAGAGTCAAGGCCCAAGGGCAGCATGGGGGCGGGAGGGGGGGGGGTGTTTGCCCGGGGTGTCCATCCTGCTCTGCCCCACCGAGCAGCTTTCAGAGCCAATGTGTGGAGGGGCTCCGGCATCTCCTCCCCTCCTGACTCCACGGGCCTCCTGCACAATACCGCCAGGACCCCAGCGAGATGCTGCCCTGGGGGGCTGCAGGGCTGGCTCTCGTTGTTTTCCCTGCACAAAACCTTCCAGCTTTAACCAGCAAACCCGAACCGGGAATATCTGCTCCCGGCATCGCCCTCAGCCCCTCCAGCCCCCGGCCCCCTCCTCCGCATCTCTGATGTCACTCATAAATGAGCGTGAGTCATTCAGCAGTTGCCGTGGTGACGCCAGTGATGCTGGGGAGCGCAGCGCTGCCCCGCTCGCCCCAGCCCTTCCTGGGGAGCGGAGGGGACCGAGCACCCCGGCGCTGAGCCCCTGGGACGTGCCATGGGCTCCCAGGCCACGGGCTGCTGCCCAGAGCCCCCCATGACCCCCGAGGCTGCGAGGATGCTGGCGGCTACCACCGGTAAGTCAGCGCCGTTGGGGATTTACCCGTCCGGGGGCTTCTGCTGGGGGTCTTATAGCATCCACGTATCTTGCCCAGCATGACAGGCAGCAGCACCCAATGCCCCAGCCCCATGGATATGGGTGACCTTTGCAGCATTCCCTTCTCTGTGTGCTCCTGGCAGCCCCAGGGGTCTTGTCACCCCAGTTCCCAGGGCCAGCCGGGGGGTACGGGCCGCTCTCAGCCAGCTCAGAGCCCCGGTGAGCGAGGGGAGCCCAGGGCAGAGTGGTGCTGGGCAGGCATCAGCCTCAGCGTGCCTGGGGACCGGGACCGGGCTGGTGCGGCACTGCAGGTGGGGGACCAGGGCCGTACAGCCCCACACGTGTGGGTAGCATCCTTGCCCGATGGCCCGAATCACGGGCACCGTGCCCGCTTCGGCTGGGACAGCGTGACCCCTATCTCAGCGGGACGGGACCCTCGTGAGCCGCGTTGCATTTTAGCCCCGGCTGCTGCTCGCGGCGTCGTGGCCTCTCTCCTCCCTCGGACCCGTCCTGGCGCAGGGCTGCATCCTGCCCGCGCAGAGCCGCAGGCTGCCTCTGCCGACCCCGGCACGTGCCGAAGCCTTCGGAAGGGATCGCAGGCGGGAGATACCCTGCTCGGGGCGTGCAGGGAGCCCCTGTGTGCCAAGCCCTGCAGCAGCGAGGGACGTGCGTGCACCACAGGGCATTACCGTCCCTGCCAGGGAGCGCGGGGACCCGGCTGGCCCCTGCCCGGCCCCCTGCCTGCTCCTGCCCGCCAAAGGCATCTGCTCTGGGCTCCATCAGCCAGAGTTTGCCGCCGGTGGCTGGGAGGTGCTGGCGTGGCTTGGTTTCCTGCTTGGTGTCTTTTACAGTCAAGTTCTTGCTGTAAATAGGACCCGGACAAGCAGGATTGAGGTGTTTCAATTACTCTGACTAATTTGTACATTAACATATTTCTCTGGCTACAAATCTAGGAGTGTTCAAGTGCAGCGTGTGCGAGCTGGCAGGGCCCCAGGGAACGGGGAAGGCAGGGTTTGTTTCGGCACCTCTCTAGAGGCAGGGCGAGGGGGACAGGGCTGCCAGGTGAAGGGCTCGGGCACGGAGCCGGCAGCAAGGTGAACCAGGAACTGCATCCCACCAGAATAGCAGGAGCTAAAAATACTGAACGGGAATGAGTCGAAATGCAGTGGGAAGGCACTGCCCGCCCCCCGCCAGACCCTGCTGCGGTGGAATTAGAGGAGCTTTCCTTTGCTTTTGAGGCAGTTTCTGCTCTTTAGAAGTTCTCTGGACTGAAGCCTCGCACGTCAAAATCACCTGGAGTGAGCCGCAGGGCTGTCCCCTCAGCCCAGGGCCATGTGGTTAATATTTATGGAGGGGGAAGCCTTAAAATCCAGAAATGACAGCCCTTTCCTCAAGATACCCCCTGTGTCTCAAGGCCATAACGCAAACCTGCCACAGGAGAAGGGACACGCCTGGGTCAGGTACCTCCCTCCTGTCTCTGGGATGGAAGAGGCGATTTTCCAGGACCCGGCAGGCAGCTTTTGCCTTTGTGCATCCCCCGGGGGACCTGGAAGAAGGCGGCCCCGGTTCCCGGTTTTGTTCCCACACGAACACCTCCCTCTGGGCAACGAATGTAAAACGTTTCGGTGAAATAACGATGTTGTAACACAGTTTTGGAAAAGGTTGGCTGGAGTCTGCTGTGAATTCCCAAAGGTAACACTTAGCAGTGGTTCAGGACGTTGTTTTTGAGAATAACCACGCACCGACTCACGGGGAGAGAGGAGGGTTACGTGCCGTTTTGCTGGAAGTCAGGTTATCGGGGCGCCAGGGCTTTGTACTGCTCCGGCCACAAACCCGACGGCGTTTATTGGGACGAAGACGCTGAGTATGTCCAGTCTTGCTCTTGGCTATTGCAACTCGCAAAGCGCAGCCAGAAGCAGGGGGCAGATGTTGCATTTTGGAAATCAATTAGATTTTTTTTTCTTACTCGTTTTTTTCTGCCTTTCAATTATTCATTGCTTTCCAATAATGTTTAAATAGTGGTGAAAAAGTTGGAGATAAGTCATTCTCTCTTTGCATAGTTATACGTTTGTGGTAAATATAGTTTTACTTTCCAAAGTGTCCTTAGGAAAAAAGTGCACTTTAAAAAATCATCTGGGTAAAGTAAATCAACATGGGTAAAGTAAATCAACAGTTCCCATTGAAATTGATTTCTGTCTGAACACTACCCAAATATGACTGCTAAAAAGGGTTTAATGAACATAAAGATACATGGAATATAGAAAAATCTCATTTGCTCATTAATTAGATCATGGCAACACTCAAAACCCTTTCAGCGCTCACCCAGCTAGTCCCTGGGCTCTCCCTGGCTGGGGTTGCTCCAGGAAGGACAAGACATAGGGAAGGCACGCCGGGACCAAACCTCTTGGTACAGAAGTCTCTCTGGAAAACCTGGTGGGCTGTAAATGCTATTGACCCGTCATCCTCCTAAACATAGCCCGGGGACTTTAAAAATAAATAATCTTATCGATAAAAATATCTTACCCGCTAAAACCCCTCCTATTATTAATGCAGGCACTTAAAACCCACTGCCAGCGCCTCCAGAGCTGTAATTGCTGCAGAGAACCGCAAGCCTGGTGAGGGAGCATCCTGCTCCTCGCAGCCGGCAAAGGAAAGTCTGGCTTCCAGCGAGCCGGCCGGGCAGGGCAAGCTGTCACCCCTCTGTCTGCAAGCTCTTCCCCCTGGCAGTAACAGAGTCATTAATTAATGTTTGTACAGAGCTTTGAAGATACGTGCTAAATAGAAGGATTATTTTAAATGCGATGGAGATCGTCCTCACACCGTGCACACCCACGGGGGGAAGCCCCTCTCTGCCAGGACCAGAGCTGCCAGCGGTCCCTGCCCCGCTCGTTTGCCCCCCAGAGCAGTAGGGTCCCTGGGTTCGGAGGGGCCGGAGCAGCCCCGGAGCAGCCCCGCGGGCTGCCGGAGGAAGCCCAGGCAAGGCCCAAGCGGCAGGCGGAGGTGTGAAGCGGTGCTTCCCCTGGCATCATTTGATACACATCAAACGATTTAAGCAAGGGGAAAAGAAATAAATCTGAATAACTTGTTCCGCTCATCAGCATAATAGCTGAGCTGCATGCACGTTACCTTTAAAATAATATGAATGCATGAATGAAATAGAGTCCTACTATCTGTACGTAATTTGTTTTCTTTATTTACATGAAAAATATTGCTTGTTGCATGCGGTTCCTGAATGCACAAGGCCATGCCACTGCATATTCCTCATGAGCTACAGAACTGGATATAAGTAATTACTGACAACGGCATGATGCTGTAGAAACCGTTCCCGTGGTGTTGGTAATCGTGCTGAAGTGACTGTTCTATTACTAAGAATAATATTCCGCTCTTTCCTCCTTAAGATGAACTGTCATAGAAGACGATTTAGTCCAAGGGAGAAAAAGATATTTTGAAGCTGTCAGAGCAGCAACTGAAAGCCCCCCCTTTCACCCCCACATTACAGTACCCCGGCTCCATTCATTCCGGTGATATTTTAAATGTCTTTTTGACCACATCTCTTTTTCCCTAGTGAATTTCTAGTAAGATGTAACTTTTTTGGGACTTTGTAGCATGTGCTGGGGGATGCTAAAGCCTACCGGCGTAGGGAACAGACTTCTCCTCCCAGACAGCCTGCAGTGGTGGTGCCAGCGTTCCCCCCACGCGGTGACCTCTAGAAGCGCCCAGGCTCCACGTCGATCCCAGCCGGGGATATTAAGTGCTCAGCACCAGGGCAAACGAGGCCCTGCAGAACTAAGCACAGGGAAGCAGATGCAGCAGCATGCAAAATTAGCCCAGGGTTGAAAATAGAGCTGTAAGGAGAGGGCTGCAGGCAGCCTGGACTGCAAGCACCCACGAGCTGCTCCTCACTGCTCTGCCGGGGCCGTCCTCAGCACTTTTGACCATCCTGGAAATTTTGCAAGGAAAAAATCCCTTTGACTCATTTGACTCTTCTCCCGCTGCTCCTGAGAGCACAGGCAGGAGCTGTTGAGCAAGACTGAAGGCAAAGAACCTCTTCCCAGCTAGAGCCACCCACCTTTACACGCTGCCGAAGAGGAGGGGTGGATTAGCGAGCGCTCCCCCAGCGATGCTAATGAGCGGTGCTGGCAGCAGGCAGCTCGGTCCCGAAGGACGTGGGTTATAAACCAGCCGGAGGGAAGAGGAGCGCAGCATGCGCCAGACCAGAGCGGTTTCTTCTTGTTTGCTGCGTGGCGGTGCTGCCTGGAGCAAACCCATCTGACGGGTGTTAATGCTGTGGGACTGGGGTATGGTGAACCTTCCCTGATTGTGGGCAGCGATTGAGGAGGTGGTGGAGGGAACGTCTCTCTCTCCTGCTAATAACCGTTCTTTTCCTGGGGAGAGGAAGAAAGGAGGTGAAAGATGGGGAATCACCACTTGGGAAAGCGTGGTGAGTCCTGATGGAGGAAAGTAAACGAAGCAGGAATCAGGCTACCCAGCACGCCAAAATTCCCAAGTCATAGCCCCTTGCTCTGCTTTTTCTGCTGATTCTAGCACTAAGAGCGTTACGTGATGGGTCGAGACGCCGCACGGAGTCCTCCCTCTCCATAAATAGCTACAGGGAGACAGCGAAGCACGGGCTTTCATGCAATCTCCGGCAGATACGCGTTTTCCGTCTTCTGAAGGTGCTTTTTGTAATGCTGAGGGAGAATCCCGATTCCCTGCTGGCCTTTCTAACTGGAAGGTGCTGGTTAGTGCCACTGATGGGTCAGCTCTCGCTTTCTCTGCGTACCCGGGAAGTATCTCCACCCTCTACGATCCCAGTGCACAGCATGTTTATATTTCTACAGACTATACATTTTTTAACAACATAAATTTAGATCTGATGTCCTTGGGATGACAAGGGACTGATATTCTTCTTCTAGATGTAGATCTAGATTTATCACATACTGATAAATGAAATATGGTGGAAGAAACCGAAATCCCAGGCATTCTTCCAGTATGGCAGAAAACAAGCACATGGGTTTAGCTTCGTTACATGTAATAGGTGTCGTGTTTGAATATGGTAATTTCTTAAAGGTATTACACGCTAGTAATTAATCTCAGAGTTCTGCTGGAAGACAAGTTGCGCAGTAATTGTCAGTTCAGATGTACACCCACTCTGAGTGGTTAAGGAATCCAGGGGACTAATAGGAAAAATGATTTCATATAGAAAAGCAATGTATTAACATTTTCCAGAAGAAAAAGCCTTGAAGCGTGTTTAGTAGCGGAGTACAGGAAAGAAACAAGTGGTACGCAAATTAAAGATGAATTTGCTGCTACTGAATATGTGAGAGTCATTTATTTTCTCACGGAAAAAGCAAACACGTTTAGCAATCCACTGATGACCCTCCCATTTTAAACGCAGGCTTTTTATCTCCAGGACAATTTTGAGGACGCTGGTGTGGGATGGTGCCAAGTTCTTGACAAACCACTTCATCATCAGCTACAAAGTTTCTCCAAACACCCATTTCAGGCTCCACTTAAGGACACGCAAACGCCCTAAGTAACAGAGTTTCTGGGTATTACCATAGAGGAAGAAGTGGCAGCTGATTCCGCCTCGGACTGGAAGCCAGCCGTACATAAACGCAGATCTGGAGGACAGCGCTGCGTGAGTGACAGGGGTCGAACAAGAGGTAATTCTAAGGCCCGGATCCGAAGTGCAGCAGAAGCCTGTAAAAGGAGAGCATTCTCCTTACCACTAGACACCCCCCCTATGCTTTTTCTCCACAATGTTAATTTTCTTGAGCCAAACTTTCCCACTTCTTTATTCTGAGAGTTTCAGGGGTGCCGGTAATACTGGCTTGGTTTTGTGGGGGTAGTCTGCCACCCTCTTAAAACATATTTTTTTCCTAAGTGATTCTGATAAGTTTAACAACTGGATCCATTCTTTACCTCTAGCAAGAATGTGTCAGAGGAAGAAGCAGGTCAGTTTTCTCCCGGTTGCACCTTCACCCTCGCATATCGGTCACCTGCTCTATAATACAAAATAATAAGTAATAAAAATAATAAGTAAAAATAAAATTAAAAGTAATAAAAAAAGAAACATTAGTACAAAACAAAAATGAGAGTTAACCCAGAGATTCAAAAGAATAGTCACTAAAGGGGTTCTGAGTCTATACCAAGAAATTCCAAAAGATGCCGGATCTTCCTTTCAGATGTAGAAAGATTTAAAGGTCTTTAAGGCTGTCTGATAAAACTTCTTTGTGAAGATGAAAGACGTGTACTTTATGTTACGTTTTGGGTTGTACACACATCACCACGGGCCACGCTGTGAAGCTGACACCCCACCATGCTTTCAAACAACTGCTTCAAGTTTTAAGGAACTGGGTGGACTTTCAAAATTTGTTTATTATCCATTTGCCTCAAATAACCTGGGACTAACAAATCACAACCCAAGCTTGCAGACTTTTATCTGTCACCAGCACTAGGCCAGGGGAAGCAGAGAATGTCTTTGAACAAGGGGTGATAAGATGTCTATGGCTGAGGATGAAGCTGAGCCACGCTGAGAAAGCAAAGCAGTTCACGGTGGTTTCGTACAGCTAGCGTCTGGTTGGCGAAAAGAGTCAAAGGGCCATTCTCTTTCCGCAGTCCGTTTAATGCCCGATCCACCACATAAATGAAAACATTCTTCTTGAATGTAAGGGGATTTGGATTGGGCCTTAATGCTTAATCTAAAAACAAGAGCAGCTTGTTATAATGGTAACGTCACAAAACGAAAGCCTGTAAAAACTGTATGGAAAACCGAACTCTTCGAACGGAGATTATAGAACAAGTAGCAAGTTGTTTGCAAAGGACACCTACTTTAACTGCATACGATCTTGCAATATGGAAGAGTGATGGAGGCCGGAATAACCTTTGAACGTCAGATTGTATTTCCTGATGACGCGAAGCAGAATGCCCTCCGCTTGCACTTTGAACAGATACAGGGAAATAAATGTTGAATCTTAAGACAGACCCAAATTAATCTTTAATGATTTTGAAACATTTATGTAATCTGCCAGTTACATGCAGCAAAAAATAATTTATGAGAATGATAACAAAGAAAATTAGGTGGAATAAGGTCAGTCTGCTATCACTGTTGCGCAGCTAAACTTATAATCACATTTTCAGTAGCTGGGTATTAAGATAATTCATCTATCCAGCACAGGCATTAAAGGCTCGAGCCTCTACTCAATCATGTAGCTTCACTTTCCAGATGAGCCCTGAAACTCACTTGTCAAGTGAGTTAATCTGCAGGATCCAGTTCTGATCACAAACGCAGTGCGCAGCACAGGGTGGGATGAGCTCAGGCTCTCCGTGCGGGCGGCAGGACACCGGCCTCTACACGGTGGCTGGTAGACGACAGTGTCTAACTGCACCTAGCAAAGAACAACAATCAAGATATTATACCTGTCAAACATTTCTTGCTGTTGCCTATGGATCGTGACATAAACCAGGTGAAGAAATTCTCTATTTGCTAAGAAACGCATAGGATGCACAAGCCAGACTTCTGCCTGAAAACCATCTTTGACATCCTTTGATCACGAGCAGAAACTAACACACCAAGTCTTGGGGGAAATTATTTGTAATAACCTGAAGAAAATTATCGCTGATTATCAACCAATGTTTTGTCAAGTGTGGCTGGCAGCAGAGAGAGATCTTAATCCTTCACGCGATTAAGCAAACGTCTGATTTTACTACAGTGCACCTTATTGTGTACCTAAAGGTTTCCACAGCTAGTGATTTACAATCAAGAAACAAAGTTTTTGGGGGGTTTCTGCGCTTCCCTGCGTGAAAAACGAAGCCGAAGTGAAGATGACAAGAGGGTGTGACACCGCTGTGAAGAGGCACACCAGGCTGCCGGGCCGAGGAAGGGGACAACGGGCTGGCGGTGGCGGAGCTCAGCCGCACGCCGGTCACCGCAAACCCCCGGCCCCGCAGTTCTGCCCGCGAGCTGGTTCCCTAAACCTGCGCAAACCCCGCGTGTCTCCCGCACTGCGGGTCACCGGGACCAGGACCCGCCTGACAGAGCTGCTGTGCAATATGGATGGGGAAGCAGCTCAAGCCATGCTGGCCGTTCACTCCCGTTTAACCAGAACGGCACCTTCTCCATCACCGTCACGACTCCCTCACGGCGGACCCCGGTGCTCGGAAACCGCAGCCAAGGCCAGGAAGGCACAGCACGGGGTCACCAGCCGGGGCGGCGGCGGGACTCCCTCCCTCACGAGGGGGAAGGCCGCGGTCTGAGCAGGCCTGGGGCCTCTGTGCCTCCCGCGGGCTGCGGGGCCTGGCGGGGCGCTGAGGATGCGAGGGCTCACCCGGCCCCCGGGACCTCCGCGCAACGGGCCCGCCACACGGGCCGGGGCAGGGCTTCCACAGCCCCGGGGCTGCGCCGTACCCTGCCCAGGCCGGGGGCGGCCCGGCGGGGACGGGCGGGAGGCGGCGGGGCCGTGAGGGAAGAAGGGGGAAGAAGGGCTCCCCGCGCCGCGCGGGCCGGTCCCCGTTCCCCCGGCAACGGTTGCCTAGCGAGGGCCGCAGGCGGCCGAGCCCCGCGCCTGCGCAGTGCTGCTCCCCCCGCCCGCCGGCCCGGGCTTGGCGGCGCGCGCGGGAGCGGGCCCCGCCTCCTTTCCCGCCGAGCGCGCGCCGCCCCGGCCGGCCGGGAGAGGAGAAGGAGGAGGAGGAGGAGGAGGAGGGGGGGGAGAGAGAGGGCGCGCGCGCGAGGCGGGCGCATGCGCGCGCGCGCGGTCCCGAGCGTTGGCAGCCCCGGCCCGACGGCGGCGGCGGCTCCTTCCCTCCCTCCCTCCTTCCCTCCCTCCCTCTCGGCCGCCCCCCTGCACCGGCCCCGGCCCCGGCCCGCCGAGCCTCCCCCCGCCTCTCGGCGCGCCGCCGGGGCCCCGGGCGCCGCGGCGGTGGCCCCTGCCGCCCCGGGGATGAGGCAGCGGTAGCGCGGAAAGGTGAGGCGGCGGGGCCTGTAGGCCGCGGCGGGCGGGCGTGAGGGGGGAGCGGCGGCGGGGGCTCGGCGGCTCCCGTGTGCGAAGCAGCCTCCCGGCGCCGGGTGGGCTGCGCCCCTCTCCCTCCTCCTCCTCCTCCTCCTCCTCCCTCTCCTCCTCCTCCTCCCGGGTGGGGGCGGGGATGCGGGTTGGGCCGCGGCGGGGAGGGGGAGCCGCCGTCCCCCCTGCCCTCCTCCGGCACGGCGCGGCTTCCCGCCGCCCGGCGGGGCGAGCGGTGCGGGGCGGCGCGGGCATGGGGGTGCGGGCGAGAAACCT
This sequence comes from Ciconia boyciana, assembly GCF_034638445.1. Classification (NCBI taxonomy): domain Eukaryota; kingdom Metazoa; phylum Chordata; class Aves; order Ciconiiformes; family Ciconiidae; genus Ciconia; species Ciconia boyciana. The sequence goes on along the minus strand of NC_132951.1, from coordinate 3,063,177 downwards.
CTGCTGCTTCTCCCGGGCGAGGCGAGGGAAGGAGCCCCAGGTGCTGCCCCGGGCCTGCCCCTGCCCCAGGCGCGGCCCCGCGGGGCGGGGGCGGGGGCGGTGCGGGCGGGGGCCGCGGTACCTGCGCGCATTGTTCGGCGGCCGGGGGGCACGGCGGTGCGGGGGCCGCGGGGGGCGAGCGGCGGAGGGTGCGCGGGGAGGGCGGAGAGGGAGCGCCCCAGCCTTTCTTTATGCCGGCGGTCGGGCAGGTGACGGGCTGCTCCTTTCTTCTTTCGCGAGGGCGAGCCGCAGCAAAGGGCTTTCTGTGAGGAAATCCGCGGCTTACAAAAAAAGGGATGCTCGCTCTGGGCTCGGATGTCTTTTGATTTCCGAGTGGATTTTAAATTGCTAAATAAGCCCTTCCAATGAAAATCCCGAAGGATGTCGGGCCTGTGGCGTTCAGCCCACCGTATTGTGCCTGGTATAATGCGTGCTGGCCGTCCCTTCGGCCAGCTCCTCTCCTGTGCGGCTTTAAAAATGCAGTGGGAGCGATTGCTTGTGTAAAAGTCCGCTGTCTTTTGTTTTTGTTTTAGATGGTGGATGTTGATGTTTGTGCGGGTGGAGATAGTACCAGAAGAAAAATGGATGCCCTGACAGATAGTGCAGTTGAGATTGTCCCTTTGGAGCTCTATGATTCAGCCAGAGCAAAAATAGCTGCTAATCTACAATGGATCTGTGCTAAAGCCTACGGAATAGGTAAGATCACTTTTATCAGGAAGTCATTCCTGATTTTGTTCTTGCTTTTTCTGTCTCCCCTGCTGCTCCAGAAGTAATTAAACTGGGCTTAAATCACCTTTGTTTTAAATATCAGTAATGTGACAGTCCATTCCCTTGTAATATCATGTTTCCTGGTACCTTCGACAGGAATAATGGAACTATAAGAGATGCCCTGAATCAGCAAACCTAATGGTGAACGCTCGCAAATTGTGCTTGTGAAGAATGCATACCTTAAAATGTTTAAATCCTCATTTTAGCGAAGTAGACTTTCCTCCACAGAACTGTACGTCACTGCTTGTGGGCCCCGAGTCCCTCCAGGCTGTGAAGGCTTTAGTGTGCTTCCTTGTCTAGTCATCTTGGCCAACGGATGCTAGCACCTTGATACCCTTTGTATGCTCAGTTAGGGTTTTTTGGGGTTTTTTTTTGGTCAGATTGTGGTTTTGGTTTCAAAATGAACTAAAAAGCAATCCATTTATGATCAACATTCTTTTATGTAAAAGAAATGTTGAATTAACAGATATAGTTTGTCTGTGTTCTGTGACATAAACAGCAGGTTGTAGGTGATAGAGGAGTTCTTCTTTCCCTTATATTGTCATAAACCTTTACAGTCAAACACGGAAAAATAAAGATTCTTGAAGTATCATTTGTACAGCATTTTCCTGGCATCTGTTGAGATTTGCTGTTTTATTTTGAACTGGATCTATCTGTATATTCTGAATTATTGTTACTAGATACATCCTGAGTTTCAGTAGCTTCATTATGAAGAAATATGGTGGAATACTTGTGGTTTTTGTTTATCCAGAACAAAACATATAATAAAAACCTATATAGAATCTTGTTTTGGAAAATGAGGTAGCCCTGTTAATCTAAGTCTAATTCGCCAAACTCATAATATGCTTAATGGATTAGCACTAGCTTACTTTGTGACAAGGCTGGAGAAAAGCAGTCCATTCCTGCAGTTAAATATTAATACTTATTGGAATATTTTCTAAATTATTTTTCTCTTTTAGTATTTCCAGCTCTGTCAGTGTTCTCATCATCTTGATGATGTGGGGAAAACAGAAAATCATGGTGTTATGTTTAATATTAGTGAAGGTATTTCATTACAAGCAACAAGAGACAAAAAAACCCATTTATCAGATGACGTTTTAAAAATGTGGGAATTTTGGGAGGGTGTTAGTAAAACATTTATAACTTGAAAGAACTGAACAGGCATTTCCTCACGTAAATATTTTTCAGTTGCTGTAATTGTTTGTAACGTTTCCTGAAGACTTTTTAGTGATCAGAGATAAAGTGGCTATTCCAGACTATTTATATTATGACTTTGTTTCGAAAGAAAGCTAATCCTAAATTAGAATTGACTGGCATGGCTCCTATGCTGCCGAGAAAGCTTTGTGGCCTTGTGTTTCTTGGTAGTGTCTTGTGGTGCTCCAGAACTCAGGGTTGTGTCTGTACGTCTTGGACCAGTTAACTGGTTAACAGCGAGTCTGTTTACGCACTTGACACCGCGGACTTAACGTTGAATAAGTATTTGGCTTTCTTTTGACTAAAAATTTTGGAAAAGAAACCCACCTTTCATCATGACAATGATGTGATCTCTAGTGTAGAGAAGGCTGTAGCAGTGTTTGCCACTCTTTCCACTTGTATTTAGGCTTGTTCAGATTACATTTTAATAGAAGTTAAATGCCATGAACAGTAGGAAAAAATATTTTTGCTGGGGCTTTTGGTGTTGCGTTGTTGGTTAGCTCCAGTGAGTAAGGTCTTTTGTGTGTGTGTCTGTATCTTTGCAGGACCATGGCCCGTGGAAACTTAGTTTGATTTTTGAAATGGCTCCTGCAAGGTGTTGTCACGTAGTAACCATTACTTCTGGAATAGCATTGCAAAATACTTAAGAAATTTATAAACCTCTTTAATTCATAGAGATGGGTTTAAAAAGGTTTCCTATGTGATTATTGTTTTGAACAATATTTGAACTTAATGCATTACTTGTTATCTCTCAGGATTTTCTTTTTGTGTTAAGATATTGGAGGTTGTTCAGTGAGTCTTGGGCAGCTACCAAGCAATTGTGAATTTGTTATATAAAATCTCACTAGGCAGATGAAAGTTTGGGGGGGGGTTTGTTATTTTAGACTTCTGGTCAATTTGGTGGGGAAAAAAATGCTTCTCTTTTATAATACTAAAACACTGTCTTATGTTCTGAAGTAATTCTTATCTGATTGGGTTTCCATAACTGCCTTCAAGTGGCTAAGTAAAGAGTGTTTTTCTGAAATGTTAGACCTGGAATTGACATATATGAATTGACACAATTTTGTGCCTTAATCTTTCAAATGCTGGTGCATATCCTGGATTTCATTTTCATCTGAATAAGGCTAAGCTCGTGTTGAAGTGTGGGAATGGTCAAGAACAGGAATTTGATTTTAGTGTAGGCCGTCGCTAAAAGTCATTCATCACTGCAGGTTTTACCTGAAACTGTATTTTCTATTTACTGTTACAGGATATTTGAATTTTCCACATCTAAGCTGGCATCTAAGTAGGAAAATTCTTCATCCTTTCTTTTTTTTCTCAGGGACAAATTACTGAGAGCATGACAAATAATTTGGAGTTCAAGTCCTAGTTTGGGCTTTGTTTCATTTGATGATGCATTCTTCCTTTTTTCCCTTCTGGCCACGAAAAGAGAGAATTTTGGTAGCTGAACAACTGAGCATAGCTACGTTCTCTCTTCAACACAAATACTGCTAGAGAGACAACCCCTCTTCTTGCATAGGAATTGGGCTGAAAGGTTTGTTTCTGGAAGCCCGTAGCTCCTTCTGTCTGTCTGTGGTGGCTCACTGGTTGTCACAGATGGGCTCCAGAGGGAGGTCTTACAACCGTTTGAATTCCAGAAGACAGAGGGGAAGGATGTTGCAAAGGAAGGTGTTTCCCCATTCAGTGTCATCCCCCTCCCTCTCCCCAAATAAATCTGGGAGTACTGTCGTGGATTACTCTAAAAGTCTGCACACAAACATCTGGAAACCTTCTATAAACTGGGGAGATCATAAAGTCCGTTTAGCTGAGACAGTAGTTTAGGGAATGGAATTTGTTCAGAACAGAATTATCTTTTTCATCAGCAAACTTTGATTAGAACCAAATGTGCACTTTAAGGAATTCCACTATCAGCGTGAAAATACAATTCGTAATGTTTAAGTGGCTGAGGAGCAAGGGTGCCACTGAGTTTGTGGAACTTTAGTTCACACGAGGCGAGTGTGGGAGGTTTCGAGAGGCTTGGCAAGCCGTCTGTGGGAGAGATCACTTTTTCACAGTCGGTGGAACAAACCAGATTGCCAAACAGTAACAGGGCCACACGCTGCACAGAGCTGAGCAGAGGGAAGCGGGCCTGGGCCTTCAGTGCCACTGTCCCCTCGGGCTCTGAGCAGCGGCAGTCAGAACAAACACAACTGGTCCATTTTCATTTCGTACAACTTGGGAAAATAGGCAGTGACAATGAAAAATTTTGATTTCTCAGCAGATTTAGTTAGTACAGCATTAATTTATGTGTAGTAATAATGTTTTCCATCATCACGGTTATAATGTTAAAATTTAGATATGGAAGGAGTGTATGGAAGTTTTTCAGCATTGCAGCTTGCTGTGTGAGCAAGTGGGTTGTTTGCAACCCTTTCCATAACAGATGTTGTTACTTCTTTAAAACAATTTGTAAAATTTGGATTTTTCAAAATGAACTTGGTGGGATTTACTTATTTATTAGGGGTAGGAGCTTTACATAGTTTCCAGACTTAACACTAACATTAGCCTGACACCTTTGGCAAGATACAGGCAGGAAAGCCAAGGACTGATGTAATGCATTGTAGGGGAAATGCAAGTTCTGGCTTTTTTTTGGTCTTTGAAGTACTTAATACTTACCTGTTAAATACGGTTTTACAGTACCATAATAGCTACCCACAGTTACCAGTTGGTAGAGGCAGTGTGAGTGTGTTTCCTGGGCTAAATTGCCTAAATCCCTGGGTTCCCCCCTTCTGTTCTTTGTCAGCTTTCTTCTCAGGTCCATAGTAAAAACATTTTTAAGAAAGCTGTTGTGTTTTGCAAATATTCAATAGTTAAACATTTGTTTCTTTAACAATGCCCATTTCATAAACACTGAATATTACTTGTGTGAAGTTTACAGGGGTGAAGAATCCCATAATTATTATTTTGTCTCTTCTACTTCCTCCAGGTTTGTGGCTTTATGCTTGATCAAAAGATATGATAAGGAGAGTGCGGTCACTCTCGCCAGCGGTATACAAAGTCTTTACCTTGGTGTTTTTTTTCTGCCTGTTGTATGTAAATGTTCATGTGTAATATTATAGATCACTTACGGAGTTTATAATACAGTTCTGTAATGAGAACCAACAAAGAATGTTTTTATTATAATGCAGGTGGTCTTAGTTGCTGAGAGTGTGTAGCTTCTGCTCATGATCTGCAGCTTAGAGGACATCCATACAGTACTAAATAATTCTGTGAACAGATACTGATCCTAATGAAATCCTACTCAGAATTTGAATAAGCTTCGTTCTGTTTACTATGATGCTTTGGCTCTCTTTCCATGTGAAACCAGTTCTTCATGCTTCTGGAGGTAAAATAAGATCTGGGGTGTATCCACTTCTCCAGTTCAAGGGATAAGTCAAATTTGTTCAGATAGCTGTATTTTTCTTTATCAAATCATAATCAGGTAGTCGTCTTTGAACAGGTTTTTATAAGTGAGATGGTAAAGAAATGGTCCCTACCCTAAAGCGAGGAGAGGAGAGTCTGGCAATAATTGTGTCTCTGATGGTTGTTACAAGCAAAGTTATTTTTGTAATCCTGTAAACTATGTTGTACACAATGATTTATACTTGGAACTGACAGTTTTTTGAGAGATTAGAACTCATTGATATGATGGAAGAGACCAAAAGAATTGCTTCATGAGAAATTATGGTGGTTTATTTTTGAGTCCTTCATCTCTTACAGAAATAGCTGGTAGGAGGTATCTCTCCAGTAGACTCAGTGGGGCAAGAACACTGAAGAGTTTATGCTGCTGAAACTTGGAAAAAATATGTTATTACTTTGTTTTTATAAGTGTAGGAAACAGCAAAAATGAGCATTTTTGCTCTGTAATAAGCTGACTGCATGCAACTAAGTAACAGGGTATAAAATTTACATAACATTCGTGTGTGAAAGAGACCCAGTCCACTCTGATATTGAGCGTAGTGTGATAAATTCTTTGACAATTCTTGATAGAAAATTTAGGACAAACAGAATTAATGATGTATGCCTTCACAGGTTATGTGCCATTGTTCTTAAGTTACTATGAAAACACTGGTAGTTTTTAAGCTTTATATCTTTTGAACACCTCAGTTTGTCTAAAACTGGCAACTGTAAAGCTTGCGTTGAAGTTGATACTAACATTTTCCTGGGGTAACAAGTCAGAAAGCACATTAGGAAAACTGGAAAGTGTTTGCAAGCTTTTCGATAACATGCAATAGTAACATAAAAGTGACTTCCTTTTGGAATTAAGATGGTATCAGAGACCTTTTTATAAGCAAAAACAAAAAAAGGACATGGTTTAATTGTTTTTAGTTTGCTTTGGTAGGATTTGTTAAACGGCTCGAGCAGAAATTTTTGTAGCTATAGTTTAGAAGTTAATTGCTCAGAAGTTCACTTTTCATGTGGATTTTTCCGAATTCCAAAGCATAAATGTGTAAAAATACATGTTTTAATGAACTGAATTTTTCTAACATCTAAGTTCAGTTATAGGTCACGAAAGTAAGGTGTTGAAAAAGATGCTTATAGAAACTGGGACTTGGAAAGACTGGGCCATTTTCATCAAAAAGAGCACTGACACATTCTGTAGTGAGGCAAGCAAAAAGCATATGACATGTTTGGAGGTTGCCTGATCCGTAAAACTTGGGGAGAAAAGCTGTCCATAATGCCAGTGGCTACTTGTGTATCCATAGCATGTTATTTAAATTAGCCTTAGGTTAACTCTGATGGTGTATAGTTGTTCTAAAACTCACAACGCATTTCTGAGATTTTTGGCAATGGGGGAGTTTTAACATTTTTAAGGGTTTTTTGGAGAATGAGCAGACCTGGGTGCTGCGTTTTATGTGGCATTATACTACAGATAAGAATAATTAGCAGAGATGTGAAAGATATGATAGGTCTCTTAGGTTGTGCTTTCAGAGGCGGATTTCAAGTATTGAAGGTATCTCCCAACTAGAGCACTTTTTGTGGCTGTGTGGGAAGGCTGTTACCCTCTTTGAGATAATTGCATTGTCTACAGGACATCTACAACTATGATATTACATAGAAGTATGAAACTCAGAGTTACATACTTCTATAGCATCTTTTTTGCATTACAGTTTTTCCTGCCAATTATTTCTCATTTATTTGTGCTTGCCATGTGGATATTACGATTATGTCTGGTATGAAATAAATTTGAATTAAATAGTAAAGTTAGTATTATCACTCTTGAGGTTTGATGTGGGTTTTATGTTTTTGTGGTTTTTGAGGATTAATGTTTATGAATAACTTCTTATGATAGTAGTCAAATTATTAATCCTGGTACTAGAAGTTATCCCCCCCCTCCCTCATATCTTTAATCCTGGTCAATCCAAATCCATTCAGTCCTTAAGCAATTATATGGAGATCAGAAACGTGAAGTTAGAGGGTTCTTCAATATAGAAGAAAAAGATTTTAGATCTCTGGACTGGATGATCAGACTAAAGAACAGTAACCAGGATACAAGGTGGTGTTTTTTTGGGTTTTGTTGGGGTTTGTTGTTTTTTTTTTTTTTAACATTGATTTCTGGGACATGGAATCTCATTACTAAGAACTAGATCCATTTATTGCTAGAAAAGGCTTTTAAAAATCATTAAAATGTTGCTAGTTTAAACAAAACTTAATGTGGGAGGTCTTACTGCCCCTGTTAGACAGGAAGCTGAGCATCATGTTCCGATAGTCGCTTCTGTTTTAACAATTTGTGTAAAGATCCCAATCCAATAGATTGTATCCCTTGTGGGGATGTTAGTGTTGAAGAAAATGCTTTTTGATTTCTGTAGTTACGGTCTATAAAATAATCGCAGCCTGCCTTGTGGAAAAGGGACCTGAAGAGAATCCGAAGTGAGCTGTCTGCTTGCTGATGCAGTGGTCGGCATGACTAGCTGGGCAGCTGATGTGCCGGAGGAAGTTCAGGGTTTCTTTGTCCAGCCGTTACTCGCAGCGCAGTTTCAGACAGTCACCTCGGTTACCCTGCTCTGAGGGGGTCTCCGGAGCTGGTGGAGGGCAGATGTTTGTACTAAACCCCTCATCTAAGTACTTCAGATTTCAGGCATTTTGAATTTGTATTTTTTTTGTCTTAAAACAGCCTTAAAACTTGGAGTGATGCTAATACTCTTACCAGAAAGGTATTTCTTCACGCATATTTTAGGAGCTAGTATTCTATTACTTCCTTTCACAAACAATTTTAGTGAAAAGCAATGTATCTTTGGTTGTTAAAAGTGTAGCTGCTTGTAAGGAAGCTAAAATGTTGAATTATGAGAGCCGCTTTATGTTTTGATTTTTGGGTGTTTCCCCAGTGTTTAGAAATGGAAGCTCTAGTTCTCTTTCTGGAAATGGCAATGACCATTAAATGGAATTAGCTTTCAACAGCCTTTGATTTTAGGTCAGGTTAACTAATGTTAAGATTAAAAATATTTGAGTTTATTATCTATTTCACTAAAAATGGACACCCATGTTAACAAATGCTACTTATGGAGTGCCAGTGGGGTTTTATTGTGTCTCTTCCAACCATCTTCAGTATATAGTCCATATATCACAGCATTCAATGTCACACAAAGGAAAAATAGTGATCGTAAGCTTTTTGACATTTTTAAAAATTTCCATTTTGAAAAATAGGGGTGGTACTGTATGACTAACTGAGTAGCTGTTAGAGCTGTTATGACAACACTGGTTTACTACGTATTTTTATTGAAGTGACATCTACTTCTGGCTCATGTAATTGATAACCTTCTGTCTCAGTTTCTCTTCTTTATGAACGTTAAGTGCTCTGCAGTACACAAATACTGTGCGGCTTATTTTGCAGTTCAAAGATATGCTATGGGTAGGAGGTTTTTTGAATGGGGAAATTTAATTATTCTGGAAATGAGCTGAATGAAAAGTGAATATGCTGCCAAATTAATAATTATTTTAACTGTAGATGTACGTACTTAAAATGAACTGTTGAAGTGACTTTGGGGGAAGATCTTCAGAATGACTGGATAGCATAAGATAGAATTTTATGTTTGGAAATTATGAAATGTCGGGCTTCTATTAAGACAACACACTTGAGGCTAAAAAGTATTTTTCCTGGAATTGAAGGCTCTCATTATTACTGCTAGGCTATTATAAAGATCAATAGCTTCTAGTCTGATTACTGAATATGAGTAGAAGTATTTATTTTGGGATATATCTATTTTTAAATTGTTTTATGTCTTTTCAATAATATCAAGAAACTATTGCTTACAACAACGTTTCCTTCTACTTTCAACTGTTGTAATCAGTTGACATTTGCTTTGTGTTGTAGTGTTAAAACCTTTAACACTGGCAGTGCTTCAGCTAGCAACGTATGGATTTGAAATGTCCTGGACGTGGTTAGAGTAATCAGAATATTAGTTGGTGGTGGTGCCTTTCTTTCCTGCCAGCTATGAAGCTGTGCTGATTAGTAGCAAAAGTGTAAGTCTTTACGAGGGTTGGGAACTGGTGGGGAAGAAGCGGTGTGCGAGGATGAAGTCTTCTGTGTTGTTAATTTTAACTTGCATGTAAATTACTACACTCAGGACTTGTGTTCAGTTTGATAAAATCATAAGACAACTTGTGGGAATCGTGCCATTCCAAAAGAAGTTAATTTTAGACTTGGTTTAAAATTCATGTTGAATCCAAGTGGAATGGTTTTGCTTCATAGGCTTTAATTTTTATATAAAGGCTGAAAAGCTGCAATAGTTCACTTCAATACTCGTCTTCAAAAACATACACAGTCAGCTCACTGGAGACTCAGTTGTTTTGCAAACAGTTTGTAAAATGCTCAGGGTTTTAGTCAGATATTTTGGTCTTTCTATGAACTTTGGCAGTTTAGAACCAAGAAATAGGTGGCTTAGTTTTCTTTTTGAGAATGTTTCGCCAGCCTCTCTTAGTGACTGAGAGTTGCAGTTATTTAATTGCAGTGCCCACATGTTTTGGGATATTGCTTGAAGTAGCTGTAAATTTTGCCTTGAAGATATATACTTCAGCCTTCTGATAAACGGAGCATTTTAGCCTGTGATCCAAGTCAATGATTTATAATTCCAAATAAAATTAAAATACTAATAATGTGCACTAATCAGTAGAGGTGATAGTATATCATTCTGATTAAGCTGGGTCTTATTCAAGGAAACGGCTAGAGATGCGGAGAGGACAGTGGGACTTTTGTGCATTTTGAAGTGCTTTCTTGAAAGGGACTCTAGTATCTTGAGAAAGCTAAGTGGTAACGTATAGGATTTTTACTGAAGTATGTATGTGGCAGGAGCCAATTACATAAGCTTTACTTAATTAAAATTTAAGCACAAAGACCTATTGAAAACCATTTGCAATATGAAACTGCAGACTTAATTACATTAAGTATTTTTTGTGCCTAATTTTTTTTTTGTTCTTTCATATGCTATCTTTGAATTAAAGTAAAAATGTTTACTTTTGTTTATAATTGATGCCACTTACTGGTGCCACTTGTTGAACCTTTTCTTCGTTGTTTCAGATAATGTCCCAGAGGAGCTGAAGGACCCATTTTACATAGATCAATATGAGCAAGAACATATTAAACCACCCGTCATCAAGCTGCTGCTGTCCAGCGAGTTGTACTGCCGTGTCTGTAGCCTCATTCTGAAGGGGGATCAGGTGGCTGCTCTGCAGGGACACCAGTCAGTGATCCAGGCTCTGTCTCGAAAAGGGATTTACGTCATGGAGAGTGATGATACACCTGTGTCTGAATCTGATCTGGGCTGTGCACCAATCAAAATGGTTAGCTTAATTAAATCCACCTAATGATCTTCTTTTTATTTAACACTGTTTAAAATAGTTAATGGAATGAAGAGCTCTTAATTTCTAGGTCACTAACCTCAGGAATTTTTCATTTTAAATACAGTTAGAATATATAATTTTTTTTTCTTAAAGGATTTTATTTTTCAACACTCATTGTTTTCTTCTTTTAGAGTTCTCATATGGCAATGATTGATGCTCTTATGATGGCCTATACTGTCGAAATGATCAGCATTGAAAAGGTGGTGGCTAGTGTCAAGCGTTTCTCTACATTCAGTGCCTCAAAAGAACTGCCGTACGATTTGGAGGATGCAATGGTTTTCTGGATTAACAAGGTAAACTTTACTTTGAGAAGAGTGCGCCTGTTTCTTATTGTCACTTTTCAGATTTTTAAAAAGGTTCTGATGAATGTCTTCCTTCCATCTTTCTTACCTATGCATTTCTATCATCTTTTCCACTTCAGATGAAGAGAACTGCTTTAATTACTCTGTTGTTACTTGTTACCTCAAGTCCAATGGTAGTCGGGTATCAATATCCTCCTAATACAGATTATTATTAATGGTATTTGATTCCCTTATTACTGCAGTGTATTCTAATTTCATCTTCTTTCTTGGCTTCCCAAGGTTTCCATATGCATTGGGAAAGAGAATCAAACTAGCAGGGAAATGCAATTTCTTTTTTTTAGGGATGCTATAAAAAAGCTGGTAAATTTTTTTCAAGGCAAATTTTAAAATAAAGAAGATAATTAAGAACTAAATTAGGAAAACTGTAGAAATTGTGTTCTTTATTTTCAGATGAGCTGCTATGAGGGTTTGTTTTTTTCTTTTTTGGGGGGGGGTGTTTGGTTGTTTTTTGGGGTTTTTTTTTGTTTTTTTAGGTGAAGCATTGTTTCATGTTAAATAACAAGATAGACTTAATTCTGACTAGCTTGGATACATTTATCAGAAATACTGAAACTTTTCAGAGGTTAAGTTACTGAAACCCTTTTGAGTGACAACAGAGTCATATTCCAAAGAGAATGTCTCCTTTGCAAACCCAAGATTCCCTTGTGTTTATACCTACTGCTAATGAGATAGTTGGTCTTGAAAACTGTTGTAACACATTATTCTATGAACTTTTTATGTTTGTAGAATGGGTTGACCATTAAGTAAGGGGAGGAAGAAGAAAACTTGACTTGTGGAAACATATATTCAGATGTATTTTAATATATTTTCTATGCTATGCCCTTTTAGGTGAACCTTAAAATGAGAGAGATAACAGAGAAGGAGATTAAATTAAAACAGCAACTAATGGAAAGTCCAGGACACCAAAAGGTAAAACAAATTTGTCTTCAGTTACGATTTTGTGTATTGATGATTAATGGATTTAAATAGAAACATCTCGGTATCTTCTTTGTCAGAGAAATGTGAGGCATCCAGTCTTTGAAACTCGAGATTTTGTGCATGCAGTTTGTTTTGTGTCTATCATCAGTGCTTGTTCTTACCTTTCAAGCCCATTGGTATCTTCTGACTTTCCTGTATGTTTCAGTTGGACTAAAATAACTTGTTTCAACTTAAAATAACTTGTATCAGCTTTACATGGGTAAATATGACTCGGCTTTCACAGCACAAAATATATATTATATATTTCGAAAGTTCTTGGGGCATATTCATTTTGCATGGGTTAATTGTCTAATGTATATTCAGAGCCTTATTCAAATTCTACTAAGCATACTCTTGGCATTCAAATGTTAAATGTGCGTGTTTGTAGTTTTTTCCGCCTTTTTCCCTTGGAATTGTATCACAATGCACTAACATGGCAAAATATAGTACACTTTCATTTCTGGAGAATGTGAAATAGATCTTTCTCAAATGTAACATATATCAGCTATCTGAGCTCCCAATTTATGATTTGATGAAGCCTTGAGAAAAACTGCTATGTTTTTTTTCCTCAAACTGGCACTGCTGCGCAAATGGGTAGAAGTGTGACATATGAACAAGGCACAATTGTTCAACTTTCATGTTAGCAGCAAAGGTTTTTTATGTGCTTTTTATGTATGAATACTTCAATGATAAGGGGTAGAGAGCTGTTTCATTTACAAGTTCATGTGTGGTCTGAAGGATCCCTTTAACTATTTGACTCTCTATTGACTTTTGGGTCCCATTTAAATATTTTTAAATCTAAATTTCTAGGCTACAGCCCCTCTAAAATATGAAAGTGTTTATTGCTGAAGTGCATTTAAGTATTACTGCTTTTAACTTGCATTGCTGTTGTTCCTTTCCTATTCCTACATTCCTTTCCTTGCTTCCTGAGCAGTCTCCTTCCAAATGGTATTGGAAATTAGTACCTGTAAGTGAACTACTTTTACACCAGTTGTCATCCACAAAATCATGGCGCTTTAAATTTCTTCAGAGTGTTTGCTTCCATTACACTGCTTCTTAGACAGTCTTTGAAAAGAAAAAAAAAACAAACTGTGCAAGCTTTTGGGTCATCAGGCTTAGTTTTCATAACATGATTTTTGCATACTGTACAGCATATAGCATAATCACTTTACAGCATTTCAAAATTGTTTCCACAGTGCAGGAGTGAGGGATATGGAGTAGCAGCAAAAAACTAGAAAATTAACAACAGTTGAAATGGTTGCATTTACTATTTTTGTTGTAAGTAGGCAATTGATCACAGCACTAAGGTGATATAAAAGCTGGTCGGTTTAAATGGTTGCTTAATCTTTGAATCCATAGTTAAGCTATCCGCATGTTTGCAGTAGTTCATTAAATAACGCTCTTGCACTGCTCTTGCACCTGCTCTTGCACAGGTTTGTAAATCTGTCAAAACCAGAACACCGTTATTCATTGAGATGGGGTTAGAAGATTTGACAAACCAGTTTGGACCTGTTATGACAGTTGCTGGAATTGTATGGTAAATTAATGAGACTGAAGCTGGCATAATGGGAGGAAAGACAGAATCAGTATTTTACATAGCAGAACAAAATACTTACTTTCTTTATGGTGAAGTGTGAAAATGGGATATCAATTCCACTATATATAAAAAAATACTGAAATTGTACTCCTAGTATACAACCCTGCTTGCTTTTGGCTGAGTTTCCTGGTTTTATTTCAACTTGCAGAGATTTTTCTTTGTTCCTTTGCTTTCCTTAGCCTCGATACCCTTTCTCCTGCACTTGCTGGATTTGGTGTTTTTCATTTTCTCGCTGGGAAGATGAGATCTGTTGTCTCGGTTGCAAATTCCAAAGAGCAGTGCACTTGGAAAAGGCAGGCGTGATCAGGCAGTCACCTGTCCCCACAATCTCTCTGCCTTTCTACAGAGAGCTCAGTCCCACTCTTCTGCCTTATAATCCTGTATTTGTTTGAACCAAATGTATGGACCACAGTAAAAACTTTAAATATCCGAAATAAAGGAAATTCGAGTAGGGACCTGCAGGCTAATAAAATCTGTGACAGAGCCCTGTCCTCCAGCCTCGTTTAATGACCTGCACCAGTATGTAATGAAGTGTTGACCTAGTGCTTATCACTTACGTTCTAGTGTGCTTAAAGGTTGCATCTGTATTTGAGGCATACATTTGATAGCCCTTCAAGGAAGTTGAGTAGGTTTATGTTTTGTTTAGAGAGACAACTGGGTGGGAGTAGAAGAAACTACAGGAATGGAATTGACTTGCAGGATATCATTGAGCAAGTTGGTGGTAAAGGAAGGAGTAAATAGAGGTTATCTCGCTGCCAGTCCAGTACCACTTAGATTATACTGATTTACTGACAGATTTTGCAGTCTCCATAGTAGTTGTCACGCTGTGTCACTTCTGCATTTTTTTCTTTTGTGATTTTTTTTTTTAAATAGAGAGTTATCTCTATTTCAGTAGCACCCATTTCTGCACTTTAATGCATACAAATGTCGTTAATTGTATGCATGGGGGAGGGAACAAACTACAAAACTCTGCTTAGAATATAAGAAAGAATTCAGAATTTTCAGTATAAAAGACTTGAATAGTTAAGAGAATAATAGTTGAGCAAAAAATAAGGAATTTAATTAAGTCCATAAAAAAACCCTCCTTGATGATAAATCTGTGTTTTTTTTCACCAAAGCTAAAATAAACAAGAAATTCTTACCAACTTTAGTTCTCAGTATTGACTGTAGTTGGTTTAAATCCCATTTAAGCCTATTGGAAAGGCAATATTTGTATCTACTTTAAATACAGGAGGAATTAAAGTTTAAAAAGAAATTTCTGAAGTTTGTCTTTAATATGCTTAGTTCGACTAAGTGGATAAATGATGAACCTTTTAAGCTAACCAGTTCACCTTAGTGTGCATACTTGTTTTATCAGACTTAATGACTGCATTTCCAGTGCATAATGGATGTTGCTAATGCATTTGATTTGTTTCTTGTTTGAATAATCACCATCGTATATCTCACTATTTCTTTTTGTGTAAGCCTGATCTGATGCATGCCATATCGCACTGCATGCTGGAACCAGTGGAATATGCTCGTGTGGTACAGTATGATTCACATTCCATTACATATTTGTGGAGTGCTCCAGGCTGGGGAAAAAAAATAATTTGCACCTGGTAAAAGGAGAAGAGAAAAATAGCATTAGCATATAGAGATAGCTTTTAGAGTTACTTGCCTTTGCCAGGGAAACTTAACATTGTGTGTTTATATTTGTGCCAAATAAATAAATGAAACGGGTTCTTATTACTCTGATTATAAGTGACTTCGTTCCTTTGAACGGATTTTTTTCTCAGCCTGTGCCATCCTAAATTGACACATGTGAGTATGTGTGTGTTTGTGTAGAGAGCTTTCCCAGGTTGTCTTGGAAAGTGTATGATACCATTGGTAAAATCCAACTTTTCTCTGATGATTAAATACATTCTCTATATATCTGCATGTTAGACCAGCACATCAGTCAAGATAGTTAGATGCTAAGCGATATACATGCACTAAAGTGTAAAAGGAATCTTTTTCCAGCACTGAAAGGTATTTCTGCTAGGCTCTGTAGCATATTGCTCTTTTGCTTGCCTGATCACTTTGCTGCTCAAACTGAGATACAGCCTTCTACTCTAGCTAGTGTGTGGATGCTTAGTAAATAAAACTAAAACTTCTTGCAAAAATTGCAAGAAGCAATGCCAAGATTTGTTCTTTAGTTGACTGTCTTTAGCTGCTCTTCAACTATGCTCCAAATTGCACGAGGGCTAGGGGGTGGTTTGCAGAAGAGTTTGATATTGATTTATACTGAAATCAAGGAGAGTTTTGCCATCGATTTAAAAGGCCTACTAGCTCCTCTTGCTGACCATTTTTGGAAGAGGCCATGTTTTTCTTTTGCATGACATTAGTATTGTATACTGGCTTGCCAGACATATGATGTTCTGAATCTCTCTGAGAGAACTTTGCTGTCTGCGGACATGGTGGCAAGTCTGTGGATGTAGGTAATGTATGAGAAATCGCTAGCTCATCTGAATTATTTTTTTGCTGTGTGTGGTTTGTTTCCCCCCCCGCCAAGCTTTAAGTGTTTTCATGTAGTTATCTGTGTCTCTTTCTTTGGATCTGCTGCATTCGTGCATCTCTGTGGAAGGATTATGACTTAAATTGCTTGTAATAAGTTAAAATGTGTGAATGAAGCTAGGAATTCAGCAGCACGGATTGCTTCCAGATATGAGGAGAATGATTAAAAGGGAAGCACCGTATTCTTCAGAATTGGCTTCCACTGAGAGAAAAGTTAACCTTGTAAATTGTTTTTGACTTAGAGCAGAATGCTATAAAGGATCCACCGAAAAGAGTTTTCAGTGCTTAACAAAAATTCCTTTTTTTTTTCCTTTTTTTTTTTTCCTTTTTCTTAGCATCCTATGAACACTTGTTTTCTTTTGTTAGGTGCGTTACCGAAGAGACCATCTTTCAAGCAGGCAATTACCTTACTTTCCTTTGCTTGAAGATTTGATGAAGGATGGTAGCGATGGTGCTGCTCTTCTAGCTGTGATACACTACTATTGTCCAGAACAAATGAAACTAGATGGTAGGTAATAAAGGCTTCTAAAAAAAAAATAAATTTCTTCAATCTTTGAAAGTTGAACTAGAAATACATTATCAAATAAAAATGCAACACATCTAATAGGTAGTGGACTACAGCAAGTTAGAGTCAGGTCACATATGGAATCTGCATCACTGTATTTTAAAAGTAACCTCTCTTTGATTTTGTTTTTTTTACTTGCTGTATTTAGAAGGCTCTGCCCTGTATATTATGGGCTACAAAATAATCCTTTCTTTTATAGACCTAGATGATATGGCTTTCTTTGTTCAAATAACTGAGCTTGGTTTCAATAGACCGTAAAAAAGGAATACATGTCCACTACTGTCAGCTGATAATTCTCATGTTCTTCTGTAGGAGTACATAATTTGATATTTTAAAATCTAGATTTTAGAACAGTTTCTCCCAGTCTTCAGCAATTGTCACTCTTCAGCATTGCAATTGTGAGTTCTCTTTCCCAGAAAATGTTTTTCTTAATAATTCAATGTCCTTGTTGTGTTTAACTTTTACAAATCAACATTTTATATTGGTTTTTAAATTCTCAGATATGTTGTACCTTGCAGAGCTCCTGAATGTTTTCAGAAGGAACCAGCACTCTGAATCCTAGGAGTAACCTTTTATTATTTGCAAATCAAGATGTCTGTTTTTAATTGCTTTTGTATTTTGTCATTATGTGTGTTCTTTGTAGCCTGCTTACCTTTTCTGTTGCTGTGATAGACAGAATCCTATATGGATTCTAAAATGAATGCAAAATTGATACTGTTTTATCTATGTTTTTTCTTTCTCCTTTTCCTATCCCTCTGATATTTAACAGGTAGAGAAATGTCACTGGTAACCAATAAATATTAAATGATGGTGTATAAGCAGTCTGTGAAGTTCCTGTATGTACTGTTTCTGTTAGTTGTGGATGGAAGGTTAATACATTGGAATAGTGTTGTAACTTACTCGTCTTTCTCACCTTCCTAGATATTTGTTTGAAGGAGGTAACATCAATTGCAGACAGCCTCTATAACATTCAACTTTTGAGAGAATTCTCAAATGAATATCTAAACAAATGCTTTTACCTCACATTGGAGGACATGTTATATGCTCCTTTGGTTTTAAAGGTAAGAACCATAACAAAGGATATATTTTTAAATAAAATGTGGGTAAATCATAAATGTTTTGTTATTGTGAGGTATGTTTTTTCTTTTTTTCTGTTTTAGCCTAATGTCATGGTATACATTGCGGAACTCTTCTGGTGGTTTGAGAATGTCAAACCAGACTTTGTACAACCAAGAGATATTCAGGAAATAAAAGATGGTAGGTTTTTAACTCTTGATGAATGTTAGCGTGTTATTTAAAAAAATACTTACATTACAATGAAACTGTTGCACAGCAGTGTTTCCTTTCGAATTTTGTTTCTACCCAAACTTTCTGCTTGCTGGGGATCTTTGAAAGCAGTGAAAATGGAAGGAAAGTTAGTCCTAGATCCACTTGAGTTCTATTTTTTTTAATGAGATAGGTAATTTTTTCCCTAAAACCAGTAATTATTTACTTGTAACTTTCTTTCCGTTCAGGTCACCATAAGATACATATTTGAAATAAAGACTAGTACTTCAGGTTTCATTTTAGTGTTTTCATTCTAATGTACTGCAATCTGAAAACTTCCCGTTCTGTTTTGTTACTTTAATGGCTAGTATAAGTTGTGTTAATGTTATAAATATATGCACAGTTAAAACAGTGTTGCAGCAAAAGAGCAGTCGTCCGCCTGTTCCTATTTCCAATGCAACTAAGCGAAGTTTCATGGCTAGCCCTGCTAGTACAAGTCCAGCAGACTTGCAGCCCTCGGCTCAGACAGGCCCTGAAGTTTGCAGTAGATACTACCTGCACCCTGAGGAGCCTGACTATCTGTAAGTCTGTTTTCATGTTATTTAGACTAATCTTCAATTTCTGCTTCCATTTGGATAACCTAGGAATTTCTGCCGCTAAATGTTCTGATTTTGCCAGAAGCTGGGTGAATTTGAGTTGTGTGCAGTCAGCCTCTAAAATATTCTCAATTCTCAAGTTCAAAGAAACACTTTGCACCGTTACGTTTGATCTTTGCTTGGCAAATGCCAATAAGCCCCACCAGTAAATGTCACCATTGCATGCTAGAAGTTAGTCTAACTTCTATTTTGAAAAAAATGTGAAACATGACAACTGTTCAAGCAGCTCATCTTTACTAGCCATATTCTATAAATGGTGATGTGAAAACCAACTTAAATAGGATCTAATGTACAAGAAGGTTAATGACAAGGGTTTTGAGCTGACCAAGTTTGATGGCAACCAATAAGTTATTTCAGCGTTTACGTTGTCTCTAATGTACTATTTACATAAGCTACATTTTAAATCTGCTGTATTTAGAAACTTAAATAGTTTAATTTCAGGTAGTAGGTTTACTTTTGTATTGTTACGTGTCAAAACCTTTTCTTCTCTTTAAGTAACTTCTTTAACATTAAAATTAATGATATATTATTGTATTTTAAAGAGAATGGGGGTAACTCGTGTAACTTCGCAACTATATAATTTCTCATTATAGAAAAAAAATTATTGTAGTAATGAATTTTTGCTTTCCTGAATTAGTGGCAAAGGAGGAAGCCCTGCCTTTAGTCCTTCCCATCCACTGCTCCCTTTGAGACAAAAGCAACAAAAATCTTTACAGGGAGAAGACAGCCCTGGTAAGTCTACCTTGAATTTGCATTTCAACAGGCAGTGACCATCAATGTCAATAAAGTAATGAATAAAAATATAAGTTCATATATGTGAATGATCTAAAAATGAATTAAACTGCAGCAGTCAGCCAAGTGGTAAGCATGTTTAGTTTGAGTAAATCATCTTCGTTTGCATTAAAAGATTTTAAAGATCTTTTAGGAAAGTTACTGGATTTGTAAAATTTTCTTTCTCTCACAAATAAGTTTTTCTCAGAATCTCAAGTGCAAGAAATTAAGACTAATAAAGTCAGTTCTATGGAAAGAAAGGAAAAAGCCACTTGTCAAATGTTCATAAGACTAGCAAAAGTCTTAGGAAGTAAGATTGTCATCCAGAATGACAAACTCGTTCTAGTACTTGACATGTTTTGCCTAAACATTTTTTTAATTACTGAAAATGTAGATTTTATACTTACACAGAGATGTTCAGGATTTCTTTTCTTTTATCAGCTAAGGTACCAACCAAACATTCCAATTGCTTAGGCTCTAACAACATGCAATGAGGACTTTTTTTCTTTTTCTTTTTCTTTTCTTTTTTTTTTTTTAAGGTTGGGGGGCTGACAGGGAAAGCAAATTGAACAGTTTCATGTTTGGAAATCCAAAAGTCGAATATGTATATGTGGTCACTTTTCATTGTATTTTTTCAGGCTTTGACTGTCTGTCTGTCTGTCTTTGGTTAATATTTCAGCAAATCTATTTTCTGCTGCCATCTCTTGGTGAAAGAGTTTATTATGTTTGCTATTAAATAAAGTAAGAGTGCTAGTTTAAAGACCATTTCTAAACCATTAACAACTTAAAAAATATTTCAGGTCATCGGCATCGTTCTAATTCTCTGACCCGTGTTGACGGGCAGCCACGAGGTTCAGTTCTTGCATGGCCAGAGAGGAAACCCAGGTAACAGATGCATTTAAGTATTGCAATACTGTTTAAGGAAAGGGTACTGTGACAATTTAATTGTAGTAATGTGGTATCGCTTCCTTAGAACTAGACCAAGAGTCGTTTAATTTTGTTTTCTTTTAATGTACGTTTTCAGAGTTGACTGATGTTAGGGTTGCAATTGAAAATACTTTAAACGTGATTTTCAGTTTAAGTATCTGAAGTTGCTATTTAGTATTGCTGGTCACTTTTGATACAGGATACATTTTTCAAATGGAGCAAAAATTTTAGCTGTCTATATCATGGTCCTTAGTTCAACAAATTGTAACTTTTTGTCCTTAAGCGTCAGTAGACTGTTCTTATCTTTTCTAGGCCTTTGTCTCAGCCAACACCATTTGCACTTCATCATTCTGCCAGTAGTGATGTGGACCCTGGGTCTGGTGATAGCGTTAGCCTGGCTAGATCAATCAGCAAAGACAGTCTTGCTTCAAACATTGTTAATGTAACTCCAAAAAATCAGCCTCATCCTCCATCAATGAAAACTAACGGGAAGAGCTTGCTGAACAATGTTGAAATCGAGGATGAAGATGAAGAGCTTATTGCAATAATCAGATCTGAAGAAAGGCCAAACCGTGGTGATTTTGAATTGCAGAATGCATCAGCCAGGGTGCCCAGCATAGTTGCAACTGCATGGTCTCCAAAAACAAATAGTGAGACTTCAGAAAGCAAACCAGACAGTTTTTACCTGGAGCCTTTAATGCCTGCAGTTCTAAAACCAGCAAAGGAAAAACAGATAATCAATAAAGAGGATGAATGTGGGGAGGGGAAACAAAGGAGTTTTATAACAAAGAGATTAAATGAGGGACACTTGCCTTTGATCCGCAAGAAAACAAATAGTCATGGTGACCATGACCTCAATAGGACTTTTACTCCAATTTCTAGTTCTGATTTCACTCCAGTTGCAGATCCTGGCACTGCAGACTCGGTGGCACTGGTGGAGGCAGGGTTAGAAGCTTCCAGACCTTTGTCTAGTAGCAGTTTAGATCCTTCCACTCAGGAGCTATCCATTGGAGGATTTTTTCTTCATGCTGCTAAATCTGATGATGACATAGCAAGTAAAGTCAATGTAAGTTACGTGAAAAGTCTCAATTCGCATGTTCCGGATACTACATGGACTATGGTGAGACAGGACTCTGATTCAGATCTCTTGGACATAGAAGACGCTGACCAGGATTTGGTAGTCATAGATGACCATCCTATAGTCACTAAATACATTGGTGAGGAAGAATCTGCAAAATTGCAAGAAGATATGAAGGTAAAAGAACATGAAGATAAGGATGATGCTAGTGGACGTTCCAGCCCATGTTTGAGTACAATTTCTCAAGTTAGCAGTGTGTCAATGACTAGTGGGAGTGTCCGAATGACCAATTTTGCAGAACGAAAGCTTCAGAGACTTAATAGCTATGAAACAAAGTCCAGCACAAGTAGTTCACAAAAGACCACACCAGATGGATCAGAAAGCTGCCCAGCACCGCTGACCACATGGAAACAAAAAAGAGAGCAAAGCCCCAACAGACAAAATAAAGATAACGTTAATCTTCTAGCTTCTGAATTGGTGCAGCTTCATATGCAGTTGGAAGAGAAACGAAGGGCAATAGAAGCTCAGAAGAAGAAGATGGAAGCCTTATCAGCAAGGCAGCGACTAAAATTGGGCAAGGCAGCTTTCTTGCATGTTGTTAAAAAAGGGAAATCGCCTGATGTTCCACAACCACTTAAACCAGAACATTTTGCAAAAGAATATTCTCGGCACAATGGCGAAGACTTAGATGAAGTTTCTTTGGGTTCCAAATCCGAGGAGTTTCTTGTGAAAGAGGAGGAGAGAGAAGAAATGCTTAATGATTCTCAAGAAGTAACAAAAGTAAAAATGCAAGAAAGCATAGCTTTTGCTGAGCAACATAAACCAAAAGACTCTGCTGCTATACATGACTTGGAAAAAAGTAAAATTATTTCTGTTGCCCTCCTAGAAGACAGTG
Source organism: Ciconia boyciana (assembly GCF_034638445.1). NCBI lineage: Eukaryota > Metazoa > Chordata > Aves > Ciconiiformes > Ciconiidae > Ciconia > Ciconia boyciana. The sequence goes on along the minus strand of NC_132951.1, from coordinate 3,040,717 downwards.
TTACTGAAGTGGATATAAATGAATGTGATGTTTCTATTGAAAAACTAAATGAAACAATCAGTACGCTTCAGCAGGCTATACTAAAGATTTCTCAGCAACAGGAACTACTTATGAAATCTCCATCAGTGCCATCACCAGGAACCAGAAGTAACTCTCAGGACCAAAAGGTAAAACCATCAATTCATTTTGTTGAGCCTCTGTCTCCAACTGGAATGAACAGTCTTCGTAAACCACCTCGATTTGGTCAAGGAAGGAGTCCTCGATCAGGAAGACCTGCTGATCTGAAAGTCACTAAAGACAGACAACAAAATTCAGCACGTGTTAAAACCCCAACACAAAGTCTAGAAACCTTACCGCATTTAAGACCATTTCCATCCAACAGCTTGCCGAAGACACCAACAGAAATCAGCTTGGAAAATAGTCCTGATCATGGAAGTGGTTCTCAAGAAAAGTGTTTCTTTGATACCTATAGACTTCATGATGAGAGCAATCAACGGGCACTTGTTCTCTCCACCTCCAAAGATGCAAATATTATTTCTGAAATGAGCAAAGAGGTGAATAACAGCTTCAAGGAAACAGGGTTGAATTCTTCTGATGGCTCAGGAAAAGAAAATGTCCCAGTGGATGAGCCACTGAGGAGCAAGGCTAATCTCATTGAAGTAGACTTGTCTGACTTAAAAGCTCCAGATGAAGGAGAACTTGAAAACCAGGATAGCTCTACAGATATAATTAGTGAAGGTGATCAGAAGTCTGGTGTGGGTTTTTTCTTCAAGGTAAATATATTACCTTTGTATATTTGGTTATTGTTACACATTTGCCCCGCATTAGAACTTCTTTTTTCCACTTCATTCTTCAATATGCTGGTGGAAAGCAGTACATTCTGGTTGCAATATTAGGATTTTGCAAAACTGCATTGGAAAAGAATTGCTTGTGGAGAAAAAGTTTCTTACTTAATGTATGATATCCTGGCTCTCGTTAACTTTACTAGGAACCAGGATTAACCTGGCTTTTCTTCTCGTTCCCTTTGGTTTTTTTCTGAGACAAACATACAAACATGTTGTAAATACTTAGCACAAAAGAATCATAGAATGCAATGGGAAGAGTTTACTGTTTTGAAATCCCAGCATTCCATGAACCTTTATCAACTGAAACAAAAAATTCTGATGGAACATGGGTATCCAGTAAAAGCCTGCTGAACAGGTTTTAAAACTTGTCAGGGAGCTGAGTCTGAACTGTCGTTTTTTGGCATTTGCACCCAAATTTCTCCGGTTTTGAGCAGCCTAACAGCCTAAAAGTCGAGGGCTCTAATGGAGAGGTTAGTTGTATGGCTGCAGATGCAAGTAAAAAACATGTCTCCTCCTTCTAGTGAAGTTCCGAACTGCTATCAGAACACTTAATATCTTCATTTGTGCTTAGCAATGCTTATTGTAAATACCTTAAATGTGCTGACATGACAATACTTTTGTTTTAATTTCTGTTTCAAGAAAGTCAAGCTAGGCTGTCTCAATCTCAATGAATTTGACTTCTGCTTTTGTATAGTGTGATTAATATTGACTCAAAGGTTATCATTATGCTGGGGTTATTTGTGCTGTCCATCCTAGCCCCCGTGGTAGTTGCATTGTACTTTGCAGTTCTAGAAGGTTTTGTGCTGGTTAGGCATACTTCAAAACAAGTTAGAGTAAGATGAGACCCATTTGTTGGGTTTTGGTTTTTTTTTCTCCCCACAGACTTAAGGGAACACTAAAACTGTCTCTTAAATTATTCTTGAGCAACGAAAAGTTCAATACAGTTCTGATTTACACTCATCAATTCTAAAAATGTAAAGATCTCCAGAAGTAATAGCTTATGTTTTCCTAAAGTCTCCCTGGAATACTCAGCAATTTTGTGATGTCCAGCTTAATATATTTTCTTCTATTCTTTAAAACTCTATCCCTATGAATTTTGCAGGATGAACAGAAAGCAGAAGATGAGCTCGCGAAAAAACGTGCAGCGTTCCTTTTAAAACAGCAGCGCAAAGCTGAGGAGGCTCGGATTCGGAAACAGCAATTGGAGGCTGAAGTTGAACAAAAAAGAGACGAAGCTCGGTAATGCCATGTGGAAAAGAATACTTGTTTTTATCTTTAAGATGAGGAAAATTATTATATGTTGCGTATAATGTTGTTTGCTTTTCAGTCGCAAAGCTGAGGAGGACCGAATACGGAAAGAAGAAGAGAAGGCTCGAAGAGAACTTATCAAGCAAGAATATCTAAGGAAAAAGCAGCAGCAAATTTTGGAGGAGCAAGGGCTTGGAAAGCCCAAATCAAAGCCCAAAAAACCCAGGCCAAAGTCGGTCCATCGTGAAGAATCTTACAGCGATTCAGGGACAAAGTGTTCTTCCACACGTAAGAATTTTGATTTGTTTGCTCTCACCGAGTCTGCAAATCTGCTTTAACAAAATGTGTTTCACATTTTCTCTTTTATTTTGTAGCTGATAATTTGAGCAGTGCTCAGTCTGGTTCCAGTCTTTCTTTGGCCTCAGCCGCAACAACTGAACCTGAAAGCGTACACTCTGGTGGCACACCGTCTCAGAGGTAAAGAGATAGGCTTAATTTTAATTTTTCTATTTTTTTACTATGCTATGAAATAGTGTTGGGATTCAATGTGGTTTGCTTCAGTTCGCTGGCATAGAGGCACAATAGTAATTAGTGAATTCATCTTCTATTTTATGTGGCTGCCAACTCCGATGTTCTGTACAAACTTGCAATTTTGTTTTGTTTTCTCCCAAAGGAGTAATAGAGTTTTGCTTTGATAATCTAGCAGGGAGAATCTGACTGTGGTGGGGGAGGAAAAGGGCCAATAGCCTGTTCCATTCAGGGCCAGTGACTGGTGAATTTATTTAAGATTGGAGGGGGGAAAAAAACCCCAAATCTCGGCATATCTTTTTTTTTTTTTTTAATTTGTTTTTCCCCCAGCAGAGTTGAATCTATGGAGTCCTTACCAATACTGAGCAGAAATCCTAGCAGGAACACAGAAAGAGATTGGGAGAATGCTTCAACAGCATCTTCTATTGCTTCAGTGGCAGAATACACAGGTCACTATTTTGTTTTCGTTTGAGCATTTGTTATGAATAGCAGGTCATAAAAAGCTGTGGTATGTTTGATGTGACACATTGCTATTTTTGAGAAGTTGTCGGGTGTATTTTGTTCTCTTTAATATCTCAAAGTAAGTTATTGTAGAAAAATATTTAAGGTTTTTTTTGTTGTTTTTTTTTTTCACTTTGATGAATGAAAATCTTAATGTTCATAAATGTAGGGCAAATAATTTTTACTTATTTATTTTCCTTAGGTCCAAAATTATTTAAGGAACCCAGCAGCAAATCAAACAAACCTATTATTCACAATGCTATATCTCATTGCTGTCTTGCTGGAAAAGTGAATGAACCACATAAGAATTCAATATTAGAGGTAAACATTAAAATACAGAATTATTAATGTACTCGCAATAAAATGTATCTGTAATTCTCATTTCGTAATCCCACTGATGCATTGTAGCGAATGCCATTTCCTAAAATGTACCTGTATTGAGAATCCTTTACTTCCCATGACTGTATGGACTTCTGGAAAACACGATCCTGTATTAAGAATTCAACTCATAAGTCTATAGAAGAATTGAAAATCACAGTTACTGATCTAGTGTTTCAAAACACTTTAAACACTTATTCAGCTATATGTGGAAGCTTAAAGCTTGGCATAATACGGGAATTTTGACTGTGAACAATCTATGTATATATTTTTTATTTTTATTTTTAATGCAGGAACTAGAAAAATGTGATGCCAACCACTACATCATTTTGTTCCGTGATGCTGGCTGCCAGTTTAGAGCACTTTATTGCTACTATCCTGACACTGAAGAAATCTACAAGCTGACTGGAACAGGGCCAAAGAGCATCACCAAGAAAATGATTGACAAACTTTATAAGTACAGTTCGGACAGAAAACAGTTTAACGTGATTCCAGCCAAAACCATGTCTGTCAGTGTGGATGCTCTTACTATTCATAACCACTTGTGGCAAGCCAAGCGACCTGCAGTGCCAAAGAAGACTCAGACTCGTAAATGACACTGAGTTCTTGGGGAGAAGATTGCTGAATGGGATTGCATCGAAAGAAGACATGTTTACCATTTTCCTCCAGTTTGGTATGAAATGTGCAGAACCATAAACATTTTTTAAGAAGCTTCTAAACAGAAACCGTGGATGCAAGTTATTAAGAATGAAGGAACTTTGCCAGTGTTTTTTATGAATGATAAATCTGCTGTTACACCCAATGCTAACTACTGTGGCTTTCAACTGATGAGGGACTGTGCATGTAGCAAGATCTTTAACAAGTGGATTTCCTTTTACTTGAAGCTTTTCATCGGTACAGATTGGGAATAATTTAGTTCTGTTTCCTCTCCTCCTCATTCCCTCCTTTTTCCTGTCATTCTTAAAGTTGGCAAGCTCTGAACTTCAGTAGAAGGATTGAACAGATCTTGGGTGAAGTGCTTTGGGTTTGGTTTGGTTTTTAAACAGTCTTTAGGGAAATCTTCCTTTCAGACTTTTTTGAGGAACTGTTTAATACATCAAATCGTTGTACTGTATCTACTGCCAACATAAGTCCAGCTCTCAGATTTCTGAAAAAAAGCCCCAACTTGTGCTGCTCAGAACAGAGTTTACTTGCAGTATCTGTTTAGGATAAGCATTGCAAGGATTGCAAAAGCCAGTCTTTTTTTAAGAAAATTGTTCGCAAATTTAAAGATTTCTGGAATACAATCATGAAGAGGCATACAGGTGCTACTAGCTGGAATACGCCTGACTGAAACTTAAGGCAAGCTGAATGGAGCACAGTTATTACTGATTTCAGTTTCAGGTAGTGTCCTAAAGATTTGTTTGCTTTAATAAAGATGGATTCTGGTAGGTGTAGAACATTTCCACTCTGAGCACGCTACTCCTGTACGATGGTGCACTTAATGATCACAAATTTTAATGTTTTTATTACATCATGAAATGTAATTCTACTTTCTTTGTCCTGTCTTTATTCTGAATGAGCAGCATGCTCTAAAAGGAAGAGTGTGTTATGTTTTTTATTTTGGGTGATATATTAATATATATTGATTTGTTTTTCTCATTTAAAAGCAATTTTTAAACAGAGACATTTGCATTTGTTTCAAAAGCCCAAATAAGTCAAATGGCTTGGATTTCTTTTCATGTTGAAATATTAAATCTTGAGTTATGACCTTAAATGTCTTTGTATTTCAGCAGATTAAATTTTTGTCTGTGGTAACAGGGTATATTTGCAGTTCGGTTCAATTTTTTTTTTTTTTTTAATATTCCTATTGCTCATTTTTGGCCCTGGCTAGACTTCTGAGTAGGTTTCTGTAGCTATTACCTAATTTAATCTATCAACGTGCGCCTGCTGCATCCGGTTTGACACTACTACCTGAGGGTCATGTAGGCTTAGAACTTTGGTTTGCACATGTTTACTTTTATTTGAAGTGTTACTTGAATATGTATCTCTTAAGTGCAAAAGGCACTACACCATCCTAGAGATGAACTGAGCTCTAAAATACAGTATGGTGTAATTATTAAACTTTGAGAATAATGGAAGTTACAAAGAGTTATGTACATAAGGGGAAAATAGGGTACGTAATAAAGTGCTAACTAGATAGAGCGAAGTGAAGGTCTTCCATTGCGGTCTCTCCATTTTTTTCCCTTTCCAGTACTCCTTGACTAGGCTGCTGCAACTTTGTAAATTATGTTAGATAGTTTGCTGCTTGTAAATAATTAAAGGCTTTATGGTTTCTAAAGTGCTAAGTATTAAACACCATCATGAGTGTAACTTTTGTTACCATGCTTTTCATGCTTGTGCTTTATTTCTCACTGTTTGATATTATATACCATATTTATTTTATGAAACACTGAAATTTAATAAAAATCATTAACTTATTTCCTTTTTATTTCATGTGTACTTTTGTTGTTGTGACACTTCATCCCCTCAAAGAACTAATATGCTTTAAAGATGTGCTATTCTATGTTTAGTTGTGCTCTTAGAAAGCTTCACCTGTAAGTAGCTGTAATAACTTTTATGACAAGAGCCTAGTTCTCCCCACCCTGATTGCAATGTGCAAGAATTTGACCAAAAGGCTTTCGGAAAATTGGAAAGTAATTTAACAGTCTCTTTAAGGATTTATGTCATCAGTCTTCAGACTCCTGAATCTGGCTGGTGGGTTGTCTTTGATCTGTGTATTCAGTTAGTGACAGAATGTTGGAAGCACCAAGACAGTTTCTTTTGTTGGGCTCTTCAGTATTAGCTGCTTGTGATTTTTAAAGACAGGTCGCCTCTAGAATTTAAAAATAAGCTGGTTGTTTAAGCTTCATAATGAATCCATATTGGTTGCACAGAAGTGAAATTTGCATTCTCAAAACTATAGACTTTTCCAATGCAGAAACGATTTTCTGTGACTGTACAATACATTTTTCAAAGAAGATAGTCCTTGTTTGTAGAGATTAAAAAAAAAAAAAAAAAAAAATCAGTGATTTGTACTTTTCTGTATTTCATTCAGGCTGAGATATTGCTGCCCATAGGAAGGACTGGAATAAAAGAAGGCGATGGCACCTTCGGTGTCCTCCTGGATCTTGTTGCGCTAGATCAGGTCCTTGTTTTTCCTGCTGCAATGTGGCTTCGTTTACTACTGGAAACAATAGGAGGTGACATCCATTTGGAGAGGGAGAGGAGGCTGGGAGTTCTTCATCTGTAGGCAGCGTGTAGTGCCAAGTCCCAAGCTGAGGATCGTAGAGGAAGTAGAGGAGTAAGTCATTCTCTAAGAGATTAAATTATCTGAAAAACTAATAGTCTTGAGTTTTAGTTATCGAAAAAACACTAACCTCAAATACCTTGGCAAGGAATATGGTGTATTAATTTAGTCTGGAAACAGGAAGAGAGAGAAGCTCGTTGGTAAGAACATAGCATAGAATTTGTGGGTGAATGTGCAGAGGAACGTGGGAAAACTGTAGATATGTGTAGGCAAATGCAGACGGTGTTTTGTAGAAGGGAAATAATTCATTATCTTAAATAGGTTTTGTATAATCCAAAATGTCAGCTTAAATGTGTTCACTGCTTGGTGTGAGCCCAGGGTAAAATGTGGTTGTAGGACCGTGACTACATATCTTTGTTAGCGTTGGTTTTTGTGTTAAGTTTATCGAATTCTGAATACATAGGATTTCTAACTGTGGTTTTATTGACATCCTGGTTAATGCTTCACTTTCAGTGACTGAAAATCATTATGTGTAGGAATAGTTAGGTGATCTGTACACTAATAACTGTCATGGAAGAATGGTGCCAACATCTTACTTGCTGATGTCACTTCTTCTAAAAATCACTGCTTAGAATATGACATTTTGTCCTTTCCACAGCTACTTGAGAGTACTGTGTAAATACCCTTACAGTTGAAATGCGTGGAAAATTATCGGTTATTTCAGCAGTATGGTACTATGCTATATGTCTGGGTGCCTCCTGTAGATAAATAGAAATAATTTGTCAACCCGCAGCTTAAGCTGTTTAGGGTTTGTTTTTTTTCCACCGGGATTAATTGGAGCCAGGGTTGTTCCCTTTTAGCCATGTAAAAGCAAGCAGAACTGGCTTTGGCTAAAAAAACCTTCCCGCTGCTCACAAAGGTTCTTGTTGTGCTTCCTGGGAGTTTGGGCAGGAGGAGAGAGTGGGAGCTTTAGGTACAGCTACAGTATCAGCTTTTCCTACTGACTGTAGAAGGGAAATAAACTGGAATAGCTGTCTAAAAACAAGCGATATTGGTTTTTTTCCAGTGAATTTTCTGAAGATGTGCCAAAGCCAAACAATCTGTAAGCCTTTTGTAGCGCTCCCTGGAAACGGACCACAGCGTTCTCGCTGTGTTCGCTCCGAGCTAGAGAATTAGTTTCCCATATAGAGTAGTATGAAAGTAGATCTGTCCTTGACCTCTCTCGATTTCTTACTAGTTTCTTACACATAATAAATACAAGAATGTACATCTTTAAAGTGCTTTTAAATGCAATGTCCTTTTCTCAAACTTTCATACATCAGTCCGTTGTGTTTACACCTGCTGTTTGCATTTGTAGTTAATGTGTCTTTGTCTCATTTGCATCATGCTCTCCAGTAGAGTTAAGAGTTCAAGCAAGAATAATCTGAGTTTTAAAAATACTGACTTACTTTGAAAACCTTAATACAGTTCAACACTATATGCTGGGCTTCTAGAATGGTTGAGTGTGCAAAAAAAAACCAACCTGACTTTTCTCCCCACAACACTGGCTAGTTAAGAGTGTAGAAACTGGTGATCTCTTTGGAGTTTTCACTTACTGCATCCAATGGTTTGGGGCTACAGTATAAAGCAAGAGTAACATGAATGAGTTCTCAGGACTTGAATTTTCCATTCCTTTTGCTTTTTTCCCCCACAAGCCTTCAGAATTGATCACTAGAGGCAGTGTCAGAACACTCAAAACCCCCTCGCTTTGTATCTTTTCTTGAAATATAGCAAGAAACAAGATGTCATCTTCGCTCTGAACTTGGAATTGGGTATCTGTTGTCCTTTCTGACAGCAGGATCACACCTGGGGTTTTTCTTCAGCCGTACATTAGTATAGCCAGTCTTTATGGTTGTGTATTAAGCTATTATCCATGCTATGCTTATCCAATTAAATAGCTTTTAGTTAATTAGGGTTTTAAATTTAATTCATTTTAAGCAGTTCAGTGAGATGCAGGTGGCTGCATATTCTGGCGTGACTGGGGCTGGCAGTGGTGGGGATGAGTGGCAAGGTACGATTTCTGCAGTGGGTTTTGTGGTTAGGGTGACAAACCGAAGCTGAATTCTAAGCCTTCGGATCGGGCTGGTTTTTCTGTGATGTTCCAAGGCCACCACTCCAGAAAGTGACATGCAAAGAAGATTTTTGAGAGACTGATTTTGTACCCATTTTTATTGCTGTGTTACATATGCAGAACTGGAGAAATCTGTGAAGTATTTTGTGGGGGAGGTGTTTTGTGTGTGCTCCTGATAAGTGAAAACTTCTATATAATGCTCTTCAGAACAGTTTGAAATTGAGATATTCATGTGGTCGACTTCAGTATATTTTTTAGATGTCTAAAATACATCTTTCAACACATTAAAGCCAAAAAAATTGAATTCTTGTCCTCACTTACACTTATCAGATGTTCTATTGTTTAATTATGTATATGAAGACTGAGTATTAAAAGTGGGAGAAAAAGTTTACTTCATCTTACCTCTAACTTTCTGGTGTTACATGTATGTTATGATATACTTAAAATTTTGATGGATGGCAAGTCTGATCGTGGCTTTAGCTTTCATACGTTGTTGCAGCAACCAAGGAACATTGATGTGACGCATCCTAAGAGATTCTCCACAGGTCATCGTGAGCGGTCACGATATGAAGGCACGTTTAATCCGCCTCTGTCGTATGCTTCAGAAACTAAGAGAAGAAAACAGGGAATCCTGACTTGTTTTTTGAGAAAAGGGTATGACATGCATTGTTATAGTCCTTTATCTCACACAAATTGTCAGGACAAATATACCAGAATTACAGGGAGGAACTTTCACATCATGAAATGTAAGTATATTGCCCACATTGCATTTAAAACTTTGCAATTAACTTGAGATCACCATTCAGACAATGGATACTGTTATCATGTAGTAAGTAAAAAATATTTAGGTTGGGGTTGTTTTTTTTTCATTTTGTTTGGATACTTTATCAATATAAAATTATTTTATAAGCAAAATAGTTCCCTTATGGTTCTGAGCTTTCTGTTTGCAGGTATATTAAGGCTTATTTTGGTTCTAGGGGTTTTGAAGATCTCGAGATTCCAGTGTGCATATTAAAAGGTGTATTTTTGCTCTTCTGTTCCAAGTGGTAAGTTAAACTCTTATTTTAAAAATTAAACCAAACTTTTTTCAAAAATGCCATTCCTACCCCTCAAACTTTCTTAAATAGGAATATGTTTTTTGTTTAATCTTGGTTTGGTCTGTTAGGGTGACCATTAGTTATTTGTCAGTAATTTGGGGACTTTTTGTATGTGCATAAAAGAATTGAAGACTAACTACAGTGTTCTGCAGAGTTAGCCAATGTCCAAGTTCTTTGCAGTAGACTATACTAATCCATGTTAATATAACAGTATTTTAAAGACCTTTCTTATAATTCTGGTCTATGTTTAACCATTTGTTTAGTACTTATATTAGAACTGGGAAAATTTAGCTATTAAAAAAAAATAAGTTGATGTGTTAGTAACAAGAGCTTAATTTTTCACACTGATGTTCACATTTCACTATCTGGCTAGAATGTCTTTAGTCTTTTGTCTTTAAAACTGTGAGGAGATTAAATCTTGATCTATGAAAAGAAATTACCTGTCTGTATTCATGCAAACACTTCTTTGCCTTGTTCCCTAGATTTCCCAGGAAGCCTGCCCTTGGTTGTACTTCTTGCAATCAAGACTGGAGTCACCAATTCTACCGCCTTCAGCAGCCCCCGTTTGCAGCCTGTCACAAGCCTCCCTCTAGCAAAAGCAGCATCGCAGGAACTGAACCTGGAGCCTTCTCTCCCTCCAGAACCCTGACAAAGCTCAGTTTGTATCGGAACAACTCGACTACAATTTCTGCTTCGTGGCTTTCCAAACCTGAATGGTCAGAAAATTGTTCGGTATCTCCGAATATTGCTCAGGAAATGTGACCCAATATGTTACTCAGTTTCACTAACCTGACCATGCTGAATTTAACAGGCAATAAAATTAATAAGATTGCAGGTGAAAGTCTGAAACATTTATCAAAGTTAGCTTTGATTTACCTGTCTGGTAATAGCTACTTTATCAAGAAATGTGTTCAGTGGCATATCTCCAACACTGAAACTACAGTCCAAGGAACTGTTCATGTTGTCTTCAAGATTTGGGATTCTTTCTGCTGGATAGTAAATAGTGCAAGTTCAGTTTTCTGAAATAAATAGGAAACACAAAGTAACTTCAGATAATGAAAACTCACAAAACAAGAGTTAAGCACTGCTATAAAATGTTCTGTATGATCTGAACGCCAAAGATGTGGGTATTATAGAGATTCTGACTTAATTTATAATTTTATATGTTAATGCCTCATATCATTTTAAGTGATTTCTGATAATGTTACTGGGTATAGTACTGAGCATTAAAGATGACAATGTATTCTAGATACCGTATTATAAATCTATTACCATACTAAGCGTATTGCCTAGGATAATATTGAAGAGTAAGAGGAGGATGTGACTGAGCTTATACTGTAAAAAGCATAGCAAAGTGCCTGTTTCTTCTGTTTTACGGTGACAGTTTGACTGTTAAAAGTCCATAACATAAAGTCATCCAAAGAAAACTGCTGTTGTAACTGTGGATCTTCGTATGAAGGAAATGGAGTGTCCCTTCTGGATGAAGGCCATATTAACTGAAAAGATTACCTAATTAAAATGCTGCTTTTCTTTTTTCCAATTCATAAATGATCCCAAATCTTATGATTAGCTATTCTTGTCCCCCAGACGGCAGACAGAAAATTACTCAGTGTTTGGGTAGAATAAATGACAAAAATAAGCTAGTATTTTGGTAGTTGAACTATATTAAATACAGTCCGTATGGCAAAAGGATGAATTCCAGAAATTGAAAGACTCATAATGATAGAAATAAGAAATGCAAATGGAGTTACCTTTAGTCTTCCCTTTTTACTTTGCAGGACTGAGTCTCTCCATACACTTCACCTTGCAAGATTGTACTGTTAGTTATCTAAAGCATATTTAGACATTTAAGTGATAGATTTTTCTAGGGATGCGCTTTTTTGTTTCACAGAGCTGCTGAATGCTTCCCTCCTGGAAGAGGCTCTAGTTGTAACATCTCAAAGGCCACCAGCAGTGAAAGGAATGGCTCTTGGGAACATCTCTGACTTTCAGCTGTCCTCAGTAAGATGCTACCTGCTCGGGCACGTTTCCTTGAGGGTTTAGTACGTTATTTCATATTGTGCTTTTCAAAACACCTTTTGTGACAGCAGGGATAGTTGTGATATTTTATGCACCCTCCTTCATTCCCCAGCCTGCCTCTTCAGTGGAATGCTGGTGTGCCCAATGAATGCTGAACACAGTCACATTGCTGTTGCAGAATTACAGGATGGATTTATTTGCTTCTCTGTGCTAATTATAAATCTACTTTCAAATTACATCTTTGTACTGAAATACTGTCATAGTTTTCTGTTACATCCCTCTGAACTGATTCAGAAATAACATATTTATTATACCGGGGGGGAAAGAACTCTGGGGAAAGCTTCTTAAACTGATGTGTGCAGCAGGGATGATTAAATATTCAACATACAGCATTTGTTAAAATTCAAATGAGGCACTTGAAAGAATGGTTTGAAGCATACAAAGCTCCCAGAATTACCATGGCATTGCATGGAAATCTTACCAAAGAAAAAGCTTACTACTTTTGAATGTATGTCTGTCAGGGAATAACTATAAAAACTGAATTTACAGTAAAATAAAAAATCCTTCATGGTTTTGGTTTCCTTTTTGTTTCCCAGCCACATCAATACCTTTTTTTTTTCCCTTCTAATGTATATTTTAATGTTCTAGATTTTTCTCTTCTGAAAGAAGTTTTCAGTGTTAGAAGCTAATTTTTCTGAACTGGGGCAAAGTTTTAAATGAATTTTGGTTCATTTTGCAGTGTTAGTTCCTCTTCTTTTACTGCTTCTGTTGCTGTGGAAGGTGAAGCAAGATAAAAAGCAGGTGCAACCAGGTAAAGAACCTGCTGCCGAGAAGCAATGAAGTCCTCTTGGCGTGGTGAGAAAGCAACAGAGGAACATAGGATCTGGTGACAGTGAACCGTAAAGCGAGACGCAATAGGGAAATCATAATGCAGAATGGCTGGGGCTTGCTGAGAAATGAAGGTAGGTAGGGCAGATCTCACAGCCAGGGATCTGTAAGTGGAAACTGGAGGCAGCCAAAACCAAGCCCACTTAAGAAATGAAGAGTGCTGCGATGCCGGGGGCGCGTGGACAAGCTCTCACAACTTCACTAGAAAGAACTCCATCAGTTATAATTTTTTTTTAACCAACTACAGCAAATGCAGAGATGTCGGAAAAACCACCGAGTTTTGTGTTGTGGCTAATGAACCACGTAACTAGAAATGCTTGTTCAGAATGAGCCGTTACCTGTGGCTGCTTGTACGGAGTATTAAATTCTGTTCTGCAGTCTTTGATGGCTTTTCATCCCAGTGAGGGCTGTTACCCGTGGTGTTGAAATTACCTTCTTTTGGTTGTAATCATTATAATTCAGTACTAGAAAATCCGAAGGAATTTGTTCTCCATGTGTAGATTTGTCTTGTTTCAAGACAACAGTTAAAAAGTAATTTTAACAGGGACCCGGCTTCCCGCTGTCCTCCTTAACCTGGGTAAGTTTACAGCAAAATGACTTGATGGCTTCCAAACTTCTCACTTGTACATGTGTGTTAATCCTAGAATTATCTTCGCTATATTGTTTGTGTCCTTCTGTAAGATTTAAAATAAAAGTCTTATAATTTTTACAGTATTTTCTTAAAATGTCTAATAAAAACAATCTCTAGTTGCCTGCTGTTTGCATTTGATTGCAAAGTTAAAATCTATGTGTGTAGTATGCTCTAGAAATGGGTTTTCTTTCTGGAAATCTTGGGTTGCGGACATGAACCGTAGAGTCAGTGAAAAATTCTGAAGTGTTTAGAGGTAGAAGAACATGTACTGAATCCTGCTTCCCTTCAGGGGGGGGAAAAAAGTTCAATTAAATAGCCACAACATTGAATGCATTTGTTGAATCATAGAAAATAAGGATTCAATAAATTAATTAAATGGCCTTTAAATACAATGTTGGGAGTTGCACTGTTACTGTGACACAACAGCAAATCCACCCTCCCCTTTCTACAGTCATGCACAAAGAGTTTTGAAAACTGAGGTTAAAAAAAAAAAAGTTTTCATGTGTCCCAGCTTTGGAGGAGATGACTGGAACCACGGGCACATCCATCTTAGGACTCTGGCACTCTAAAGCCACATTTTGCCATGGATTTTAAAATACAAGTTTGCTCCCAGAAAAAAAATAAGACGGCAGGCCTGACGGTTGCTGCATGCAGCTCTTTTATTTTCATTTGTCTTTACAGAAATGTGAAGCATCTTCACAATAGTTGCCCAAAAACATCTCGGGTGGCTGGCCGCAGCGCCTCCCAGCAGAACGGGGCACAGAAGGGGGTCTGGGAGAGGAAAGGGGGGAGTTCTCTCTGCCGTTGCTGATAAAAATCCATGCACGAGCTGACCTTGAGAGATGCCAGGTCTCTCACTCAGGGCAAATAAAAATGTCATGTTCTGTATCGATTGAAGTAAAAGGGTATAACAGGAAATAAATATACTCTAACATTTGTTTGAATATTTGGTTTTACTTTAATGCATCATGATATATGGATTTAGTCCATGTTTAGCATATGAAACCGTTTGCGGACACGTAACATGCGATGGAGCCGTTTGTTGGTAAACCTGAAACTATCGCAGCCATCCTCGTTTCTGCCTTCCCCCGGGGCCCCTCGTGTCTCTGCATTGGAACACAACCGTTTCCTTCAGAAAATCATATTTTTCTAAGTTTATTGTCAGCAGTTGGAAGCAACAGCAATCGTTGCCCTCTCCCCACGGAACGTGCAGGGCCGGGGTTGTACCAGGCTGGCCCCCGCCCCAGGTGGGTCCGGGGGAGAGTCCTGCGTTGAGCCCCCCTCTCAGCCCTCCTGTAAGCAGAAACAGCTCCTCTCCATGCCTCAACGTTTCCAGGACCATTACAAAAATAAAATACTTCTGTTTTTACATTAGTATTGTAACTGAGTCTAAAGAATTAGAAAAATTAAATGTTTGTTCTTAGACTTGCGTTGACCACAGGTAAGTATCTACAGGATTTATTTCAACATCCCATTAGAATGTCTGCTATAAATTTACACCGTAGAAAGAATGTCTGCAAAACGTGTGTGGTTTATACACAGAGCCTTCTTTTTAAATACATCTATTTATACATTAAACGAACAGAAGCCTTGTCGAAATACAGTCATGTTGAGGGTTGTTATTTTAGTAGTATCACAAACCACATACAGTCTATACTTCTTTCGGTACGTGGCTTTCCTCTTACGTTAATTATCTCCTCGAATTAAGGGTCAGTAAGAATTCAGCGTGCCCAGCGAGGAAGGAGGGGTACCTAAAGCTGAGCTCCGGCTTTGCAGCCTGCGGGGCCTCCGGCTCGAGGACCCTCGGGCACGTGGCCCTGGGGCCGGCTGGGTTTCGCCGAGAAGCAGGGAGCTGTGCCGGCTGCTCCGCGCTCACGGAGCCCCTTACCCCAGCAGCCAGTCAAAGGAAAAGAAAAATATTAAAAACTGCTCTTTTCCGAGTAGTGAAACACGTGCAGGTAATCCCGTCATCCACACTGCTTGGTTTTTTTTTAAACCTGTAATACTGCTTTGTTTCACTCTCCCTTGAAAGCTAAGTGGGGATTGGAAAATCACCTGTCTGAAATCTAGACAATTAAATATATTAACAAACACTTGAAGAGGCATTTCTGGAGTTATCTGAGCGTCTTGAGGCTTTAAATGAACACAGACCCAACGTGTGCTTTTGTACGTCAACTGCGCTCGCTTTCTAGCCTACAACAACTTCTTTCTTTTTTTATTTTAAATGGTATTTTTGGCATGCTGATTTACAAACGGAAATAAACAAAACATGTATCTGCCTTAGCCAAATAGATAAAAATTTAATAATTAAAAAAAAAAACAAACCACCAAAACAACCCAAAAAAAAAGCATCAGCGGCAGTTCTGTTTGTGCCCCCATCTAAGCGTAGCGGAAGGGTCGGGCTCATTGCTTTTACCTGTGGCACCTCTCCAAGCCCGTGACGTGCCGCCGGTGCCGGTGCCAGGTCCCCCAGGGCCTCGTGGCCAGCGCGTCAGGGAAAAATAACAACGAAAGAACCCACCGCCCCCAAGCCCCATCCAGGAACAGCAAGTTTTTCTCAACACCTTCTCGAGGCAATGCCAGTCTCGGTATGGGTCCTACCCCCACCCTGGGCATCCTCGTTCCTCACCCACGCATTTCTCCCCCCTCGCTGCTTTTCCCACGGGGCGGGCAGCACATCCCCGCGGGCTGGGGCTGCCCCGGGACATCCCACCAACTGTTTAAAACGGCACCTTTAAACAGGTTGGGTTGTTTTGGTTTTTTTTTGTGGGTTTTGTTTTTTTTTTTTTGTAAACAACTTTTATTGGGGGGGTGTCATGGGGAACAAATGGCAAATGTTAATGGCAATAAACCATTCAGCTGACAGCAAGTCCGGGATGGCGGATGGGATTTCATGGCGACGTTGTGCTTTACAAGCTTCTCGTTTAAAAAAAAAAAAAATCACATTGGCGTTTTAATATATGAATGCAAAAGTATATAAAGTTAACAACTTGGTTATTCACTTGGCAGTCAAATAAAACCTTTACACATCAACGTTGTAAGGTGTGCAAAAATAGATGGAAAATACATCTCGTGTTTCTGCTATCGAAAGGTCTCTACGGGTCGGCCGATGCAGACCGAAAGCGGTTGGCCAGCGTATGCTATGCTGCGGCGTATGGTTTAACGCTGTTCTGTACATTCATGCACCTCTGCTGCAGGCGAAGCCGCTCAGACGGCCGGTTCTGCTGGGTTATAAAGCCGAGCGAGGACGGACGGAGCTGCCGGGGGGGCCACGGCAGGCAGGGGGGAGTGGGCAGAACCCGCTGCCTTTAACGGCGTCGCCGGCCCACGACCCAGGGGAGGGCAAGGAGGGGAAGCCACATCCAGGCTGCGCAGACCGGGGGGTGTCAGGCCCCGACGTGCCCCTGGAAGGAGGGGAAGGGGCTGAGCCGAGCCGCTAACCCACAACAGCCAACGCCGCGTGTCCCCAGTCCCTCGTCCCCCTGGGCAGCCCCAGGCAGCCCAGCTCCAACGGCAGCTCAGCGGGGAACGCAAACCCAGGGGCACCATGGCCGCAGCCGAGGCTCGGGCTAGAGCCGGGCGTGCGTGATGACAGGCATTGCGGCAGGGACGGCAGGGCTTTCGGTCACCTGGGTTTGGTGTGTTTTGGTTTGTCAGATGCCGAGACACGCTGGAGGCAGCGCAGCCCCTGCCATGGCACCGCAGGGGGCTGCATCGCCCCCGTCCTGTCCCGTCCCATCCCGTCCCATCCCATCCCATCTCATCCCATCTGTCCCATGGCCGCCGGCGAGTCCTTCCCCGCCTCCCGGCACAGCCCCGAGCGCTCCTCTCATCGATGCCCGTAACAGAAAACCAAGAGAGGATGAAGAACATGAGTTGGGTGAAAGAGCAGAAGTTTGGTACCCTGGGAGATACCTGGAGGAGGAGGAGGAGGAGGAAGAGAGCAGGGTTTCGGTGCAGTTTTGCTCTTGTATTGACAAGCCCCATCAAATGCAAACAACCTGCATCATCTGGGGACGATATTAAACGCGGTCCTCCTGCTCACACAGGGTCATTTGTCGTCTGGTCTCAGCCACGTCCCACCAGCACCAGCGAAGACTTTCTCACTAGTTGCGGTATTTGTATAAAAAGTTAAAAGCCACGGGGCGTACGACCGCCGGCCATCGGTCTGTCCGGCTGTCCCGTCCCTCCGGGGGGGGGGGTCTGGGCATCCCTTCTGTGGCGCAAAACCAGGCTGGGCATCGCCTTCCCCCGGGGCAACGGGGACCCGCGGGTGGCAGCAGCCTTCCCCTCCGGCTGGCCGTCCTCTTCTTCACCGCCTCTCCCCGGAGCCTGCCGGCCCTCGGCGGCGGCGCAGGGGGGCTGCTCACAGCTGGGTCTCGTCGCGCGTTTCGGGGTTGCAGGGGCCCAGCTTGTTGCTGCAGCTGCTCTTGCGGCTGTGGCCATCGTTAGCCACGTGGGCCAGCGGGTCGGAGCGGATCAGGTACCTGCGGGGCACAGCCCGGTTACGCCGCTGGGACCCCTCCCCGGTTTTCCCATGGCAGGAGGGAACTGTGCAACCCCTAAATGGGGGTCTGGCCCATCCTCAAGGCCGGGACATGCGGGGATGCCCCACAGCGCTGTGCTGGGAGCTGCTGCTCGCGGCGGTGCGGCAGCTGTTAAAATAACGAGGAGTTATCGCTCCTGGCGCTGCACAGTGGCGAAAGCCAGGGGAAAAGCTCCGCGCTGGAGCAGTGGTGAGCGAAGGGCTGGGGCGGTTTGGGCACGGCTCAGGAACACGGGGAGGGGGAACGGCCTGGGAAGGAGGCAAAACCCGCAGGTCTCTACGAGAAATCACAGCAGGCAATGCAATGGGGGCAGCCCCCAGCGAGGGGGCAGGTCTGGGGGCACGGGGAGCACTCCTGCCTTGGGGGGGAAGCCCAGCTGAGTGGCTCCGTGTCCCTGGGGCCGCGGGCGGGCGGGGACAGCACCTACACGATGTCGTTGAGCTCCAGCCGTGTGTCCGGGGGGGGATTGATCAGGACGTAGGACAAGGTGTTCTGGTGGTCGTTCATCTCGTCTGCGAGAGGAGGGGAAAGGGCTGGTGAGGGACGCCCCGACGGCCGCTCTGATGAACACCCCGGTGGCCCTTGCTCCTGCAGCCCCGCTGCAGCGTCCCCAAGAAGCTGGCTCTGAGGGGTCACAGCTCATCCCCAAGGACAGCAAATCAGTCCCTTTATGGAGGGAGGCCATGGGCAACAGCGTTGCTGCTAGGAGAGCATCACTGCCACCTCCCTCCGTGCCTCCCCAGCCGCTCCCCCACCACAGCATAGCCCAGGGGACTGGCAGACGTAATTCTTCAAAATCCCCACTCCCCCCCCCCAAAAAAAAAGTAAGATGTCTTACCTTGGTTTAGTGCAAAAAAGGGAACAGGTTAGTCTTGCCACGTTAGGTATAGCGCAACAACTCCAACCACCGGGTCAGGGCAGCCAAACCCCCCCCTGGGCCGCTCGAACGCTCTGCCCACTTCTCCCCTTCTTGAATTACTTAATTTAGCATAATCCAGCAAGAGGATTTAGTTCAACGATTGCTTCTTTCTCCTGCCCAAGGGAAACCGTCTCTGTCGAGTTTCAGAGCCATCGATGCCATTCAGGGATGGCTCCAAAGTACGGTCATCTCCTGGGGGGGCTCGGGGCCACTGAGAGCTGCACCCATGGGTGCTGCGCGGGGCGAACGGGCGACCTCGAGGCCAAGGGTGGCCCTGCGCTTTCCGAAATAGCTGAGAACAAGATCATGGGTGAAATGAATGGGGGTGCAAGGCTGCGGGCGGCCAGGGAGGGGCTGGAAGCTGCGACAAATAACACCATTTACAGACTGAGTGACCGGGTGCAGATGGACAGGATGGAGAGGGGACGGACAGACGGACACCAGGGGCAGCACGATGAGCGCGGTAGGACACCAGCTCGCTGCAAGGCTTGTCACTGGGACACCAGCTCGCTGCAAGGCTTGTCACTGGGACACCTCTCTGGGCTATCAGAAAGGCCCCTGTGAGCAGCATCGGTGCACGCCAGCTGTTTGCTGATCTCGGACAAATGGAGCTCGGTTTGGTGGGCAGCGGGACCAGGGACCGGCTGCCAGGACAGGCGTTAACTCGGGGCTTCTCCCTGTGACCTGCCCTGCCGCTCCCACCAGCCCGTCCCTGCTGTCCCCCTGCCCCGGCCGCGATCCGGAGCAGATCCCCCGGTCAAAGGCTGAGCTGCCACACGGCAGGACACGGGCCGAGTCCCCTGCCATAACAGTGCCCGCAGGCGCACGATCGCCCCGGGCACGGCGGGGTGGCCAAGCCAGCCTGTGGGCGAGGAGTACCGCTGCTCTTCGGTGGGGTGAAACCTCTGAAGTGGGGCTTTTCTCCAGCCCTGAGATGAGCCACAGCAGCCACCTAGCCTGGCACCCCGGAGAGGGATGCAAACGGGTCCCCCCCCGGCCTGCCTTTGCCATGCGTTTGGCCAGGGCATGTCCAGATGGACGCCGGGGCATCCCTGTGGCTGGACCGCGCTGCTACCGCACACGGAGGAGCTCGCAGGGGGACACGAGACCCTCGGTTTGCTGCTCAGACACCTCCCTGGCACCTCTGAGGCCACAGAAGGTGCCGCAGCCGGCGGAGGACTGGGACCGCCCGCAGGGAGATGCTGTGCGGGACCCCCCGACCTGTGCCGGGGTGCCCAGCCCCAGGTGCCGGCCGGTCCCTGGAGCCGCTGGAGAGCTTTGGCCATCCTAGTGCTCAGCCTTACAGCGAGGTGGGGACAGGGGGTGGCAATGCTGGGGAGCGGGTGGCACACAGACCCCGGGACCCGACGGGAGACACGGGGGTTTGCCATGACGGGGGGGAGGCGGGGAAGGGCCCTGGCTCGCGGCAGGTTTCCCTGCTCCATGGAAGCACCTTTTCCTGACCCCCATGCAGCTGAGCCAGGCACTGCTAAGCCCACCAAGTATATTGCCATACACGGCACAGCGGCAGGGCTCAGCCCAGCAGCACCCTCCAGCAATTTGGGGTTTTTTTGGGGGGGAAGCTAGCGCTGAGCTCCAGCTCCCACCCCCACGCAGCCCCCGGCAGCGATGCCGCCGCGTCAGATGTTCACCCGTGGGGTCTCCTGGCTTAGCAGGGAGTGAACTGATGGTGCTGGGCCCCTCTGCGGCAGGACACGGGCTCTCACTCGGTCCCAGCTCTTCTGCGGGAGGGGGAGATACCAGCGGGGTCTGAGCTCTGCCCAGCACCCGCCGGCCAGCTGGCAATATACTCTGCTGTTGTGGGGCTTCCATGAGCCCCAGCGGGGGCTGCTTCTCTGATGAAGGACACAGTTCATAGGAAAACGCCAACTTTTCACCTTAAGCACGGGCTAGTGAAGCCCAAAATACAGCTGAGTCGGGCTACTGCTAATCTCTAGGCTGCTGCAGTAAAAGGGGCCTCTCCAGCGCACTTTACGCCCCTGCGTAAAGGTGTAAATGGTGCAGTAACCCCGCAGCTCCCGCAGACGCCAACAAGGTGCCCCGGGGCATCTGCAGCACGGGCGGCGCTTGCAGCCTCTGCTGCTGCCTCGCGCCGAGCCCAGCACCTCCCCGGTCAGAAAACAGGGTCTGCGAACGCTAGAGAGTTGGCCAGCGGCACAAGCCAAGGATTGCGAAGGGCTTTCCAAGCGCTGCCTTGCCCTGAGCTGTGGCTGACCCACAGGCAGCTGAGAGGCGAAGGGGCCAGGGCAGCAGCTCCGGCATCACCTTGCAGCACACACCAGCAGCTCCGCTGCGCTTGGCCTCCCGCGAATCCCCTCCTCGAATTGCCACTGGCTTCACAGACCAAAACCGACTTGAAAGCAAAGGAGGGAGGGGTTTTTTTAACAACAGGGCTGTGATTTCCCCTGTGAGAATTCAGCTTAGAATTCAGAAAAGTGTCCCTCAGGTTTTTATCTCCGTGACTTTACCAAGCCCTGCGTTTGCACCGCCGTTGCAGGATGGCCTTTTTGTTTTCCAATACCACCCAACAAATTAGTGCTTGAAAGGCTCGGGTATCTAAGGTGAAAACCGGCAAGGGTGTGGATTGGGCTTAGCTGGCATGATCTTGTTGTACGCTGCACGCCGTGAGTCACGCGGGACTCCCAGGGAAAGGGAATTACCTTGCAAATATCCCAGGTTTACCCGATTCATCACATCACTGGCTGTTAAATTTGCTACATCCTCTACAGAACATACAGGGAAAGGCACAGACATAAACAGAGAGAGAGAGAGAGGTCAGCAAGCCATGATTCGGCAAATATCAGAGACGAGCTCCTCCACTGCAGCAATAAAATGAGCAAAAGAAAAAGAAAAGGGGGACAAGGCAGAGCAACGTGTTCTTCCAAAACGCCACGGGTGTCCAGACACTGACGGTGACACACGGTGACAACACACTGTCCCGGGCACAGCCGGCCGCAGAGGTGCTGCAGGGGCCGGGGAGATGCCGGACGCCCCGCTGTGCCCAACGCCCCGGTCCCGGCCAGGCATTGCCCTCCCGCCCCGACGGGAGACGGGTCCTGCACCCCCCCGCTGCCTCTTCGCTTGCCGGAGCTCCCCCAGTTTGCTCCAGCCAAAATTTGCCGGATGGGCCAGGCGAAGGATGCAAACTGACGCTAACCCAGCCAGCGGTGCCCCGAGCACCCCGGTTGCAGGGCGGCCCCTTGGGACCCTCAGCCAAGGCCGTTCCGGCGGGGAAGCTGCCTCCGCCTCAGCCTCTGCCTGCGCTTGCAGGGATGCCACGCTGTGGCCTGCCCTCAGCGGCACACGCTGCCGGCAGCTCTTGCGTAGGGTGCACGGGCTGTGCTTCGGGTGCACCCTGTTTCCCAGCTTCCCGTGCCTGGCAGCTGTGTAAGAGGCAGCGAATGCCATCGGCCGTGCTCCAGACTCTGCGACAGAGCTGCAGGGAGCTGGAAGTCCCTCAGAAAAAGCAGCAGAAACTTCTGGGACCAGTAATGTAGGAAAAAAACGAGAGCAGGGGATACACCGCTGCAAGCAGTGGCCTGGCACGCCCTGCATCCCCCCTGTCCTACCGCAAGCCAGACCCCCTGCCTCCCTCCCCGCGGAGGCCGGCTGATGCCCACAGCCAGCTCATTTGCCCTCCACTCCAAACTCCCTCCTGCGCTGCATTTCTTTACGTTTTCTCCTCCTCTTTCACGTGCCTAAAGGGCTGCGAGGGAGAAGCCAAGATGGGAGAGGAGAAATCCCCCCCCCCCCGCCTCCTGAAATCGGCTCCCGTCCCAGCCGGGGCGCAGTGCCAGCGTGGGTGCGGGCAGGGGCCGGCGCAGGGCGGACGGACGCTCTTCGAGGATGGAGCAAACAGGCAGCAGCACAGAATGGCTTAAAAGAAAGAAAGGAAGAAAAGAAAAAGAAAAAACCAAACCAAACCAAACAAACCAAGGAAGCTGTGGGCTACAGACTTTGTCGTAACCAAGGGGTGGGGAATCGTCCGGAGGGAACACAGACGCCAGCACCGACGGGCAGGTGAGAAGCTTCACGAGAAATGTGGCTGCACGGAGGGACCCTGAGCGCTGTGGACGTCCCGGGGCCATGCGGGCTCATCACAGCCGGAGACGCTATAGTTTCACACGCAATGAAGCAAACCACTCAGCCCTGTAGCTACCGAAATGTTTTCCATTGAAGAGTTTTATGAAGGATTAAAGTCTATAACAAAAGGGGTTTGCGCCAGCTGACGGGGCTTCACCTCTCCCTGCCGCACTCGGGGGGCTCTCGGGCAGAAGGGTTTTGCTGGCTTGGAGTCAGCGTGTCCTGAACCACCATTTCTGCACGGCCAGAAAGCCGGGGGCGAGCGGGGCATTGCGCCGAAGGCTGCACGGCAGCGCTCGGTCCAGCTGCAGGCAGAAGGGACAGAGTTACTCTGCCGCTACAAACTCCTGCCTGGCCCCGTCCCAGAGCCCCGGCACGGGGGTGGCTGCCCGCAGTCGGCCGGGGGACGGCAGGCGAGGGGGCTCTGCGCTGCGGGACCCCAGCCTTGAACGCGCTCGTCTGCAGAAGCACAAGCAAGCCAGGGAATGAGGCACCACTTGGAGCCGGGCCTGGCAGCACCTGCGGGGTTAGGCTTGGCTTGGGGTTAGGCTTGGCACGGGGTTAGGCTTGGCGCGGGGTTAAGCTCGGCTTGGGGTTAGGCTCGGCACAGGGTTACCTGAGGAGCCCGCGAGCGGGATGCATCACCGCAGAGAAGCGCAACCGAACGGCACTTACCGTACCCGGTTGTGGGCAAGCCCAGGTGCTTCATACGGTTTTTGACGAGCTCGGAAAGCTCCTGCCTCTCGGAGCGCCGGTACAGGCTGAGGCGCTGCTGGCTGATCCACTCGGCTGTCTTGCTGGAGTGCTTGTTGCCCTTCCTGCTCAGCCGGCGCGCCCATTGCATGCTCTTGCGCCGCAGCAGCGGGTGCTCAGACTGGTCGCTGGAGCAGGAGTTCCTGTGGTGGCCGGTCTTGATGCCCCAGTGCTCCTTGACGTCCTTTGTGTCCTCGCAGTCCTCGACGTTGATTGAGATCTGTGACTGGAAGCCCAGCAGGTCACGGGGGGCGAGGGGGAGCCAAAAAGAGCCTGTCCTGCCTCTGATGGGCTGGGATCTCTCCCGTGGGATGGCATCCTTCCTCTGACCCGCACGCACTCTCCCAGCACATCGTCTCTGTAGTGCTAAAACTGCCTGGCCGGCAGATTTGGAAGGAGCACTGTCGTGGGGAGTCTAACGGGCCCCTGACACCTCTCATGACTATCTCTGGGCTGCCCAAGGGACAGCCGTGCCCTTGTCTCCCTCTCTTTCACCTTACGGCAGACATGCTGCCGCATCTCCAATACAGTAATCCCCACTGGTGAGCAGGAATTTATTAATAAAGCAGTTTAAAGCATCTCTAAGAAAGAGGTGGATTGCATTTAATTAAATGTCAACTTTCGGCTCCCTGTAGCTGCTTCCTACAAAGCTAACAACTGAAGGTATTTAGAGCGGAGCCTGGCTCACTCCCCTGCCCCTTATCCCAGCTAATTACACTTCAGGGTGCCGAGGACTTTTGTCTTCCCAGACCGCTGAGGCTCAGCCGGCATCGCCCTTCCACGGGGACAGGCAGCGCCGTGCCGGCACCAGAGGTGACAGCCGGCACAAGTGGCTCTCGGTGGCCGGAGGAGCCGCTGGCCTGAGCCAGGCCAGCGCTTGCCCATGGGTCCGGGTCGGGGGGACCAGGAGGCAGCGCTGACAGCCAGGGTAATGCCCGGCAGCCGGATGCGAGCGGCACTCACCTGCGCTCTGATGTCGTGGGGCTGCAGCGGGGGAAAAGGAAGGAAAAATAAAGTGTCAGCCCAGCAAACGAGCAGCCCTGCTGTGCCACATCCCCCCCGCTCCCCGGGGACTCGGTGCCATGCGGCACCGCAGAGCTGTGCCGAGAAAATCCCCCCGCCTGCCCACAGCCAGGCTGCTGCCCGGAGAGACGGGCAGTTACACCGGGCCAGTTTACTCGGCCGGAGAACCAGGACACTGCCACCATAACGCAGACGCGGGGCCGCTAACGAAGCGAAGGCAGAGCTTCTCCTCCCCTCACGCCAACCACCGCTGCTGCAACCAGGTCCAAGGGGCCTCATGGACCCGGCCAGCCTCAGAGACCGCATCTCTGCCCGGCAGCGATGCTCGGCTGGGACCCCCAGCAGCTCCCGGCACACGCCACCGCCATGCCCCTACCTCGGAGGTTGCGAACATGTGCGACTCTGTCCTGTAAATCCCAATGGGAATCTCCGCGCTGGAGGAGCAGAGCTTCTGGAAAAGCCGGCCGTACGTCCGGATCCACAGGTCGTCTTCAGTGATCTTCATCTGAGCAACAGAGGACAAACATCAACAGCCCTGTGCCGTGCAGAGCCCGCTGAGGAGCACGGCAGGGCTGCTCCTGAGCTTCCCCCAGCTCAGCCACGTCAGTCCCAAAAGTGAGCCGGACTCCACAAAAAGACCAGGGGCAATTTCCGACCCCAGCCTTCAGAACGGGGACTTTGGTCCTTGGTAGCTCTCAGGCTTTTGGGCTCTTGGTAGCGCTGAGGTTCCCCACACGCAACGCAGGGGAGCGATGACCTGGCATGTTCTGCCTGGTGTTGTTTCCCCTCTGATTCCCCAGAAGAGAGGAACCCTCCACCCCCATGCACAGGGTGACAGATCCCACCAGATCCACGATGGCTTGGCCCAATGGTTTCAACCCACGGGGACTTGGCACCTACCGCACAGAGGTAGCCGGAGCCCGGCGTGGTGTCGAGACCCAGCAGCAACCGAGTGATGGTGATCATGTAGTCCTTCACGAACGACTGGGGGGAGACATTTGGGCAGGAAGCCGGGGAAAAGGTTTGCTCAGTTATTCACTGGGAGACGCAAAGGTGCGGCTGCACCTGCAGTGGTGCATCACCCAGAGCCCATCAGGGACACCCCCCTGGGGTGCTCCAGCCCATGCCACCAGCTGCAGCCATGCGGGGGGCTCCCCGCGGCCCCTCGCCGAGGGTTCTCACCTGGTAGAGCAGCGTGTCCAGCATGCTGATGCTGAAGACCCTCCCGGCTGCAAAGGGCAGCCGGAACATGAAGGCCAGGTTGGAGCCGTTCTCTCGCTCTTTCTGGAAGAGGAAGGGGAGATGTCAGCGCCCGCGGGGCCTCAGTCACCTCCTTGCAGGGCACTTTCACATGCCCCAGTGTCTGGTTCAGGGGTATTTTCTCCCTTGTCACATCTGTCTCAGCACAGTGACCCCCCTGCTCGCATACTGCAGTCACAGCATGAAACCTGATTCGGAGGTGCCGTGTGCCCAGCACAGCAGTAGGTAAAGCAGCACAAACTCCAGCCACCGCATAAACACACAAACACATAGAAGGAGGTAGGTAGTCCAAAGATCAACTGCCCACATATTTGTCTGCTGCAGGTTATCGCGGGTAGATGCACACTAACTAGGGTAGCTACAGCCTGCAGAAGAGCACAGGACCTCGAGGAGCTCCAGTGTAGTCACTCTCAGCATTGACTTCCCAAGGGAAGACCTTCTCTTACCTTTTCTAGCTTGGAAAGGGCAAGAGAGTAACTGTCCTTTGCTCTGAACTGCATGAACCTCATGTTGGAGGGGTGGGTCAGCTCTGTGATAATGCTGAGGCTGGGGAAGAGCCTGCAATGGAAAGAGACCTGTTGTCCTGCAGCTCACTCAGAAGTGAGAGGACTCCCTGCATTTAAACCTGAGGAAGACCAAAACCATCCCTGTGCCTGTCTGAGGTCAGAAATAGTCGATTAGACGCTGTTTCCTAGAGCGAGCCCAACTGCAGATGTGTCCCACTGCCCGCAGCCACCACCCCAGCCACCGGCACCCTCCCCAATCTCGTCTTCAGCAGAGGTAAGTGGCCGTGACGGAGCCAGGGCAGCAGTCACCCCTCACCTGAACATGGTCTGGACGTTGACAATCGTCTTTGCATCCGCCATGTAGTCCTCCTCGGCGCTCATCGTGCTCTCCTTGTCCACAACCACCAGGTTGTCGGCGTAGATGATGCCACACTGCAGCAAGCTGTCCAGGCTGGGCAGTTCCCAAAGAGAAGAGCGCAGGGTCAGCCCTTGGAAACGACACAGGGAAGCAGCACGCTGCGATGCACAGCGTTACAGCAAGCCCAGGCTGCTCCCAACCACCAGCTCTTCACCTGCTCCCATCTACCGGGGGGTTCAACAGCCCGAGAAGCCAAGGGTGGGCTCAGCTCTACGCTACCAACCCTGGGGCTTCTCATGGGATGACCCAAAAGTCTGGGCTGGGGTAAATGCAACACATTTAGGCATCACTGTGAGTAACAACGGCCACATGTGGAAGCACCTACTTGTCGATCGTGCCCTCCATGTAGTAAACCATGGGGAAACAACAGATGGCTTCCAGAAAGTGGTGCTCGGGCCTGGAGGAAGAGCAACAGAGAGCAAGGTGGTTCAGCAAGTCCACGGGGCAAAGATAGTCACAGGAGTCCCCAGGGCCAGCATCAGCCAAGGTACCCAACGGTGGCACTGCCATTCCCCCACGCTCCCATCCCCGCAGTACGAAACGCCCATGAAAACACAGGGGAGGGATCGGTGCGATGGAAAACATCTGCGGAAAAGTACTTGCTTGTTGTCCAGCAGCAACACAATTGGGTTCAACTCTTTGCGGGACCGATAGTATGCACGAAGGGGGACGATGAAGTTATACAGTCCGTTCCCCGCCGTCTCCGCCGAAACGATAATCAGTTTGTTCTTAAACCCGTAGGCTTTGGCATCTTCAAAGCTGTTGTGCTTGCAGCCCTGCGCGGTGGAAGGCAGTGGGGGACTCAGTGCGCGGCTGTCGCCCGCCCGCCGTCCCGCTCCCGGGGGGCTGCGGCCCCTGCGCGGCCGCCTGCAGCCCCCTCGTACCTTGTCCAGCCTCAGGCAGCAGAAAGGGGCTTTCTCGGGTAAAAGGTGGCACAGAGTCGGGGAGCTCCCAATGTAGGGGGAGTTTGGTGGGTAGCCCTTCACGTACCTGCAGCAGAGAGAAAATCCAGCAGTGTGAGGACACGTGGCGAGCTTTCCACATCGCAACACTCAGACGCTGGGAAAAACGTTTAAAAGCAGCAGACCCAGGGCTCAAGCACACCACTGGCGAATTCTTTGCAAAACTCTCCTGCAGCAGCTGGAAATTTTCCAAAATACACACATTTAGGAATATTCTTTGCTATGCAAAGGGTCATAAGATTGCGAATAGGCAATGTTCCCAGCACCGATGGAGAAGGCAGCAGATAGGACCATCGAGCACAGTTGAAGGGAGAGAGGGCAGAGAGAGGCAATGCTGAGCCATCTAAAGCAGCAAAAACACTCATGGTCCATTTTTAGAGTTTGTTTTGGTGAACAGATATTTTAAAACATCACCATTTGTATTTTTGATGGAACCAGAAGCAGAAATTCGGGAAGTTCCCCACATCGCTGTGACAGCATCCAAACAGGCAACCAGTAAAGCGAGCGCTTATCTGGCTGTCATAAATTAACAAACAGCTTTAAAGCTGCAGTAAATATTTATTTTGTATTTTTTATTTGTGTGCAATGGAGGATAGGATCCTCTTCACGTTGGTGAGCGGAGGGAGGCGAGAGGACTGAGGGAACAACCCTGCCCATCCCCAGCAGTGTTTGGCTCAGTGCAACTTCGCTGATACCCAGAGGAGACTTCTTCAAAGCAGCCCAAAAGGCCTAAGGCCAAGTGGGGATTGCCCATGTTACAGACATTGCTGTGCTCAGAAAAAGCCGAGAGGGCTCAGCCTGAGCATCCCTCAGGCACCATTGAACGCCCATCATTTACAACGGTCCCCGTCTCTGATACGAGGGACGGCTTGACCGAAGGCGGGCGACTCACTCCACAACCGCCGACCCCTCCTCGTCTGACTGCGTCATCTCATCTTCCGACTGGTCGCTGAGCAGGTCGCAGGGCAGCAAGGACGAGGTGTCGGCCAGCTCGAGGACGGGCGCGATGCTGGGCCGGCGGTTGCCCGAGCCGTTCTCTGCCGGCAGCGCCAGCTTGCTGCTGTTAGCGGGGCGGCACTCCGTGTTTTGCAGGTCCATGGCTACTGTACCTGGACACGGTGGGGAGGGGAGCACAGCAAACACGCTATAAGGAGGTGAAGAGAGCCGCCTCAGCAAAGCATCGCGCCCTCGGGCCCTGCACAGGGACGAGGCGGAACGCACGGGGCCGTGCACCGTGCCTGTTGAATACAACCCAGATGAAGCTAAACCATTCGCGGGCAGGGGGAGCGCAGGCAAAGCACCCACCAGCGACCTCCGCCCGGGCATCGCTGCATGGAGCATCGCCCTGCAGTGGGTGGGTGCGGGCTGCTGGCCCCGGGAGCATCACCCTCCCCGTGCCCCAGCTGTGGCCGCCTCCTGCTGAGGCTCTCATCTGAGTCTTGCCCAAACAGCGACTTTCAGATGGTCAGGAACGCGGGGAGTTTCCCAGCACGCGAAGCCCACGTGCTGGGCTCGCCGAGCACCATTGCCCTGCTTGCACTCGCGCGATTTCTCTCCCTCTCGTTTCTCTTTGCCAAAGGTCCCTCTGCGAACAAGCCACATAACAAGAACACCGACAAACGCTGTTCAGCAAAGTGCTTTGTGGCTTGCTGGGGGATAATCTATGCAAATTGCTGCTCGTGAGTACAAATGCATAAATTATTTGCCTGAAATAATACAATCTGCTCGTGTAGCGCAGCCTCCCCAAGACTCGCTCTCCCCAGATCAAGCTGGAAGTAATGACTCATGGTATTTTTTATTTGTGAAAATGCACCACTCGCTGCAGAGCAAACTATGCTCTTCGTTGGGCTGTGAATCATAAACGTGATTTAGGATGCAGCTAACAGCATTTATTCTTCCAGCCAGGGCTTGAGGGATTTATGCAAATACAGTTAATGATAGTGGACATCACAAGCTTTAATAATGATATTTGAGCTTGCTGAGAGCACCCAGCGTACAAGGAGCAGTGTGTATTTTACTGGCGAGGCGACCGGGACAAGGGTTGGAAAGGGATTTTCAGTGGCTCCCAGCAACACCCAGGTGGGGGACATGGCAAGGAGTTTGCAAAAAGCAAAGTAAAATAAAACCAACCCTGGGGAAGGAGCCAGAACGGCGTCTGCAGGACCCTACCCTGCCCTCCTGGGGAGACCCGCTCCCCCCGCCCCGCCGAGGCCACGCCGACTCACCCATGCTGGCGATGATGCTGTGCACAGGCAGGCGGGACGGGCCGTCATAGGTGCCTCTCCCCGCAAAGCCCTTCTTCTTCTGCTTCTCCTCCT
Source organism: Ciconia boyciana (assembly GCF_034638445.1). Lineage (NCBI taxonomy): Eukaryota > Metazoa > Chordata > Aves > Ciconiiformes > Ciconiidae > Ciconia > Ciconia boyciana. The sequence continues at coordinate 3,010,394 of NC_132951.1, read as the reverse complement.
GCTTGAAGATGAAGGCAGAGTTCTCCTCCTTGGTGATGTTGATGTAGAAGCAGGTGTCGGACGCTGCCATGATGTGCCGCGGGCCGGGGTTCAGCAGGATGCTTTTGTTCTCCTCCCTCCGGATGCCGATCAGGCAGACGCCGTACCTGTGCCGGGAGCACGACGTGGGCATTCACAGCTGGAGGAAAGTCCCTTCAGGGCTTTGTCCCTGCACAAAGGACCTCGCAGCACCCTCCAGCCCCAGCCCCGAGCCCCCAGGGACGCAGACGGGCAGATACACCCTGCCCACCCCTGCCCCTCGCCCCCCTGCCCTCACTTCTTGTGCGCGTGGAAGGCGGCGTAGGTGAAGCTCTTCCCCTCGTACTCCATGAAGAACTTGCTGTCGCCCATCCGGATATGGTAGACCTCGTTGCCCGAGCAGCGCCCGTACATCCGCTGCCACTGCTCCGGGGACTCCTGGCCCTCCCTGCAATGACAGCAGCAGCGTGCTGGGACAGGACCCCCGCCACGGTGCTGGAATGGGACCCCCAACACGGTGCTGGGACGGGACCCCTCCATTGTGCCAGGATGGGACCCTCCTTGTGCCGGGATGGGACCACCCCGGTGCCGGCACAGACCCCGGCACGCCAGCCAGCTCCCGGGGCAGAGCTGCACGGCGGGAGTGCCAACAAGCGCTGAAGCTGCCTTTTAGACCAACAGGAGTGAGGTTATGGCGAGGTGTTTCCACGAGCTGTCGGTGTTTGCAGGCTGAGGACGAGCTCGTTTTCATTTCTGATTTTAAGTGCCTTTTTATTTAACGAGGGCTCCCAGGGGACACGGAGGCAGGGTTCAGAGCCCGTGTCGGCAAACAGCTCCGAGTGTGGGGCGAGAGTCCTCTGGGAAGGATGTTTCGTAACTCTTTTGATGTCACGTTACCCAGAATTCAGACATTTCTGACTGGCCAAGGGGTGCAGGACCCACACCACCGCTTTCCCGGGCCGGTGGAGCTCCTTCCAGCTGTGCTTTACATAAACCCGCCAAACAGCCTGCAGGGTGCGGGTTTGCACGGGCTGTGAATTAACCCTCCCTCCAGCAGGATCACGCCAGTATAAAGAAGACATTTTTATTCCCAGTCTCTGGGAAGGCGGCGTTGGCCAGCTCATCTGCACTGGTGTTTTCCCCCTACAATATTGGCTTTTGCTCCCCACCTGGCTGGGGGTCCCAGGTCCCACTGTGCTTCCCCAGACCCCCACCAGACCCCCTGGGCCCAGAGCCCCCACCACCAGCTCGGCCATCCCTCCATCCTCGGGCTGGGGCGGCGAAGGCGAGGGCAGGCAGGGGCAGGCAGGGCAGGCAGGGCAGCGGGCAGGGGCAGGCAGGGCAGCGGGCAGGGGCAGGCAGCACTCACTGGCCGCGGGAGGTGTGCACCAGCAGCGTGATGAGGGTGGAGGTGGCCGGGCAGACACAGTTCAGCGCCAGCATGGCGTATTTGCACTCCTCTTCGCAGACGACGTGATCTGAAAGGCAGAGGGGACCATCACGGTGGGGAGGGGGAAGGCCGGGTTCCTCGGCCAGTGGTGCACGGGGATGCGGTAATTTTGGGGTGGTGTCGGAGGCTGGGTGCTCCCTCCTTCTACCAGTCCAGAAGGGCTTTCAGCCAACCAACAACCCATGGGAAACACCATGAATGGGATTAATGCAGGCAGGAAAAGAGGGATGCAGGCTGGAAACCAGCCAGATGGCCACCAGCCCACCGAGGCCACCGCTGCCGCGTCCGCAGGGACACACACTGAGGCACACATGGGACTGGAGCTCTCCCCCGGCCCCAGGCGCGTTGCTGCAGACTTTAGTGATAAAGGGGGTGGCAGCCCTAAAATATCTTCCAGCAATCAGGAGGAGTCTCAGCACCCGGTCACGGACCCCTCCGAGGTGGAAACACTGCTGGAAACATCCATGATGGCAGGTAAGACAGTCCAGAGCAGAGAAGCGAGCAGTGCTGCCTGCTGCCGCACAGCCCCTCCGACTCACCAGCAAACTTGACGTGAAACTTGTTCTCAGGCTTTAAGATCTGAACATAGAGAGGACAATTTGGAGCAAAATCTTTCACAGCCCAGGCTCTCAGGATGGTCTGGTGGTCCTAGCCGAGGAGAAGAGCAAGAGGTACTTGTCTGATGGCTTATTTTCCGCAATGCTTCTACGCCCGGGCTGAACTGCAAAGCACCCAGCCACCGCAGAGACACAGGGCAAGGGCTCCTCTAACACCCACTGCTAACGGGGGATAACATCCCTCCCCTGCTCCCCAACACCCAGCACCGATGGGAAACTGCGACAGCAGACGGAAGGTGAGCCCGCAGGGGCTCAGCCGGCGGCATGCTGCCGTGTGTCCCTGCGCTGTCCCCACGTCACCTCTGTGTTTCTCTGTGGTCACTGCCTGCCCACAGGGACCCTTCGGCTGCTCCGTTCCAAGCAGGAGTGCCAAGTGCCGAAGGAGGGGAGGGCCAGGCAGCAGGGAGGGAGCGTGGCACCCTCTGCTCCGCACAGTAGCACCTGCAGAAAAGACCCCTCTGGTGGGGCCGCATGGGCTCAGGACAGCACGGGCAGACAGGAGCCACCGCCACAGCACCGGCAGCATCCCTGGCACCGGCCGGCAGCAAGAGCTGTCACTGCTGCCGCCGCCTCCCTCTCCCATGGCTCCAAAACGAAGATCTTCCCAGCAAAGTCCCTGCCCAGGCTGGGGTAAGATTGCGTTAGGCGAGGAGGTTTTGGGGTGAGCTGCCCCAGGGCTCGCGGGGTGCCCAGCCTGTGTGGGGGCCCAGGGGACAGAGCTCAGCACTTGAACCCCATGCTCTCGCCCCGGCTGCCTCCCAGAACGCTCCTGTGCTGTGCAGAGGCAAGATGCAGCAATCACCCCGGTCCCTTCTGGCCTGAGAAATGAATAATCTCCGACCGTGTCATCCCCCAGGCCTGGCTTACCGCCGCGGTGCGGTCCACCTCGTTTCGGCTGCTGAGAATGAAGCAGGCTTCTCCGTTGTCCATCCTGTAAACAGAGAGCAGCAAATTGCATGGGCCAGCAACGCCAGGCATCTGCCTGTACCAGCCAGGGCACTGCCAGCCCCCTCCGAGACCCCAGCAAAGGCATGCAGGGACGCCCATCGTCATGCATCTGGGCTGACATTACTGGGGACCCTCCTCTGCGGCTCCAAGGCCCGCGGGCAGCTCAGCAGCGCGGCAGGACCGGCCTCGCCGTGGATGTGCAGCGTGTCCCTCTGCTCACTTGGCTCTCATGAGGTCCTGGTCCTTCAGTGCAGAGCCCTGGAGGTAGATCACTCGCTGCGACCACAGAGGGATCTGCAGGACCCGCCGCACCTGGATATCCATCTCTGTTGGGCAAAGTATCACCACGTAGTAGTCCTGAAAGAGAGAGGCTCGCATGGGTCGGCAGGCTGGCGGTCCCACGCACGCCTGCTGCAGCGAGCTGAGAAATGGGGTTTTGCTGCCTGAGCAAACAGCTCCTCTGGGGCTTCTGATATTTGTTCCCACGTGTGACCCCCCCTGCCCCTGCTCTAGGGCCCTGCAAGGGTCTTGGAAAACACATCAGCAGCTTCACCACTCCGTTCTGCATAACGAAGCCAATGCAGGCACATCTGCATGCCCACAGCAAAGTGGAGCCTCTTGCAGCTACAGAAACAAGCAGGATTTTAAAGCTTGAATGTGTGGAATCAAGGCTGGGCAATGGTAATGAAAAGTACGCGAGTGTTGGAATGAAACGCACATCTGAAACACGTCTGTGATGGTCTCGTCCTGGGGAGATGGAAAGGCACAGTCGTTTGCTTGAAGATCTCTTATTACGTAGGGACACTCCAGTTAGAGCTGGGTAAATCCCACTGAGGTTTAGCAATTACATGTTCTGTTTCTGTCTGCGATTGTTCATTCAGTAAAGACACCCTCAAATCGAGAAAAGTCCCTCCGGTCCCTCTCCAGTGCTGTGACAGGCCTGGCCAGGAAACGGGGTGGATCAGGCAGAGAGAGCCCCACGGCTGAGATGGCAAAGTGAGGTGGCCACAGGGTACCACTTGTCACCTCTCCTCGGCCAGTTGTGGATGCGCTTTCCGGTGCTGGGCTGGATGGTTTTTACCTCATTCTTTGCCACATCCACCGTAGCTGGGCAGGGCACTCACCGCCAGCAGCGACCCGGCCGTGCCCAGCAAGGCTGCGAGCCCAGCAAGGGCAAGTGCTGACCAAGCACATGAGAACACGCCTGGTCCTCACCTGCAGGCGCGGGTGGGCGTAAAACTCGTTGAGGAAGTCCATGAGGAGATCAATCTTGAGGGAGCTGACACAAAGGACAACGTGTTTCTCCGTCTGGGCACGGTGACGGCTGTAATTGCCTCCCGACTTCTGCCGCTCCATCCACAGGTAGACGAGCTCCTCGAACTGAAAACAAAGGCAGAGAACTGATGTCCCCATCGGCGGGGCTGCCCGGGTGCAGGCTCTGCATCCCTCTCCATCCTCGGCCACATGGGTCTAACCTGGAGCGGCAGCACGACCAGGGCGACGCAAATCATTATCACGACGAGGAGCTGGGAAGGCCAGATCTTTGGTGTCACGTCTCCATAGCCCACGGTGGAAAAGGTGACGATACAGAAATAGAAGGACTTGAAGAGGGAGAGCTTCTCACCCGCTCTTTCTAAATGCTGGATGCCACAGGTCCTGAAGGGAGAAAGCACAATCACAGCGAGCGCTTCCCTGCCTGGGAGATGGGCAGTGCCCGTAGCTCCTGCTGAAGTCAGTGGGGAACCCTAGAAGGTGACTTACACCCATGTCCATGGAGGAAATTTGTCTGTAACACGCTGTCAGCATCAGCGGTGGATTTATGTCACCAACAGAAATGATTCAGCTAATGGCGCGTACAGATGAAGGAGTTAGTTTGATGTGGTTGCTCACCAAAGCAGCATGGAGAAGTCTAGGTCCCGGGTGATGGGTCATGATAAGACCATGCCATGGACAGCATGATGACCATCACCTGGGGGCTGCCCTTGCGTTGTAAAAAAGCAAAATGTGGCAGCAAGCAGCTGTCCCAGTAAGGCTCTGGGGGACTCAGCCCACAGGAAGGGCTCTCACTTATAGGGGGATGTGCTCCGGCAGGCGGGAGGCAGATCCCATCGCCCACGCCCGGCCCTGTGCCGCTGCCCTTGCAAAGCCGTGCCGCAGAGCCGCCTCGCTCCCCGTGGTTAGGCAGGCAGCGTAACGCCACAAACCTGCAGTTTCAAAGTCATCTTGCTAAACGCAAGTGTCACCTACGTCGTCCTGGAACCGAATTGTTCCTGCTGCATCCGCCAAGAAACACGTCCACGGCCCCAGCGGGCAGGAGGTGCCACGGGCAGGGAGCGCGGATGAGCTCCGAAATTGCATTAGTCATTCACAGCAGAAGAACATCTTTATTGCCAAAGACTCATGAGCCTAAAAGCTTCATTTCCTGTCCATTCAGCAACTTAATTGGTATTATATGCTTCAAATCCAGACCAAGGGAGCCAGAGGAAAATTCAAGAAGCCTAATTCAAAGCTAAGTACCCAGCGATGAGAACTGACTCGTTTATAGAGACGCCCTTGTTGTTGGCAATGCGTGGGGTAAAGGGCCCAGTTAATTAGCAGGAGCCCCAGTGGCCTATTACACAAATGAGCTCAGCGGCCGTGGTGACTTGGTGGGGAGGAAGAGCGCGGTCGGAGCCAGCGAGTGCAATGGGTCCTGGTGAAGGAGCTGTCACACACGTCCGAGCCCGCGTCCCCGCGGAAGCTGCTGTCCCTGCCCTTGGCCCTGCAGCACTCGCAGCCCTGCTCTGAGACTCGCGTGGCCGCATCACCCATCTCCCTCCGACAATGCCCTCATCCTCACACACGCCCGTTAAAAAGTTTCTGTTAAAATCATATAATTAGGGAGGATAATTAGTTTCTGAAATAGGAATTGATCTTCCCCAGTGTTCAGGGTGCTGGGGAATGAAGCAAGGCAGGGAGGAGCCCGGCGCCGGGGGGCTGGTGGTGCAGGGAGCCCTCCCAAAGCTCCAGCAGACGTGGCCGTGCCCCAGCCAAAGCCCATGGACACTCGTGGAAACCTGGGGCAGAGTCCTTGCCACAGCTCCCCCGATTCCAAAACTCAGCCCGAGGAACTGAGACTTGTCCCATTAGCAGAGAAAGGATGCCAAAGACTTGGGAGCTCAATCCGATCAGCAGCCCTGAACCGTTACGCTTTCTTCAGCGTGCACAAACCTCTCAGGCTGAAACATCAAGCTGGAGGACAGCACTTAATGGCAGAACCCCCTCCGGCTTCCCAAATCACCGCGTTACGTCCTGGCAGTGCCACCCCACCACAGCTGGGAAGGTCCCACGCCACCTCCCCCTCCTGTAAGCTCTGCAAGAGCCCGGCTCCGCCAGTCACCCCTGGGACGTGCAAAGCTGATTTCCCTGCACGAAGGAGGTGGCTGAGTGAAACGAAGAGCAACACTCACCCCGTGAAAACGAGACACAGGAGGGTGCAGATCAGAATGAGCACCTGGTTAAACATCGCAGACTGGGTCCTTTGTATGGCTCGGTGCAGGTCGTTCTGGGAAGAGAGGAGAGGACTCACCAGCTCGAGGAGGCTGAGGGTAAAGCACTCCTCCAGGTACCAGCTGCTGTCTTGCTGGCTCCAGCAATGCCCCCGCAGACGGAGGTCAGGCCAGAATTTGGCCCTTGAAAAGGGATGTGCATTTCTGCGAGCAGGTCTGGGCTCTGCTGCCAGGAGAGACAGCTCGAGCGGGCGTGTGGGAATGGCTGGAATATCTCGTCCTGCCAAAATACCATATCCCGGGGACAGCCGGAGGCCGTCCCTGTCAATACACAGCCAACAGAGTCAACGTGGCTCAGACACCGAAGGGCTCCTGCTCAGGTCCACAGCCCAGCATCACCAGCTGGCAAAGCCTCACCTCCCACCAACCCCGGCACGGCTGCACGCACTGAGCACCAAAAACCTGCCCGAGAGCCGGCGGCAGGCGAGGGCCCCCCACCCGGCCACGCTGCCCTTGGCATCCCCAGGGCAGAGGGACGCAGGGCGAAACGGGTGGGATGCATCCGGTCACTCACAATCATGTTCTCCAGGGCGTACTTGGCAAGCCAGCAGTTCAGAAACACAGGAATGAACAAATTCCGCAAAGGAGGCCAGAATATCTACAAAAGCAAGAGTTACTTGCAGAAAAATCCATGTTCTCTATCAGAAAAAGCTATAAAGAGCCAATTCGAACCCTGCTGGGAAGGATCCATCTCCAAACTAAGCACCGGGCTCTGCGAGGCTGCCACCGAAAGCGGCCCCGGTCCCCCGGCTGCTGTGAGCCAGGTGAAAACAGAGGATGGTTTTTGGGATAACGCTCCAGAGAAAGTAATTATATTAAAAAATATTGAAGAAAAAAATTTCCTGCCAGCTTCAAATAGTACTTGGCCAGACATCCATTTTTCTTTATTTCACCACCAAAACTACAGTACTTATTAAACTTAAAGCTGCTTTAAAATGTCACTGGGAAACACTCACCGTGATAATAAATGGCACTGTGTTGATCATCTCAAGGATGAACGAAATGCGAAAAATCTGTTCCCAGATGTTCCCCTGGGGAATTAAAAGCAAATAATAATTAAATAAGCTTAAAAATCTGCCAAATGACAATTAAAAAGCTCCCACTCTGCCACAGACCCTGCTAGATGGGGGAAGTATGCCAGAGCAGGCAGAAAGATGCTCCGGTTTGTCTGTGGGAGAGAGATGCAGCGCTGGTGGCAGACACGCTGGAGTCAGTAACTCCTTCCCAAACTATTCGGTCCTTTCTGCAGCCACGACGTCCCTCTGTCCATCGCTGCTGCTGCCCAAAGCCAGGGGACAACAACGCTTCGTACAAGGACAGAGAATGAGAGTGACTGATACGGATCGCTGGCACTCAGACCCGGTGGGTGACACAGGGTCTGAGTCTTTTCTGCCAACTGTCCCAGGGACACCGAGAAGACGCCATTTGTTAAGGTCACTTTTCTTGGCCATTTTAAGGGGCTTTGATCCAAAAGAGTCAGCCTGTGCCTCTCCCTGTCTGGCTTGGAGCGGTGCCTGCTACCTCCGGAGGCAGCAGACCTCGGCACAAGCAGGGGTCGTGCTGCCGAGCTCAGCTCCAGGTCCTCAACCTTAGGGAACTCAGCGTGCGTCAATCCGGCCCCCCATAAAAGCAGTGACCCTTTGTAAAACAAGTCTGAATGTAAAGGAAGGTGGAAAAAGAAGAGATCCCCCAGCTCTGCTCTGCCAAACACTTATCCAGCAGCCCAAGGGGGAATGAGAAAGGAAAACAGGCACAGCCAGCTGAGACATCCCCGAGACAAACGTCCTCTCAGGATGCTCCAGGCTTCAGACAGCTCAAAGACAGAGAAATGAATTCACGCCGGGGGGTCAGACGCAGACTGCGCATCGCTGTCCACCGCCCGCCCCGGGGCACTTACCTTGTAGCTGAGATAGATGAGCAGCATGGTCTCCAGAAAGCTGATTAAAGCTATGCTGACCTGCAGAGACAGACAGGCAAAGGCTGCTGAGGGCTCGCTCGATGCATCCTCGGTCGATCAGAGCTCTGCCGAGCCCTCCCTGCCCGGGGCGATGAGGAGCCCAGGGGTATCGCAGACGTGGGCCTGTTCGTTTGATTTCTCTGCACCCCTTTGTGGGATGTTTGCCACACACGAGCAACAGGCACGCGGGCAGCCTTGAGCAGAAGCCAACGGGTGCTCAACCCTTCTGCAAGCGATTCCCCGGGCAGCTGCCCGGCCTGAAAATAGCCCGTTACTGGTACAGCTGCATCCAGGCTGGGGAGGAGCTGTGCCAGCCACATGATTTCATCTTCCTGCAGCTTGTCCTCTCCTATCGGTCCCCGGGATTTTCCCCCAGGGCCGTGTTGTTGCTCCCACAGAAGCCCCAGCTCATTTTCTGCTCACCCAAGAGGACCCGTTGCCCCTGGCTGTTGCGGGCAGAGGGTGCACAGAGACCCGCTGGCGGCAGAGCTCAAACCCCAGCTCCTGCTGCGCTCCTGCACCACCATGCCCGAGGTCTGGGCACTCACCTGCACAGCCCACAGCGGCATTTTTCTATCCACCCAGAAGATGTGTGACCTGCAAAGAAAATTCAAAACGGATCTAAACTGTAGCCTAACTCGCAGTGCCGTTACTCCCCACCGAATGCAAATCTGAGGCCGTCACTGGTGCAGGAGCCGGCACAGGACTGGTGCTGGTGTTCCTTACTGCACAGTTTGTTCAAGCAGCCTCTGCACTGAGGATAAGCCATTCCCAAGGGTGCAGCCACGGCACTTGTCAATTGATTTGATCCCGGGAGGGTCCCTCGAGCAGCCCCGTGAGCAAGAAATGGCCACAGGCAGCTGCCAGCACCAGCTGCGTCCATCGCTGCACCCCCACGTCCCAGCAGAGCCAGACCCCAGCACTGCAGCAACTCTCAACTCACCAGTTTATCTTCGTGGACTGGTTGAACACGGTGTAATTCTGCTTTTCGCATTCCCAGCTAGGAGAAGAGAAAGATAAAGCAGGGGGAAGCAGTCAGCGGGGGGGAGGAAGGAAAAGGGGTGCTGGCGTGGACGTCCCGGGCTCATGGGGTGCCCTCGCCGCTCTGTCCTGATGCTGGGGGAGGGCCCCGGACAACACTCCCGCGGGTCCAAATGCACCCTGGTCCCTATAGCCAGGGCTTTCCACAGGAGCCTGTCTCACCCAGGCAGTTTTTAACATCTTCTTACTGGAGAATAAGACCCACCAGGTACTTCAGCCCATACCAGAGATGCTGCGAAACGCTGATACTCGCCGGGCACAGGGCTCCCTGTGCACAGTGCTCGAACACAGGGCTGCAGCTGGGAATTACCAGGTTACAATTAGCAAAAGCTGCTGAGCTTTGGCTTCTAGGACAAGGCTAGCTGGGGCCCGAGCAGCCAGGCAGGCAGGCAGCACCAAAGCCAAGCTCTCGCCTGCCTTGCTGCGAGGGATGCCAGCCTTTATTTTGCCACATACCCTCAGGAAAGCGGGCTTTCCCGAACTGCAGCTGTGCTAAACCTTTCCAGGATATGCATCTGTGTCACACTTAATTCTTACAGGTTTGAAACCACTTTTGGACAATGCAGATGTACTTGGTGGGCAGTCTGCAACCTTTACAAAAAGAAAATCAAATTGCTAATTCTCCTAGCTCTTGGAAACCCCCCCCACACTGTACGTGAGCTAAACAAAGCAAGGACTTATTAAAAATAGGCTTATACTGAAACCCAGAGCAAAGCTGATGTATGTAATCATCTGTCACCTCGGGGATCTAAATGGCAAAACATATTTCCTTCCCAAACGCTTAAATGGGATTTAGCATAAGTGTCTTCAAGGGCATCAGGATTCAGAAAATACTTGCATGGTGATGCCCCGTAATCATGAGCTCTTGCCTGTGGCTGAAGGCCACGCTGCGCCCCTGACCTTTAGAGCCAGAGAGCATTTGGAAAAGAACGTGGCGCTGAATTTTTCCACCACCTTCCCCCCGTGCGCCGTGCAGACGCCCACACGCCCGTCCGTGGGGTCTGAGCAGGGAGCAAAGCCCACCAGACCAGCAAGTTTGGCTAAACTACCACTTCAAACAGCCGGAGTGAGAAAACCCATCCGTCGTGCATCTTCGCACCCGCCGTGAGTAGCCGCCATTGCGTCTGCGCTCCCCATGGCACAGGGCGGTGTGGGAGCCCGGCGGCAGCGGCACTCACCAGCCTATGCCCTCCTCCGGGTTGTCGAGCAGGACGCGGACGATGTACAGGAGGCATGTCAGCAGCTTCAGCGAGAAGTTGAAGAGCCGGATCCTCAGGCCTGCGGCAGAGGGGGAGCACGGCGTGGGCCAGGTGCACCCGTGCACCCCGTGCACCCCACGGCACAGCCCCTCTGGTTGCCCACAAGCTTTGCAGGGCCCCGTGCACCGCAGGACCCCCCCGAGCCCCAGGGCTGCACACCAACGCTGCTCACGCTTCGCCCGGGGCTCTACGCATCCTACCCAGCGTCAAATGTATAGGAGGCTAATACAGAAATAAATAGCGATGAGTCAGCTCCTTGCTGGCCCCAATAGATGTGAGAGACAAACGAGGGAGCTGCTGGAGCGTATCCCCCTCATTAGCAGGCAGCCATTAAAAAGCATCAGACAGGCAGGGCCAGGGCCCCGCTACATTCACCGTGCTGCAAACAGTTTCAGGAGGAGGGATGGCGAGCAAAAGCCTCCCTCCCCAGCCAGTTCATCAGGTTATTACTCAAATTACAAGTGAGAAATTCATCACATTTTCATTAAAAACTTCCCCATGGGCACCCTGTTGTGCTGCGCTCCAGCTTTTTAACAAGACGACAGGATGCAGGGAGGAAAAGAAAATGTGAATTTATAAATTAACGAGCGGACTCCCTCCAGACAGCTAATGACATCTCAGAGAAAGAAAATAAAAACACCATTAGTCAAGTGGAGGCTAATCCTGACGGCTGAAGCGGGAGCGGGTAACTCACAGCCTGCCTCGCCTGTCCCCACCGCCGCTGACCTCCCTGCGGGCACGGGGAGCATCGCCGGCTCCGCAGTGGGGACATTTGCTCCCTGAGCCCCCCAGGCAGCTCCCGAAGCCCACCCTGCTCCCAGCCAATTTGTCCCAGCTGGTTTCCATGCTGTGTTTGTCCCCAGCGAGCAAAGGCAGCAGGCAGCATCCCCTCCTCCCCGTGCAATCGCGTCCCCCTCAAACCAAGTTGGCCAACACCCAACAGAAAGGCCAACAGGCAGCAGCAGCCCTGGGCTGGGGACACTGGGGACACACAGGGAAACAGCCACCAGCAGATGGCAATGGCTTCTCGTCCCACGAGGACGGAGCGTGGCTCTCGAGCTCGGGCAGGGTTTGGTTTCTCCCAGCAGACACTCGGGCTCCACGCTTGGAGCACTCACTCGATCGCTGGTTTTTGATGAAGAAGAGCTTCAGCCGCTCCTTGAAGGTGTTCTCATTCACGTAGAACTCGACCTGCACCCTGCGGGGAAAGCACCCAGAGGAGCCCATCAGCGGAGAGGGAGGTCGGACCTGGAGTCCCCCAGGAGCCCCGTCCCCCTGTCCCGGCTGGGTGACCCCCCAGAGCAGCCCACAGCAGACCCCAGGCTCAGCCCCGGACTCCCAGCTGCTCCCACCATACCAAACTGCCAGTACCACCGGCCGTGAGCACCAAGACATAGCACATGGACAGCTACCAAAGCAGCCGACGCAACCCATGGGGCCACGTCTACTTTGGGTTAAGGGCTTTGCTTTCATTCATGTGCAACTAGCTGACATCAGACTTGCAAACTTCTCCTTTCCTGCACGCTTTACAACGTTTGAAGCCTCTCAGAAAAGTGGTGGCCTTGGAGCAGTCTCCCCCAGCAACGTTCTACCTGCTCCGACCCCCCGTGGCTGCAGCAGAGGAGTCGGCGAGGGCAGCAGCCCCAGTACACCCGTGCCCTGGCTCTGCCCGGGTAGGAGCAACGTTCAGCATCGAAGCTGTTAAAAAACAAATCTGATCTAAAAGGAGAAAAATTCCCTTTGTTGCTAAGATACCACATTTGGCCATTCCAGAAAAACCCAGGAGCTGCCAACCAACTCCAAACGTCACTTGGCATTCGGAACCGCTGGTGCCTTGTGGCACCGGGACAAGGCGCCGCGGCAGAGCCGCCCAGTGCGGCACTCCGCAGAAACCGGCAGGGAGGAGCCGCAGGTGAAACTGAAAATGGCCCGTCCACCGCTGTGACCACCACGGGCACGTCTTCATCTTCAGCTGCTCCAGCCTCCACCACTGGCCCCCATCAGCAGCCCTCCTGCCGGTCCCCGCGTGCCGGGTGGATGCCCATGACTGCGTGGACGGAGGAAAGCCTCACCAAGGCTGGAGGCTCCTCACCATGGATGTCAGAGGGGTCTGGGATCAAGCCCACCCGGATTAAGGGTGTGCAGGCAAAACTGGACCCTGCTCAGCTCATCTGCCACCCGCCTCTCCTATTACTTTACAAACGCCCGCAGCCCTTTACAAACTCACTTATTCACACCAGGCAGGGTTATAAATTACACTCCTGCCTGCTAAGTGCAGGCTAAAAGGGATTGCTTCCCGATGCCTCGGCTTTAGACTCTGAGCAAGACAAAGTCTGTTCGTTACTGTTACAGCCAATAATGGAGTTAAGTGTAACGAATTAGCTATTTCCCCTATTTCACTGTATTCAACAAGTCTCTTAAGTAAGTGTTACTATTATTACTGGTTTTTTAACTGCTCAGAAGAAGGTCGTCAAGATCGCATTAATCAGGCATATTACCAAGCCGAGGCATAGACTGAGGTGAGCAAATTCACGGTGACAGTCATTAAACCTACCACCCCATTTTATTTCGCCTGTGCAACCCCCGTGCACACACATTGCCGGCTCCAGCCAAGCATGCTGCCTGGCACACCCCACCGAATCCTGATTTATTGGAAAGCAGCTGCTGCTCCCTCTGACAACAGAGGGATAAACAAATATTTACTGATAGTTAATGCCCAGCTGATTGGGCAGCAAATTGGGAAGGGGTTTTATGAAACCCTCATTGCTCGGGAGTCCCTCGTCCTGGTACCCACTGGTGCTTGCTGGCATTTCACGGCCAGCCTGACCACTCATGGGGAAACCGCCCAGCGTGTAAGAAGTGTGGCACACCCGGGAGAGCTCCTCGGGGCTTCTTGTGGACTCCCTTATCAGGTTGAAAAGTCAGATTTTTAATTTATAAGGCTCTTACGTACAAAAGGCAAATGCACGGAGAGAAACCCATCACCTCAGGGATGATAGCTGGGATAAAATTTTACACAGGCTATCAAATTTTACGCACTTCTGCCATGAGCCAGTAACTGCTCTCTGACTTACCCTCCCTTGGAGTGACACAGCGGGAAGCCACGGGCAGCTGCCTGGTCGGGCGGCTGGCAGGGACCCGCTGTCGGGCTCAGGGTGGCCGGCCCGCTGTAAGAGCCCGTCCTTCAGCATCGCCCTAATGCTGCTGGAGCAGCACGGCCGGGACCAGAGGCAGCACCCGGGAGGTGGGTGAGACTCACCCGCCTGAGCCCCTCCAGCCCCGGAGCTGCTGCGGGCAGAGCCTAAGGGCTCCACGCTGCGGGCTCATCTTGTCCCCATCGATGTAGCCGAAGAGGAAAGAAATCAGGAGCCTTAACTGGGAAGCAAATGCTGAGCTCTCGTTGCCCACCCACAGGCACGTCCCCTGCAGACCCCGCGCCGTGCCCGGATCTCTCAGCGGGACGTCACGCACGTCACGGGACGTCACGTAACAGAGGTGACAATAACCAACAGCCTCGGTGAGGCAGTCACCCATCTCTGTTAAGACATTCAGCATTTGTGCTGGTTACAACGCCAAGGGAAGGACGCGCGGGTACGGCTGGCAGCACTCGGCAAACCCATCAGCAGTGATGTGAGCGCATCGCTCCTCACCAGGACGTTTCATAGCATCAAGCGAGGCTCATTTGTGTTTTAGCATTTGATGCTAAACCTGAGGTGGCAGCTGCAGGGTTTGACCAAGAACATACCTCACCCCAAACGTCCCCAGCCGGCAGCAGCAGGGACAGGAGCTGAGCCTGCATCGCCCCTGGGGCCCGGACGCTCGCGGGGACCGGCCAGCCTAAGGGGCAGGGAGCGTGGCCGGAGGGGGCTTTGCACCGAACCCGGTGCGTGTTCACCAGCCGCGCTCGCTGGCAGGAGAAGGGAGCGGGGAGGTGGACCCTGCCACGGGGACCACGAGCACTGGGGAGCGAGCAGGAGAATTTACCAGCGCTGGCTCAGCCAGCACGATGCCGTAGGAGCGAGCAGCCATAACTGCAGAGCTTCATAAGCACAGCTTTAACACGTGTTAAAATTAATAATTTCCAAAGCCAGACTCGGCACATAATTTATCTGTGTCAGGGCATAAATCAGCTGCCACGACTGCTCACGACACTGCGCACACAAGCTAATTGCTCCTTCTCCTTATTAAAAATGCCCAGGAAATGCTAGGAACTGGCCTTCAGCTCCGTCATGAACGCTGGGCACCCCATTCATCAGAGTCCCTGAGGATTAAGCACATCGAGGAGAGGGAGACTTCAGGGAGCACGATTCGTCTCCCAGACATTCGCCTCCGTACCGAAGAAACAAACAGCAATATAAATCTCTGTCGCCAGACAGATGGTTTGCTGATCTATAGCATTGCAGCCCACCTTAAGACTATGAATATAAACACTGATGGATAAGAGAACTGAATGATTAGAAGAGATCTAACTTTTTATGACAAAGTAACCCATGTATTCATCCATCATAACGGCTGCAGGAAGAAGAAACACTTGGAAAGCCACTGAAGCAGGTCTTGCGGGGGGGAAAGAGGGTATTTATCACTGCAAAGAGATGAAGAAATAAAAGCATGTAGGAAGAACGTGTTCCTGTGCAGACAAGCTGCCCTCGCTGCTTTCTGGGCTGAGCCCCTGGAGCTGTATGGGACCCTGCAGCCGTGGCCCCGCTGATGCCCCACCGAGCCCCAGCAGCCCCCGTGGGGTGACCGCCCCACGGGGTGACCGTCCCACGGGGCTTCTGTCTGGAGGAGGAGGGAGGGCAGAGCAAGGGCTCGGCATGACGGGGA
The DNA here is from genome assembly GCF_034638445.1 of Ciconia boyciana. Lineage (NCBI taxonomy): Eukaryota > Metazoa > Chordata > Aves > Ciconiiformes > Ciconiidae > Ciconia > Ciconia boyciana. Next base: position 2,994,732 of record NC_132951.1, on the reverse strand, counting down.
CCAGGACATCGCCCCGGTCCGACAGCCCACCCCAGCGCTGGCACCCGCTCTGCAGTGCCAGGTCAACCCGACACCCCAGAGCTGACCCACGGCCGAACAGGCGATGGCTTTTACCAGGCAGCAGGAACCATCAGAAAGTATCAAAGCTCCTACTCCATTTCCAGCTGAGGGAAGGAGATTATATCATCTAAAACGTACCCTTTAATTCTGCTGTCAAGAAGTTAACTTCAAATAAAAATCAAGCTAAACTCCGACTGCATTACCGCCCCGAATCACAAACCCCAACGGGCTCTGAGTTCACAGCATCTCAGCCGAGCCGGCCCATTTAAACTGCCCCCACCCCTGCCACCGCAGCCGGGCATCCCTCCCGCCGGCCGGGCAGCGCGGTGCCAGCCCAGCGCGGGCAGCACCGAGGGCTGCAGGCAGCGGCAGGCTCTGCGGGAAGGGAGCAGGCAGCACGCCTTGCCCCGGCTGAACCTCCCCGGCCGCGCAGATAATCATCGCGGTACAAGCTGAGTTACAAGCCCTCTGCTTGGAAGTGTAATTACCGCTATTATGCACTTCATAATGCCTGAGCAATTTCATTTTCTTCGCTCGGTTATTTATTGTACTTTATTAATCTAAGATTAGAGGCAATTTGTTCTAAGATGATGAGCTCCCAAAAAAGATACGATAGTTTGTTTGGAAAAGTGCGGGATGCAAGACCAGGATGTGCACAGCCCGGCTCACCGGCATTAAAATAGACACCGAGGAGCACGGCCCCGGCTCCATACTTGTACCTTCCCCAGAGAGCTGGGGATAAACACGCTCCCCTTACAGACAAGTAAACCACGAAAAATAGCAACCCGCGTGCAGCCCCACGCTGGGGCAAACCCACACGGGCAGGGATGGGGGGACAGAGACGTACCCCCAAGCTCTGCGTCCCCAGGAGACTTACATGGGCAGTCGGGTGCAGGCAGCTCCCCTCCGGTCCCCGTGGCATGTGACCGCTGCCGGGCATGGCCTGAAAACCGAGATGGCTCCCAAATCCACCGGCCAGCCGAGGGAGCGAGCTGCCACCCCCTGTGCTGGGACGCTGCCCAAAGCCTCCCTGCTGCCCTCTAAAGAAGGGCTTAGGAGCCCAGGGAGCTTTTGTTCTCTTTCATAATAGAGACTTCTTGCCATGAGAAGCATCTCTTCAAGTAAACATGGCTCTTGAAAGACAAGAAAAAAAATCTCAGCATCTCAATCACAGCTCCAATCCTCGCTCTCAGACTCCGGCTGGGCGGGAAATGCTGTTCTCATTCCAGGAAAATTCTCAAGAAACTTCTTGCATCATGTAGTGGGATGCAAATGAGACTCTTCAGAGATTTGGGGGGAAACAAAAAACCAAAACAAACCCAAAATCTCTGCAATCTGGTGGCTGCCAACACCCCGCTCTGCCAAGACACTGTAGTCTCAAATGAGACCCCACTTCATCCCCCCACTCTGGCTGAGCCCGGAGGACGGCTCTGCATCCTCCCTGCAAAACCGCATGGGTTAAATACATAAGAAACATGGCTGTGGCAAACAATAGCTTAAAGAATTAAAGAAATGTGCTGACAGCCCAGGTGGGCTCACCGGGGATGGGCTGTGGGTACCAGCAGGCACTGGAAGCGCAGGTCTGCAACGTTTCGGCTCTCAGCACCCTGCAGCGCAAGGAACAGCAGAGGATATTGTGCGAAAGGCAGCGTACTGCTCGGCAAAGGCACCGCACCGCGGCCGGGCTGCCTCCGGTCCTTCGCTTGGCCACCGGCCCGGCACAGAGGGCGGCCGGTGCCAGCAGAGCCCGGCGGCAGGCCAGGACGGCCGGCCAGCCCCTGGCTGGGTGATAGCCCCTGGGCTGGCTGCGGGGCAGAGGGGCTGTCACCCAGCCAGGGACGGGGCATCTCCGCGAGGGGAGGGGATGCCGCACCAGGGGAAGCTGAGCTGAGGCCAAAGTCCTTCCCAAACAAACCACCAAGGCAGCCAGCTTGAGGCTCAGATACCTGCTGATGGCAACCACACGAACCACCCAGACAGACACCTCCAGCAGCCGCCAGCCCTCCTGATTTCCTTCGGAGATGCTCTTTCTTTTTTTCCACTGTTTTCTTGATGGTAACAGGCATTCGGGTACAAAAGCTACAGCGAGACGGATGACATTAAGTGAGCTTTGCGTACTGAACGCGACTTCTGTGGTACGTTCATTTGCCATCCTCCATCCATCCCGAGACGAGCGGAGGACGAGGGGCAGCTACGGCCCTTCCCACCAGAGCTCCCAGCTCGCCGGCGCGACGAGCTGCTCCCAGCGCACGGCTTTGAGACGGAAAGGGGGAATAGCTGTACGGCTGTGTGCGTACAGAAAACCTGGGTGCCTGCCAAAGTGAGAAACAGGGAACAAGCTGCCCCCACGCTCAATAAGCAGTAATTGAACAATTACTCAAAGGAGAAGGGTTGTGGGTTTCAACGAGGCTGTACCGGCTCTGTGCCGGCAAGCGTGCAAGAAAACGGCTTCAAAACCGCACGGGGCTGCACGGCTCCGGGGAAGCATCTCCTGCCGCAAGCCCCCCCGCCCTCTGCATCCCCCCCGTGCACCATACGGGGATCAGCCCGCACCAGGGGCCCTGCAAAATCTGTCGCCTGGTTTTGCTTCGCTGCATCTTCTGCAAGCTCCCGGCTCGGCTGGCAGCCCGCAGCGGCCCGGGCTGTGGTGCTCGCAGGGCACCTCATCGGCTGGGGAGATGTGCAGGTTCACCCCTCCTGCGGAGAAGCCGGGCGGGATTGATGCCGTGCTGGAAGCCGAACGTGGCTGGGCACCCGGCCGCTCCCCACCCGAGCCGTGTAGCCCCGCCAGCACGCTCACCGCCACCGCAGCCGGGAGCTTTGCTCAGCTTCTCCAGGGTTTATCAAACACCCCCCAAACATCTCTCGCTGCAGCAGCTTCTCCAATAAATCTCTGGCACAATTTTCAACAAGAAAGCACAAAGCAACCAGAGAGGGACCGGGAGCCGGGGCATCGCTTGCCTCTCCCCGCTTTGGGGGGCAGAGCCCTCCCCGGCCAACGCTGCCGACCCGCGGAGGGAAGAGGAGAGGGGAGACCTGTCTCAGGGCGAAGGGCTGGGACCAGGAGGGCAGGTTTCAGTGCCTGGGAGGTACGCGAGAGCACTTGGGAGACCAGTGGGAGAGCCTGCACGGTCCAAAAGGCCAAGTATTGCAAACATGGGGAAAGTGTTGCAAAAATGGGGAAATGTGCCCATTTTCTACGAATCCCTCTTGTCCCCCATCCCTTAGCAGGTGCAATACTGAAGCCACTTCCCCCTTGTTCTGCAGAGTCCCAGCCGATCCCCACGGATCGCGGCACCGGCCAGCCCCGAGGCACTCAGGAGGTCCCACATCAGCCTCTCGCAGGCACCATCGTAGCCACCGCCGCAGCCCTGCGGGAAGGCAGCTGCTCCCGCCAGCTTTGGCCTCTGGGCCGGGCTGCCTGGGTGGCCCCGCCGGGCTGGCGGAGCACTCCGAGCCACGATGCACACAGCGCCGGGAATGAGTTTGCCGAGCTGCTCAGGCTCCGGGCGGGGAACATGCTGAGGCACATCACAAACGATGATTAGCAAAATTGAGTCCCACATCAATAGACACGCTGCGCTGGGAACCGGGATGCTGTGGCACACATTGCCCCAGGACTGGCTCGAAACCTTGTTTCTTCAACATTTCATGCATTTACCATGAGAATAAATCAGAAAAAAACCATCTCCTGTTTTTTTATGGAGTGTGATTTTTGCCCAAAGAAAGGAGCGATATTGCCAGCCACTCCGCAGCAAATTAAACACAGCTGGATGCAGGTAATGTCATCCTGGCTCCAGGAGTAACACTGTAATTCTGTTTTTTGGGGATGAAAAACAGGCTCCAAGCAGCTGCTTCTGGAAAAACTCTGCCCAAGACCAAGGTTGGCTTCAAAGGCCAGTCTCACGGCCACTCGTCTTGCACAATGAGATGAACGATGCCCGGAACTCATCCGCACACCGATGCCCTGAACTCATCCGCACAAGCACTCCTGTGTTGGTAGGACAGAGGCAGGGCAGGAGGCACTGCACCGAGGGCACAACGGCTCTGCCGAGCCGGGGTTTGGCCACCCCTGACACATGATGGTGAAAAGGCTTCACAAATCTGTAAAAAAGATGGTAAAAAAGAAATCTGCTGCTGGACTTCTTTTTCCTGTGGTGGTTTTTTTTTTTTAATTAGGGAGGACACTGCAATGAAAATGGGATTTTTATCAATTCCTCGTTCCTGAAGGCAGCTATAGTCCCTCTCCAACTGTATTTAGCAGTTGTGGAGCTCATTTTCAGGCACCAAACGAAGCACTGGAGGCAGCAGGGATGCACTTAGGGGCTGGAGTTCAAGATCTCCCACACAAAGAGCAAGGGGTGGCAATGCATGGCAGGGCTCCCAAAACCACAAGTTCAGCTCCGGGGTGAAGCGGGACAGGCTGCTTCATCCCAGGGCTGCTCCGGTGCCTCCCCAGGCTGGGAGCCCCGGCTCGGGGCCATCCCCGGGGGACAGCACCGCTCCGGGTAGCGGCGCGTGTCTGCACCGCCGGAAGGCGGCACAAGGCGAGCAGGGCCGAGAGGAGCCAGGGGAGCACCAACGGGCTCTGTGCCGTGCCCGCGTGCAACCCTACCGCAACACGCCTGCGGCGAGCGGGCCCTGGCCCGCAGCCCGCTCCCGAAGCTGGGTGCTGAGCCAGGCAGGACGGGGAGCCCCTGCCAGCGGTGATGTGCTATGCGGGGGCCTGGATCAGGCCCCCGGACCAGGGGGCAGAGGGCTCTCGCTCGGTGCTGTCCGAGGACGTGTCCCCAGCCGTGGGCCCTGGGCAAGGACACGCTGATCCCCCGAGTCATCTTCCCGCTGCGTCGCCCATCCAAGGTCTCGGCAGCCTCGCGGATGCACGGAGCAGCCCCAGCCCTGGCTCCATGCTGCTCGCGGCCGGGCAGCGGCACCACTTGCTCTTAATAAAATAATAATAATTAAAAAGATTAAAACCCCGAAAGAGAAGAAGCAACGGAATAACACGCTGTGTTTTGTTTGGCTTATTTGTTTTGCAACATTGGAGATTGACACTCATGAGTCTGCTCCTGTAATTGCTTCTGCTGATGAATCTGGATTGTTTAATTAGAGTCTGTGCACGGAGCTCATTGCTAACGGGTAATCACCGATTTGCTGCCAAGGCTATCACTTCTTGCCCAAGAAACTAGTCTGTCTCTGAGCGCAGCTAGTCCTCCTCACGGTGGGAACCATTGCTCTTTCAGAAGGGTTTGCTGGTCCCGTACACAACTCCTTGGTGCCAAGAGCAGTAAAGGACCAACCTCGTGCTTATCAGCTCGCTTAAAAGCGGAATAATCTATCACTACCTTAAAGTCAAGCCTAACCACTTTTCTTGGCGGCAGGAACTGCCCAAAATACTTGGCTCGTGAGACACCATGCACACATGCACCGCACAAACGCCCCAATCTGCAAGGGGTTTTTGCTCTCCGGAGAACATGGTTGGCTTTTCCCCAGTGACGGTCCCTGGGGCCGGCGGTGCCACAGGAGCCCTCGCCCCCTCCCCGCAGTGCCGGCGCAGGGGAATGCATGCAGTGCACTTACTGCGAGAAGGAGGAATCCACGCTGAAGTCCTCGGCATGAGGCCTACAGAGCAAGAGCATCACAGGAGGTGAGGGAAACGTACAGCTGCCGGGCAGAAACCAGAGCGACAGCCGGAGCCGTGCCACGGGGAACGCCAATGCCAGAGGGACAAACAGCCGCCCGAGTGCTCGGCCGGGGGCTGCGCCGCGCCTGGGGTGCATCCCTGCCGAGGTCCCCAGGGAGGGGATGCTGGGGACCTGGTGACGCTCTGGTGGCTTTGCGGGTGTACGGCCCCTTTAAGGACTCCGCTCCACAGATAGAAACATTTTTTAGGCTTTTTTTGCATTTTTTTGATGAGTCTCGCAAACTGCATCACTGCTCTGTCTCAAATCAGTGTCACGCTTTCTGCGGAGAAATTAGATTTTGAAAGGTGCCGGCTGGGGTGCTTTTAGGAACCTAACATTGCGCTTCTCCTACACAAACCTTCACTGAGCTGATTTTATACACACGGGTGATGACCAGAGAAGGGAAAACAAAATAAAAGAAAAGAAGAGAAGAGAAAGGAACGATGAGGGTAACATGGGGGGGCATGGTAGGGGGAGAAAGAAGAAAACAGAAATATCTGGGAGCGGGTGGGAGGTGAAGGGACCGGCTCTGCAAGCAGCACCCACGGGGCCCGTGCTCGTGTACTGTACATCCTGCAGACAGACAGACAGAGCTATGAAACAAAGCAATTGCAGCTGCGAAGGAAAAAATTCCCTCTGCAAAAAACAACGCTCTTTTCAAGACATATCCATCCCCGTGGATGGCCACGGGTCCCCGTCACCACGGGCGTTAGCTGAGACTGCTCCTGGAGCGTGCTGGAGCCCTCCCCTTCCACCCGGGGTTCGGCAGTGCCCTCTTTCCTTTCCTTATTTAATGTGAGTCTGGGCAATCGAGAAATATATCCAAAGCAAAGGGGGCAGCTGCAGCTCATAAAGGTTTTTCTTTTCTTTTGCTTCATGCTTTATGAGTCCACAGCACTCCAATATAGTTCAAACTAAATAAAAGCAATAAATTCACATTTCAATTAAAACGCGGGTCCAAAGGAAAGCTAATTCACCCCTCAGCTACAAGGCACACAGAGCAGCCTCCCCGCGACATGATTTAGTTTGCTACTACTCTTCTTTTATTATCTGTGCGAAGGCTGCAGGGAGGAGCTCATCGCCCCGGAGCCGAAACGCCCGCCGAGAGCGCAGGCTGTGCCGACCGGAGCCGCAGTCCCAGGTGACACCGACAGCGACGTCCCCCCACGTCAGAGCCAGGAGACGTGCGGGAGATGCTCAGTTTGGGAGAGAAGCTGGGGGCCTCGAGGGAGGGAGCCGGCGCGGGGGCCGAGGTGCTCTGTCTAGACGAGAGGCTCCCACGCAGCCCCGCTTCCCACGAGCGGGCGGCCGTGCCGCGAGCCTGGCCACCAGCCCTCCACGGGGAGCTGCTCGGGGGGCCACGGGGCAGGAGGTGCTGGGGCTGCTTGCGGGGAGAGTCAGGGGCTCCCACCTCCGCTCTGCGGGCTCAGCCCCGGCCGAGCCTCTGCCACCGCTCCCGGCCTCCGAGGAGCCCAAGGGGGCTCCCGCCGGCAGCCCAGCACCCCCAGCCCGGGTTTGTGCCCCTGGGGCCGCACACCCAGCCCTGCCCACAAATAATCCACTTGCGAAAAGAAAGCCGTTGACCTGCCGTCTTCCCCCTCTGCTAATTTTTAGCTTGCTCGAGCGACCACCGTGGAGCTCGGTCAGCTCACACCCAAGCGGTCTCTCGTCCCATCTCTCCCAGCGATACCAAGCCCCGGGGTGGGTCTATCAGCCGCACCGTCCCTCGCAGCAGCCCTGGCGTTTATTAATGGCAAACAACCCAGGCTTCCTCCAGCTGCAAACCAGAGGCAAGCGCAGCCCCGGGAAGGAGCCCCGCCGGCTCAGCCTCCCTCCTGCCAAATTGGATTATCCCACATCAGCAGCAGGGGCTGTTCAAGCCCCTCTACTCGCGTTTGGTTTTGCACAGGAGCCTTTTATGCCTCGCAGAGACGTCTGTGGGAAAGAAACAGCAAATGATTTGGTTTTCTCTTAATATACTGCCAGCTGGCAACCGGGAAGACAGGACGAACAGGGGCTTATTTCAGACACAGCTTCCCAAGGCAGAAGAACATTCCTGAAAACCAATGGTACATTTAATCACACAGCTCGGTGGGGTCCTGCAGATCCCCAAGGTCTGGCGTCACCGTGGGTCCCAGAGCACCGGGATGAGCCAGTACAATTCACAGAATCACAGAATCATATAGGTTGGAAAAGACCTTTAAGATCATCGAGTCCAACCGTAAATTCCCAGGACACCTTCCCCAGACAGGCAAGCCACAGGCTCGCGAGGCAAATAAACATCTCGCTCATAAAAAGGCACCACGAGTAAAAGGGACTCCAAAGGGATGGACAGACCGTAAACCTTCCCAACAGTGGCTTTGGCCACTCTGTGCCGCGGTTAAAACACGTGCTATAAAATAGTAACAAGAAGGCGCTCTCGGCTTCCAAATGAATGAACTGCTTTATGCCGATCACAGGGGGAAGAAGCGACCCTGAGATATCACACTGAAACCTCTCTGTCCCACCAGGCACCCAAATGCTCATAAACAGTCTAAATGCTGAGAAAATACGGAAATTATTTTTAAGAAAACTAAAAATCGCTCCAATTCTCATCTGAAAAGAGTTGCTTTCCAGACCCCAAAAACTTTTTAGAAGTTTCAGCTTGGAGAGTTTGGTTTACTATGGGAAAGGATACATTTTCTGCAGGGAGAAGGAAAGACAGACAGACGCCTGGGCTGCTCAGCACCGCCCCGTGGCCAAGCCGTCCCCACTCCCCCCCAGAGCTCTCTGCCAGGCACCAGCCTCTACCCTGGGCTTCGTGCCTGGCTCCAGTGACCAGTCCCGCACCGGCCCCACAGCCCGGCCCGAGTGGAGCCGCCAACCCAGCACCGGGGGGGCTGCCCAAGCATCCTCCCTTTGCTGCTCCTCACAAACTGCACCCCGGCCTTTGTGGACTCTGCAGTGTCACTTATCTGACAATTAATCCAGGTTAACTGCTAGAGGGGATTAGCAGAATGGCATGAACCCTTTTGTGCACAGTCTCACTTGAAAGGAGAGAGTAGATTTATAATATACCGAATTAAAGCCATTTAACTGACTCAGAAAGGTTACACTGGCTTTTAATGTGCTCTAGATAATCTACTTTAAATTCACCTTTTTATTTCATCCAGATCTGCCTCCCTGAGTATCCCTGTGCAGACAAACCTCAACTCATCTCATTCCTACCATGGAAGATAATTATGACACAGGCAGCGAGCCCGACCTTCGCTTACAAAATTGAAAGGTTTTATTAGAAGGTGAAGAGACAATGGCGTATTTATTATTAGAACAAAAGGCAACTAATAAACCTTGCTTATGTACAAGAGAGAGCAATCACCTGCCCACCCACGCTGCGCGGCAGCTCCTCGGCTGAGCAGCCACCTTTTCAGCCCGTCCTCTCCTCCTCGCCTCCGGCTCCGGCACAGCCCGGCCAAGGCAGCTCTCTCCCCCGAGCTGGGCAGGGACGCGGGCAGCACCCCCGAGCCCCGCTCCCCCAAGGATTCGGGCTGCAGACCGGGTCTCCTTCACTCCGGAGCGGGGAAGGCGGCCGGCCCCAAGCCCCAGCTCTCCTCCCAGCTCTGCCAGGGCGCTGCGGGATCTGGGTGGAATTTAGCTCATCTGTCTCATGCGGATAATTTGAGGCTAAATACTTTCCCTGCGTTTAAAGTGCTCAAAGATGCTCAGATGGAGGAGAGAGCAGCAAAGCACGGCAGCGGCTCAGCTGAGCTTGCACAGAGATCTGCTCCCTCTCAGCAAACTCCCTGCCAGCTCCGCGCCTTCGCCGCCGTCTCCTGATTTTTCTGGGTGATATTTCGGTAAATGAAGGGTACTAAAAATTCACTTCTGGTCCTGCAGTTCCTATTACTTTCAAGCAAGAAAATAATCCTGCCTTGACTAAAAGCCCCTGGAAGTTACAAAGACACAAGTAACGACCCACCAACATCACACTCAGCTTCAGGCTGCTTAATAACCACTTGCAAGGCTCAGAGGCATTTCGAGACCGGGGGTCTCGTCTCAGAGCCGGAGGAGAGAGCCGCCAGATTTAGTGCCCTTTAGCCCCCTGGTCTTGAAATGCCTCCAAGACAGGGGCAAGGTAGGGGGGTGAACATGAACCAAGCAAGATAACTGCTTGGAAAGGCTTCCCGAAGTGGCGTTCATCCTCTAAGACAGGAGATGCACTACGGTTCCTACCATATTGACAGTGAGAAACTCATCCCCCAAAATAGCCTGATGTGAGAAGGACAGATGGGAGGAGATGAAAAAAGAAAGTAAAGAGGGGGAGAAGGAACGAGCAAGAGGAAGGGGAAAGGGAGAGGAAGATGCACGCGTCCTGCTCACAAACATGTGCGAGAGGGGAGGCTGTGCTCAGAGCCGGGGAAGGGCAGCCCACCTCCCCGGCTGCGGGATGGAGCAGGGATGACCCCAGGGAAGGGACTCGAGCCCCCAGCACCCCCGGTCCGGAGGAAGCTCAGCAAGCCGTGCTGGCGGGCACTCCGAAAAGCCACCGACTGCTCCAGGCACACGCTGAGAGCGGCCTGATGGCTGGAGAAGTGCCACAAGAACAAACCCTCCCGTCACCAGCAGCAAAGCGTGCCGCGCAGGCAGGCAGGCAGGCAGCACACCGGCAGCTGCCTCCTCCCCCACCGAGCGGCACCTCAAGGGGGTCTTCTTTAATCACAGAGGTCGTCTTCCTTGGCGTTCCTCTGCAAAACCTACATCGCAACTAAAATACATAAAGTTTAGAAACAAACAAGGCGCGGTGCCAAAAAAGCAGCATTGCCCGCTGCGGCCAGACGAGCCGTTCCCAGCCCAATGCCCGGCAGCTCCCGGCGCTGCCTGCAATTATCTTCCAGAAAGTTTTGGCTCTCCCAGAGGGGCAGGCACTGCCAAGCCTGGGCACTGGGCTCTGCCTGCTGGGCAAAAAGGCCCTACAGATGCTGAGGCTGCTCTAACGCACACCTCCCTGCCTTTCCTAATGAGCTAAACGGGTCCCTGCGGTTCCGTCAAGCAGCTGAGCCTTGCGGAGGAAGGACTGTGCACGAATTTGGAAGTGGGGTGCGAGACCCCGCTCCGACACAGTCCCGCACAGCCCCGACGGCCAGGCTGGCAGTGCCGGCAGCTGGTGCTCGCTCAGAGGGATGGCCATGGCTGGCATCCCGCTCTCAGCGCAAGCAGGAAAGCCTCCAGTGGAGGAAGAGGAGAAGGAACACGCTAATCCCCATGCCCTGATGGGACCTGTTTGGGAATGAGGGACCTAAAATAAACAGCGCGAAAGCCCAAGTGCGTGTTTGGAGTGTAGGCATCCTTAGGTTAGGTGCCTTGTTTGCATGTCAGCACCTATATAGGGCACCGAGATTTTCAGCGGCACTGGTGTCTCACCAGCAGCCGTGGGAGGAGTGCTCAGCGCTTCCAAAACTCAGCCTGTTCCCCTCAGGCGCCCGGCTGCAGCGCTGCCAGCTCGGGGGGTGGCATTGCCCCGCGCCCAGGGAGGTGCAAACGCTTTCTGCCGGAGTGTGCCTGGGGACAGGGACAGGGATTTGAGGGACGGGGACCACAAACAGGGGACCAACCACCGAAACACATCTGAAACCCACAGGAAGGAGCTCAGAGCTGAGCCCTGGCTGGGACACGGTGATGTGGGTCTTGTCCCTGTGCAGAGGAGTGGGTACAAAATGGGAAGGATGAGCAGAACTTGGGGCCGTTCCAGCACAGCTCCGGGATGAGCACAAGAAACAGCCGGGCTCAAGCCCCCACGCCGCAGCCCGGGATGAAATCTCTGGCTGTGTTTACGAACGGCTCTGTTTAGTGCGAAGGATGCCAGCTGTCAGCTCGCTGTGCTGGCAGCCGGGATCTGGGATCATTTCCTGTTCATCAGGATCAAGCAGCGCGTTTGCATATTGCCCTTATAACGGAGTTCAGCAACTGAGCACCCTGCCCATTTTTTGCAGTGATCCTACGCTGAAAACACGCTCAGCATCACACAGCAATGCCCTCTGCTACACCAGAAAGAAATGCCCAGGTTAAATGGTGTGCGAGCAGTGCCAGCCCCCACACAGCCGTACAACGGCGCCTGGAAGAACAACCCAAGGAAACTACACGCGAGGCTGCGAGGGGAGGCGATGCACAGCGGGCACCTTCCCACGGGGACGCTGGGCACAGACCCGCAGGCAGGTTGGGTGGTTGGACCCCAGCTCCGAGACCAGCCCGCGGCTTGGTTACTGCCAGGGTAAGGCTTGGAGATGCCATGCTCCAGTCTGGGCAACCATCGCAGAGTATCAACACCCTGTCAGCAAACAGCCGCACGGCACAGCGAACCCAGACGTGGGCTCAGCGCTCTCCGTACAGAGATACCCGCTGCCAGAAATACATCCCTGCGAGGGCCTGCCCAGCCCAGCCAGAGGGAAAGCGGATCAAGGCCAAAGCACTTTGTAAGCGAAACTCTCTGGACTCCCGGGGCTCTCTTTCAGGTCTTCTCCGTGCAGGCTCCCGCAGGGACCCTGCCTGCAGCGATGCCGGTTCCTGCCCGCCCCGGGGACACGCGGCAGCACTGCCTTCACGAAGTGGCACAGACAGTCCCGGCTCAGGGAGGAGAAGTGCAGGAGCTAGGTCTGGCACAGACGCAGAAATCCTCCCATAACCAAACCATCCCGATACCCCCGGCCTCAGCATTTCTCAAATTTCTGATCTAAACCCTCAGCGGGCAGCCAAGAGAGTAGCGGCAGAAGAATCGAGGCAGGACCGTGCGTGTTGGCAGGGGCAGGAATGGGCAAACCCTGCTCAAGGGAATTCCCTGCCACAGCATTTCTCCCGCATAAAAACAGCTCACCAAAAGCTGAAGTGGCAAACCAGCATATGCTATTCACTGAAGACAGAGATATGTCTCCAGAAGTTCTTTGTTGGAAAAAGCCTCTGTTAAAGAAATGCCAAAAAAAAAAAAAAAAGCTTATTGTCTTATTGTCCCCCCGGGAGGGGATTCAGCAACACGGCACAGCAATGGTTCGACAGCAGGAGAAATTGCATCCAGGCACTTGCTGCTGCGACCTGCTACGGAGACCATCACCGGGAAACCTGGCTGCAAGGACAGAGTGCTTGTAATGGCTTCAACGGCCGGACTGGACCTTTGGGCTGGTCTGCTTGCGTGCGAATGTCAGGCGATGAAAACACATTTAGCAGGACCTGTTTGTTAACACCTGGCTGCCCCTTGAGGGAACAAACATCCATTGGTCAGAAATTACATTTTCAGACACATTTGGGAGACTTCCTCAGTCCCTGAAGTGCTTTAGCTCCAAGAAACGTTGCATTAAACTCGTCCTAGCAGAGTGCTGCTATTTCTCACTGAGTAGGCTCCAGCCACCTTGTTGACTGCAACATGGCTGAAGCAAAGTCCCATTTATTCCTGCCAAAAATAGCTCAAACCGAGAGACGAGGCAAGGCTGCGGGAGGTGGGACTGTGCAGCCTGAAGGAGAGAAAGTGAGGGAAGGATCTAATTGCTGCCCTCGGCTACCTAACGGCTACCTACACGGATGCGCGCAGTAAAAGTACAAGAGGGAACCGGCACAAGATGAAGCAAGGGAAAAATTATTCCCCCTGAGAGTGACCAAGCCCTGAACCAGGCACCCAGAGAGGCTGAGAAATCTCCAGCGTGGGAGATGTTCAAAACTCAGCTGGACTGGTCCTGAGCCAGCTGAGCCAACTTTAAAGTCAGTCCAGCTTTGAGAAGGGGTTGGACCAGAGCCCTCCAGAGGTCCCTTCCAACCTCAACTCTTCTGCAATGCTAATTTTCTTTCCCAAACCTCAGCAGTTCAGATTTCGGCTATCGGCAACTCAGTGAACGCGACTCAAAGAGGCGAGGGTGGAAATGCGGGGCAGGGAGGGGACAGGCAGCGCTGCCAGCCTCTGGCCCTCCCAGGGCTTAGGGCAGAGCTTCCAAACCAGATCGCTTCAGGGTATGTTTGCAATCCCTTAAGGGTACCAGTGTGCCCCAGGACGGGCAGTGGTCAGAGTTTCCCCTACTTCCAGCAGAGCTGCATAAACACAACATGATTGTCTTGTAAAAACATTTGTTTATGGTTTTAAACCCACATCTCCGGTATTACAGAGAGATCACCCAGGAAATGGGATCCAAACACAGATATTTACACGTCCTTACGCCTGCCAGCAGCTTCCTCCCAAACACAGAGCCACTCGATGGAGAGCACAGCACCACATTTGGCTTTACTGTGACTTTGTTCCCTATCACACCTTTCTCTTTCAAATTCTCCCCCAACACAAGCCACATGGGACCAACCTGCCTCAGGAAAAGCCCAGCTCGTAGGGGAAAGACTCAACCTTTCATGGCTTGCTCCAGCCACATGACTGCTGCGTGCCGGGAGAGTTTCAGTGCCCGGGCGGCAGGTCTGGCAGCAGAGCCTGTCCTCCCCGGAGCGGCCGGGAGGCTGCCCTGGTTGCAGCCCCTTCTCAGAGCAGCCCCTGACGTACAGAAGTAGCTCCAAGCATCCTCAGTGGGAGCTACTTCCACATGAGAAGCCTGGGCTGGTCCCATCCCGCCCGCAGCTCTCCACGCACAGGAAAGCGTCCCCGTCCTGGATGCCCAGGGCCAGCCCTGAACTCCCCTTTTTGCCTCCAGGTGTGGAACAATGCATGGCTGTGGAGTGGTTTCTCTTCAGCTGAATTAAAATCCTTTCCTCCTGTTTTGACTGAGAACCCCTAAAAGCTTTGAGATGCTGCAATGACTAAGAGACAGAGCAAGGAGGTAAATAAAGTAGGTGAGAATAAACTTTGGTGGATTCAGTCGTCTAGAGAATTCATTTGCATCCCTGAGAACACCCTGTAACACAGCATCTTCTTCCACCATCACCTGGTAATTTCACTCCCAACTCCCAGTGACAATTGTCGCTGCTAACTTGATAATGCTGCTTGTGTCTGGCTTCGGAGGAGACGAAGCATCTCAAACATGCTATTCATCATTTCCAAGGCAATCTTCCTGCCTTTGTTGCCTGCATATGCAGTGAAAGAGAAGTGCACAAATCTTAATCAATTGCCAACACAATTGTTGGGAAGCAGCGCACAAAGAAGAAGGAAAGCGCGGCAGACGGGAATTCAGACACTGCAAGCGGCAGCTCGCAGGGCTCTGCCCGCTGCCAGAGGAGTGTAAAAGTGTTGCCATCAACTTCTCTATGTCTCAGCAGCATCAGCTCCTTACAACAAGACTGCAGCAAAACACTTGAAATTCCAGTGAAACCCAGGGAACTGGGTTCTCTTATAAAGCCCTGAGGCACCCTGGCATGCTCTGCACACTTGGCCTGCTGGCAAGGGTCCGCTACAACGCTGTAGCTATGCGATTTTTGGAACGGTTGCCCCCTGTGCCCCCCAGATCCAGTGATGTCTTGCAGCATCCCTCCTTTCTGCCACGCTCCCCCAGGAGGCAAGGAGGGTCAGCCCTGGGATGAAGGCTGGGCTCCCTGGTCCTAGGCAGGAACCCACCGAGCCCCTGAGCGCAGGAGAGGAGAAGCCCCTCTTGCACGGTTAATCACAGCTGATTAGCGGTGGTTGGGATGAGTTTGTAAGAGCCCCCCAGTTGCAAGTATGAGTTTTTCTAGCCCCAGTGCCTCTGGATTTGAACACCGGCACTGTTATCAGGGGTACATCAACAGTACCTGAAAGGGCACAGAGAGGAAGCAAGCTCACTCCAAAGGCTTTGCCAACAGTAGCGTTCAGGACGTGCCTTCAGAGATGTAGGTACGTCCAGAACAGGTCCATCTTTGATGTCTTTTTGAAGCAATGAAAGCAAGACACAAAACCAGAGCGAAAGCAGTCTGATCAACACTGGGAGCAGATTCAGACTGCTTGTCAAAACGTGCTGAGACCACACAAGCTTCAGGGATTTAGTTCCAATGCACCCACACGATGCCCACTTGCAGCTTTCCCCACATGTGAGCCCTCGCCTCACGAAGTCAGAAGGCAACGACGCACAAGATCCAAGTGCCTGCTCACCAGAGAACCAGCATCAGTGCCATCTGGAGAGCTGACACGCCACGCATCAGACTGAGACATGCACTCTCAGTTCCGCAAGTATGCCAGGACTCTGCCGCCCAGACCTGGAGACTAAAGCATGTGCCTGGCACAACTCGGCGCCGGGGGAATGACCGCACCGATGCTCCTGCCTTGCTCCGGCAACGCACACCTCCCTCCTCGGCTTCCCCAGTGGGGACCACATCCGCTCATCCTGGCTTGTTGCCATCTTCCCCCCAGCCCACCAGTGAGACACACCAAGATACCGAAGCTGAGGCGTTAATTCCTTCCAATCTAAAGCCAAGCAAGTAAAATTCACCATGAGCAGAAGCTTTCCTACAGTGCTCATTTGCACTGGAAACTGGAGCTAGAAACAGCACCGAATTACATCCTAGAAGATATACAGTACACAACCACAGGTGAGGCAATTTTTGCTGAGAAGGAAGACAGCATGGATGGGCTGAAAGGCTGAATAGATGGGGAAAAAATGAAACAGAAAATGGAATGAACAGAACGAGAACTGAATTACTGACATATGCATCCTCATCATAACTAGGGGACCTGGCTTCTTCTGAAACACTGTAATGCAAGTGCAATGTAAAGCATTTTTATCCTCCTGAAAAAACAGCTCATTTCTTTCTGTACACATCGGCTGTGTGCTTGCAGAAAGAGGCTGCAGCATTTTGTATGGTAGCTTTTTTTTTTTTTTTTGCAGTTACAAATAAATTATTCCTCAGATGAGGGATCAAGCATCTCTTCTTCCATGCAAACATGGTGCTTATGTACAGTGCATACTGTGGCGTTAGCAGTGTAGATAAGCTTCAGTCTTATACTGCACAGATAAGGCGCAATACAAGTTAACAGTGTTGTGTGGCAGCCCCCCAGTCTCAGGGCTGCCGTTCAGACATGCTTTTGGCATATAAAAAAAACCAAGAAGCACTTATAAAAAATTTAAAGGAACTGGCTCTCTTCTGCTCCAGCTACCTATTTCATAACACAACTTTGGAGCTGGTGTGGCTCTTTAACATAGCTATCAGAAGGATTTGATCCACCACCCCTCCAGCCCGTGGTGGCACTAATCCTCTCCCTCTCATTTAAAAGATAAAAGGTGCTGCCTCTCCCACCCACAAAGCCCCACGCACCACTGCAGTCCTGCAATACCTTTGTCCGACATCACTCCCCAAGGATCCCGTCCTCCGAGCCGGTAACAAGGGGCTCACCCCATGGACATCTTCTGTTGTCGCTGGTGGGACAGTTTTTACATGGGAATTGCTCTCTGAAGGGGAATTCTTCAGCTTGGCTCTCGCCATCCTGCGAGCTTTGGCTGCCTCTGTGACTTCCTCCTCTTTCCCCCCTGAACTCTCTCATACATAGCAATCCTCACCGCATTCAGTTTAGAGCTGTCGGCACATACCATCTCCTTCCTTCTTCTCTCTCCCCAGTCACAGCTGCTCAGTGGAACAATCCTGCCCTGTACATTTATTTTGGTAGTGAGGGGAGTCAAGGCAAACTCTCTGGCCTTGCTGCTGCGACGAATTTGGTGCAAAACGACCGAGAAAACATCCACAATGCAGAAATCTCTGAAATGGCTTTGTTTAGTAAATAATGTAATTGCCTTGGCTGCCTCCTTTAAAAAAAATGATTGCATTGCTCTTATCACCACAAGCAGGGCAGGGGCTGAGGGATTATTTTTTCCCCATCCCTGTTTTTCAGTAGCAACGTGAGGGGGAGGAAGCTATTTTCTCTTATTCCTCTGTGTAAAGAGCAGCGTGCGGACTGCATGCCAGGGAATAGACTCGGCGTGCTTGGCTCGCAGACACAAAGCCGTAGAGCAAGGTCCCCTCCTAAATGCCCCTGCTGTGAACTGAGCAGAGAGGAACTCGCTGCTGCTTCCCTCCGAGCCGCCAGCGGCCACGGGGGCTCAATCGCTGCTCGCCTGGCCAGGCTAAAACGGCACCCACCAAGGTGCACGCTACCTGTCCCAGAACAACCCGGCTTTCCCTCTTCAGGTGAGAACAAAAGCTGCTACGCCTTGGACACGCTTGGCATCGATTTCTCAAGATGTCAAACAGAAAAGGGAATTCACTGTGGCCAGGGGAGCCCCGAGCAGGAGCTAAACCCCTGAGTCCCCCAGCATGCAGGTGGGACTGGCAAGGGGGGGGTCGTGTATCCCGCCCTCCTTTGGGGATGCCGCCAGTCCATAGCTGCTCCTGCTCGGGCTCGATGGCAGCCCTCAAGGCAGAGACCTCCAGGCAGACCACGGGCGTGCCGCAGCGCGCGCCGCCGGGGCACGGGGCTCAGCACCACGGACAGCGGCGGCCCGGCACCGCCCCACGGCACCCCAACACCGCCCCACCGAGCGCCCCAATGCCGCCCACCAGCACGGCCCCGCTGCATGCCAACAGCACCCCATGGCATGTCAACACCACCCCATGGCATGCCAACATCACCCCATGGCATGCCAACACCACCCCATGGCATGCCAAAACCCCCCCATGGCATGCCAACACCCCCCCATGGCATGCCAACACCACCCCACTGCATGCCAACACCATCCCGTGACATGCCAACACCACCCCACTGCATGCTAACATCACCCCACGGCATGCCAACACCACCCCACGGCATGCCAACATCACCCCACGGCATGCCAACACTGCGCGCCGACGCTACCCCACGGTGCACCGATGCTGCCCCATGGTGTGCCAATGCTGCTCCACCGCACACCACTGTGGCATGGCAATGCTGCCCCACTGTATACTTTAAATAAAGACTAAATTCACCAACTGATCACCAGGGAGACATCGTGACATGAAAAGCCAATGCAAATAATTAAACTCCACCACAGGATTTCTTTAAGATGCACGTTATGTACAAAGACTCAACATATTGATACCTAGAAGAGTCTTCCCGAAGTCTGAGAAAGGCCGGCTGTGCGAAGGCCGTCTTTGAGGTAAGGGCAGAAGCTGCCCTGAAATGGGAAATCCGGGATCCAAAGTACTTCACTTTCAGAATGAAAAGCTGACATTTTCCTCTGGCACCAGCTGTGTGCCCTAACCACACTGCACACTTCCATACCCCGCGAGGCTATCGGAGCGCCCGGCACCACCATCCTGCACCAAACTCTGGGAAGAAAAGGCCAACCCTTTTCTTCCTCTCTCTTGTCAGCGAACTGTCAAGCATGAGCTCTGCTCACTGCCTCTGTCTTCCCCCTAAGATTGGTACCTAAAGGTGACTCATTCCATGACCCAAAGGCAGTCCCTGGCTTATCTGGGAAGAGAAACCAAGTCCCCGTTTCCTGTTAACCAAACCCTTGTTTCCCTACTCAGAGCATTATTTCTTAATGGGATTTCCCCATAAGACATACTTTATTTCATAGAAACATAGAATCGTAGAATGGTTTGGGTTGGAAGGGACCTTAAAGATCATCTAGTTCCAACCCCCCTGCCACGGGCAGGGACACCTTCCACCAGACCAGGTTGCTCAAAGCCCCATCCAACCTGGCCTTATTTCAGCATTTTGAAATGTAAAATGGATAAAAACCCACAGCCCATTTACTAGTGTGCCAGCTTTCATCATACATTTAATTCCTCCTTTTGCCTCAAAATGATTCATTAGCTCAATGCATTCATTTTCTAACAGAGCCGTTCCCTTCTGCTTCATGGTTTGCTTCAGCCTCATCTTCAACTTCTCGCTCCATATCTGTTTACTTCAGGGCGTTGTTCTCAAGCCCCAGATATAATTACCGCTGTTAGCCCTCTGGATTGGACTGTGCCCAGCCCAGGGCCTGATGAATCCTCCTGGCCAACAGGAGTCACTGGGACGGGGGAAATCAGGTCTCTCTTTTAGGGAGCTATTTGCAAATTCTACATTGTATTGTATTCCTCCTAATTCCAGAAGAATATTAATTTCAGGACTGAGGTTTGATGTGAAAAGTGGCTTATGCTTAAATTATGATCTCAGCACTAATGCCACCAAGCAGCAGCACTGAACAGACGAGGTATTAGGGAAAGACCTGGGGAATTTTAACGGAAAATGGAAACTCTCCTGTCATACTTTTGCTGCATAGAAGGTGACAAAAACCACACCAAAGAACCCTTTGAGAAACTCAGTTCCCGCCTGCAGGAGCCTCTACGTGAAGACGCCTTTTCTAGTTTAAGCACTTAAACACAAAGACAGACATGAAAACCAGAAGAGAGGGGAGCAATCCAACGCAGGGTCACGAGAAACTGCAAACAGGGCTGCTGGTTTGAATAGCCATTTCCCTTCCAAGAGAGAAAAGAGGTTGCCTGATGCCGAGGAGAACCTCCCCGAGGCTGGATAATCCCACAGAGCTACTCAGACTGCTCAGATCTGCGTTGGGCTGCTGAAGCAACTCCTTTGCCGTAGTTCTGTCAGAAAAATATTCGTCTCTCAGGCAATGCAATGTGTTCCACGCTCCACCTAAAGACCTACAGCCCCAGCAGCGCCTCTCCTCCCAGGCCACCTCCCAGACAGGCACCGAGCGCTGTCGTGTCAGTAAGAGCAGTTGAAGGGAGCGGGAGTAAGGCAGGAACTCAGAGCAAAGGCAACCCGGAGCTGTCTGGGTCACTGAGCCACCAGCAACGCAGCAAAAGCACCCTGGTCCTCTCGGCTGGGAGATGGGAGGCCAGGGCACTGATGAGAGAAAAGGAAAAGTAAAAGCACGTGAGTGCTGGGTTGTTGTTGGAGTACGTCGCTGTCTGTCAAAAGGTAAAGGATCACACTGAATGGATAAAGCCGCTTTCCCGTAACTCAGAAAATGAAGGGCTGTTACTTAGGAAAAGACATTTAAGACTAACTGCAGGTCCCCTGTGCTGGTGATGCCCGTTCATGGCTGCTATATGCTTACCCAGAACTCAACGGGTAAAATGCCTCGCTCAGTAGATCCAGGATGCTCATTCTTGCTGGGAAACTGCGTGTTCCTAGAAAGGGCCGTGGCTGTAAATGTAACCTGAAGTACAGCTCCGTGAGTCTGCTCTGCAGGGACACACTGTCTGTGTTTCCACCCATGGTATAGGAGGGTAAGCTACACATCAAACACCTTGTTTGTACAGCACATTCTCCAAGGGAATCTAGGAATAAAAATCAACAAAACACAACCTCGGTAACATCGAAGTCCGAATAAGAATTCGTCTGGTCCAGAAATATTTGACTGGCTAACTGAATGCCAACCATCTGACCGTAAGCCAGGAAATTGATGTTTAATTTTAGTTTAAGAGCCCATTACAAACTGCTGATTTCTCATTTCAATGCCTGCATTATGCAGAGACCACTGCTGTGCCGGGGGCTGGAGCGATGGCTGGGAATTGCTGAGCAGCAGTGGAAGTGGTAATAATATTTCTGAAAATAAGATTTAGAAAGAAGCAGATTTTTCATTAGTCTTAATTGAATCTGCAGCAACTGCATTGTTAAATATCCTCCTTTTATCTAGGTAGCTTTCAGTCCCAACTGCCAAAACTCCTTTTTATGCACCTATTCAACTTATGAATAATAAAGCATGACCTAGCCCATTATAACTAGTTGATGAAACAGGAAGGGGTTGGGGTTTTTCTTCAAATTCTTCTGGCAAACAAACCTGTTATGTTGAGATACAACCCAAAAGCGTTAGCGTGCAGAGCTTTCTGTAAGAAAAGCCAGTTTAATACCTTCAAAAATCTTGAAAAGTCACCCTGAAAGGTATCGACTATGTAAAGATACTTCCAACAACCACAAAAGGTAACTTGTGTAGGAGAGCACGTTTTGCTAGAAAACGTCTGCGTTCATGACCGCGTCAGCATCTCACGAGAGCCTTTATCAGCCACCGCAGAGCTGCTGCTCTACAGGAGGGGCTGCGTTCATACAAATACAGCGACAATTTGAGGGTCCCTGAGCTGAAAAGTCATTAAGGCTCATTATCATCTCTCTAGCGAACCCCTGTTTCTGGGGATCCACTGGTGAGCTGCTCTAGGAGAATCACCTTTCCATTCAGGCTATCGCCCGGCTCCCGAGGAGCACGCGCCCCGCACGGCCCCTCCGGCTGCTCCTTGTCGGGCTGGTTTGTGCTTGTGCTGCCTTTGCAGGGCAGTCCTGACCTCCCTTTACTTAACAGCTAACTCCAAGGAAAAGCAAGATCCCGTGCAATTTTATTACCACCACAACCACTTCCTACATTTCAAGACCCCTACAAATGTAATAGCGTGACATCAACGGCTTAATAAACTTCAGAGCACTACTAATACATTGACAAACGTTACAAACCTCCCTGGCCCAGCCATTTGCTGAAGTGTTTTTCAAGAAGTGCACACGTGCCGGTTTTGCCCTTTAGTCGCTGGGAAATGCCCTACATTGTCACCATGCATTTTGCAAAATAGCTTTTCGAAACCTGCCAACGTTTCGAGGTTGCCAAGGCTCACGCACAGCCCTGCGAAAACAACTCCACGCCCCGCTGCGAGGCTTCTGCAACCAGGCTAGCACCGAGCCGCATAAAGCAGCACTGTCTAAGCACCAGGAGAAGCACCCCTCTTCAACAGAGCTGGCTGGAAATGTCAGTATTTTTGAGGAAATGAAAAGATTTTTTTTTTTCTGTTTACTAATCGTTCTCTTTTCCAATGGGAAGTTAAAATCACGGAAGATGGAGTTTCTGCTTCCTCACTAGAATATTTTTTCCTCTGACATTTGTTTCAGTTCAAATAAGAAATCTGTCAAAAAGAAAAAAAATGCCAAAAAAAAAAAAAAGTTGATGCTCCGTCCTCTTTCTTTGTGTAGGACTCGGCCCCTCCATCCCCGTGGGGTGCCAGCGCTGTGCCTCCACACAGGGACGAGGTGGGAGAGCACGGACACACTCGGAGACCCCCAGGAGCCCCTCGCCTGCTGCCCTGCACAGCACGCCGCACACAAGACTGGCCCAAGTAACTCTTTTCCAAACAAGACGGGTCCTTCTGCCCATATTTTTGACTATCGATCAGTAGGTGGAGTTGCAGTTAATGAGAGGGTTGAATCCAAAGTTTCAGTTCCTTTTATAATAAAAAATATGATACCAATACATTGATTACTTCAGATTGCAGAGATATTAGAACATGCAGGAGATGCTTGGGAGTCATCTCTGGACAGCAAGGATGCATGTATTTATTAATAGAAGTGCTTAGAAAATACTGTTTGTATTGATCCAGAGTCAATTTAAAAACTTCTCTCCATTTCCTTTCCATTAGCCTGGAGAGGAAGGTCCTCTCTGGCACATGGCCACCAGCATGGGAGCAAGACCTCAGCACTCAGCTGCTGGAGAGCCAGCAGACCTTCCTCAGAGATGAGTGTGCAATGAAAATCAGGGTTTAAAAGACACAGAAAACCAGGGGTGGCTGGTGACTCCTACCTGCTGTCCACAGAGACATGCATCCAGGTGACCTGGGTTGCTCCCCACGAGAGAGACGTGGATCCCCGCAAGCAGCCGGGGGCCCGGTGCGGCCAGACCGCTGCTCCACACCGGGCTGGGGCCAGGCAAGGCCATGGCAGCACTTTGCAATTCAAAGTACTTGCAGACGTGGTCTGCGTTTAAGCTCCTGTATCTGACGGATCGCAGCTCCTGCCTTCCCCTCTCCCGCGGTGCCTGCGAGCAGAGGCCCTCAGCAGCAGACTGCCAAAGATAATGGGAGGATTTCCCAGGACTTCAGTTTTCTTTGAGGTGAATCCATGTCTTGGCATCTCCATAAACAGAACCAGTAACGGGCTGTAAGCAGCAGGGCAGCGACATGAGAAGGCATCTCGGTGACTCTCCCAGTTGCGTTCACGGTGCACAGAGGCATTATTATTCACCGTGTGCGTTACCATCACACCAAGAGGTCCCAGCCAAAACAAGCCTCTTTTCCTGGGCCCGGCCCAAGAACCCAGCCCTTTCCCCTGCAAGCCTGCAGTCTGAAGAGGACCAAGATGCAAGAGGGGGATGTAGAGCAGGACAGAGAAGGCAGAAAAAAAGTCCAACCCTCAGGTACTTCACAGGAGCTTGTTCAGAGCTTATGGCCTCTTTGAGCCGCCCAGCTAAGAAACTATATTTCAGCGATTATTCCTCCATGCACTACGGGGAGCACACCAAGACCCAGGGGACGTTCCGGAGCTGGGACAGTCTTCCCAAGCAATGGGGCTTTGGGTGGCTGGAGAGGCGAAGTGCAGCGGGACCGACACACACTGGGACTAGGGCAACAGCAGCTCTCTGCAGCGCCTGCTCACCAAGATCCAGGGCACCAGCAAGGAAACACTGTGCCCTGTCTCGCATTTATTTTCACTGGTTTCTGTTCCCCCCGCACGCTGCCTTGACAGGGTTAATGCCTTTGCACCACAGGCACTGACGAGTTCCCCGAGAAGCCGTCAGATGGATCTACACCACTGTGAGTTCTCCTTTGTATCTGGGACTCTTTCCTGACATTTGTCTTTAAAAAGCAACACCATTCATATGAAAAGTTGATTAATACCACTTGTTATAATTATTCTCACAAATAAAATCCAGCTATTTCCCCCCTGTGAACATGGGGGATAATGGTCCTTACCCTTCTCAGTAAAGCATTTCAGTTCCAGGGGTGAGAAGCTCTGTACCAAGCGCTAAGTGTTATTATTATACTGTCATTAAAAGCATTTCAGGAAAAGTTCACAAACTGCAGGGATTTCTGTCATCACAGCGGCTGGCTGGGATGGCAACTGGGCTGAGCGGTTACTGCCAAAACCACAACCGTACCGAAGTCCCTGTCTCCATTCAGGAGTCTCCACTGGAGCACATTCACTGCAGGCAATGCCACCGCTGCAGCCACGTCCACCTTTGGAAGGGTGGAAGGGTGTCACCTCCAAGGACCTCCCTGCTGCACCGTCCTGGGGGGCCATCTCCCACCACGGTGGGCTTGGGGGGGGCTGCTCCGTCCCCCAGTGCACTTCTGGAGGGTGCTCGGCACCAAGGCAAACCAAAGTAACCCAACAGGAGAGAGCCTGGAGCACCAACATTCACCAACACCATCACACAGCTGCGGAAATCTTTGCCCAACCGGTGCCGCACCAGACACCAGGCACCCGAAGGCGCCTGAAAGATTTGCATGACACAGGCAGAAATGAGCTGGCTGCGTTTTATTCCCTCGCTTCCCCTATTTAGTCTTGGCAGCTGAATCAGGCAACGGCACCTGGCAGCAGCTCACTGCCTCGCCCAGCATCTCTCCAGCAGAGTTTGGGAGACTTCTTTAATAAATCAGAGCACTGGAGTTTCAGGGAAGAAGGAACGATTTAGAAAACATGGAGGAGAGCATATTTAGGAGCAGCAAGAGAGCTGGAAACAGAAGGAAGCCTTTGAAGAGCTGCGCTGATGGAGAGAGGTGGAAAAATTATGTAAAGTAAGAGAATACATACAGAGCTCGCAGGCAGGCTGCAAGCTCAGAGGGGGACGGTGTGTCTGATAGTAGAAGAGCCTTTGATTTCTCTCCTCTTCCCTAAGTTCTCTGCATTAACATTTCAAATGTTAACAATTTCAAAATGTTAGCGTTTAGAAGAGGGGAGAGCATCTCCCTTACAGACCCAGGACTTCAGAAACTGCCCAGTAACAGGCAGTCGTGCCCGGGGGCTTCCCTCCCACCCGGTGCACAGAGCAGTGCTCACACCAGCCCCCCACCCCGCTGCTCCGACTGCCGGGGGGCTCGGCCGGTCCCCCCACAGCTACACCCTGGCCCCCGTGGATGGATATAGGGGACTTGCCCTACAACAAGTCTCCTGTTGGCTAGCCCAGAGGAGGGACCGCAGGTCCCCTTCGCCAAGAAACTCCCCAACTCCCCAGAGAGTTGGCGAGAGCCATTATATAACTGCGACGCAAGAGCCTCGCGCGCCGAATCCCAGAACTGTCATCGCAGCCTTTGCAAACCCATTTATACCTCTCTAAGTGTGGCTCATCAGCGACGAATGTGAAAACTGCAAACCCAGTATGTTAACTTGGGACTGCTTAGCAGGGAGAAGAAGAAATAGAGCAGATGCTGAACAAATATCCCTATAAAGCCACGGGACCTCCGACAACAGTTTCCTATTTCTATGGTGTATTTTACATGCTTACAAGCAGAGCAATGAGACCCCGAAGGTTTACAGTGACTCGTAATCTCTTCCCACTTCTTAACAAAGCTGATGACAGGTTGAAATGGCTGGAGGAAAAAGGGAAGGTATCTGTATACCTGTCACAGCTGCTCAAGGCAGTGAGGAAATTAAAAGCCCTTGGGTAAAATCTAAATATATATCTGCAAGGGAAGCACAAAAAGTCTCCAGGCAGAACACAGTAATCAGGCACGGCCGAGTCACTTTTCCAAGTGAGTACATAACGGGGTCACTATCTGCTTCCCAAGATTTAATGAGACCAGCGCCAGGGTCCTCGCCCCGGCAGAGCTGGCAGCCTGCGCCGGCAGGGACGGGCAGCGCGTTCCAGAGCATGAGTCAGCCCCGGCTCTGTGCAGGGAGGCAGAGCAATGCCGTGAGCAGAAAGGAAGGCAGCGATGCTCAGAGAAGGTGGCAGGGCAGGACCCAAACCCAGCCAGGAGGAGCAGGGAGCTCCTGGGCTCCCGCAGGCCCAGGGCTCGGGGCTGGCAGAGCTGTGTGCCAGGGATGAGCAGCCTGGGGGACTGCCCTCAACTGCCATGAGCGGCAAGCTCTTGCCTCCCAGCTGTAACAATCTTTGCACTGTAACTGCTTATTACTCTAAGCGTTTGTGCAGTACCTTTCCCCCGTGAATCCGAAAACACCTCGTAAACATCCCTCCGAACCGTTCACGATACCCGCAGGAGGAGCGGGGCAGGAGAGGTCCCTGCGCCCAAGCTGTCGGTCAGGACGAGGCAGTAAACCCACGCCGCATGGCGTAATCGCTGTCGCAATTTTCTAACTTCCCTCCAGCCTTTCCGAGGTCCCGAGCCCCGCGGTTCCCCTCCGAGGCCAGGACCTTCCCCTTGCCGCCCTCCTTCTGCAGGTGGCTGAGCCAAGACCCGGAGGAAGGCGAGGGATGCTCTGAGCATCCTCGCCCGGCGGCTAAGGGCAGGACAGACAACAGCCGCGCACTCGCTCAGCCCCAGCTCCTGCGGCACCCTGTCCAGCAACGCCCTGCGCCGGGGGACACCCCGCTCCCCTGGGACTCGCCCCAGCTTTTCCCGGGGGACGCGACAGGCAGCAAGAGCTGAAAAGGCTCCTTGTGCCTCCCCATGCAGCCTCTCGCCAGCCCTTCAAGCGCTCGCTATTTCCAGCCCAGCAGCAAAGTGCCTTCAGGAGCCGGTGACGCTCCGGATGGAGACACGCTCCGGCATTTAATGAGCTGGGAGCTCGCTCGCCGCTGCAGAACACCTCTCAGAGCTCCCCGGCAGAGCTCGCCAGGAAGTAATTTCACAAAGACTTTCAAAATGCCGAAGTGATTCCTACTTTGCAGTTTTAAAGGACTCCGAGCCTTTTTTGCGTGACATTTTCGTGGCAACTTTGTTACTAAAGTATTAAAATTCTAATGAAATGCTCTGTTAAACTGCAAAACAGTGTTTACTTATTAAATGGCTCTAAGAGTTTCTGCTTAAAATGTGGAGAATTTTAGCATCTAAAAACCTTCTTAAAACTTCTGTTCCTGGGTGAGGGGTTTTTTTGTTTTTTTTTTAAAAAGATGAATCTTCAAAGGAGAAACTTAGGCTTTAGGACTCTCCATCAGCTCTGCCAACTGTGTCC
The DNA here is from genome assembly GCF_034638445.1 of Ciconia boyciana. Lineage (NCBI taxonomy): Eukaryota > Metazoa > Chordata > Aves > Ciconiiformes > Ciconiidae > Ciconia > Ciconia boyciana. The sequence continues at coordinate 2,967,255 of NC_132951.1, read as the reverse complement.
AACAGTAATAAAATTTTCTTCCCTCTCGAAGGTCGCTGGATCATGCTAGGTATCATTTGCCATACATTTCCCGTTTCTGACACCATTCATTTTGTAATACATTACATAAGATAGAGAAAATGGCAAGTCCGTATAAAGAGAAATTCACAGTGTGCTGCAGAAATGAGGCATGAACTCCATGGAGTCTATGACAGCCTCATCGTGGTGTGTGGGAAGGACTAGAAAAAGGGGTTGTACCAGGCCATTGATCTTCAAGTACGCTTCTTATTTTAACTTTGATGAGAAAAGATTTGCTTACCAATCAATAGCGTGCTGTAGCTGAAAGTTCTGCCATGCAATAGGAGTCCCTGCCAGGCAGGTGATGTGCAATGCCCCAGTCAAAGCTCGTGCTGCGCCCAGATGCCGTCAGGAATCTGCCAAACAGGGTCTCTCTGTTTCCACATTCGGCCAAAAGCAGGGCTCAGCATCAAGACATTAAAAGGGAAAGAAAGTTTCTGGTACTGCTCGGGCCATGCAAACCGCCACCACGAACAGGCACCGTGTTCCTAAAAGCCCTAACACAGCATTTACGCAATGGCGAAGGTCTTTTACAGTGATGGGTATCTACACACGTCGTGTACTCTGAAATAAATGAGTAAAGTGTGCAGATGACTGCATTAAATACCATGTTCCTGATGTAAGAGGCCCCAGGGGCCTCTTCTGCACAAAAACCCCCTGAAATTCTCCCCAAAGGAGATGAGCGCTGTACGAGTGCAAGCCCTGCGCTGCCTTCTGCTGAGCACGCCTGGTCAAGAGCAAAAGGTGAACTAAAGCCACAGAAAAGGATTTTTAAGTGAGGTTATTATACAACGTTGGTCTTATCTGCTCATCAGCTTCTGGTTCAGCTCCCATGACCAAATCATCTGTTGGGAAGGGAATATCTGCTCCAGGAGTTGGTCTGACAGCAGATGCTATTTCACGGATGCCGGGTCTTGACTGCCTCGTACATTTAAAGTAAAAAGCACACTTTAAAAAAAATGTCTTGGCCTGTGCTCATCTCTCATATAAAGACACACAAAAATAAAAAGGAACAGGCCGCAATTTTTTACACAGTGTCTCTTTAAAGACTGAACTGCAAACACCATCCTCTCCATTTATATTCATTCTGGCCAGGCAGAAGCTTTTAGGAAGAGAGATTGTTTAATAAACAGACATTTATAACAAGTGTCTGATCTTGCAGCCTCATTATCTGGAAAAGAGTCCATTAAACTAAGTGAGAAACTCTCTAATCATTAAGGGTGTTTAATGGGATCAAGATCAAATTATAACATGATTGTGTTAATATCTGCACCAGCAGGTTCAGTTGTACTCTTCTCTATCCCTAAGATCTGGTAGTGGGAAACAGGGCAGCTTAGAGGGGAAAAAAGGCCTCAAAAAGTGGGATAATTGTTCCAACTCTCAAAAGTTGCTCAAGAGAAGCAGCCATCGGGCCCCAAAGCGGATCTCAGCACTCTCCTGCGCTCACTGATACACACCGGATCAGCAGCGCCCGCTGTGCCTCTCGTGAATCATCCTCCTTCAAAAGGGAACGGGGGATCACGCCAGCACATAAAAAAGCACCCACAATGCTGGAAAAGGGCACGGGACTCATCTAGACACGCGTGTCATCTCAGTCTTCCATAATTCCCTGCAACAGAGATGAACGTCCCTCCTTTGCCTTCTCCCTCCCGCTACAAGCCCGATCCACGTTCCCCTGACTTGCTCCCTCTGAAGCAGCGCAGTCCCTCCGGAGCTCGGTAACACACACAGCCACGGAGCTCGGTAACGCACATCGCCGCGGCAAAGCAATGCCTGCGGGTGCGACCGCCAGCTCCATTCCGCGGGGCACGGCCACGCCTGGCGCAGTGCCACCTGCTTCAGCACGCTCACACAATGAACAAACTTTGCCTCTTACATCCCAAGTTGGATGCCTTCCTGGGGCAAAGCGCGTCACCAGCTTCTCTTGGAAAAAGCTGCACGTCACAGATGGAGCAGAAGACGCTTTCCCTCCTCTATATATGTTGTGGTTTAACCGCAGTCAGCAACCAAGCCCCACCCAGCCGCTCGCTCACTCTCCCCGCTCCCGGTGGGATGGGGGAGAGAATCAGAAGGGCAAAAGTAAGAAAACTCGTGGGTTGAGATAAGAACAGTTTAATAATTTAAAATAAATAAATAAATAATAATAATAATAATAAATAATAATATTGTAATGAAAAGGAAAACAACAAAAAAGAGAGAGAGGAACAAAACCCAGGAAAAATAAGTGATGCCACTGCTCACCACCTGCCAACCGATGCCCAGCTCGTCCCCGAGCAGCAATCGCTGCCCCTCGGCCAACCCCCCCAGTTTCTATACTGGGCATGACACCCTATGGTATGGAATAGCCCTTGGGCCAGTCGGGGTTGGCTGTCCTGGCCGTGCCCCCTCCCAGCTTCTCGCTGGCAGAGCAAGGGAAGCTGAAAAGTCCTTGACCAGTGTAAGCACTGCTCAGCAACAACTAAACCAGCAGTGTGTTATCATGTTATTCTCATCCTAAATCCAAACCACAGCACTGTACCAGCTACTAGGAAGAAAATTAACTCTATCCCAGCTGAAACCAGGACAACATAGCAGCACAGGGCTTCCTTCAGCAGCATAGCCTTGCTACGCAAACGATGGCTTTGGATTTACTTAATTAACCTTTTGGTCTTAACCTGAACCTGCTGCACAGCTCTGCCAGCCAGGACTTCTTCACAAAGCTGTATGAGGCATCTCCCTGGGCATTGGAGAGCAAGCTTTGGGGTTTGATAGCTGGGCTTTGCTCTTTTTCATAGTTGTTGGGGTTTTTTTTTAAATTCGCACTGTTGGGAGTTTAAAAAACTCCCAACCTTGGCACATCCATCCTTCGTACATGTGCCATGTGTTTTGCACATGTCTGTAAGCAGAGGTATTTGTGCTGCTAAACCCTGGAAGGCTGAACAGTTCTTAGCCACAGAGCACTGCATCCGGTATTAAAACACATTTACAAGTTCTTAGCAAGAAAGAAATATCTCCCATTAGAGACCATAACAAGAGCTGACTAGAAATTGTTTTTCCTCTCAATTTTAGCACAATAGCTGCTGGCAATAAACCTCTCCATCAGCACTGGGCAGTTCTAAGTGCAGATACTGTGTGGGAAGAAGCCAAACAAAGTGACAATATCGAGCTTTAAAAGCACTTTGGAGAAAGATGAAAAGGAACAATTGTTGAATGTCAGCTCTGGAAGAGGCTGATGAGATGTACCGGCTCTTTGCGTTGCCATCTCCTCACCACGTAATACTTTCAGTGACCCGACAGGTTACTAACTCCGGCAGCAGAGCCTTCCAGCTCATGGCAATCCCTGTACAACAGCTCTGAGATGGCAGCTTGAGAGATCTCCACTCTGGAATGAGACTATAAAGTCTTTCTCCACATGGGAAAACCTCATGGTGCCGATTTACCGAGCTGGAACGGATGCCATGTCTACAGGTCTTGAGGAACTTCAGACCAGTGGGGATGAAAGGGTGTATAGAGAAGATGAACATCCCCTTTCTTGCTTGCATGCCGGCACGTGGGCGAGCACACTCATGCACGTATGTGTGTGTAAGCGCCTCAGGAAGGGTATGTCCCTGTGCCAGAGAGGTGGAGCTGCTCCGGATGACTAGAAAGACCAATCTCAAGTCATCTGAAGTGGGAACTGAAGTGTCAGAGAAGGCCTTCACTCTCAGCAGCGTGGGTGTAATTGCATCAAACTGTAATGAAGCAAATCCATCTTCAAAATCCAAGCTCAAGAACAGTGACTAACTAGCTTCCTCGAATAAATGTCTTTCCAGAGACCAGCTGTAACTTCTTGCTGAGAAATATGGGGACCACCTAATACCCATTTCTCTGTCCCTGAACAAACAATATGATTGTGCATTATAAATACCAAACTAAATTAGCACACTAGTGTCCATGCCAATTATTTCAATTAAACTCTCTTCTAATAACCATTTACTACCCATTTTATTAAATTAGAAATTTTTCAAACAAAACACCCATACGTAGCTATTAGCCTAGATGTAATTATGCACTTCACACATTGACACGTGGACACTGGGCAAATGAGTTTCTTTTGGTCTCTGCAGCTCTCCCCCCTCCCAGTCCTGCAATCACATCCCTAGTTGGTCTGAAAGGAAAACTTTTACACAGCGTTTAGCTTTGAAAAACTGTATTTAGCACCCGTCTGCAGGAAACCTTTCTGTCTAAGCTTTTCTGCTCACATACAAAATAGTACATTGCATGAAGTAAGAAGGCCACTTTCAAATTAAATAGCTCTAGGGGATTGATTAAGGCACTCAGAAATAATGCAGTGTGGCTTGGCCAGATGCTTATGTCCTAACGGTAATAGTTACAAGACCAACTCAGCTGAACCAGCAGAAGACTTGAGACCATCTCTAAACCAAGAGCGTTCACTTCCTCTCTGCCTGTGGCGGGGCACAAGCTGCCTGATCTCTCGGGTAAAAACAGAGATGTCATGTCGGGACCAGCGATAAACGGCAGCGCCGGCTGAGCCCCAGCTACCCAAGCTCTGTCAAAACCCACGTTACACGAGTTGCAAGGCCAAGCCTCGCTCATCAGACGCAGGCATCTGCGCCTCGCCAGAGCTGCTCGTCTGGCATCGTCCCTGCCTGGTCCCTGCTCCGTGCAGAAGGGGAAGGAGGCGAGATCCTCCGACCGCCCCCGCAGAGCGAGGCTCCGGGCTCCCGAGCAGAGGCAGGAGGAAGCTCAGAGGCAGCTTCTTGCTAAAACCCACAGAGGAGCCAAGGGAGCAAAAAAAACCCAGAAGAGAGGGCAGGAGCCTTGGCGCAGGGGCTGGCAGCCTTTGCCCAGGAGGGACGGCGATGCCCTGCCCGCCCGGTGCCGACGGCTCCTGCCTTCAGCCTCCGCATGTGCAGGAGCAGGATTCCCGCTGCTCCGAGGAGCTCCCACTCCATGAGTGTCAGGGGTGGAAAAACACCCGCTTTTGGAAAAGGCCTGCCTTGCTCGTAAACATTTAGCTGGTGGATTTTTTGCTGCTTTCTGACAGGATAACACATTTCTCAGCGATGTCACTTCTGCCCACAGCATGGCAAGGTCTCAAGCTGACATTTGCTAAACATCTTCACCACCTGCTCCCCAGAAACGTTCCTCTCTCCTAGACAGAGGAGACATTTTTCTTGACAGCTCCTGCCATCGGGGAGCTAGCACGAACTCTGCCACCGAGCCGCAGTGTTTGCGCTTCGTGCTCTCACTGCTGCTCGGCACCCCAGCAATGGGTGCTGGATTCACAGGGACGCTGACCCACGGCCAAGGCTCACAGAAGGCTGGCTGGGCCAAAGCAGCAGCACGGCATTTGGAAACTCCAATTCCCAAATAAATCTGCTTGTATCGATCTGAAGTCAGAAACTGATTGCAGCAAAGCTCAACCAAAGCAATGGCTTTGCTAATCGTCACCACCGGCGTACCGGGAACGGATATGAGACACGCAGAAAGGCTCGATGACTCTACCCACAGCCCAAAAAGTAATTGCTCCCTGCCTAAAGGTAGGTGCTAAATTTGCAGAGCAACACTCCCGCTCCTGCGGGAGCCTGCGTGGGCTGCAGGAAGCGCGGCAGAGTCACTAATCCAAACACAGCCGCTGTAGTACCGGCACTCGCTCCGCAGCCTCCCCGCCGCACTCCCCCACGGTTCCTTCCCGAAGACACTGCAGAGCTGCTGCCGTGCCGATCTGCAGCGCCTGCGGATGGCGGCTACACGAGCCCGTCAGCCGGAGACCAGGTCTGAGCAGCGCAGAGCCCAAACAAGCTGCGAAAGGCCCCGCGGGAGCCACAGCTTGCAAACCAGAGAGCACGGGTGTCCACCACGCAGCAGAAATCACCACCCAAACTTCACAAAATTCAGCAGAGCTCAATCACGGAAGATGTGGTGGGTTTCACCCGACCTTAAAATGAAACATTTAAAAAAAAATCCTGCTGTTGTACCAGATAGAAGAGGCTGACAGACAGACAGTATTCATGTCCGTTCCCAGTGTTGCAGGAGAGCAACAAGCCCCAGCCCAGAGCGAGGAGCTCGTCACAGCCCTCTGCAAACCAGGACCAGGAAATACCCAGTGCGTGAAGAAAAGCAAGCAGCACATGAGGAAGGGGGGATACAACCTGCAGATCCATGTTGAACTCCAGGAGTTTCAGGACCTGCAGACAGGAGGATGACAGCACCTTCCCCAGGACCCTCACACATCCCCAGGCAGGATCAGGCGGGTGGAGGCTCTCAGCCTCCAGCCTCGGCTAAGCTGCTGTTGCAGGGGGAGCAGAAGGACTGCCGCCCGGACAGGAGACACGGACATACCCCCTCCACGCTCCCCTGCACCCCACAGACAGCATATCCGGCATCTCACATGCAAACGCACCACACCAGCCAGCTTTATGCAAAGCTACAACCAAAAGCTAGAAGACAGGTGACAGCGAAGACTCCTGGAAAGAATAATAAAATCACAATTTTGCCCTGGGTTTGGGGAGTCTTGTTGGATAGGAGTCATGTTTGTGTTCTCCTCAAGAGGGCTCTACCACAGTATTATGAAAGAGCAGCAGCAAAAATCATCTGTGACAAAGAAACTGTTGACCACAGTAGAGATGAAATCCGGCTCAGTAAACTGAGCGCGGCAGGGCACCGAGGGAGGGCCAGAGATTGGGCAGCCCCACGGGGGTCAGGGGAGCAATGACACATGGGTGAGAAAGCAGCTTGTGGCCGAGACAGACACCCCCAAGCAACGGGAGGAGGTTTGCATTGGCCACAGCGAACACTTGCACCCTTCTCCATCAGTTCTTTGCAGCACCCAAAACCCCGTCCAGGGACACAACCCCCTCCCCGGGCAGCGGAAGGCTGCTCTGCTGCTCCGCTCCCCGAGGGAGGAGGCGAGGGCTCAGCCCTGCTCCTCACACCGCAGCTGGGAGCAGCTCCAACACCGGGGAGCCAGGGGAGCTTCGGTTCCAGCCCTGTGCTGGTTCCGGCTGGGATAGAGCTGATTTTCTTTATAGTCACTAGTGTGGGGCTGGGGTTTGGATCTGTGCTGGGAACAGCGTTGATAACCCAGGGGTGGTTTAGTTGTTGCTGCACTGGTCAAGGACTTCTCAGCTCCCCGTGCTCTGCCAGGTGCAGGAGAAGCTGGGAGGGGACACGGCTGGGAGAGCTGACCCCAGCTGCCCAGAGGGCTGTCCCACACCATAGGGCGTCACGCTCGGCGTATAAAGCTGGGGCAGAAGGAGGAAGGGGGGGCGTTTGGAGCGATGGCGTTTGTCTTCCCAAGGCACCATTACGCGTGATGGAGCCCTGCTGTCCTGGAGATGGCTGAACACCTGCCTGCCATGGGAAGGAGTGAATGGATTCCTTGGTTTGCTTTGCTTGCGTGCGCGGCTTTTGCTTTCCCTGTTAAACTGTCTTTATCTCAACCCTCGAGTTTTCTCACTTTTACCCTTCCCATTCTCTCCTCCATCCCACCAAGGGGGAGTGAGCGAGCGGCTGCGTGGGGCTGAGTTGCCGGCTGGGGTTAAACCACGACACAGCCCGCTGGAGCGTGCCGAGGTGCAGAGCGGCACAGCGGCACGCCACCGCGAGGCAGCCAGCACCTCACTAGTGCCCAACCTTGCAAGCAGCAGTTGCACACTGAGCAAAAACAGGTTATCGCGGAACCAACCCGTTCAGGTACAAGACCAACCCTCGCGCTGTTTTTTAGCTCACATCAGGCAAGACTTTAACACATCAAAACAGTAACTCTACAAAGGGAAGAGATGAATGAACTTCTCGGCTTCACCGAGGCGACACCTCACTGCACGCATCCTCTCTCTCGCCACACTTCAGTCTTTCGCCCTTGAAGCAAATCACTTATCTCACCCATTTAATTCATTGCCATTTCACTATTTACATTACCCAGCTGACCCCACGAGCTACCCACCCCCCGGCTAATGGGCTCGCACAGCGTGTGCTGTTAGCCTCAGCCTTCAGCACAATTCCGCCTTCCTTCCTTCCCTCCGGCTGCACCCACATCCTGGCCTGGCTCTGAACTCTCGAAGGCTGCGGCCGTGGCTACTTGTACATCGTGCTACGTGTATATGCACGCCCACACAACTGCTGCAAAAAAGCAGGCAGGGAAAAACAATGATGGCATTGGATTGGAGAGAGTGTGAGCAAGCTGCCCCCTCTCCATTGCAAGAGGGATCCTATTCAACGGGGAAAACATCATAGAAAAACAGAGGGGAAAACACGCCTGTGTACAGGTACCCTCACACACAGCAAATACCGTCTGACTGCAGAAACTTTTGCTCCCGAAATAGAGGGCTTGCACCCAGCACATTGGAACTGACCACAGAGCGATTGCTTTGGAGGATGTCACGATCCCGACGTGTTTCGCTTGTTTGCAGACTTCACTTTACAGCTTCCACTCACAAAACACTGCTTCTATGTCCTGTTTGACTGTCAGCAAACAGCACGGCCCCAGACCGTCTCTTGAAGAAAGATGCTCAGAAGAGAACCAGAGAACCTTCTGTCTTTAGGAAGAAGACATAAGCAAGACCATGCAATTGTGGCCCCGGTGCAAGTCCAAAGAGGCAAAGCTGACCTAAAGCTCCTGGAGCTCTTCCAGAGAGCTGTGGACGGCCCTTGCAGAGCACGCCTGCCCCCTGCAACAAATGTCTGATGTAGTTTTAGAGCAGAAAATAAGCCTTTAAAATGCTTGCAAGTTAATGTAACTGTTGCAGAGCATTGCTTCACCCACTACTACAGGCTTCCCGCTTGAAGGGACAAGTTTTCTGAGTTTGAGAGATTTGGAGAACATCCCTTTTTTTTACTTTAATCTGCTAGTAACATGCTAACATCCACAACCTATCTGTCGCACCAAGACTTAAGCCTTGTATTTCAACTGTATCACCATGAACTCCTTCATTATCAATTATTTATTGTCTAGAATAATTGAAGGGGCGATGCTGAAGCCTAGCCAGGGGACCCACAACCCTGGAAACCTCCTCCCAGCCCTCTGGCTATGCAGGGGAGATTTTAAGACACCCACAATGAGGTTGCAGGCACAGGATCGCAGGGACTGCCGCCTCCCCACAGACCTTCACCCCCAGGGACCTGCGTTCTCCAGCAGCTTGGACTTTGATCGTCTCCCTGCAGTAAAACAGCCAGCCGTGAACTTGCTAAAATGGCAACTAAATGCTCCACAAAGAAAGGAAATAAGGTCACGATGGCAGATGAAATTCAGCACTATCATTTTATACAAAGCGTGAAGTAGCAATGTCATCTAAACTCTGAACTCTCTGGAAGATAAGAAAGAATGGAAGATAAAATTATTTTTCTTGCAGCAATGCAGCAAATGAATAGACTGATAAGAGAAGAAATCTCCAGATTCAGGGACTTGGAGGCTGGTGCTGCTTAGCCTTGCACTGCCCAGCAGCCTGCACTGCCAGCCCTTCGCTGGCAGCCTGCGGCCAGCACAGTTCTGTAGGTAGCTGGCAAGAGATTTGTACAGTGCCTATATGACCCATTCACTGAGCTGTCAGTCAGGAGGAATATGAGCTATTTTCTTTGCAAATTAAAACCTACATCTTTGCTACGGATCCAAGCAAGTGCCAGTGGAGCAGAGGCAAATGCAGCATGGCAAGGAAATCTGCACTAGTTGCAGGGCTTCAGCAGGCAACGTGTTCATGTCTCTCTTGATAAGCAGAGCTGAAAATAGTAGACAATAAAGAATTAATCCTCTCTGTTGGTGGAAATTCTCAGAAACAGAGATGTTTTGATTCAAATTTCAGGCCCTTTATTCCTCTCTAAACCCCTCTGCTGCATAGTCTACCACAAAAGGAAGTCTCTGAGATGCTATGCCTTACAGGAGAATGTATGGGGGGATTTACTAACCAATTTATTTAGGTTCTGCTTGTGATCTCTTTTACCGTGACCACACAGGGGTCTATGAGAGAGCAGCTCATGCCCAAGCAGGGCCAGCATTAGGACAGGGCTGGCTGCAGAAGGCAGCGATGGCGTGGCAGGACTCAAGCCCCCGTCTCCCTTGAGGCAGCGAGCGGGGGATGCCTGAGCTCCGACGCTCCCCCCATGCAGTCAGTCACCGAACAGGTTGTGCAGAGGAAAAGGAATGAGCACCACCTTCAGAACGGCAATAAATTATTTCCCTTGGGAACAAAGCTGCAACTGTGACGAGATAAAGCGGTGGGAAAACATAGCAGAAAAATTTAATGCATTCTCTGCAATTACAGCTCCAGCTGCCAAGTTGTTTCTCACACTGTCACTACAGCAGTGGTGACAGCTTCGGTCTCAGCCTGACCTTCCACCCTCGCCCAAGCCAACGGCAACACTCCATTGATTTCTGCAGACACACGGTTTTGCTGCGATGACAAATATCATCGTTTCCTCACCAGATCTGTGGACGCAGACTCAGAGTCATGATACTTCCCTGGTGCAAAGGGACCCACGCCCCTTGTAGATCTGTGCCAAGATCTTACGTGCAACCAAGCTTCTTCCAGTGGCTCGCATGTGATTTCTGTTCTCTGCTCTTTACCGGCAAGTTTAAGCAGCCGTCCATCTGAGCACAGGAGCTCCAAGAAGCCCCAGGCAGAAAGGTGCACCAGGCCCATGCACAGCTGGAGCAACCGGCGATGTCCCCACCGGGCTTCAGTCTCACGCCAAGAACACGTGGAAGGAGGTTTGCCCTAGTTAACCACGGTAGGACCCAAGACTCCAACATTTTTCATGCCACTCCGCACTCCGTTTGTTCAGTTCCACTGCAGGAAACTTTTCAGTTAGGACCTTCTGCATGTCCTGTACAACTGGTCGAGGGGAGTAAAAATGTTTGTTTTGCCAATGTGTTTAATTTTCCTTCAGTAAGGCCAATGTCAGCCACCCAGGTGCTCCCCGACAGTGTGCCCACCTCGCAGGGTGCCTGGAGACCCAGAGCTCAGGGCTGGGTTGCGAGGGCTGTCGCTCCTCCCCACGGCCCTGCCCTTCCCCTTCGCTCTTGCACACAACATGAGCCAAAAAACCAGACCCTCAACTGGTGTAAGTCTCTGCCGGGACTACACCCACCGCTCTCAGCAGGGACGTGGCCCTCTGCCACCCTTGCTCATGCTTTCCCCTTCACTTGGACAGGTACTCTCAGGTAACTTGAAACACGACTTTTTTTTCCCTTTCAAGCCCATCCTCCCAATAAATCGAATAGAAACCAAACTGAAAGTAAATAAACCGAGAAAATACACCTGGGAGGGATGGATATTTGAGCCCATAGTGTTAAATGGCGCTAAATAACTGAAAATCAATGTTGTTCTTCCTTTTCATCAGGGCACAGCTGTACATACTGCAGCACTCCAGGGACACCTCCACTCATTCCACCAGACTGCTACATGCACTTACTTTTATTACTAGCAAGGGTCCATTACTGACAGTAAAAGCAATATCCCTGAAAAGAGTAATGACATTTTTTAATAAAAGAATAGATATAATTATAAAAGAAGTGCATTTCTTCTCTTCCTCTATTATTTTCATAACTTTCCTAATATTCCTGCTGATGTCCAGGGGTTCCTGCCTTCTGGTGAATACTCAAAGGCACACAAATAGCTACAAGGAAATACCAATTTAAAAAACTCTGAACAGTGCTTCAATTAAGACACCACGCTAGTAATCATCACTGCAGCCTTTCAGAACAACTGAGAAAGCCAACCACAATTAAAAATGTTACGTGTCATGAAAAGAAAAAACCTACAAATGCAAGAAAACCCCCACCCTTTTTATAAAGCTGTCCCAACACGCTCTTCACCCCTGTCTATCCCATCTGGAGCCCAGCTGAGGAACGCGGTGGCGATATGTGTCGATTTTGCCTCTGTTAAGGGAGAGGACCTACTGCAGCCACCCTCGCTGGAGAGGACCCGGCCGCCCAGGACTGCAGACTTCTTCGTTACTCTTCCATCCAAGGCGGCGAAGGGGACGGGCAGCAGATTTAAGTACACCAACACCTTGCCCCAGGTGCTGTTCCCCTACATTGCTATAAGCTCTGCTAGTCTAGACCTAAGGCACCGTGCTTCAGAAGAGCCGTGCTGGATGGCTGGTGGCCTGCGATGCCCCTGCCCACTCATTCAGAAAGCAGGAATGAGCCCCGTCGGAGGAGTGCAGTGTGTCCGGTCTGCCCCCCATAAGCTCTGGCGCTCCTGGCCGGCAGCTTCTCCAACAACTTAGATGGCACCTGGGGACTGAATTTGGTCTTGTCCACAGCCTTGGCTGACACAGCAGAGCTGTAGGCATCTACTTTGGGAAGAGCTACACCAGTATGTGTCACCTGCCCGACTCACCGTCCTGCCTGGCCCAGGAGCAGGAGCCCACGCGGAGCAGCAATCGCTCCCCCCGGGAGCAGGGTTACTGCCGCAGGCTGGCTGAGCTTTCAGCAGTAGACAGAAACTGTCTACTTGTGTACTGTCAGACAGAAACTTTATGACAAAGAATTGGCTCAGGAAAACAGCCTAATCCAATTAATAAATGTTTTGATTTTGCTTTGCCAGGTGGCAAAAGCAGAGGAGAAGCAATTCAATTCAAGTGGTCACAGAAGCACTCCTAAGTTTGTTTCAGAGCCCGCCATCTTCACCGGTGTTATTTATTACTTGGTTTGGAGCTGGGCTCAGGCATCGCAACTGAGACTGAGTCACCCCTTGAGAGATGCTGCACGCAGGGCTCGTGGGAGACTGGGTCTTAACACTCTCATTGAGGGAATTGGTACTAGACAATAAATACCTTCATCCTGCTTTCACAAGCAAGGGATCAAACTGCTGGGAGATGAAGAGCCTTCGCCAGAGGAATTTTGTGGCACACAAGAGTCAGAGCTGGGTCTCCTAAATCCAGGTACAAACCTTCACAAGTGCAGATGGTACAGCCTGAACAGACATTGCAGTCCAGAACCTAAAATATTGGCCATTACCTCACCATCACAGAAATAAATGTCTCTAACTTCTGAATACAAACTGGAATTTTCAAATTAGCATCTGCATCTTCCAAATAAAATGGGAAAAATTGCCCATTAAATCAAATGGCAACAAAGTGGAGATTCAGCCGCAGACATATTCAAGGAACCTGACACAGGGACACAAAACTGCTCAGATCCATTAATGTAACGATGCATTTGATGGGGAAGTCACTTGGGGCACGTTAGCATGAAAACTGCAAGGGTAAGATCCTACAAGCCCGATATTTCAGCACTACAGTTTGCTTGTGCCAAGTATAATCCAACCTGTGATTTAGAGCCACCACTCAGCGACAAATTCAAGAGACAAAGACCAGATGTCAGTTAACAGACAAAGAAGTTTTCAAAATCTATCTAACCTGGAAGTAGAAACTTAAAAGAATTCACCCCAGCTGTTAAAAGCCTCTCTTTTCTTGGTTATGCAACATCTGAAAAATCTTTTATTTGAAACAGGCGATGTTAAAATTTTATAGAGACGTTGCTGAATTTTTCTGCACAAGCAGCTTTTCCAAACATCCTTATCCATCAAAATGATTCTTTCCTGATAATTAGCCTCAGAAAAATGCACTTAATCAAAGTGACATCCATTACTTCTTGCTCCTCTAAATAGGACTGTGCCTTCTGATGACGATTTTCTGGAAAGTATTCAGACTATTTAAATTAAGCAACAAATAAGCTCCTAATGGCACTTCTCTGAGACACAGTTTAATTTTATTCACGGGCTTTTTTATACATGCCCCAACCCAGTTGTCAGCACTGTTCAAGAAAAGAGAATGCAGGAGATCAAAAAGTGCCGTAGTCAGGACAGCAAAGATCAAAGGGATGCCACAGCTTGTGGTATAAAACAATATTTATCAATTCAGCAGCTGCGCTTTCTCAGCTGCCTTTAATCAGCAAATACCAGTATCACTTTAGAACAGAAGCCTTCCTTAGAGAGCCCAAGCTTGCAGCACCGATGGGATGCTGCCTTCAGCTCCTTCTCCCTTCCAGCAGCACCCCTTGGCCTTGCTCCTACGCACAGGTACCATCGCACAGAGGATTCCCGTGACCGGAGGAGCCACGTGCCAAGCATGTGAAAGGGCAGCCAGGCACAAGCAGTATTCGTGCCCCCAGGTCTTCACCTTCTTTTTGTTACCGGCTCAACATCTTAAACTCTGCCTTTATATTCCAGAGGCTCTGAATACTTTCACGACAACAAAACGTCAGTGAGATAAGAAACGCGATACTGCCATAAGAGAGCAGAACAGATCTCTTTTTCTCCCAGTATTGACATTGGCAGAACCTTCCAAAAAGAGGGAAAGAAACTTCTGAACCAGACAGGACTTATGCCAGGCAACTGAGGCAACTGCAAGGTTCCCAAAGAGAACCTTCTCTCCCCAAAGGAGAAATTACCTCCCAGTTCCTATCAGTCAGATTTATGCCCTGAGACAGCGGTTTGTATCCTCCGGAAATTTAGAGCTGAATGACAGTTAATCCTGTTTCTATAGCCTAGAGACCTGCCTCGCAAAAATGCCAAGCATGGTATCTAAATACAGTTGCACTGTATTGAAATACGACTAAGCCCAAAGCCGTCCAGATGCCTCGTGGCAGTGAGTTCCAAAGATGAATAAGAAGATGTTGGAAGGAGCACTTCCATTTGACCACTCTAGATTTGCTTCTCATTAGGCTTTTCTCTCTCTGTTGCACAAATCCATTTACCTCCCCCATTCCTCTTCTAGTCGGTCTTTTCCTATTTGCTTCCCGGCTGATTTATTACCATCCTCCACACAACATTCAAACTATTATTTTAATTCTCATGTCAATCAGTCTACCTGCCAAAGAGTAAGCCCTACTTAGTTAGACTGACTGTCTTCACCTTTCGCATTCTAAAAAGAAAAGTAAATTATGAGCAGCCTATTTTACCTATTCCACCTCATATTCACTGATTAGTTCTTTCAGTTCCATGGGTTATCTGGACATGCTCTCTCCTCCTGCTATACCACAGCTCTCTAATCGACTTGCTCCAGCAAGCTCTCATCTCCTCAGGCTCCAGCATTATCTCATTCTCTTACCTCAGTCCAGTGTTGGTGTCTCTTCAGCATCCTCTGTGACGAGGATGGATTAATACAGCTCTAACAGAAGCGGTTCTAACTCCCCAGAAGCAGCGAAACCTGGATTCCCCCATGGCCTCCCATCCTTTTAGTCTTCTGCTGACCCCAGAAACCTCCTCACTTTCATCAGCGCACTATCATTCTAGGGGAGTTTTTCAAAAGCAGGTATTTGAGACACTAATGTTTTTAGCATTGCTTTTATAAATAAATGAGATATTTAGTGCTATGGGTGTTTTCCTTCAGTGTTACATCTGTAAGTCCAATGAGCTCTATTTTGCCGTTCACAGTTCCCCGTACTGTTTACATGGGGGAATTTTCCTCAGCACATTCCTGTCAGTGCTGTAACAAAGCACTTCAAAGCACATCTCTGAGCTGCTTAGTATTTATAAGCACAGTAAAGCCAAAAAGGCTTTCTGCTTTTCTTCTGCTAGCCTAAACCAGCTCCTTATTCAGTTGGTTTGGAACAGACTAATCTACTGGTCATAATTACTCCAGCAAGCTTGCTTCATCTATAAGGTCCCAGTATCATTAACGACTTGGACTGCAACTGAGGCCTAACGGCAACCTTTCCCAAAGCCTACGGCAGTGGCTCACCTCAACTCCCAGTGAAGTCAAGAGGGCTACATGGGAATAGCAAACCTGTGCTCATAGATTTGCATTCCCAAACACACGGTGAAGTTTTCAATATTTTCTAAATGAAGGGGAAAGTCAAACAACTAAAGATAGCAGCACATAAAGCCAATGAAACAAAGGTACCTTGAGAAACACGGCTAATGAATTTAACAAAATAATCCAGTGTATCTCCACACTAAAACTGAAGAGAGATTCTGAATCAGAAACACTCAAATCTAGATGAAAATGAAGGTTAAGAGGTATACCAGTGAAACGCAGAAAAAACACAATCTGCAATTGCCACCTTCTGTATTTCAGATCCGTTCAAATACTTAAATATGAAAACTATTAAAACTCTAACCTTCAGACTTATCCAAATAAGCCACATCATAACTGTTCTGAAATCCAGACATTTTCTGCAGCAGAAATTTCCTATCAACCTCTCACTTTATGCCATAAAACTATATTGATGTTTAAGTGCCTGTTAAGGAAATCTGGGCTTTAAATTCTTGAGGATCACAGACTCATTTTCAAGACAGATCAATTCTTACACAGCTATACAAGTCAGGAACACTTATTTAGAACATCTGTAAATCCCACATTCTCAAACCCAAATTCACTTTTTTTTTTGCATGACACTTGTACACATGAAAAAAAAAATGAAATTACCTTTTAAGACAGACGCACAAAAGCCTTGATGCAGGTGTACTAAATACACAGCAGCTACCCAAAGGCTAACTCACCAGCAATTGAAGGGGTTTTTTCAACAAGTTACAGCTCTCTCTGTTCACATCATGCAATTAATTGGTGGGAAAAGATGACAATCTTATTGACTCCCCGTTAGCACTGTAGCTCCTTGATTTTTATGATATGAACAGAGTTGAAGGGAGGGTTGATCTTGTTCCTCTTAATTTAACTGCTCTGCTCATGGAATTCACTTGCCACTCATGGCATTCCTCCTTTTGCTTTAGCTCACTCAACCTGGTAATAAATCCCTGCCAGCCAGACAGGAAGAGCAGGCTTGGCGCTCAACCCATAAAGGCCATTTCTCTAGACAGCCCAAGAAAGGGACAGTTGTGCCACATCCACAGCAGCTCTTTAGAGTCCCTCTGCTCCCATCAGCACCCCCTGCTGCAAAGAGAGCCTCTGAAAACAGCCTGGATGAGCCTTACCTCTTAAACAAACATATGCGCTCAGCCCAAACTCTGCATAGGGCTTAAGAGGGAGTTTCAGCAGCCCCTCACCTCACCAGTTGTATCCCACGCATCTCCCAAACAGCGGCTCCTTTTCCTCCTTGCCACCCCCTGATGGGACTCCCAGACACAGCAAGCTGCCCAGCATACCCACACATCTCAACGTCTGCTGGCCCAGTATACCCACAAATCCCAGTGCTCAGCAGCTCTGGCATGTCCACCAGCCCTGGAACACCTCCACGTTCCCGGTGCCTGCTCTCCGAGGCATACCCACAGGCATCCCCGTGGCCTCCATCCCCAGCATACCCACACGCATCCCCGTGCCCCCTCGCCCGGGCACGACCACTGGCTCCTGCCAGCACATCCCAGTGCCCGCGGACTCCGACATTCCCCCGCATCGGGCCGTTGCCGGCCCGCACCCACCCCCGCTCGCCGAGGCCGCTGCGACGGGAACCGGCCGTCAGCACCGCGGAGAGCTCCGCGCCCCGCGGGGATCAGCACCGCGGACAGCTCCGGGTCCGCCCGCGCCCGCTGCGTGGGTGTCCCACCCGCGGGGGGGGCCGCCGGTGTCCCAGGTACGCGTTCCCAAGCCCAGGTATGTGTCCCCACCTCCGGGCCGTGTGTGTCCCCAGGCGTGTGTCTCCCTCCCTCTCCCCCCCCGTCCCGCGGCGTGTGTGTGTGTGTCCCCGTGCCCCCCCACGCCGCTGCCCGCCCCCGGTACGCCCCGAACCTGTCGTCGCTCTGGAAGGACTGGTCCCCCAGCAGCAGATCGCGGAAGCGGTACCGGGGCGGCAGGGGCAGCACCTCGGACTCCAGCTCCGTCATCTTCAGGGCGGCGATGTCCAGAATGACCCCGCTCTTGCGGCTCCCGCCGCCGTCCCCGCCGCCGCAGCCGCCGGGCGACGAGAGCCTGCGGGAGAGAAGGGGACAGCGGCAATGGGGGGGGGCGTCCTGCCCTGCCCTGCCCGCCCCCGCCGCCCGCCCCCGCCCCGGCACCTCCTCCGGGGCCGGCCCCGCGCACCCCGCACCCCGCACGCACCGCCCGGCGCGGCCCCGAACCGCGGCCCCCCGTGCCGGCGGCGATTACATTGCGGGGCAGGCGGCGGTGCCCCCCCTGCAGAGCGCTCCCCTGGGGGGCATGGGGGCGAGGGGCTCTGCCGGGCTCAGGCGAGGGGCCGGCGGGGTGGGCACGGCGCGGAGCCCGGTCCCCCGGAGCGCCCCGCAGCCCCCCGCGCAGGGCAGCGCCGTGCACAGGACATTTGCTCCTCGGCAGGCGAACAACAGAGAGCGAGAGGAGCCAATGGAAAAGCCCAATCGCCAGGAGGAAATAAAACCGCTCGCAAGATAGATCTACGGCTGACAACCAAACCCAGATCCACCCCCCGCCTCCCCCCGCAAAGAAAAGTACGGATGGGAGGCAGACAAGGCGATGGCTCCACAACCGTGCTGGAAGCAGAAGCACAACCTCCTCTCTGGACTGCCAGCGCTTAAATCATCTGAACAGCCCCAGTATTAAATGAGAAACCGCGAACACTGATGAGTCAGTCAGCTGTCCAGCTGCCAAGTGTCGTGGCCGGGAGGATATATCACCCGTCCCTGGGCAGGCTGATGTCTCCGATGAAGGGTGGGGGGATCGCAACGCCTGGGAGAGACCCAAGGTGCTTGCTCAGAGAGAGCACTGTGTACGGCCAGCCACATGCAGTCTCCCCTGCCACACAGAAAAGGGATGGAACTCACCCAGCTCTCAGACTGTAATTTCAGAGGGTTAAGAACTTGTCTTTGCTCTCCTTTGTCAAACCACATTTACCAACCAGAACATGGGTACCACGCTGCTCCCCATGTCAGCTAGAGCTACGAATTATAACAGATCAGGGTTAAGCTGAAACTCCCCTTCACAAGGCAACAAAGCCATCCAATGCTGCAAAGTCAGCGTGCAGACGCACAAGGCAAGATCACACGTCCTGATCCTTTGGGTTCTGGCTTCATCAATGAAATTCATCTGTGCCACGACAGTAACTCCAATTTCATAGACCCGTTGTAGAAAGAGGAAAGGAAAGGGAGAGACTGGAAGAGGAGACATGGCACCTCGGCAGTAAGCTGATTCTTTGTCCCTCACGTGTAACTTTGGAGCGTGAGGCAGGCAGATAGCTGAAAGGCTCCAACTCCTGTCAGATGTACTTCCAAGGGTCTCACCCAAAGCCTCTCCCACCCACTCTTACCACCTTCCCACAGCTTTGCCTCCAGTACATACTGCATAAGCTATATACAGGCAAAAGAGCTTCAAACAGCTGAATACCAAACTGGCAATAAGCAGACATCTAGGGGTTTTGCTGCTGGCTGTAGAGCTGTGATCTGAGGCTCCTCAGACCATCTCCTACCTTTAACAACTCAAACCCCTGTAAATAAGTTCCCAGCTGAGCAGGTTCCAAAATCCTGAGCAGCTGTTGTTCCCGAGGTTCTGGAAGAGCAATCAGCATGCGAAATTTCTGCTGAACACAGCCCCAGAAGGCAGCACAGCTCACTCTCAGCGCTTCGGATGATTTTCACTGATGTTATTTGCCACTTAATTCTATACCCCCAGAGCTTTTCAATTCCTTTTAGCTGCCATATGCACACTGCAGCCGAGGCTCTGCACTGAGTAACGCATCTGTGCAGGGCCTTGGGCATCAGGGAGGTGATTCCATGATATACATTGATCCAAAACTTGGTCTTTAGGAGAAATCAAGCCAAACTCCTGCAAACTCAAGGACTCCCTCTGGATTGACTGATATAACCACAGAAGTTAGCTGATCGTCTCTAGCTCACATTGCAAAGGAGGATCTAACAATCTAATCACAAAAAAGCCACAATTAAGTCTTTCCTCTTAGGGCTCAACTATGATAAATTATGCCACAAGCATACTTTCACCAGGCCACCTCCAGCGAAGTTCTAGCCCAGCTAAG
This sequence comes from Ciconia boyciana, assembly GCF_034638445.1. Taxonomy (NCBI): domain Eukaryota; kingdom Metazoa; phylum Chordata; class Aves; order Ciconiiformes; family Ciconiidae; genus Ciconia; species Ciconia boyciana. The sequence continues at coordinate 2,947,379 of NC_132951.1, read as the reverse complement.
ATTTCTTATTGCTGCGAGGCCAGGACAGCATCCTAAAGCTGGACTTTCAGGGAGAGAAAAAAGAAATTTTAAAAATCATCCACTCTCTTATAATGCGTACTTTAAAGTGGGGAGCCAGGTGCCTAACTCCAAACGTGGGCGATTATAATTGCATTTGAAGGAGACTGTCACACACAATAATCTCCATTGATTATGAAGTGCCTGTTTAAAGGAGCACGTTGTTTCCTTTCCTGGAGGAACGGCCGAGTGCTATGGCTGCACAGCCACGGACACACCGAGTGCCATGTGGAAAGGGCACCTTTACACAGAGCTTCCACCCTGTCTTAGAGTCCCCACGGCTGCCACTGCCCGAGGTCCAGGCAGCCAGGTCCCCACCGTTACCCTGCACCCACTGACAGCTAAGGGCGCTCGTATCTGTACGCAATCATCCTCTTCAAATGTCTTCTGGGTTCTGGGCGTGGGGTTTTTTTTAAACTCCACATGATTCTTTTCAAACCCAATTAATCCATCTCTCTTGGCCTCAGATCATGTGTCAGATCCATGAGACAAAGGAAATATTTACTGCTATCCTTTATTAGTGTTAAGAAATTGTAGTAAAATCCAATTATATCAGTATCTCTGGAAACACAATTTCTGCTATGTATTTGCATCTGAGTTTCTTCTCCCACCCACAGCAGCAGCTACATTTTGAATATATTCTCTTATTCTCGCATACGAAACCATTCAGAATTTTAAAAATTTGGCACATTTGTTTATTCTGGATGAAGGTTCAGTAAGAGAAATATTGTATGCACCTATTTGATAAAGATGTCCTTATCAATTACACAGTGGCTTTAAGGTATGTTGCACATCAGTGTCTTAGAAAAAAAGTGCTCCTGCACTGCACACAGATCTCCTGACATCGGCACAGAGAATTTGCAACCCTCCTCTCTGCCCAAACATAGGGATTCTGAGCTATAGAAATGCCACAGCAACGCGGCTACTTCTTCAAAGCAGTAGTGGTATAAAATAAAAAATTCATGAACAAGCTTGTTTATTGCATAGTCTTCAAATACTACTGAAAAAAAAAAAAATCCCAAAGTGGTTTATAGCTAAATACAGGACTGCAGCTTTATTTTTATCTTCCCTTTCCTTCCTTCCTCCAGAACCATGTACCACTAAAAATGCACGCTGTAATCAGCATATGGAAACCTCAACACTATTCCACTTTCTCGCTACGACACCGTCTCTCCCCCAGCTTGGCCAGCTCCCCGGCAGCGATCGGCATGCTGCGAGGGGGACACCCTACTGCTCAGCCTCTTGGGAACACGGGAACTGGGATCAAGCCGAGCGTGATCCAAACCAGATCTCCCCGTTGATCTCTCCTACTGTTAAACCGCAGCTAGGCACAATCACCGTCCCAGTTTAGCAAACACAGCTGCCCCTTGGAGCACGCTTTAGCAGGACCCTCAGAGCTGCACCAACCTTGGGTTTCTTCAGTAAGCTTTCTCATGCGTGGGCTGGTTGCAATCGCGTTCTTCCCCTGCTGTATTTCCACCCGGGGCACACAGGAAAGCTACGCTGCTAACAGCACCATCCCCTGAGGCTGGAAATGCAGGCAGAAGACCAGCGACAGCCCACACATCTGCCTGTGCCGGCCGGGGCTGCGCCTGGCCACGGGGGCCCTGCAACGCGCGTGCCCTGTGGAGCTCGTCAGAGGCTGTTCGGGTCCCCAGCACCCAAGAGCTTTGCCTCAGAGGAAACTCTACGGGCTGGAAGCTTGTTGCAATGTATTTTAGGATTTCTGCTATTATTTTTTACTATATATGTCAAAGCAGAGGAAGGACACAACCCCAGTTCCTCTTCTGCTTCCCTGCTCGCTATACACCACAGAAACCACCGAGCATCCTCCTGCTTCCCATCACGAACCAACCCCAAACCGCCCAGGATCATTAACAGATCCGTAATCCTACATTCTGGTACCTGCATGATGCAACTGCCCAACCTGCCCTTTGCACCTCGAATGCTGTGTTCAGTGTTGGGCCCCTGACTCCAAGAGAGACATGGAGGGGCTGGAGCGTGTCCAGAGAAGGGCAACGGAGCTGGGGAAGGGTCTGGAGCACAAGGCTGATGGGGAGCGGCTGAGGGACCTGGGGTTGTGCAGCCTGGAGAAGAGGAGGCTGAGGGGAGACCTCATCGCTCTCTACAACTGCCTGAAAGGAGGCTGGAGAGAGGTGGGGTCGGTCTCTTCTCCCAGGTAACAAGTGACAGGACGAGAGGAAATGGCCTCAAGTTGCACCAGGGGAGGTTTAGACTGGATATTAGGAAATGTTACTTCACTGAAAGGGTGGTCAAGCACTGGAAGAGGCTGCCCAGGGAAGTGGTGGAGTCCCCATCCCTGGAGGTATCTAAAAGACGTTTGGCTGAGGTGCTTAGGGACATGGTGTAGTGGTGGGCTTGGCAGTGTTAGGTTTACGGTTGGACTCAATGATCTCAAAGGTCTTTTCCAACCTATACGATTCTGTGAAACCTGCCAGGTACCATCAGGAGCTCCAGAGCTCTCAGTGACACCCCCTGCTCTGTTGGCACCAAAAATTACTGAAGACCCTCCCAGAATGCCCTTCCTCTCCTCCTTCTAGGGGCTGGGGTGCACAAACAGAAGAAACAGCTGAACCTACATTTGGGGCAAATTCTTGTATAACCTACAGTCTAAATCCCTCCTCTCCCACTGCTCCAAGCTGTAAAAGGAGGCAGAGGCATGAGGTCCTGCTGACAGCTGTCTGTCCCAACTCTATCCTTTCCCCAGGAGGATGTCCAGGGAGTCTGGATGTGTAGCCAGGGAAGCAAGTACCTTGTGTCCAATCTCAACATCCCCTCCCCAGGCAAAGTCACTTTTCCTCAAGCTTCAGTACCCGGCACGTACTGCAACACCTCAGCCAGCTGCTGCTGTGCCTCCTGTCACCGCTACCGGGACGGGAAGGACAATCCCTGGCTGAGAGCAATGGTGGAGCAAGAGTCAGATGCAGGGTCCGACCCTTCTCTTGCTGCTTGCGGAGACGTGGGGCTGCAGCACAACCTGTTGTTAGAGAGGCAAAGCCAGCCTGGCCATCACCGTGGGTAGGCTAAACCCAGGCACTGGTGGGGTGGGAGCCTCCAGCTGCTCTATGCTGGCCCAGACCCATTGTACGGCAACAGTTCCTAGATTGCACTTAAGGGATGGGACACTTCGCACGAGGACTCTTGGAGCCGGGCTGCCCCAGGACAGCAAGGACCCTGCCATGGCCTCTCCTCCCTGCCGCAGTGCTTCACCAGCCGTGGCTGCGCGGTCTGGCCCTGCATCCCTGGTCCATCAGCGAAGGCAAGCTCAGCCACTGCCAGGCTCTGGGAGCCTCTCCGCTGAACAAAGCCGTACAGGAAATTCTGCCCTTTCTTTTTCTATACTTATTAAAATATATGCAATCATCTTCTATTTGCTTCTCCTCCCACAGCTCTTATGGTTACCGGGTTACTGTTGTTCCCCCCCCTCTCTTTTTGTTTTTTTGCTTCTGAGTGACATCCCTGTGGGGTCTCCTAATGGCCGAGTGCGTGGGGAGACGCATGCTCGGTCTCCAGAGCCGGGCTGGAAGACAGCAACCCCTCCCGCGCCAGCGACGCAGGACTGCTGCCGGCATTGGCACGGCTCTCCTGGCAAAGGGGGACAGAGAGCTGGCATGGCAGCACAACACAGCCCAGCCGGAGGAGAGGGCAAAGACCACGGAGGGAAGGAAAGCAGCAGATCGGCACACGCGTGGGCAAACACAGGTGCAGGCTAGGTCCCACGACAGGCATGCCTCGCACCCCGGCTTGGCATCGCCCTTCCCCGGACACCAACCTCAGCAGCTTTCAGGGCGGGATTTCCCTGCAGGGACGTCCCTGTGGAAGAGTTGGGGTGCTCATTTCAGGCACAGAGCCGCTTTCTCTGCCACTGCCTCAGCAGCCCGCGTTCCTTAGCTCCCTGTGAGCACCAGCTACCATCGCTGTCGGCTACGTCTAGGCTTGTCAGAGGAAGAGCCCCAGATTGTTATCCCACCGTCCCCTCCCCAGAGGTCCTACGGTGACTCACTGATGTCATTCATACAGCCCTGGAACCAGATGATATGTCCAGAGCCACGGAAGGATCTTCTACACCAAGGTATGGCCTTCTGAGAAGGGCCACGCTGGAGAGCACATGCACAGACCAAGCGGCAGGGTTCTTTCCCCAAAAAAATAACATTAAAAATCTCTTCCATTTTCTAAGCACAAGTCCCATGACCAAATGATAAGTCATTGCGATCAGAACGACTCCCAACCTTAAAGATAATCAACAAGAAGCACAAATGCTGCTGGCTGCATGAGCAGAGCCTGCCCTTGCCACACCTGCGTGGAACAACCCTGTGAAAGGAGCATTTATTGTGGGCAATCCCACAGATCAAACCAGGGGGACAGGAATGATGAACTAATGAACTTGCAAAGCAACTCAGTGGTCATGTATGAAAAAGAGCTAAAAAGACCAGTGCTAAAGCCCCAGGCACTAACGCCCTGAGCTTGATACAGAAAAGGGGAATCAGGGAAAGACCGGGGCAGGGGGGCATCTATTTCCTTTAATGAGATCATTTTCTCTACTTCACAATCACTCCTCTGTCCACAAGCAACCGCCTTCCATTTTGTTCAATTGTTTTGTCAGCTTCTTGTTACTTGTACAACAGTCGTGGATTTAATACTTTGTGATTCAAAGAGTTTAAAGTGTTCCAAGGGATGCGAACAGGCCCATAACAACATCCAAGTCATGATTTCCAGGTACTCTGAGCAACTTTTGCCCAAGTCATGCTTTGTGGGTACAACAGCTGCAGAACACACATACGCACACACACATATATACACGCAATATATGAAGCGCTCGATCTCCCAGATTAAACTCCTGCATCCAAATTTGCACCTCCATGGACAGTTGGACTGTCCACGTCAGGGGCTGCTGTTGCTCAAAACTTCCACAAAACTGCTGAGCCCTGTGACAAATCCATCCATCACTTCGCTTTCAACGTGTGGAGGCAATTTAGCACCACAGGCCTCATGGAAAAATTAGCATTTTGTGTATTTCACATTGAAAACGAACAGGAAGCGTGAGTCAGTGCAAAGCTCCACAAGCCTTCCCCCCGCTGGCAATGCTATTTTCTAGAAGATAAAAGTAGAAATTGCACCTTCCAGGTCCAGAGACATTTTTCTTATTAGACAACCCCGTATTAACAATTCAGCCCCACATCTCCCCATTCCCTTCTGGCCCGATGCACACGTACACTTTGTACAACAGGGTAAAACTCAGGGAAGGCAAAGCCCCGCTGGGGAGTCTTTTCACTCTTCAGTGATCCCAACAGCAGCACATCGAGCACAGGAGTGGCACAGGCAGGCAGCGTCCTCGGCTCCTCCAGCCCCGACGGCCGGGAGGCCGGTGAAGCTATCCATCGGTGCCACGCCGACGGCGAGGGAGCCGGGGGGAGCGAGCCGCAGCCAGCCCTTCCTCCTGCTCCACGGGGCAAGAGCATCCTGCAGGGAAGGCCCAGGCAGTGCTGGGGGCGTTTGCAACAGAAGCAAAGGTAAACAAGTCACGCTGATGTCCCTGGTGACTGCAAAGCATAAATAACACTGGGAGAAAGGAGGGAGGGGAAGCACATCCTACGCACCTTGACAGGGCTGCTGGCAGGTGAGGGGACCAGCTCCCGCTCCTCAAGCCCGGGCTGGGGCTGCCATGCCGGTGAAGCGAGGCAGTGGCACGCGGCCAGGTTTCATCTCTCGACATGCACCTCATTCTGCAGCGCACTGACTTGATCCCAGTGCCTTCCTGACCACCCACCCCCAGCCCCGCACTCCTGCTCCCTGTTCCTCTGCCAGAGGCACAGGTATGTGCCACGGTGGGGAGGTGACAGAAGGGACACCCGCAGCCTTGGGAGCCCTTTCCACACATGCACTGAGTTTCCGGTTTAACCCTTGCTATTTTACTTTAGGCATTGCGTGTCCCATCCCTCCCTTTTGCAGAGGTTTGAGAGACAGCTGCAACCGTGCGGGACAAAGAACAGGCTGGAGATGGCAGGGAAGGGCTGATGGGGAGGGAGACGAGGAGCACAGGAGAAGGCATGCACCAAGGGCCACCCACGGCAACCCCAAACCCCCGTCCTTTAGCAAGAGTGCATTGCAGACATGCTGCAAATCGAAAACCATGCCCCTACTTCTGGCAGCAAACAGGCTTCAGCCTCTCTCAAAGAGCCTCCTGGAAGGAAAAGGCACTTCTCTCCTCTTCTTTGCTTGGCAATATTAAGTAGTACCAAAAGAAAAAGCTGAAGACAGTGTTTGCAGTGGCTAGTGCAGGGAACCAGCCTGGGCTTTCCTAAGGCCACAGCTCTGCTCCCCATCCCAACGCCCTTGGGCAGAGGTCTCCAAGGGTCTTGCCTCTGCAACCGGGAGGGCTCCTGCCGCAGGAGGACCGGCAGGACCTTACTCACTCGCCTTCCTCCAGAGGTGAAGATTCAAATCCCCACTGGAAGCAAACCACTTTTACACCAGCGATCTGCACCCGGGCACGACGCTCCGGCCAAGCTCTGCCTGCAGCCACCCATCCAGCCCGACCCTTCCCACCGGGGACGGGCTCAGGAGCACCCACAGTGCTCTCACCAGCATCTCGGCCGGGAACAACCTCGGAAGGAGGGGCAAATCCAAAACAGCCTGCTGAGCCAAGGTCACTAACCCTGCTGGGATATTCCTGACCCAGCGATCTCCAGGACTATTTATGGATTACAACATTAAACCATATCTTCCTTGTATGAGCTATATGCTGAGGAGCAGCTTTCCCAGAGTACCCGGCCCTCCCCCAGCAAGGACATGACCCTTTTTTCCTTATCACGGTGTTGGGTTTGCAAGGCAGCCTGGGAGCACATGCAAGTTCACTTAAAAGCAGAATCATCTCCGACGCTCAAGAAACCAAGCAACAAGGACTCAGGCTGCTGGAAGTAAGAAACGATCCCTCACTAATGCTCCTTCGCTGCGAGGCCCCACCAGTCCCGCTGGGGTTTCGGAGGCTATGCACAGCAGACTCCCCGGGAAATCACCCGGCCTTTAATGACAGGGTGCTGTTGCACACCGGGATAACACCAGGCTCATGATTCATCCCAACCGACCATGAAAAATCATAAACCTAAACAGATTATTAAACTAAAAAAAGAGCAATTCACTTGTCACAGCCTCCGGCTCTGTTCCTGGAGCCAACAGCCAGCCCTTTACTATTACCTGCTTCAAAAGGGGAACGTAATGCCTATGGACACTATGGCCAGTACCTCGGCCACTCCTCTGTTCACAGCCTTAGGTATCGCTTACCCCAGTGCAGCTACACTCACCGCCCAGACTTACCCCTCGGCTGTCCCACGGGTCCCTGCTCCAGCAGCTGGCATCGTGAGGAAGGCCAGAAAGCTAAGTGGGTCTTGGCCAGTTATAATTCTCCCACAAGGACCCTTCTTGGCCCCCAAAAATCCCAATGCTCCATCACAGTCTCGCTCCTGCGGCTGCACCCTTCTGCAGGCAGCGGCAGCCCTCCCTCCTCCCGCCCAGGGGACAGAAAAGCTCACCTCTAGCTAAAGCGAGGCTTAAAAGTCCTTTGCCCTCTCGCTGTTGCCCAATCCATTTTTTCCCGGGGCTTCCCCTCCCACACGGAGCTCACCTGGGACCAATGTCACCCACTCCACCTTGGGAACCAGCCAAAACCCTCGTCTTGGTAGATGCCCGGTTGCAAGCAGGACAACGCTATCTGTTCCCAGCTCTCATCAGGATGAGCAAGGAGATGCTCTCAAGGTGGAGCTCGTTACTCTCCCGAATCATTATTCACAGGAGCGTATCCGGTATCCCACGGCACACGATCCTGGCGGTGTCTCACCCCCCCTCACCCCAAGCTGTTATACCCTCTACCAGATTTGCCAGTGCCCAGCATTTTCCAGGCTCACATCAAAAAAAAAAAAAAAAGGCTGCAAGATCAGGAAAGTGCTAATTCATGCTAATGATCTGCTGGGAAAATTCTCCCTTCTGCACAGCCCCAAACTGCTACAAGCAGCTAGGGATGAAGCATGGAGAAGAAACTTCTCCGCGCTCCAGACCCCTGCAGAACACGCCCTTCTATTGAAAGCAGAAAATAATAGAGAGACGTGGGAGGAGGAAGAGTCTTTTCACAGTGTTCAAGGATACAAAGACTTACAGAAATAAACCCCAAGAGGCAGGCTCGTCAACCCACCTGCCAGACCAGGATGTGATGGGACGAAAGGGGGGACGTCTCCTGGATTAGAAGACGGGAGACAAACAGAGGAGGAACATTGAAGCAAACATTTTCTGTGAGGTCCCACAAGGCTCTCTGCTGTTCCGTGAATTCAGAAGTGATGGTGAGGACTGCAAATTATCCAGTATGGTCAAACCTAAACCTGACTGTAAAGAGTTGCAGGAGGATCATGCAGCACGGAGTGACCCGATGATAAAATGTCAGACAAAAATTAGCATCAATAAATGCCAACTAATCCAAAAGGGCCGGGGGCGGGAAATCACCTTCCTGCACAGGCATTAGAAGGTCTGCAAACTAGCACTCAGAAAAGAGCCAAAGTCACTGTAGATAAGACATCAAAGCCAATGTGGACTGTCAGGGGTGGTCAAAACCCAAAACGTTAGGAGAGGCTGTTACACTACAGCTAACCCACCACGGAGCCACACACAGTTCTGGTTCCCCCACTTAGAGATGATATGGCACAGAGAAGGGCCACAGAGATAACTACGGGCTTACAAAATTGTTTTCTTCAAGGAGAGACTAAATAGATCAGGAGGAGTTCTTAATCTGGTAAGAGACATGATGAAAGGCAGGTGAAATCAGAGCGGACGACCAGGGAGCAAGCACATCACAAGGGCTGTAGGAACGCAGGGGAATCACAGGGCAGCAGGCTCAAAGGAAAAGCAGCATGTTTTCACACACAGCAGCTGCACGAGGGAAGTCACATCCTCTTGCAGAGGCAGAAAGCACCAGCGGGTTCAAGAGGGACCAGGCAAATCCCAGGGGAGGCATCCATCCACGTCTTCTCAGCACAACCGCTGGCTACAACCACCGGCTCAGGACCCCGATTCAACAGGCTGCAGCAGGACAGCCCCGAAAGGGTTGCTCTGTCCCTGCCACCGGCCCCTGTCAAAGGACACCAGGCCAGAGGCACCCGTGCTCAGACCCAGGACGGCTCTTTGCCTGCTTTTATTCATAAGAAGGATGAATGAGATGTTCCACACTTCGGCACGGTTTGGCTAACAGGCTGCAAAACAAATCGCATGCAGCACTTGGGAAGCAGGCGTGGAGGCCAGGAAGAGGTCGCTGATGGAGAACTGGGAGGATTCAAATAGATGCTGTAAATATTTTTGCAGAGCAGAAAGAGCCCTGAGCACAGGCAATGACCTACTTTGCTGTTCTCCAGTGAAGGGTGACATGCAGCCGTGCCAAACCTAACGGCAGTTTCTAAGGAGGACATTCAGCATGTTGGGGGGTCCTTCGATAAATGGAATAGCAGGGGGTTCCCGAAATCTCTTCCCAGTGACCCAGGTGTGCTGGCGGGCGCTCTCCTGCAGCAGTTTTCGCAGCACCACCTGCTGACAGCCCCATCGAGCCCCGAAATTCGGACTCCTGCCAGAGCCACATGCTTCCCTTTCCTAATCAGCTAAGGAAAACAAGAGCAGAATTCCTTTTTATCTCTGCTACACAAACACTCTGAAAATACAGGGTGTTTGGCCCTGTAGTTTTATGGCTCCCTATTGCAATTTCTCCTGGAACAGCGAGGCCAAGATCCCAACAGGCAGCCAGAGCAACAGTTGTTGCAATCCACAAGGCTGACTTTTTGGAAGCTGATAAATGTCTAAGCTAGTAATCTTGCCTGGAGGAACTGGTTATTAATTAGCCACAGAGTCTGGTTCAGTGCAAGCTCTGCCAAAGAAGCATCTTCCCATTCATTTCCAGAAAATGGAAAACTTAAGAGACAACAACAGGCTCTCAGCTGCAGGGTCCATCCTTGTGCTAAGCTGAGACAGTCCATCCGATACATCTGAAGTGTGGCAGGAGAAGCCATGGGAGAGCCATCCCGGGTCTGGATGAGAGTGTTCACACTGAGCAAGAATCCAGTTTAATCAATGCTTTTTGCCTTTTTTTTTTTTTTTTTGCATTCATATCCTTCATCGATTCAGATCAACTTTCCCAAGCTCTCTCATAAAGACACAGCGCTGGGAACTCACCGATCACCTCGGGTCCAGCGAGGACGGCAGGCAAACACCTGCCTTTGGACTCCAACAGAGGCTTGGACCAGAGCAGCAGAAGGTGCCTATAGGTATTTTCTACCTCGCTGCCACTGCTCCAAATCTTCTTGTGATTTCTAGGGCCAGAAAGTACGATCTGTTCTGGCTGCCCAGTCAGGTGGGACTGAGGACAGACCCCACCATAGCACAGCCCCTATCAAGCCAAGCCCTCTCTAGCTGGCACTTTAAGCACATCCAGAGCTGCCATGCCAGCGGTGCTCACAGGTCTCTCTGGTTCCAGCCCCCAACCTCGGCTTCTCAAGCACTTGCACTGCAGCAGCCGCTCCAGCTGGGACCCACCTTCCCTCCACATCCCGCTCCCAAATCCACAGCAAGGAACCCGAACCCGCCCCGCTCGGCACAGGACATTTACTGTTTACTCCAAGTATAAACAGCAGCACTGAACCTAAGCAGAGCGGTGCAGTCTAGCAGACAGACAGATCTCCTGTAAGAGACGTTAAAAACAGTCATGAGAAAAGCCACATACGTCTAACGCAAAGATGCGATCTTCCTAAACAGCTTCTCCAGGTATCATCGTGCATGCCGCCTTCTTTCACCTTTTTCTTCTTAAATAAGGCACAGTAGCGGGAGGTAGCGGAGGGAAAAACCAGGTCTCCTCTTGCACGTCCCCGCTTCTCCCGTAGGCCCCCTTACTTGTGCAGGATATTTTTGCATGAGTCTTTCCATACGGCCGCTCATCCATCACTGCTTCTTACCAGAGTGTCCTTACATGGGCAAGGCAGAGGAAGCAGAGCTGCTGGCCAGAGGAAATCCTGTATTCCCCTAAATGACAGACTAGCTCCTTGTACAAACATTTACCCAGATTTCCCACGATGTAGGAAAGTAAAATTTAGGCTATTTGTACCCTCTGAGTGCCAGAAATGTGTATTTGCTCTCCAAACACACTTTCAAGTGCTTTTACAGTTAACCGCTTGCTTTCCGACTAGAAGGGACTTTCAGGACCATTGTCCCCTTATAAAGAGGGCCAGGAGAAAGCACGCAGACATTTACACGCACGCCTCCACGCTCAGGCAACTGAGAAGATGGAATTTCTCTTCAACAGCTTTTAAGCCATCGCTGGATTTGCTAAAAGGGGATAATTGAGGCTTCCATTTATTTTAATGGGGCCAGCCCAGCTGAAGTCCCCTTGAACATTTAGCAGAAGGTACACGGAACATGTTATACATCTTTACTGCCCAGATATATTCTGGCTCTCACATCCTTCGCACACACCTCTGGTGACAGGTCTGCTTGTCTGCCATCACACCTCCAGCTACGAGTATACGCCTGGAAGCACGGAGCAGAGACAAGCCGAGGAGCCTGCGTAGGAATCCCGAGCCCTGGCCTCCCCCGGGGACCGCGCACCCGGCAGACACAAACCCCATGTCAGACACGGGCAGGGTGCTGCCTTCACAGCCCTTTCAACTGAACAGAGGTAAAACCCACGGGAGGGGAGGAAGAAACTCTTGTACCAGGCAGAGGCTGAGTGACAGCAGGTTGTTAAATGTGGATAATCATCCCCTGAAAGGGATGCGCACCCCCAGTCCCAGCTGACGAAGAGGCAACCAAACAGCAGATTAGCGAGTGCGCCCCTGGGATCATCTAACGGGGGAGACGGTGCTTTGCTCTGCCTGCTCCTGCACATTTCTCTTTAGCCTGTTGACAACAATCATTTTCTGCTTCTTCAGCTGAACAGCACTGAAAAAGTACATTAGAGATTCAGGCTGCTCCGAGCTGGAGCTGGGGAAACAGGCAGCTACAGACAAAGCTGCCGAGTCCTGAGGGCTCCAACCAGCTTGTCCGATATCTCTGGAAGGGCAGCAAAAGGGCTGAACATAGAAGCAGGCCAGACAAGCCATAGAAAGCAATGGCATTTCAACCTTTCCGGAGCCAGAGGGGGTTAGAAACACATTGAGCTGTATAATAATAATTAAAACCCAAAGCTCTTCTATTCAGATTGAAAGAGACAGAGAGGAAGACCTTTGGACAAGGATTTTGTTGTTGTGCGTTAGATGAGGATAAATGACCCCGAGCAGTACTGCAGCGTAAGGAATAAGGAGCAATATCTCCTGTCTGAGCTGAGCAACTCATCATTTTCCCGTAACGTTGGAGTCCAAACCCTCCGCAAGCTGCCATCTCTAGCCTGATCTCTGATCTCCCCCCCACAATGACGTGTTCGATAACCTCCTCAAGGACGTCATTTCTGCAAACACACCAAGTACAGCTGCAAAATGAGGAAAAGGGGTTTGGTGAAGGCACGGTGGCTCCGCGGCCCCCCTGACGTGCCCAAGGCAACCAAACGGTGTTCTCAGGGGTTAGGTGGTCCTGGTTCCCGAGGCACCACGGTGCCTCGGCCACATTGGACATTGCGCCTCTAACAGAGAGGACAGCAGGGGGAAATGATGAGGGACTTAATCCCAAGAACCAATATTCAAGGATTTTACCAATTACCCAGTCAGTGGCAATGTACTGAAAGTTAGAGAGTTCACTGAATAGACCGTTCCTTCTCTTTCCATCCAGGCTTTGAGGAATAAAAGATGGTCTCCCTAACTCATAGCGAGCAGATGTCAACATAAAAAACCCCAGCTGACCAGCCCAGGGCACAAACCCAGCCAAGGTCCTTATCTCCCAAGAATTAATCGATACACGCTCTTCATTTGCCCAGTTAAGCTGACATTTGATGAGTGTGACAGTCAGAAGAGCCACGCTAGTAAATATAACCAGATCAATGATAATATAAAGGAGTTATCAGGAAAAGCCGGGATACTTCAGCAACAAGCACGTGTCCCCTTGTGAGACGCGTCGGCTGCTGTCTGGGCACAGAGGACAGTGGCGTCGGGTCCCTGCGATCCCCTTTGAGCTGCTCTTCACTTCTACACCGCAGCCCCTCCCTCGTACTGGACATCGTAACTTTGGCATAAAAACAACCCGAAGCTGGAGCATGGGCTGCGATGCACCCAGGGAAAATGCAGCCTTTTCGCCTGCGTGCGGTTTACAGTCCTCTGGCTTTGGGGTGGCTTCAGGGCTCGGCCAAACCAGCTCCTCTAAAACACCGCCTGACCCGCATGCCACGGAGCAGAGCTTCACTCCGTGCCAGGCCCCGACCCTTCTCCCACGAAGGATGTGACCGGGAACAACTCGGGGACCTCCAAGCACCCCCTGGCCCCAGGCAGCCTCTAGCCCCGTTCCCAAGGGGATGCCGCCCTGAGGGGTGTTCGCAGGGGACCCCAGCCAGGCCTGGAAGCGTTGCGGAAACTTTCTTCCGGGCTCGGGGCATGGGAAGGGCGGTGGGAATGCGGGGCGAGGGTCCCGACGGGCCGAGCCCGGTTCCCCCCCGCGGGGTCCCGGCGGCGGCGCGGCCCCCCCGGGCGCAGCCGGCGGGGAGGGAAGGGGTTCCCCTCGGCCCCCCAGCCCCGCGGCTCCCCACGACGGCGGCACAGGCGGCCCCCGGGGACACCCCCCCCCATCCCGACCCCCCCCGGCCGACCCCCGCCGGCAGCCCCCGGCCCCGCGCCGCGTCCCGCCGGCGGGTACCTGTGGGCGCTGCCATCGTCGTAGACGAAGGAGCGGTTGGTGTAGCACTCGGTACAGACGGCCGCCCCGCCGGCCGCCCTGCCCTCCGCCGGCCCCGCCGGCTTGTAGATCCCCTGCAGGCTCCGCTCTTCGCCCGAGAAAGGCATCAGCGAAGCGGCGCGGGTGCCCGGAGAGGCGAGGCGGAGCAGAGCATGGGCGCCCCGCGCTGCCGAAGGCGCCGGCCGGGGGCTGCCGGCCGCGGGCAGAGCCACCGCCGCCGTCCCGCTCCCGCTCCCGGCCGCCCATCACGGCGCGCCCCGCCGCCGCCGCAGCAGCCCGCGGGCCGGCCGGGCGCTCCGCATGCCGGGGACGAGGCGGCCGCCGCGGGGGAAGCCCGGCGGGGTGGGGGCAGCAACAGGTGCCGGAAAGTTGCGGAGCGGGGAGGGGGGAGGTGCTGCACCGGGCGGGGGGGGTGGGGGGGCCCTGCCCTACGCGCACCGGCGGAGCGGCGCCGCGGCGGCCCCGCTCGCCTCCTCCCCCTGCCCCCTGCGGCTGCGGCGCTGCCCGCCGAGGAAGCCCATGGCGCGGAGCGGCGGGGCGGGAGCGACCACCGCGCTGCTCCCGCCCCCACCTCGCTGCCGCCGCCGCCGCCGCCGCCGGGGCCCGGCCGGGCCCCCCCGGCCCCCGCCCGGCCCCGCCGCTGCACCACGGCGCCCCCTGCCGGCCGTGCCGGCCCCTGCCGCCGCCCCCCGCCCCGGCCCCGTGCCCCCCCGCCCCGCCCGGGCTGCGGGCCCCAGTCCGTGACCCCCGGCACCGCACCGGGCGCCCGGGGCGCGTCCCCTCGCCCCCGGCTTCCGCCCGCCCGCCTCCCCCGAGGGGGGGCTTGGCTTGCCTTTTTTTTCCCTTTTCTTTTCTTTTTTATTATTACCATGATTTGTATTTTATTTTCTACGAGCCGTATAAATATTTGCGTTGAGCGCTGCTGCGCCTCGGGGTTGTGCCGAAAGCAAACAGGGCGGCCGGGCCCCGGCCTGCTGGGGAATTCCTGTGCCGTGCTGGGCGGGCGGGCTGGGGGGCCTTGATCTTCCAGGGGGGCCCTGCTGCAATAACACGGCCCCGCTGCGGGCCCCCCCCCCCCCGCCCCAGGGACAGCCTGGAAACGAGCCAGCTGCCTCCGGGAAAGGGTTAACGGGATGGAAGCCAAGGTGCCTTCTCCCCCCCACCCCGTCGAAGTTCAACCCCTGACGCTAAGGTGCCGGGGGTCAGGAGGTGCCATCCGTAATAATGCGGTGAAGCCCGAAGTGCCCCAAAGCTGCGTCCCCCCGCGGGGGCTGGATGCGAGCCGCCGCAAACAGAGCAGCCTCCTCACGGGCTCCCACTGTGCACCCACGACCCACGCTGGCCCAGGGTCACGGAGGGGAGCGAGCCGGCCCCGCGGCGGGGTGGCCGTCCAGCCCACAGGGCAGCAGAGCCCCGGGGGAGCAGTTCTGCCCCAGCTCTGGCACGCTCCTCTCCTTTCTCACTTCTTCTTTAATTTCTTTTCCAGAGACCGCACTGTTGCACGGGCGCTGGGGGGTTCGCCGCGGTGCCGATCTGTGGGATCCGGGGGCTGCGCAGGTGAGCAGAGATCCCCAACGAGAAATGTTTATTACAAGGGAAACGCTCCCACAGAAACACAGCGGCCGGACAGTGCCTTGTGCAACGCTCCCCCGCCACCTCAGTCACCCAAAATGCCAAAGCCCGCTTCGGTCAGACCCCAGGGAGGGTGACGCCACCCGGGCCAGGAGCTCCCTGCTTCCAGAGCGGTGGCATCTCTCCGACAGCTCCAGACAGCTCCAGGCAGCCCCCGGCCCCCCCCAGCCCCCGGGCTGCCCCCCACGCCCCGCACTCCCCAGCCGCTGCTCCCCGGAGCCCCGGCCCTCGCACGATGCATCAGCACACGGTGCCCGTTCGCTGCCGCAGCCTCCACCACGCTCCACAGGAAAGTGCCCACTCAGATGCGCTGGGCTTTACGCTTCTGGCTAGGACCGGAGACTTTGTTTCTCCCGCAGCATCTCTTCCTCCTCCTCTCTCTCCATATGGACTCTCCTACACCAGGAGTCATTTGAGAGAAAAGCAATTAATACTCCCCGTGCAATCCATCCGTGTGATGCTTCCCGACCCATCATGCTTTTAAGTAGGAAAGTTATTCTTCATTCACTAATTGCCTCACATTATCGGGTGCCAAATGTTAACGTGCAGCTCTGCGAGGAGAGGGGTGGGTGGCACAGCAGCGTATTGACATGCTAGGTGATAACACAGGCGTGGAGGAGGAATTATTTAAAACAGTTGGGGGGGGGGGGGGGGACCACGGTGAGAAGAGAGAAATGAAAAATGAAAGAGAAAGAGCCAGAAGAAGAGAACATCCCCACCCAGACGCTGCAGCTCGAGTGGTGAGGTTGGCCCGGTCCCCCGCACGCTGGCGCTGCCACCGGCGATGGACCGGCCGTGGGGCTGTCCTGGAAGGGCGCTGGTGCCTCCCCAGTCCCGCTGCGGAGCTGGGGGGTTGCCGAGGCAGAGGCCCGGCCGCTGGGCACGGGGACAAGGTGTCCCGGTGATGGCACTTGGTGGGATCCTACCTGAGAAAGGAGAGGCCCTGCCCGGGGACTGCTCCCAGCTCCGGCAGAGATCAGCCCCGCTGCTCTGCAGGACTTCTGGTCTCTGCTTCCTCTCCCACTGAATGGGTACAAGAGGATCCTCCCTAACGAACCACTTTACAACCTGTAGTTCACAGAATAAAAAGCAAAATACTTTCCTTCCTTCCTCATCTTTTTTTTTTTTTCTTGCCCTGTTATTATTTAACTCCAGAAAGTATTTCAGGGCACAGCGTGTAATGTAAAACAGGGAATGACCAAGGGATGGGTTTTATTTACGCTCTGACATGGGCCGTCGTGGGAGCAGTGTCGGCCCCCGGGCTGAGCTTGCTTGTTCTTCCTCTGCCGTTTGGCAGAGCACAGTCGGGTTTTGTCCTCAACTCAAGGTAGGAGCCCAGACGGTTGGATGCATTTGGGAGCCGGGTGCCTTTGGGAAAGGTGGACGTTCAGGCCAGGGTCCGTGTTGGATTTCCACTCCCTCATGGTGCCACGCTCGAGCAGTGCCAGGCAAGACCCTTTCACACTCTCCCTGTCGGCGGATAACTGGCTGTGCCGGAGGCCAGAGGGGCTGGTCCGGTCCTCCCGTCCCTTCCCTGGCACATGGAGGTGGTGGCATCCCACCTCCGGCCAGCCCCGGGACCGTCTGACCTCCAGGGAGGCTTTTGTGGATGCTGAGATCACCACATCTCCCGCCCTCGGTACTTCTTTGCCGTGGCTTCCCCACACGCCGCCTCGCTCGTTAGTCAGCCGCACTCCCTCCTCCTAATGAGGATTCGTCTGACTGCAGTTTCCAGCCGCGGCAAAGCCTGCCTCTTCCCACTAGATCAAGAGTCTGCTTTTATCCTGCGTTTTCTCCGCATGAAACATATTGCGACACAAAACATCTCTTCCTTTTCTTCACAAACAGCTGAGTCCTCTCCCTCCTCCCCAAGGCATTTTCTCAGCCTTTGGGTAATTTTGGGGGCTCTCTTCACACTCTCCTGTTTCCACCTGACCATCTGAGCACCGACCAGAGACGCTGCCCTTCCCTTCTGTCCGTACTCTTCCAAGATCAATAGCGGTAAAATTCACTTCTCTTTGGAACCTCTTTTAGGCCTTTCGGGTCCCAGCCGGCACTACCGTGTGATAAAGACTGTGTCTGCCCAGCCGCCATGATTTAACCTCAACTTTAATCATTAATATCTTGCAAGCACTTGGCCTCTCAGCCCCAGAGATGCTGTGGGGGGTGCTGTGGGTACCTGCCTTGGGGCTGTCACACCTGCCCCGCGCTCCCAAAGCCAAGGGGGGAAGGCAGGGCAGGGGGGAAGGCAGGGCAGGGCTCTCAGCAAAGGCACCGTTCAGCATCTTGAGGGCATGGGTCTGGCTGAGACGGCCCTCCCCGCCTTCCGCTGCAGCACTCACCAAAACGCCATCGACGCTACAAGTCCTCATTTCCCAACAGTCATCTTATTAACCAAAAGTAAAATTAACCAGGACTTCATGTACCTGCTGTGACACCGTGCCTCTTCCTCTCGACGGCCTCAGCCCCCGTGGCTCTGCTGGGGAGCCCCTTCAGCATCCCGGCATTCCCCTCTGCACCCCGCAGCGGGCGAGAGCACGTGGCCCACGGGGCTATCTCCCTCCTGGGCAGGGAGCGTGCAGCACCGGGGACGGGGCACATCCAGGGGTGCCGAGTGCCGTTTGCCACTGTGCACACACAGGAGTTCTCCATAGCAGAGCGAGGCTCAGGGTGCGGCGTGTTGGGGCTCGTGCGGGCTCCCGGGAGAGCCGAACTCCAAGTCTGCAACCCCCCGAGGGCCGTGCGTGGGGGAAGGCACGGCCGCCCCCAGCAGATTGCAGCCGCGGCTGCCTGAGGGACCTGGCATGGGGCAGCGGAGACTCAACTCTGCTGTTTCTGCGTCTGGGAGAGCAATAAATAAATCCGTGGGAGGCAACGGTGGGATGAGTCAGAGGCAAGAGGGAGAGAAAGTCATCTTCGGAGGAACATGTTACCCAAGTCCAGCACGCCACGGTGCTCCAGCACCAAATGAGTATTCGGCTCAGAGGGTATCTTTGTCCTGCTCCAGCTCCCCGATAACCCCCTGCCAGGAGGGCAATGGGGGACGGCCCCGCCAGCCGGAGCCTTGGCCATGGCTGGGGGGCTGCAGCCCCCTCCCCATCCCCGGGGCACCCCCAGGTCCATGCAGCTGGAGCACAGCTGGATCCATCCAGCACCATGGGACCCAGGGAAGATGGGCTGGGACATTGCACGAGCCCCAGGAGCTGCACTCAGCTCCTGTTTCCCTCCACAACCTTGGGCAAGCTTTGCGTTTTTGGGTACATCACACGTACACCCCCATCGTCCCCGGGGCAAGGAGCTCCCCAGAAGCAATGCCCCAGCTCGCTGCCCAGCGTCGTGGCAGCTACAGAGCGGCCGGGGAGTCAGGCACGGCAACGCCTGATCTGCTCCCAATTGCAAATATTGTCAAAGCATGGACTGAATTTAATCAAAGCGGAGCTTGATTCAAGACTCAAACGCTTCGAATGTTGTGCGTGTCAAATGAATTTCATGTGAAATCTAGATTTGCCAGGCACCAATACAGCCTGTGTCTAACTTCAGGGAATGAAAGGGCAAGGCAAAGTAACCTGCATGGCACACTGTGAAAATGAATCACGAGGGGAAAACTTCTGCTCCACTGCAAAATAGGCAACTTTTCCGTCAAGTTGACGTCTTGGGGGGGAGAACACCTCTTGGGAACCAGCTCAGCCCAAGGGCTGGAGCCCTGTGGCCTCGCAACTCAACATTTTTCACAAGCTCATGCTCTCTCCATTCAGCTTATATTTAGCTCGGTGTTTCTGAGGCTGAATGCAGCACTTACAGAACGCACAGAGGGTTTAAGCTGTCTTTATCAAGGAATATAGCGGTAGTTAGTTGTCAAAGCTGTCATTAAACTCAAGAAGTAATAATCAAACATACCCATACAAAAAGATAGAGCTCTGTAACTCCGAGACTGATGTATGCAAAGAAAAAATGAATGCTAGGAACTTGGCTATAAAAACATGTTTTTAACGTAGTCAACTGAGCCATTGAATAGGAAGAAAAGACACCCTCATTTGTGTACCAGGAGTGGCTAATTATTCGTCTAGTGTGTCAGCACTCCGGTTTGTTAGCTTGTTTTTAAGTTTTCTACTTATGTTTAACACCTGAAGGGATGTTAAATATCAAAACCCAAATGAAACACACACTGTGTAACTCTCATAAAACCTTCTCTGCCATCATCTCCCAAGCCTCATGGAGAACTTAAGAATTGCCTGCAAGAGCTGAATCATATCTTTAAGCAAAAACACTGCTATTAGGTGACTAAGACCAAAACAATTGTCTCCCTTTATTTATTGCAACTGATGCTGTTATTAAAAGCCAGACAAGTCCCTTCCCAGTCCCTTGTGCTAGCGGGTCTTTGTGCGCTGGTGAAACACCGCAAAAGGCAGGTTGTAAAGAGAGGTGACCCTTTGCGCAGGGTCCAAAACACAGGGAAGGTGCTTTGTGCTCCCAGGAGCATCCCAGCTGGGGACCGGCGGGGCTGCCGGAGGATGCCTTGTGACAGGGGTCATCTCTGACCCTTAAAATAAGACAAGCGGCTGCTTGAGGGCAGAGGGAATGCCTCATGGAAAGGACCGCGGTGCCTACAGGTGGGCTATGCAGACAGGATCTGGCATGTCTCTGGAGCAGGAGCATCTGAGGGATCTGAAAGCCTGCCTGCGGGAATCAACCTGGCTTTTGGGAAGAGCCTGGGAGCGGGGGGACCGTGGTGGGGATGGAGAGGGGTGTCCACCCTGCAGGGAAGGATAACACGCAGCACAGAGCGACCGCACGGACGCCTGGGGCAGGCAGAGCTCGGGCTGTTATAATGGAGCAAATTTATATTGGAAAAACCAATTTTCACTGGTTTTCCCCAACAAACGCCATCCGCCCGCCCTCGCCTGCACCATCGCCTGAGAATGGTGCGTCATCCAAAGCCTTCGCATTTTCATGAAGCGGAGTCGAGCAGAACTGAAACAAGCTGGGCTCTGCTCCCCCCTTCCAAATGTTCACAGCATTGGGAGGGAAGCCAGGAGACTTTAAGAGACATTTTAAGAAGCTGCGGGTACGGCTGGTCCCCTGCAGCACATTGCACCACAGCTGCCCACCCCGCAGCACCGGCCCTGGGCTCGTCCTGCTCAACAGCATCTCCTGCCACCCTGTGGGCATCTCTGCTTTTATCTTTGGATATCGGGGGCGTTCAGGGCCCTGTCCTCTCCAAAAAATCAAACCCAAGCTCCAAACATCCTTCAATCTAAACACTCACTGTTCATAGGGTAGGTCAAGTTGCCTACAGCCTTATTGGTGCATCCCTGCTCCCATTATGAGGTTTGCTTGGACATAAAATTTAAGGAAAACGTGAAAACCTCTTACATAAAGCAAATTATAGCCCTGTGGCTCAGGAAAACCTGTCTTCCCAGTTGTTTCCCTAATTTACACCCACAAGAGTTTTCAGGGTTTAAGTGAAGCTGTAGGAACCACGCTCCTTTCCCCAGACTGACCTGACTTCAGCCACTCCAGGGTCCTGAATTCACTCTTCTTCTGGAAACTCTTGGATCTCACTGGGAGCGAGGTTTTCCCTGAATGTGTTTGACTTCACCCATCTGAAAAGTGAGATAAGGTCATACATAAGCTGCTGTGCCTTACGTTTGCCTGAAGCCTGGGTTTTAAAAGCGACGGAGGGACCACCTCTAGGCAAACTCCCTGGAGCCAAGGGGGTTCGTGGCACTCCAGATCAGTTATTTCACCCTTCAGCAGTCTTTTCGTTTCTGTTCCTCAGCTTTCTCCCAGTGGGACTCAGCCAGGCTCTTCAGATAAACAAAACCCCACGTCCGAGAGCTGCCCGCGCCCCGGCCGTGGTTGGATAGTGTTAATCTTATACATGCAATATCGGCGACTGTTTGAAGTTCCGGCTGCCACCACAAAGCAGGGCTAAAGAAATGACTTCAGAAGCACTGCAAGCACCACACTGTGCGTAATTGCAACAGGGATGATACACATGTGGGTTTTATTATTATTCTAAAAACGCACGATTGGGAAAGCCAATATTTTTAATGGAAGTGGTTTCAAATGCTAGTATTTATTTGCTTATTAAATGGTTCAGCTGGAGACAGAGCATCTTCAAAGGAGGAATTTTTTTTCCCAGAACGGGTATCTGGGGCTATAGTGCTATATTATTATACATAAAAAATATTTCCTTATTAGCTTTTTATTTCAGAGAACACATTTAACTGACACTTCCCGTGCTGACAGCTTGCCAAGCTTCAAAGCACAACTTCTGCAAGGATTACAATGATTATGAGGCTGGTCCAGCTGAAGCTGTATCCCAGCTGACACACAAGCTCTGTGAAAGGAGTTTTTCCCATTTTTAGAGACCCTAAAGCAGAGGTCCGCGTTGGGACACACACGCTGTGTGTGTTTGGGCCATCTTTCAGGGGGGCATGATGCTCTTCCAAGCTGCAACCACATTTTGGGGACCTGGTTTCCTCTAATTCCAGCCTGTAATTCCTACAGCAATGCAGATTTCCCAACACTGCCACAGACCCAGGGGCAGGGGCTGGGAGAGCTGAGGGGAGCTCAGAGCTGGGGGATTAACCTTTGCTCAACCCAAGCCAGAACTCAAAGCTCTTCTCCATCTCCCTGGGACATTTGGCTGATGCAGGCTCCCCAAAGGATGCTTCAGGGAGGACTGCAACAGTCAGAGCATCACACCCTGAGCCCTCGCAAGGCACGTGGGCTAAGGAAAACCACAGCAACGCTGCATCCTCCTCGCACCCTTTCACCTAAGGATGCAGTAACAGAAATGCACCCCTACCTACAAAAAAAAAGTCTCTCCAAAATTAAAAAAAAAAATCACAATCTCTCTGCTCTCACACAGAGGCTGGAGTTCCCACGCTTGTGCTGATGAAGGCTG
Organism: Ciconia boyciana; assembly: GCF_034638445.1. Lineage (NCBI taxonomy): Eukaryota > Metazoa > Chordata > Aves > Ciconiiformes > Ciconiidae > Ciconia > Ciconia boyciana. Next base: position 2,924,923 of record NC_132951.1, on the reverse strand, counting down.
ACACCTCCCGCCACAATTTGCCCATCAAATTGCTGCCATCCACCCCCTCTGCCCCTCCCCGGGGGCTGCTGGGGACCCACGAGCCCCTCTCCCCCCTCGTGCTCCACAGGCCCCACAGCGTGCGGACCTGCTGCCAAACCCAGCTCTCGCTCCTGCTGACACTTCCATCCTGTTTGTGGTGTCTTTGGCGCTTCCCCCTCCGGCACTTCCAGTCCCCTGCGGCTCCCCAGCCCAGTCAGCTCCAGCGCAGCCCACGGCTGTGCCAACATTAACACGCGGAGGCTCCGGCGCAGCCGAGGCCGCCGCTGAAGGCAGGAGCCTGGCCAGGGGTGGATCACCGCAGCTCTTCACCAGGACGTGCAACCACCGCAAAAGCACAGATCTACACAGCCATTTAAAACCACAGAATGACGTCGCGCAGACAGAAAGCAAAGGACCAGCCAACACGGCTTGTTCGGGTTCACATCCCTGCTTCAGTAAACGCATGCTGGAGGGGCAAGCGGTGGGGGGACGCACCAAAACGTCCCCAGCCTCCTGGCCACGAGCCCTCTGGCTGAGCACCGTCAGCTCCCCCTGCACAGCCCCTTCCTCGTGCCTTGCTCCGAGGGGCCCACTGAAAACACAGCTGGTACCAACCGATGCCCTGCGCTTCCTCAGCTCCGGGAGCCATCAAGAGAGCCAAGCAAGGCGCCTTGCCTGGCGCGGGGTCCCAGCTCCCGCAGCTGCGACCCCAGCACAGGGAAAGCCCTGTACCCCTCTCACCGCTCAGTCCGCTCCCCGTGTGCCAGAGAGCCCAGCCCAGCAGTCCCCGCAGCCTTCGGGTGTCCTCCACGCCCACGGGGACCCCACGCAAGGCAAACCCACAAATTCATGCACCAAACCTCCATCTCAGGAGATGCAGAGTGCTCAGCGCAGGGGTCAACTGCCCTGGATGGGGGAACCAACACCAAAATGGCACAGCTGTAAAAAACAAACTGTCAGACCTCACACAGCTTCACAAGGGTACCAGAGGACCCCTCTTACCAAGTAAGCCCTAGCAGTTGCTTCACTTCTTTATTTCTCAGAGACCCAACCCCAAGAGTCAGAAATGAATAAAGGGAAAGGCTAGAGTTTTGCTTGCTTTGTGTTTTGTGCACCTGCAACACGATCATCCCCTGGGATCGTCTTTCCTCCCCGCAGGCAGGTGAGGTGGAAGCCATAGTCTCTGGGTACTGGGCAGTAACTGGATCCTGCAGACCCAGATACAGACGCTGCCCCGTTAAGCCTCTGCCGGGGAGAAACTGCCTCTGCCGTGACCACGGACCCTGCTGCAGGGAGAACTCCCACCACCATGCAGGTAAGTGCTTCCGCTTGTTGCTCAGCCGCAGCACAGAGGCGAGGATGAGGCTGTTCCCTCTGCGACAGCAGGGAGAACGCTTTCCCCTTGGCTTCTTGTCCTGCCAGCTTTCAAAGGCGTTGTCAGGCCAAGCACCAGAGACTCTCGTTTGAGGACACCTATTAACATTACAGGTCCTCATTAGGATCTCAGACCTTCAGTAACAGGTTAAAAACAGTCAGAAAATATTAATAGCGCGTTATTCCTCAGTATTTCCACACATGGATGCACAGAAAGGAGCCTTCTAAACTACAGCATGGTCATGTCCTTCCCAGCTTGGGATCTCGCTGTGCCACAAGGAGTAGGGTTGCTTAAGTTTCTAGGAGGAAAAGAGCTTTACGCTAATAATACAAAGACCATGGTCTAAAGGTCATGATTGTTTTGCATGAATATATTATAAAATGAAAGAAAGCCTTTCTGTTCTAGTAGCAAGAGAATTCAGTGTCTGTGTCTTCGCTTCCCCAGCTGACCCTCTGCAGGCTCCGGACTCACCAGTGGTGCTTCATCCTCTTTAATGTCTTGCTTTTCCACATGCTGCTTTTTGGAGCAGATTTACTGGAGGAATACTTCCTGCGGTCATTACCTCTTTCTTACACTGATGCAAAGACTCTCGAAATCAGGGAGAGGGCCAGGAAGCTAAATACGGATCCCCTAAAGGCCAATCTCTCTTACACTGTCAACAGTGCGACAACATGCTCCCATCAAGAGATATTTTTGCTCGTTCTTGTCTGCAGTAGCCCAGAAAACAGGACAAGGCGCAACACGATCAGGCAGACGTGGGGCAATGTGACAGACACCAGAGGTTATGCTGTCCTTACTCTGTTTGCTTTAGGAAAGCCAGCGTCAGTAACCACCCAGCTGGAGGTCCATGAAGAGTCTCAAAAGCACAGAGACATTATTGAAGGCAGTTTCATTGATTCTCCCAAGACGCAGACACAGAAGATGTTGATGAGTGTAGAGTGGACAGTGACTTTCTGTCCCCATGCAAGGTATATTCTTAAAACAGATGAAGACATGTTTGTCAGTATTCCAAGTCTGGCTGGATACCTGCTTAGCTTAACGCAGCTAGAGGACATTTACATTGGGAGAGTCATTCATCAAGGAGTGCCCGACAGAGACCCCAAAAGCCCGGGCTTTGTTCCCATCCATCAATACTCGGAAGAGTTTTACCCAGATTACTGCGATGGCAGGGCTTTCGTCATGTCCCAGGACGTCGCTCGCAAGGTGTACGTGGCCGCCAAGGAGGTGCCAGTTTCAGTGCCCCCCGATCTCTTTGTCGGGATCTGTGCTAAAAAAGCTGGCATCGCTCCCATTCACAGCTCTCGATTTTCTGGGGAGAAGCACATCAGCTACAACCGATGCTGCTATAAATTCATTTTCACCTCTTCCAACATGAAAGAGGACGAGTTATTTAAAGACTGGAAGGAAACAAGCGATGGGAAAGATTGCTCATTACTGGAAACTTACTACGGTCTGGTGTCCTGCAAGGTTTTGACCTATATTGATAAGTTCAAACAGTTTAACTTAGACAGAATTAAAAATGAGGTTCTTCATTTTGCCGATTAACTTCTGCAAAGAAAGTCTGAATTTTCTTTTACCAGCTGTTTTATCCTGTTAACATTCAGTAATAATTATCTCCTCTCAAAGTTAGCTCTCTTCCCTTCAACAGCAAATGAATTCTCAATGCTGTAGCATGCTACAGCAGCAAGAGAACTGGATGTACTCTAGCCACCTACAAGTGCATGCATACAAGTAAAAAAAAAAAAGCATATTCTAAGAAACTTTGTCTGTATCCAGTGTTTTCCAGACTTTTGAAGTCCTCTACCTCATGCCAAAACTCCTTCTGCATTTATCTGAATGAGGTGTCACCTACTTCCAAAGTGTTTTGTAACAAAGGGGAATCTTTCCATCCACAGACGGGAGCTGCAGCCTGTTTTACAGTACCAGTGAAACTACGGAACAGCTTAGACTGGGAACAGGCATTGAACCACCATGGGAATTGCCATGGGAAACAGCCCGGGGAGATTCTAGGCAAGAAATCCAACTTACCTGTTAAAGAATCTTGTATTTCTGTCAGTCGTGGCATCAGAGAAACACTGACACAAGCAGCTCAATGCCATAACATTATGCTGGAGCAGAGCACCAGCAGTGAAGCCAGAACAAATTCACCAGCATACTGGTAACACCAACCTTATTCAAAAGGTAAAAATTCCCCAAATTAGGAACCAGCCACAGAATACAATCCCCACCTACGGCTGCATCCCTCAGATTAACTCTTCCAGATCAGCTCTTTCAGCAGTAGAAAGACTAGCTGGACAGATGCGTTCTACAATTGCGACAGACACATGGGAAGAGACACGCACCCACCTCCGAGGGCACCGTTCACTCTTCCCGCTGCGACTGAAGGACCTGGAGGCGTGCTCCGAAGGATCCACAATTCTTAAGTACCAAGTTATGCTGCTTGTTAACCAGGGTCAAACGATGAGCTTTGGTTTGGGGTTTTTTTTGTTGTTGCTGTTGTTGTTTTGTTTGTGTTTTTTTTTCCTTAAGCCAAGTTCACCAAGTTTAGCATGTTACCTCAATTCTCATTCTCCATCATTCCATTTCTGCTTTTTCCTCAATTATCTCCACCTGTTACCTTGGGGGGAGGACGGGGACAATAAGCTTCAATTTTTCCCTTGTATATAAGATACACCAGCAGCAACACGTCAACCGAATGGCAATATACAGGATGGGTAGGGAACTACACATGAATAATAAGGGGTAACCGTCTGATCAATTAATCGGAATGTTGAGCTCAAAGCTTAACAAAATAAAGCATATGTGCATATATAAAAATTCCCCTCGTTTGGCATCTCTGTGTATTCTAAAATATTGTATTTGGCAAATGTACCATGCAAAGCAGATGCTAAACACTTAGCACACAGAGTAGCCTTCAAAAGCAACAGCTGAAAACACACACGGAAGAGACTCATGAATTGCAGAAAAGGTTTATATATTGATTTCTTTTACTGAGATTTTAGTATACGGCTCATACAGAGCTACCAGCGCACAAAGCCACCTAAAATAACAAAGCTGAACTGTCCAATCCAAGCACAAACTAAGGACTTCTATACTCGTTTTCATTTCCTTTTCAGTGCTTTCGTGGTTTTTTTCAGGATGCAGAATTCGTGAAGCTTCTGTGCTCTCTCCGTTCACAAATGAGACACTGTGTACTGCATTTCTCACTAGCAGATGTTTATTATGCACATCTAGGATCAAAGCATCAGCAGTAGTGTAATGTTGGATGACAACTTTTGCACATATTAGGTCATAAGCAACAAGGGAGATCACCTGCATTCAGATAGCTTATTAAACAGTAAGGGATCTTCCCCACCTACCCTGCTCCTGAGTCCACTTTGACTCCTTGCCAGCAATTTTTGGCAGGCAATACCACCACCTGTGCTGCAGCTCAAAGCTACTACAAGCAAGAAAAGAGTTACTGTGTGACTGGATCATCCTGCTTCACCTGGCAGAGTGGGGACGCGGAGCGAGTACTTTCCATAGAGGTATACCCAACTTGGCACACTACTAAAATAAGCCCCAAAGTAGTAATTTCATGTTTTATTACACTCCTCCCACCTATTCCTCAGATTTGATTCTTACGTCCTCAACAAAAATAATATAAGCCTTTTGTATCAAGTACATTGTGGCCTCTGTTTTATGGACAAAAACACATCACATGTCACTAGAGCATCCAGCTAGTCTTGCATCTCATCCGCAGCTAGCTGACCGTCTTCAGAGGAAGACACGCGACTTCGTAAGGTACTCCATTTCCATATTCCCGATTCAGTTCTTGCCCTTAAACATGAAAGCTTTATCTTCTTACACCTTTTATTCTAACGCAGGCAACTAAAATCCTACATTTTTTTTTAAATAACACTTAAAATTAAAAAAATTTATCTGTTAAAAATAGTGTAAACAATTTAAGATTTGGTTCTGAAGTAGACTTGTAGTGCTATCGCTCATGCTCCTGTTGAGCAAGTAAACAGAGCTGCCATACAAAGTCGCAGTCAACAAGGGAGACAAAGCTCCCAATTTGGTTTTATACACTATAGCGTGCATTTATTTGTTTTTAAAAGGGCTAAAAGCTTTTTTCATTTTCAGCATAAAATGTAAACTATATTTAGGATTATTTATTCAAGCAAGACTTACATCCAGCAAGTTGAAAACAGGAGAATCCACTTGGTACTCCCTCATGTGGGCAGAACGTTACTAGCTTATTCTTACCAACAGGGTTTCTGACAGAATATGACTGGCTAAAAGAGTATGTTCCATGCAAGTGCCAAGCTCGGCAGATATAAAAAAAATTAAAAAAAAAAAAAGAGAGAAACTATGGCAGCATCTGAGGTTACAAACCTCGAGGTGTTTTGGTGGGTTGTTTTTTTTTTTTAACTGAACTGTGATCTACTGAGAAAACACAATAGGAATTCCAAACCCAAGAACAGTTTAACTAAATACTGATAATTTCTGCAAAATAAAACACAGTCAGAAGTTGACAGAGTGCTTACCTTGGTTACTTGTCTCACGACAGTACACAGAGAACTTTTGCCGTGACATTCTATGGAAAAATATGCTGTGCCCTATAGGTTTTGATTTGCTCTCATGACTCTCATTTCAAATAGAGTCAAAGTGCTCCACATTCCTTTAAAGAGACATCTAAAGAGATTCCAGTGTGGGGAGTCTTTACACCTTATATCTTAACACCTATTTCAGTAACGTGGTTTGCAAGAAGGGGAACCAAGACATCACTGACATTATTCTGCTCCTTCCACGGCTGTAGTAGAAACTGCCTTAACATAATACGGGCCTTCACGCAAGTAAGCCCTAAGCCTCAAGTAATACTGATTGCCAAAGATTTCCGCGATTGTTTTAGAGTTTACGAGGGCCTTAACCAGTTCGTATTTGGCATCCTTCGAAGCTTTGTCAGGCTCCACAGATCTGTCTACAATGTACTCCACAAATCCTGGACTGTCAAACATCAACTTCTGGGCCCATGGTTGATTTGCAATAGCCTAAACATGAAGACAAAAGAGGGGGGGAGGGTGAAACTCCTCATTTTAAAAACCCAAAACCCAGTTACACAGCAGGCTGTTATGCAAATAGCCAAGGAACAGAAAAAATGAAGTGGGATATTCATTCTACTCTGTAGTTACACAACCATCACTCAAATCAAGCAGCAGGGTTTAACACTGGAAAACAAGTACAGCTCAGTGCTTACCTTTAAAGTTTTAAGTGAATTATCACAGCAGTGCCTCCGATATCAAAGCAGCACCCTAGAGCATAGCTGCTGCTTTTTTTTCCCCCCCTCTCCAATTTATAAGAAAATACGCATTACAGACATGACATGTCTGCTGCATTATTTAAATGGTGAATGCAAGCGGGGCACAATGAAAAAGGCCTTATTTCTGACCACTTAGGGCTTCAACAAGAAGTTTGTGGCATTCACTTAGAAAAAAAAAAAATCTAAGACCGAATGGCAATACAATTCACTACCTGATCTTTAAAAACAAAAAGCACTTACAGTAAATACCCGTAAAGCCCCACAGTGGAGATCAGGGAATGGCTGAGTACTGATGCTCCTGAAGAGTTCCAACGGCTGGCTAGACAAGGATGTGAACCATGATTCAGTCATTCTTAAAAGGTCTTCTGTCTGCTGCTCTGGCTACACGCACCATGTACAAAAATGAAAGAGTTTGATTAGGATTATGAAAAGCTTTCAAGTTTTGAGGATATGTTCAATAGTTAAGGAAGCTCTTTAAAACAAACCACCAGCAGATTAAACTGAAATAGTTTAAGTTTCTAACTGTATTTTCATGAATGAAGAAATGGCCTTCTATATTTCATTTAGCTTGGAGGACAGATTTAAATAAATTGATTTTGATACACAAGATAAGTGCTGTGCTCAGTGCAGTCCTGCAAGACAAATGAAAATGGCTTACTCGTTCATTTAGAGCTACAATATCAAAAACAAGATCACTGGATCTAAAGAACATACAAAGGGATAGAGCAGTTTGCCACTATCCCTTTAAAGCAAAGAATATTAAACTGTTTACTCTCATTCCCTTGTCAATGCTATCTTGACTTCATGTTTTAGAAACATATTTCAGAACACCTGGCTTCTTACAAACTCAAACTTCAAGCAAACAAATAAATCAGGAAATTTCAAAACAGTAAAGTTAATGACTCAGAATACTAGAAAGCTACCACTTCTACCTAAACTAGATGCTGCAAAAGGTCTTCACACAATTAGTCAGATGCACAATAACTTTATTGTTGTAGATTTAAAAACAAACAAACAAACAAAAAAACCAAACAAACAAAACCAAACAACCAACAACAAACCAAACCACAGACTTACAGGCAAGTAAAGAAGAGATGAAATTGCATCCAAGCATCGAAGTCGTAACTCCGTGGGGGCATTCTTTGCCTGGTGCCCTATTCTGTTTAACAGATTTTGAAATCTACTTCCTTTGAAAATAAAAACAAAGTGCTTTTAATTAATCCAGGTAGACCTCTACAGGAGTACAAAGTTACCTGTCAGTCACATACACTACATTAACTGGTAGAAAGAGTGTTGTACATTAAACCTGAGAAAGACAACGTCTTGATCTACTATAATAAAAGCAATGTAAGATTATCTTTACTTCATAGGGATCTAAGATAGACAAATCCAAAGCTTTTATGTTAATTCTCCAGACTACACAAACATTTCCAAAAAGGAAGTTATGTGTCACAGCTAATCGAGTTACTTGGGAAGTGTGGACCCTAGTAGACTTGTAATTAGAAATCTGCTATCCCATTCTACAACACTCCAATAGCTACCTGCTAATACAGATTTTCACTTAAAAGCAAAGTTTGGACTAGCAGCAAGAAGTCTAGCACCTACTTTGAATCCTCTGAACAGCTTTATATTAATAGAAACAATGCAGTCTTTAGAGAAAGCATCATTACATGATAGTTCATATTTTTCTAATCCTGGTGAGAAGGTCATGACATCAGTAGAAACAAAGAAATCTAAAAGAAACACAACTACTGACAATTAGTATGATGCAGCTCACTAGAAAAGAATAATTTGAATCACACTTGCGATACCAGAACTCCAGCTGCCAGGCATTTCACACTGCCATGCTTGGCAAGACAGTCAAAACACACCTTACCTGCTAGAGCACAGCTATTCAGACACCCTTGATTATTAGATTAAAAAAATAAATTTTTCAATTCCTTTCTCTATTACACTAAACCAATTCACTCTTGTATGACATACTGAGAAAGTTTTATTAAAGAAAAAAAATGATACTAACTAGTTTTCTGTAAAACCTGTTTGCCTTCCACATTTGATCCCAGGATTCCTAGTGTGTCCACAGCCACTCCAATCATGGTCGGATCATGACTTTCTGCCATTTCAAAGACCTTTTCCATAAAGACAGGGTATCGTTCACAGATCTGCTGTGGACTGTCTACAACAGCCAGATTTCCAAAAAATTTAACAAATCCTGAGAGAACAGAACAAAAAAAAGCATTCAGAGTGGAGGAACAATAACTTTAGCAATGTCAAAATTAAATATACGTTAACATAAGATTGTTTCACTGCTAAACTAGTGTTATTAAGTCTGAATATTGTTTGTGAAAGGCATCACAGTAAGGACAGAACTAAGCCAGTATTTTGGAAGTTACTTAATTCATGCTGTAACTGCCGTCTTCTTGAATTCATAAAAAAAAAGGCTACAATAACACAAACTTCAAACGTATAGTACAGTCTCTCCAGATCTCACCTGTGCTACCACTGTTAATGAGTAATACTACTCATGTGTTACTGTTCTTCAGCATTTTTTGTATGCATCCACATATATGTTCTAATATTAAAAAAATTCACATGAGCTTTCAAAAGAGAGGCTTAATAGTCCTCTCAATTTAACTCGTTAATAAAAGCAAGCAGTAAACACTGGAAACAAGAAATGCATGATGTAACCTGGTAAATAGAAGCCCGAGAAAGGATCAGACTCTGCACCAACGATGATGTTTGAAATTTTATCGATAATTCCTTGTTGAGCAAGATACTGACGCCCATGTGGAGTATGGGCCAGTGAGGTCACCATCTCTATACATGTAGCTCTGTAACACACAAACAGTTATTTTGGCCTATTTCAAATGGGTTTTTTTAAGTACTTTGTGATTAAGAAAAACAGGCTTTCTACCCTTAAGACAAAATCCAAACAAACGAACAAAGAAAAGCAAACTACCCTGACTGTCCAGTGCTTACTCAGCTATCTTACTTTAGGTGTATAGTTGGAAAGAATTCTAAAGTGTTTATATTGCAGCCCAGCATTACAATTATCACAGCATACTGGGGAAACTTCATCTTGGTTCTCAAATTTAAGTATACAGTATTTTACACTCAAGGCTGTTTAAGAAGAGGCAGATAAAGTGTTTTCCTGAAAAGGGTTTCATGCGAAACACACACAAATGTGTTTAAAGAGTGCTATTTTAAGACTGAACATCAGAGTTTTAACAATGGGGGAAATCTCACTGGCAAACTCACTACCTACATACCTGACCAGCACATCATCTCCAGTCAGCTCTCCAATTAACTCTGATATTAATCCACTGTTTGCACAGTAATTTAGCGAATCTGCTGACACCGAAGAAATCTCAACAATTAACTAAATAAAAGCACAGGGGAAAAAAAAAAGGATTGTTTATAAAAACATTATAATTATAACAATTCACAGTAATGGTCAAATACGTCTTATAATGCTGATAACCCTATACATATTAAATACAGAATTTCATGATGTTTTCATAATTAACCTAAACGTTTGCCTGAAACAAGCTCATAAGGAGTTCCAAGTTTATATAGCATATGCATTTGATTTCTATTCACAGTCATCTTTTCTTCAGAGGACCAACACTGCTATCCCCATTAAGCTCTAGAACAGCTAAATTGTACGGTTTCTCCTTTGCCATATGTATCTAGGCTGACACACTTGGCATCTCTCGGTCTCTTCCCCCCTCCAGAAGTTTCAACAGCACTTCACATCCAAAGGTTAAGAGACTACAGCAGCTATTTTACTTTTACTTTCAGAGAAGCAAACATTTTATTGTATCTTTAATAACTCTGTGTAGCCCGTCCAATGCCCTAGGCACCACAAGTTAGAAAATAAAAGATGTAAACAGTGCTTCACACTTTTGTATCATAAACTGAGAAAGAGAAGTGAAGACATTATTTGAGGGCCAACACTGCTGTACTCTTCCTACTCCTTTCTAGTCTTGACAAAATGTAGACATGAAGAAAAGTTTGTAAAGCAGTGATGAATACTAATTTAAAAGTGAGCCATAAAATCCAGACTAATTCAGAACTACAGTCCAAGAGAACTGCAGTATCATGTCATTCAAACGCTAACATTGATGGCATCCCTACCTCATATACTCTGTATCGAACAATATCACTTGTTGCCATGACATTTTTCAAGTCACTCAGCAAACTGCTCACGAATAAAGCCTCTAAGCCATCTTGCGTCTGTGCTATTCTTGAGAGAGATTTGATGGCCTGGAAACAAAAACAGCAACTTAGTATAAGCAAAACACAAAGAGAAGAAAATCCAAGATGATCTGACTTAGTTTCACTGTTCTTTACTAACATATTAAAATCGTGTTACACATCTAAAATTTTAATTGTGATTCACTTTTCAGTGAGAATTACTGTATCGTTGACAAGAGCTAGTTATGGTTACTGTGATCCACATCTCTGGCATTAAATTCAGATCTATGAGTTCACTTTGGCATAAACAGCTACTGGAAGATAAGAGTTCTAGGTAAATTCTCCATCACATCTAAGTAACTTCTGGGCTTAGGGCACCTACATGCTTATAACATCTTTCAAGCAACATAAGCTCTCTTTTCTTCAAAGAAAAGCAGAGGCTATCATCTCAGACACAGCAGAAAAAGTGTTCTGTGCAATGTCTACATCAGTTCGTAGAGGAAGAAAAAAATAAAGCAATGCTTACCTCTTTAGCCACTGCTATTTTCTCTCCACCGATGCAATTTATTATTTGCCGTAATAGTTCAGGACTGTTTAGAATTTCTGTAACAGCATCTGAATTTTCAACGATCCTCCCAACCTAAAGACATGATTAAGTAATTATAGAAAATAACATTAAAACAAACTTTTTCCATTATAAGGACATTCAAGCACTGGAACAGCTACCCAGATAGACAGAATCACCATTTTTGGAGATACTCAAAACTCAGCTGGACAATACCCTGAGCAGCCTGCTGCAAGCTGGCCCCCCTTTTAGCTGGGGGCTGGACCTGAAACCTCTAGAAGTCCATTCCAAACTACAATGTTCCACCATTCTATTCTTTTAAATTAATGCAACAAGTGTCAAGTTACTACAGCCTATTCCTCTTCCGTGTTTCCACAATATTGTTCAAAGTATCCTGAATATCAAAATGTTGCTGCACTTAATTCTTACGGCACCTGCTGTCAGTACTGGCTTAGAAAGCTTTGTCCAGAACATGTGACAGAAGATTCATTTACAAGTTACTTCTGTCAAGACATAGTTTTATATATCATGTTTAATGGACACATCATAAAGCATTATATACCCACACATTGCACAGTATTTATCCAAAATTGCATGAGCATGTAAGAGCACAATTCCTGCAGATAACACTTGATGTAGTGCTTTTGTCACAAATTAGGACATGAAACAGCAGTAACAGGTTAGGACTAACCCAGCCTGGTTCAAGACAGAGCTCTGTCCCCTCCTCCTGGAGGAAACCCCTGTACCTGAGATATGGTGAGGATTTTCACGGAGTCGTCGGGGTGGAAAAGCCCTTTCTGAAGCTCTTCTCTGAGGTTCTGGATCACATAGACCGGGTCCAGGGCCTGCAGGAGCCTCTCCAGGATGGAAACACACGCGGACACCTGCTCCCTGGGCGGGACAGAGACAAACCCAAGCCCTTCAGGAGGGGGACGCTACCGCATGCTCCCAGATCCTCAGCTGTGCCAGCCCCCACTCTGAAGGAGGGCAGGCAAGCAGACGGGGTAGCAGCAGGACCCACCGTGCTCCGGGGGAAAGGGAGAGGGGAGGCGGCCGAGCCGACTCAGGCCCGCGGGGCCGGGCCGCCACTCACCGGTCATTGACGCTGAGGAGGGCGAAGAGCGCTCCCAGGTGGTCGTCGCTGAGGCGGGCGCGGAGGGCTGCGGGCGGCACGGCCTGCACGGCGAGCCGCAGGGCCCGCAGCTCCTCCAGCGGCGCCTCCCGCCGAGCCGCCCGCTCCAGCAGCTCCACCACCGCCTCCGCCATCTTGGCGCCGCCGGAAAGCCTCGCGAGAGCCCGCCGCCCCTAGCAACCGCCGCGCCGTCGCCAGGGGCCTCTTTCGCGTCCGCCGCGCCGTAAACAAAATGGCGGGCGCGCCCCGCCCCCTCGTGGCTCCGCCCGACTCGCGGTCTGATTGGACAGGAGCGCGAGGGGCGGTGCTAGAGCGGGGTGGGGCCGCTGCGGCGCGGGGAGGGGACGCGGGGGGGGGTGCGCTCCTTCCCGCCTCACAGGAGCGCAGCCGCGGGCGGGGCGGGAAGGAGCGGGGCCGCCGTCCCGTCTGCGCCCGGAGCCGGCCGCGGCAGCGCTGGCAGGCGGTGGCGCTCCCCGGGCTGTGGAGAACGGGCCCCTCCAGGGCCAAACGTGCGGCGGGCCCGGAGGGACGGAGCGGTGTCACACCCGCGAGGTGGGGACGTGGAAGTTCAGCCTGGAGATGCTGAGGTGGCAGAGCTGCAGCCCGGGGCCGGTCCCGCTGGCTGGGGAGGGGGCTGCAGTGCCGGGACCCCCCCCCCCCCCCCCGTGCCGCACCTCGTCCCTGCTCATGGCGATGGGACAGCTCAGCCGCTTCACGGTGGGCCGCACCGCAAGAAAACGGGGGGTTCGCTTCACACCAGCAGAAGAAAACACCATTTTTTCAGCCCACGGACAACAGGGGAGACGATTGAGTGTAGCAAACACATGGCTGTCACCGTGCTGCGGAGCTTGGGGGTATTTCACACCTCCCGCGGTCTCCAAGCAGGCAGCGCGTCTTCGGCTCCTTCCAGCCCCTGCCCGCCGATGCCTGCCAGGACGGTTCAGCCGTCAGAGGCTTTAGTCTAAACCCAGGCTCGGGCCGCTGCACCAGAAGAGCTGTGCTCCACGGGCTGACGATGGATATGTTTTCCTAATAGCTTATGAGAACTGACAGTAACGTAATAAAGTTAGTGGAGACAGAACGGAGCTCGCTGTTCCTCTGCACTGGATTGCTTAGCATTTTAGGCCCAAACAACACAAGACTTACCAGCTTTCTAGTATCTATCCAAAGAGTACAGAGCCCCAACAATATTAAATCTGAGGAAAAAAAACGATTTTATAGATGGGAAAATGAAAGCAAAAGTGCCAAACGGCATCGGCAAGCGTCTCGGAGCACCTGAGGCGGCTCTGGGAGGGAGCGGGCTCCGTGCTTAGGCTGGAGGGAGGGATTTCTCCGGCAGGTGTTGGTGCAGACGGCTTTGGTAACGGCATCGATGTGACGGGGAGTATTTGTCCCTGCGATGGCCTTGACCCCGCTTCTGGGGGTGCCGGGCCCCGGCATCTATCCTCCGAGCCCTGCGGGTCGGGCAGCTGGCTGTGCAGGCGGGCAGCGAGGCTGGATGGAAGGGCTGGGGGCGGCAGGGGAGGGCAGGGAAGGGTCCGTGGGGAGGCAGGAGAGCCGTGGGGACGCCATGCTGGCCCGCGGGCCCACGCCTCAGCCCCGCGCTGGGGCAGACAGGCGGGTACCAGCCCGCAGGCAGCCGGGGAGGAAGAGGAGGAGGAGTTAGTGCTCGTTGCGGGCAGCCTTCCCAGGCAGCCTTCCCAGCTCGGGGCAGAGCAGGTGGAGGGACGGAGGGGACACAGCCTCTCGCCCGGCCGGGGAGATGGAGTGGCTGAGCCAGCGCTGCCCGCTGCTGCCCGCTGCCCAGGGCTGGCCCCGGCCGGGCCGTGGCACCTTGCTGCTGGTAAGTGGGAGCCCTCCGGCGCTGCCAGGGCCGGCTTCGTGCTTGGGATGGGGGGACGCGGGTGACCCGCTGGGGAGCGTCGTGGGTGCGAACCCAGGCAGCCGTGGAAATGCCTCTGTCCATACCTTTATAAGGGAACCTCTGCAAAAAAAAAAAAAAAAAGGAAAAAAAAGAAAAAGATCATGCAGGAGGAATGTATTCTCAGTCTCTGCAGAGAGCAAAGCAAATTTCTTAGGAATTTTTTTCCATTTGTGCTGAGGAAGCTCGCAGCCTACTCGGGATTGCCACAAGTTGTGTTTGGTTGGTTTTGGTTTATTTTTACAGAATCTCATCAAAACTAGGCAAAAAGTCCTAACGTGGTAATTTTAAACCCTAAAGCTGTTTTTTAGTTCACCAAAGCCAAAACAAATCTTGCAGAAATCTCAGTCTCTCTAAACTCAACTGTCATTTTGTTGGTCAGTGCTTTTCGGTGAAATACGTAAAATCTCACAGCAGGTTTTTCAATTTTGTTCACTTTAACATTTTGACAGTCCTGAGTTTATTCGGTTTATCAGGTAGGAATCCTGAAGTTTCACTCCTTCACTTTTGCACCATCCCTTGGCAAATACAATTATTCTGAAAAGAAAAAAAGGGGGCTTTTATCTTTCTTTTCAGAAAAAGAAGGGGAAAAACACCCAAAAACCCAAGAGAGTGGTCACTCTTGTACTAATACTCAGTCACAAATATTCATGGGGATTTGCTAATCACATGCACATACATCTCCAAGAAGATTAATGATTGTCGTGCTGAACAGGTCGGATTTCTTTTTTCCCTGAGCAGGGAGCATGATTACATTCTAATCTGGAAAAATAGATACACTGGCATATCTCTGTTTGGCTTGTAACTATCTGAGTAGCTTCTGGGATTTGTTGCATAATATTTGTTAAATGGCTTAGTGGAAAAAAAGAGCACAAAAGAAGCTCTAAAAATTATTATGAGAAACCTTGTGATAACAAAGAATATTTCCTCAAATGGATTGGAAAAGAGGAGACAACCAATATAGCACATCAGTCATTTTCCAAACAGAAAGGAGCCCTGGTTTTGTGGTGACAAGAGATTTTTTTTTAATTCAATCTTTTTAAAAAAAAAAACAAACCTCTGACATTGGCCCTGTAATGGGAGGTTTTTCAGAGGACAAAGGCGGGTGGAAATAAGAGGGAAAAAGGAATATATTCTTATTTTTATAAGCATTTTTTTACCACTGTAGTTGAATAAGGGCCAGATGCTGTTTATTTCAAAAACAAGACAAAAGACAAAGAGAAGAGCAGCTGTGCAGAGACGGCGAGCGCTGCAGCCCTGGGTACGGGCACCATCCTTCGGCTATTACTCAGCACACCAAATTAACTTCGCTAGTCCAGCAACGTCCCTGCTGAGATAATTAGATATTTTTACGTGACTGTGTTTATGGCGTGTGAATACAAAGAGCAGCTAAGGGGCTTGCCAGGAATAGCACCTAATGTACGGCAAAACCAACTTGTTGCCACTGCCCTGCCAGGCCACGGAGAAAGCATTATTGTTTCCTGCAGCCCGGCAGGACACAGACAGCCCTAGAGACCTGGGCTGTGTCCATTAGGATTTCTGTGCCTAAAAGGATCCCATTTCACTGTCCTGTTAGTATCAGATAATTAAGATGAAATGAACTTAAAACCTGCATTTAAGTCTTATCCTCCCTTGCCTGCTATGCGAGTCTGTATCATAGCCTGGGTGGGCTGCGCAACATCTGTCAGTAGAAGAGAGTAATCGTCCCGGGCTGGCAGGGCAGGATGAAAGCGCTCCGGGTCCCAGCCCAGACTGTATTACCCCAGGCTTCCCGTGGCTCCGGTCCCACATCAGGCTCCAGCCCAAATCTGTTTCCCACGGCCAGATCCCTACCCCTACCCCTACCTGACACACTGCTCTCCTCCTTCCCACATCCCCAGGGAGGCAGAGGGTCCCCACCGTTCCCCAGAGAGGTGGACATGCCTCCCCCCGGGCACACGGCCAACGGATGGCTGCAGGATGTGTCCTCAGCAGGAAAGAAGACGTGCTTGATGTGGGAGCCACGCCTGGGGGTTCCCTTCTCATCCCTTTTTGCAAGAGATGTATTTTAACAGAGACTATCAGCGACTTACCTCCTTATTCTTCTTTGGAAAACCAGTCCTGGCTGCCGAGGCCGTGCAGTGGGGTCTGTAGCTCCCATTAGTCTGGGGTGTGCCCTCCCGCAGCATGGGTCTGGGCACCTCTGGGCAGATACAGCCTCAAAAACTGACCCTTTCCTGCCCCGAGCACTTGGCACAGTACTAGATTGGCCCCATCGGAGGGGAAGGAATCTCCCTACGAGCATGTTTTCACTTAAATTACAACTAGCATTACTGTAATGTTGAACGAAAGAAGACCGGAGACTTCCCCTGAGCCACAGATAATGTAAATGCTTACTTTTACAAAATGCAATATTTCACCTAACACCACTCGTATATTTTGCATTTTAGGTGGTGACTCTGTCTTTGCTGATGTACCCGGTGCTGAGGAGTCTCGCTCTTCAGCTGCACTCTGCCGTCACCGGCAGCTACATCTCTGGGACCCACTCCATTGCCTTCATCAACTGTCTCAACGAGCAGATTGCCAAGGATATTGCAAGGTACGGAGATGCTTCCCCTGCTTGTCTGCTTGAATTGTTCGAAAGCAGCTTCTTGTGAAAGAAAGCCTTTCCTTGTCCCTCGAGAGGAGCTGTACTTCCCTGCACTTTGCACTTCTATCGGAATGGTGCTCCTTTTCTCTTACACTGTCCCTCTTTCTCTCTCTGTATCACATATCCACTTATCAAGAGCTGTGCTTTCTAAAGAAAGCTGACAATTGCCTCTGAAGTCAATGCCACAGTAACATCAAGCCAATTCTCAATTTATTCCACTGCCTTTCATTCTCAAGACCCATTTTAAAGCCATGGCGCTAAATCTCTAGGTCCTGAGATGGATTAAGCCCCAGCCCCATGTTCTCTGATCTGCCACAGTCCTCTTCTCTGGAACAACACCGATAAATTCCAAGAGAAGCGTTTATGGAGAGGGAAGAAGCACAGCACACTGCCATGAAAATAAATAAAAGACAAAAGTGGTGCACAGCAAACACGCAACAGGCACTTGTAGGTACCGCCTGGAAGCCTGCGCTTTGCTCACCAAACAAACTTCAGGGAATGAGGCTTTACCTTGATTTTTTTTTTCCTCTTTTAATGTATGAGATACTTTGCATGATGTTTTGCATGCAGTTTTTTTCACATATCCATCAGTCCCTGACTCAATAGATGGTTTGTTCAAAGTACTGAAACCATGTTGACTGGGGAAATGTTTATGATGGACCATTAAGTTTCCTGCAACACCTCCTGTGCTGTTTTCCCTGCTACCCTGCTGCTTGCCAAAAACTCTCCCCATCCTCTGTAAAGTGTTCCCAAACAGTCGTTCAGGAACTGACAGGCTACTGAAAGGGATTTTGTGTCACCTTAAATACTGCAACTGTATTAAGAAATTCAAATAGAATAATATCTGTACGGCTTGATGTCTTCTGAAAAAAGGAGTAACTGTACATGGCTGGTGAAAAGAGCCTCAGTTCCTGCAAATGCTTCATCTTAACAGCTTTGCAAATGTTTTCCACTCTTTGTGCCTTATCTTGCAGGGAAGGGAGAGGAAATAAATCACTCCCCATTGCTGAGGTATATGTACTTTGGTTGTGTTTTTACTGGTGGAGTAATTATTCCTTTGTTTTGGAATTTGGATGAATAAGCCATGGTTGCAGAGGATGACACAGGGCTTCTACAACTTATTCTCCCACTCACCATTTTCCTGGTGCTGTCATGTTTATTCTTCTTTTATGTTGCCCAGTGGAGCACTCACTTTGACGGTTCAGACTGCAAGGAAATTTTCTGCTGGTTTTAAGGGAGAGGAGTGGAGGGTTTGTGAAAGCAGATTACCTGCAGGTAGAATTCAGCATCTGGCTTGTTCATTGCATCAGTTCTAACTCAGTTTATCTGGATTACTATTAACTTAAAATCCTCAGAAGAAAGCCCAAGTCCACACAGGAGATCTAGTCTCTCCCCTGAGCCTGCTGTGAGAAGCTGGCCCCTTTGGGCTGGATGGTGTGCCCATTGCACCTCTCATAACTTAGCTAACACCCAAGCAGCCTCTCAGCCTCTGGTTGTGTCTTGGATTTGTGCATGTAATTTTCTTTGCTTTTCTGCTTATTAATATTTCATCTGTGTCAGTTCAGATCCTGTTGTGAGGCAGGGACAAAGAAACACACATTAAATACCCAACCCAGAGATATCATGCATTATGCAGACGTTTTTCCACAGATCACGTTCAGCTTCTTACGACGTTTCTCATTCCCATAGTGGCCGCTTGTTTCCGCTCAGCTTGCTAGAACAAAGTTCAGGATCTCAGTTAGGATCACAGTTTATTGGGACAGAGCAGAAGCAATTAGAAGGTACTCACCCAAATCAAAAGGTTCCTCCGCTAAAGTGACTTGGAAGTTGCAGGCAACAAAAACAAAATGATTCATGCCATGTGTCTGACATGATAAACACAGCGGGGATATCTCCGCTTGTGCTGCTGCAGTTTGTTGGCCTACAGATTAACTCAAGATGCTTTACAAGCATTAAATGCCTCGAACTGGCTACACACGGTGAGAGCAAACACCCCGGAGCCTCCTCGGATGGCTGTCCTCTCAGGCCATGGTTCCCCTGAGCCATCGGCAGAGAGAAGTCCATCTCCGTTGCCTTGCTGTGCTTAAACATTAAACCTGATCCCACGAGTTAGCTGGGTCCAGGCACTGGTTCTCCAGTGCACTGCTGGGGTGGTGAGCTGTTGTAGGATCGTTGGGAAGGGCTGCTTTCCTCCCAGCGCCCCGGCTGCTCCCGATTCCTCCCTGCCCCACAGCAGAGCCTGTGCAGCCCCACAAGAGCACCTTTGCCTTGGACTCGTAGTTGCGAGGTATAAACTACAGACAGACAGAGAAAGCAGGGATGATAATAAAGACGTGCAAAGGAGCTTACGCACATTCAAACAAGAGCCTGGCTTATGGGTCAGAGGCCAGATTGCAATGCATGATGCAGTTCCGCATTAGCACCCTGACCGGGGTGTCTTCAGGTCGCTGCCGTGGGGGAGGCACTTCTTGTGCTCCTTCTGCTCGTCTTTGGGGGCACACTGGCCAGTTCGTTTTGTAATCGCCTCCAGGCTGTACCATACCCTGGATGCAAGGGCAATAAATTTTTAACTTGCTCTGGGCCAGAAACATCCTGGAGGGCATTTCAGATTGGAGCAGAAGTTAATCGGAATGGTTTTCTTTAGCTCACTAAGGGTTAATTTTTTCAGGTTGTTGAATCGGGCCTCCCAGTATCTAATAACTCCTGCCTTCACTGCAGTTCAAGGTCATCTAGAAGTTAAATGTTCGCATTGTCAAAGCACTTGGTGCAAAGTAGTGCCTGGCGACACCAGTGTTAAAGAAAACCAAAGGTGAAGTCACTAGTGCAGCGCCTTTAACAGAGCTGCCTGCAAGAGGGACGGGGCTGCCATCTCCGTGAGAAGGGCCCAGACATTGCTGTGGTCAGAAAACACAACATTTGACCTAGTTCTTCTAAAAATCCACCCTGAGATTGCTTCAGTGCTCTTTAATCACTTAAATATCACTTCTGCTGGCAGACCCAAGCAGCTCTGCAATAACAAATCAGCCCACAACTAAAGGAGGCACAGCCTGAGGGAAGGAATTCATTTGGGCTTCGGATTTCTAGGAGGTTTTGGGTAGAAAAACCTTGATGTTGTTAATTTAACAAGCTCCACATTTAGTCTGCTATGCAAGGAAGACACACAGTTTGACAGCATAAATACATGACTGGGAGACAAACCCCTTTGCGTCTGTCCCAGCCCTGGTTCTCACGGCCCCATGGCTCAGCCCCTGCCCTGGTGTCTGTGCGGCAAGAGGGGCACAGGGTTGGCACTGGGCAGGATCCTTGCACCGTGTGAGGCACAGGTCCCGTGCATTGCTCCGGGCCAGGAGCAACACCAAATTTTCCTGCTTGGCGGAGGGGACGGCGGGGACAGTCCCAGAGCTGTGCCAGGAGGACCTGAAGCAGCTCCAGCTGGAGGTCACATTTGCCTCTGCTTTCCCATGGTAATAATTAACCCCAACTCATCCATCTCCAACGTCAAAGCTGGCGCCGGCGGTCAGGGGCAGCACGAGGGAATGTCCCCGTGGCTGGGGGCAAGCACTGAGCTGCAGCGAGCTGGGGACAGGCACTAACTCCCGCTCCTGTCTCACCCAGGGCCATCATGGATAAGAAGCTGGCTGCCTACGTGAACATCCTGCCAAAGAGCTTGGCCTTGTAAGTTGGGCTGAATATTCCCCAACGGAGGAGGCGAACCCGGGCTCCCCGGCAGGGGAAGGAGGAGATGGACACCCCGCGGCCCCAGGGAGAGGAGGCAGTTTCCAGAAGGCTGCTGGGTCTGTTTGTTGTTGCAGATGGTAGAGATGATCCTCACCCGTGCAAAGTGCGCTAAGCTTATTAAGGAGTGCAGATGCTCCGATTGCCAGTGGGGACCATTTATTTATTGGTTACTTAGCTACACGGAGATCTAGCAAAGAGCAGGGTGATTTATGGTCCTGAGGACATAGCGCTGGTTTTTAGAAGATCTAAAAAGAAGCTAAGATAGAGACCAGAAAAGGCCTTTACAATATTAAGCAGCACTTTCAGGAAGGAAGAACAGTATCTTTGACCTTGAAATACAACCAGCCGTGCTCTGCAGGTATCCTCAGCCATCCACGCAAAGGCATTGCGCTTGTTAGAGGGGTTAAAGAGCAAAGCCCCAAAACAGCCATTTGCTCGCAGGAGCACCCTGGCCTGGCCCCACGTCGCAGCCCCCCCACAGGAGGGGCTCCTCGCAGTGTATCCCCCCAGACCCTCCCATAGCCCAGCCGAGGCTGCTGAGATAGGGCAAACCCAGTCCTACCCTTCTTCCCCTTACGCTTGGTTCCCCCTACGAGCCATCGACGGCCAGAGCCAAGTTGCTGATGCACTGCCCTGCCTGCTCCAGCTGGTTTCTCCTCCATGCCCTTGCTCAGGAGACACCGTGACTCCTCCAAATGCCTCCTCGCCCAGGAACCCAGCGCGCAGATGAAATCACGATGGCCTTCTGTCAAGATAAATGTTTTGAAAGGTCATATCTGACTCACGAGAAGTACATCTCCTCTCCTGCAGGGAAAGAGAGGAAAAAAGCATGATGCTGCTGCGCTCAGCCTCCCAGCTGCAGCCACGCCGCCGTCCCCGCAGGCACCGGCCCCCGGCCCTGCTTGGAGCGGGGCCACCGCCACAGTGTCCCCCACGGCCACCCCAGTCCCAGCTCCTTTGTCCTGCCGTCCCCCTGGGCAGCTCTCTCGAGGCTGGCACAGCGAAGGAGGCTCTGGTCTGTAAATCCAGGGTGCTCAATCACGTGCACAGCAGACTTTTGGGGCCAGCGATGCTTCTTGAGCACCACTTTGTAAAGGAACGGCCACGTGCGGAGAGCACCAAGCAGAGAAACTAAACCCCCCAGGGGAGTCAGCATGGCTGCATGCAGAGCTGTATTTGCTGATGCTGCTTTTCTTTTAAATCTAGGTATTTCTGGAAAGGGGAACTGGAAGAATCCACTGAAATACTGCTGGTAAGTGACAATTCCCCACGTCATGAAAATCCTTGTCCCAGACAGCCCCAGCCAAAAGGGGCTGCGGGGTGGTTTGGGGAGGGTGGCACCAATCTGCCCGAGATTTGGGACAGTACCCAGGGACCCCGAGCACCCGCCTGCAGGCATGGCAGTGGTGGCTGGGGGTGACAGCCCGGCTCAGCCCCTCATCCTGCCACCACAGGGGACATCCCCCAGGAAAGAGCCCAGGAAGGACCCCTGTCGCACTGCTGGGTGCCAGCCGTGCTGGACGGGCGCGGTGGAACTGTGCATGCAGAATTGCTCCGTCCCTTTTACTTCTCCCCTGGTTTTTGTTTTGTTTTGGCTTTTTACTCTCCACAGTTAGTGAAAACAAGGACATCCAAAATAGGCGAATTGTCCAACTACGTCAGGTGAGGCTCTGGCTCCGTGGGAGCACTGGGTTTCCTATCCAAGGTATGCTGCCATCTCATGCTCAGGCTTTGGGAGTCAGGTTCCTTGAGCCCATTCCCACCCAGGGAGGGTGTAAGTGCCCCTTGTGAGCCAGAAAAAAACAGGGATGGCATCAGCAAAAAAAAATATTGGTGGGAATATCAACTGCTGGGCTTCAACCAGCCCCTCCATACTGGGTACAAGGAGGGATTCTCCTTCTCCTAACCCAGGTTATTCCCCGGCTGCCTCCTGGCAGATTTCCCACGTTTCCCAAGCACTGAGTGGTGAGTGCAGCCAGCTTTGGGCCAGGGCCCCTGGCAGTCAGCTGCTGGCTGTGGTAAACCCCAAACTCAAAGCAAAATTCTCACGTGGCAAAAAGAAGATGTGGGTGCTTTGAAGTCAGCGGAGAGCGTGGGGCAGGGCTGGCGCGCACCGCTGGGAGCGGAGATCCCTGCTTCCTGCGCCTGTGAGCGGGACTGTTCTGCCGCGGGGCCGTCGGTGACACTGTTCCTCTGCGTCTGTTTCCACTTTAGATCCATCCATCCCTTTGAAATTCCTGAAATCATCAGCCTGCCTATTGACCAAGGAAACCCTCTCTACCTCAAATGGATAGAGGAAAGCGTCCCACGGGACTGACTGCAAAGTGCAGAAAGCACCTCGCTTTTGGGGAGACCAGGTGAAACGTGCCGAGCTGCGCCGGTCTCCCTGTGCAAGCAGGAGTTATGCACACGTGGGGAGGCAGCTTATATCTTCACGGGTTTGCTATAACACAGAAGCTTGGGATTGGGAATTTTGTTTGCACTCCAAACATCCCCTCCTCGGCCTGACCCTGTGCTCCAGGGAGCACCGAGCAGCCCAGAGACGGCGGAGGCCAAAGTGGGGAAGGGCTACGTGCACCCAGGGCTGTTGCGGCATCGCAGATGAGGATACACTGAGATACTCGTGTCAGGACACTTGGGGCTGTCTCAGGCATTTGGGGGCTGTCTCAGGCTCCTAGCAGCAAGTGCCAGCTGGTAGCCATGGCCTGGCAGCCCCCAGCAGCCCCTCCAGCGTCGTGCGTCCCCACAGCCGCGCCTGAAACCCTGCCTGGCCCCCCTGCTCCCCCACAGCGGCTGTCACAGCATCTTGCCCCGCTCTGCCTCCTGCTTCCCCAGCCTGGAGGCAGCAGCACGTGGCCGGGCACCCGGCGATGTGCCAGCTCACACCCTCTCCTGCTGTCACGCAACATGCTGGTTCGAGTGTACAAAATCCAAGAAAACACCAAACTCGAGCAGATGCCGCAAGCTTTTACCAGGAGCCACGAGCAGTGCATGCACTGACCCTGCGAAGCCAGGGAGAGCCGCGCTGAGCTGGGCAATATCCACTGCCAGTTCAGGGAAACCAGGTGCCAGCAGGACCAGGGCATCGCCCGGCTGCGGGACAGCACAGCCCCAGCCCTGCATCCCCTACCCACGCCTGAACGGTGGCTTTCTACCTGGGCCAAGTTTAACCTTGTAAAAAGATGCTCATGTTAATAGTTTAATGGGATGTAACTTATGGAACAATATCGAGTTATTTATGTGACTGGGAAGGGAATAAACAGGAGCGTTTCTTACCTGGGCAGGCTCACGTGTTGTTGCAGTTTGCAGGCGCAGCATCCGCAGTGAGCTGGGCAGGAGGAAGGGCCCGTCGTGGGTTTGCAGTGACTCTCTCCAGCCCGATGCTGAGCGATGCTCTGCTGGCTCCGGTCTGCTTGTCTCGGGGTCGTGGAGAAGCAGTGCAGGGCGCTTTGCAGGTATCGAGAGCTGTGCCCGCGGGCTCGCGTGGCCCCATCAGAGGTAGTGCGGGGAAGGCTCACAGGTGCAGGAAAGAGAAGATAGGAGGGAAGATGGTCTGGGCTCTGAGAGCAGGAAACTTTTCAGTGCTAAATCCAAAGAAACAGGGCACCAGCTAGGCACGTTGTCTGGCAAAAAGGAACAAAGCACATGAAGTGAGCACCAGCACCTCCAGGCCAGGTCTGCACCGCACCCGAAGCAAAGCTTTGTTTAGCCCTGTCAGGGCTACGTTGTGCCATGTGCAAGTTTTAGGCCAAGATTAAGTGGGTGGGGGACCGGTCAGTAGGACTGCGAGTGAAGGCAGCCCCTCTCTACAAAACCCCTCACTGCAAGGGGCGGCCCTGTCCCCCACCCACACTCGCCCCTTCCCATCCTTCTGCCCTTCCCATGCTTCGCGGCGGCATCTCTCCGGCCCGGGGCACATCTCGCCCTGGCAGGGAGCACAACACAGCAGCACCGGCTGCATCGTGGCAGGCACCGGGCGCCCGCCTGGGACCGCACACTTACCCCCAGTGCCCAGACTCAATAATCCTGATACTACAAAGAACCAGTGATGTTAAAAAAAAGACTTTTTAATTGTACATCAGACATATTAATTACAACTTGGGTATAACAAGAGTTGGTTATTACAAGCAGCAACCTGAACTCATAAATCTTTAGAAGGTGCACAGAGTCATTATAATATCTATTACAGCGAATGCAAAATATACTCTGCAACAAAAATATTTTTAAAGGCTCCACATTCAATTCTCTGCAACAGGCCAGGAGGAGAGGAGAAGGAGAAGAGAGGGAGAGGAGAACCGGGGCCACGTGTTGTGGGTGCTCCCGCGAGTGCAATGTCCATGGGTGCATCCCTCGGGAATAACCCCGCTCAGCCCTGGCACGGCTCTTGGCAGCCCCCACCAGCCCCCCAGGCAGCAACTCGCACAATAACAAGGGCTTCATAGGCATTCGCGAGAGGGAAATACTTTAAGCGATCCTTTGGTGACAAGCCAAGGCAGGACAGGGAGTGACCTGGCTGGCTGCAGGAGCTGCACCCCTCCCTGCCAGGGATGGGGGGTCCTGGCAGCACGTCTCCCAAAATGACGGGGCCCTCCAGAGATGCTCCCCTCCAGAGGAGCCGAGATGCAGGCTCTGAGGGTGCCAAGCACCTCTCCCCAAGGCACGTCTGACCCCGCTCGGCTCAAACCATCTCATGGTTGGAGCTGGGCGCAGCCTCCTCTCCCAGACCTCACCCCGCACAAGCGGCCGACAGCTCCACCGAGCACCCCACTGGGTGCACGGCACCGGGCAACGCGTCAGAAAGGAGTTAAAATGCTTTTACCTGCTGTGCTGAATATTCAGACTCCTAGTGTGGGCACCGAAGCAGCTCACACCTTGCCCAAGCCGCACAGGCACCTCCCGGGGCTGCACAGAAGCTGGTTCTCTGCGCCGCAGCCCCGCGCGAGGCATCGGCACCTCGCAGCTGCGCAAAGGCCTGCTGCCTGCCAGACGGATCAAAACAAATTGGCAAACCACCCCCCTTCGTGGGTGTCCCACTACGTTATTTCAGCAGTACCTGAAGCAGAGGTTTATTTTCAAGGACCACGCTTTGGCCTCTGGTTTGCAAATGTCACCTGCTCCCTCGTGCTGATTACGCCAACGAATTGTCTTAAATACTTTTTCAATAAAACAACCTTTGCAATTCACCCTCCGGTCAGCAGATCCTGCAAGCGCACGTATGAGCAACGATGGGGCTATAGGAGCGGGGTGTGCCGACAGAGCAGGACCACGCAGCCCCCCCGGCATTGCCCACCCTCCGTCCCCACGGGACAGCCACAGCAGTGATGGCGGAGAGACAAGGAGGACAACGTTAAAAATATATATATCTCTCTTAGAAAAAAATCTTAACAAATATGTCTGATGATATTAGAAATTTTTTTTTTTTTAAAAAGACAGCTGCTTTGCTCCTGAACAACCTGGCAGTATTGCTTTAGTTAAAGAAGGGGGCTGCTCCTTCTCTTCTGCAGACAAACCCACCCCACGCGCTCACAAACACCGACACTATGCCGTAACACGAAGCGCGGCTGCTCTCCAGCGAGGCACAGCCACGAGGCCACGGGGATGGCCACGGGGACCCCTGTACAACCCCCTCCCCACGTCCCCACTGTCCTCTTCGGCCTTTTTGGTTTGTCTGCTCATTTGGCACGTTCAGGACGAGGTTTCCTGCATGAATAAAGGCCTTGGGCTCCAGTCTGTGAAGTGCCCGCGGTGGTTTTAAGGCAAGGGCGTATCTTTTGGCTGATCTCTTCCAAGACCGTGA
Organism: Ciconia boyciana; assembly: GCF_034638445.1. Classification (NCBI taxonomy): domain Eukaryota; kingdom Metazoa; phylum Chordata; class Aves; order Ciconiiformes; family Ciconiidae; genus Ciconia; species Ciconia boyciana. The sequence goes on along the minus strand of NC_132951.1, from coordinate 2,898,246 downwards.
TTGTCAGAAGAACAGGGAAACGAAGCTGGTGCATCATCACACGCCGTCCAGGTCATGGGACGAGAGCAACCACATACGTCTGCCCTGTGGCCACGAAAGCCGGCCACACATGGGCTGTTTAGGGGGCATTTGCCCCTCATTTAAAACAAACGGCATTCCTTTAATGGATGGATTTATGATGAAGAGGAAAACCCTGTACACCGGCTCTGGCGAGAGTCGCCCGCTGTTTCCTGTGGGCACAGGGAGGGGCTGTGAAAGCCCAGGTGAGGGAGGTGCTTTTTGCTTTAGCAGGAGCCCCTCGAGTCTGCTCCGTCAGGCTCGGACGCGGGGATACGCTGGGGTGCGCCGGGCACCGGCACGACGTCCGTCTGCGCGAGCAGGTTGTGGGGTGCCCCCTGAAGGGGCTCCCCCGGGGGGTGCCCGGCCGTGCCGGGGGGACCCTTCTGCCTCCAGAACACAGCTGCCAGCCTGGGGGAAAGGCCAGACCCACTCGCGGCTCTTGCCACCACCGCGATGGTGCCTCGGGCTCGGCCAAAGGCTCCATCAGGAAAGCGCAGCTCGGCCACGCTCTTCGCGTATACGGGGCCAATAAAACAATTGTTAAAATAAAAAAAAAATACAGCGGCAAGGCTGTGGGTTTCACCCCTGGGCAGCACCGCTGCTGGCACCGGCTCGGGCGCTGCCTCCACCCGTGGCAGTTCCCGGGGAGCCGGCCCCAGCCGGGACCCCCAAGCATGGAGGGGTCCCAGCCCTCCCCACAGGCCAGTGCCCCACCTCTGCTTCGCGGCGAGGGTTTCCCTGTCATCCCGATCTCCTCTGGTTTGGCTCCGGGAGAGGTTTGGGGGCTGGCAGGGCTCAGTAGGGGGTCGTGCCTTCCCACTCCACCAGGTACTGCACCTTCCCCTCCAGCGTCACCCGCCGTGCCAGCACCTGGTACTTCTCGCCGCAGACCAGCCTGCCCGCCGCCCCGAAGTAGCTGCTGATGGAGGACTTGAGGTGGGAGAGCGAGGAGTCGTCCTCGCTGATGCTCTCGAAGGTGTGGCTGTCGATGCCGTCGTCTGGGCGGTCGGGGCCGCAGGCTGCCTCGCTGCCCTCGGGGGTCCCTCCGGCCGGGCGCCCGCCTACCTCCCCACCTCTCCTCTTCGCCCCCGCCGAGGCGTAGACTGGCGCTGCCAGCTTGCGCTTGCGGCTGCCCACGGTCCTCCGGCTGCGAGGGAGGGGACAGAGGAGGGGTGAGGGCAGCACCCAAAAGGTGCCCCCCACCGTGCTGGCTGTGCCCGCCGCGCTGCGAGCCTGGAGGGAGCACACCGGGAATTCGGGCGAGCCCAGCAAGGACCGACGGCTCCGACCCTGCGTGCCCAGCGAGGCAGCGCCGCTTTAGGACCATCAGCCCGTTTTAGGAGGCAGGGAGGAAAGGCTCCCCGATGCGAGACATCCCTGTGCCAGGACACGAGGGTGCTGTGGGGGGAGAGGGGCAGCCCCTTGCCCCCCTGGCCGTGCCACCGGGACCCCTCTGGAAGGGGGCGAGGGGGCACAGCCCTCACCTGGACTCGTAGGAGAGGCTCGTGGTGGCCGAGCCCGAGGTGCTGGCAGCGTCCGTGGAGTCCACATCCGATAGGAAAGTCTGTCCCGAGCTGGCACTGGGGACGGGAGGCAGCGTCAGCCCCAGCCTGGCACAAGGGGCACCGCGGCCCCCCACCTCCCCAGCCGCTCCCGCTTCCGTCTCTGCAGCCAGAGGTTTTCCAGCCCTGCCTCACACTTGGGCGTTTAAACCGCCCACCCTTGCTGCCCACACCCCTGGGCCCGGCTGCACGGACCTTTTCAGGCTCTGAATTTCATCCAGTGTGAAGTCGAAGATGCTGGCCAGGTGGTGGTTGGTGCTCCAGGCGGAGGTGAAGTCACTCTGCCCCACGAAAACAAGGGCGCTCGTCACTGCCGAGCGGAGCGGTGCTGCCCGCGGCCCTGGCATCGGCACCCTCTGCCCCGGCACCACCGCGCTCCCTCCCGTGGCCCCGCAGCCGCCGGGAAGCAGGCTTGGCACAGAACATGTGCAAACCCCAGGACGCGGGATGGGGGCTCTCCCTGCCCGCAGGAGCCGGGGAACCTCGCGGGGATGGGGGGGCTACAGGGTCCCACCAGGTTGCCAAAGGCCGGGGTGGTCGTGCAGAGGAGGGGATGAAGGACTCACGCTGGGAATGGCGTCCTCCAGCAGGAACTTGGCCCTCTTGCGCCGTGCCGCTCGCCGCTTCTGCTGCTGGAGCTGCCGTGGCAGCAGGCTGCAAAGCGAGGGGGGGGTGAGGCTGCCAGGCCGCCCCAGGGGAGCGTGGCAGTGGGGAGGTGCCGGGGCGAATTTGGCCACTCACCTGTCTTTGTGGACATATTTGCTTTTTCCCCTCTTCTTCAGCTCGCAGGAGCCGCTCTCGCCCACCCCGGGGGCTTTCTCTGGCAGCACCTTGCTGGGGGGGTTTGGCGGGACACGGATCCGCAGGCGAAAGATGCATTTCTTCTTTTTGATTTCCTTCCCACACAGAAACCTGGGCGGCAGAGGGGAGGAAACAAGGCTCAGCCGGGGAGGCCGCAGGAGCATCCTGCATCCCGTCCTGTCCCCGTCCCTCGCCCCGCCGCGCCCCGGGGCTCACCTGCTTTTATAGCTGTTGAGTGCATTGAGGAGGTGGGGGCCGCGCTCGGAGACCGGGGTGCCCGTCAGCTGCGGAGAGACGGCAGAGGTCAGGCAGGGCTCGGCACCCGCTGCGGTTATGCAAAAACTAAACAGACGGGGGAACCCGAACTCCGGGTTTCGGCTCCTGCCCAAGGTCAGGGAGCGAGGGACGCCAAAGCCCAGAGCCGCCCAGGTTTGGCACCGGCCACCCTCGGCGCAGGGGAGGGAGGCATCTGCGGGGAACCGATCCGTCCCGGCGCGGTGACGGGTTTCCAACGTGCCTTGGTTTTAGCACTTCTCCCGGCTCTAGCTCCGACTGGGAAACTTGTCAGGTACCACACCCGAACAAAGGGAAATCCCAGCGCAGAGGAAGGCGATTAAGCTAATTCAGAGTAGGAGCCGCCCGTGTCGAGCGCTGCACGAACCGGGATTTTGCTGAGATGCCCAAGCTCATTGGAGAGGGGCTGCCGGCACGGTGGCACTGCCAACATGCGGGCACGTCCCCTTCCATCCTTCACCCCCCGCCCACCCCAGCTGCGCCCCAGCCCCAGGAAAAGTCCTTTGGCTCTGCCCAGGGCCCGTGCCCGGGGCCGACACCATTCCCGGCTCAGGGAGCAGCCGGCGCTGCCCGCTGGGGATGCCCCGCTCTGATGCCATCCCGGGGGTGGGTGAACAGCACGCAGGAGCTGCCACGTGTTCCCAGCGGGTGCAAACACCCCAGGCTGGGTGCTCCTGCCCACTCAGAGAAACCAGGCAGGTGTTTTAAAGCTCCTTCCCCGCAGGGGACCGGCCGAGGACCGGCCAGCTCAGGCTAGGGTAAGCGGGCACTCCCAAAGCTCCGGCCCTTTCCCAACAAGCAACATGCAAACACACCTCGGGGTCGGTGGCCGCTAAGAGGGGAAGCCAACCCAACCAAGGGGCAGACTCACTGCCCCGTTTCACCGCGAGCACCGCCCTTCACCGGCCAACCTGCCCCAGCCTCAGGGTCTCGGCTGCCGCAGGGAAGGAGGATCCGGTCCCTCCACGCCAAGGCTTCGGGGACACCAGCCATGACTTACGTCCCCGGCAGCACCTCTCCCTCCCCACAGCTGCTCTCCAGCCCGAGCCCGGGCTGTGCGTTCTCACCTTCCCGAGCTGCAGTGGATCCCAGTGGTGGTTCACAAAGGCCAAGATCTCCTCGAAGTCAAAGTACTTCTTCTTGCTCTGTACGCCCAGGTTGTAGAGGGCGAGATGGACGACATCCACCCTGCGGGAGCAAACGGGGTGAGAGGGTCAGCAGCCCACCCTCTCCCCGGCAGGACGGTACCCACCACGATGCTCTGCTCTGCCAGCACCACTCAAGTGCAGCCCCCAGCGTGACCCTCCCAAAACCTTCTTGCTGGAAGCCGGGAACATTCCCACACCCCATGGGGAAGCAACCCTGGCCCGGACGTGCATCCCAGGGGATGTCGCCATGGCCAGGACGGCATCCCCTGAGCTTTGGGGAGGGGTGGGACGCTGCCCACGGCCAGGGAGAACCCCAAATGCCGAGACCGCCGAGCCCATGAGCTGGAGGACATGCTGCTCCCAGGATGACTGCCCAGTTTTCCAGCTTTTTAATAAGCCTCAGCCGTGTGCTCTCGCTGCAGTTAGGTACAGGAGCGGGACAGCTCTTATTCACATGAAAATACACCGTCTGTTTTAACAACCCAATCTATCCTGTGGGATTTTACACTTGCGCCTCTGAAAAAGAAAGCCAAGCAACATATCCTGCAGGATTTCCCTTACTCTTCTTCCAGCCTGCTGCGCTGCTCGGTGCAATGTCCCCGAGGCAGCCGCGTCCCAGCAGCCCGTTAGCACCAGTAACACGTCTGACACGGCCGAGCACAAGGGGAACAGCAGGGAAAAGCTGGGCTGCTGGCCCTGTTAAAACACTTCATAAAGTGCTTTCAGACCATCAAGGTACGCTAGAAGGTACCTTGTAAACTTGTATTTAATCACGGAATTTGACGACTTGTGACCCGATTGCTTTCTGCAGTTATCTTCTGGCAATGTGTACCTTGGCTCCCAGACAAACAGTAGGTTTGGGGCATATTGAGAAACAGCTTTCCTGGGAAACAGCCCCATGGGGCCGGGCAGAAGGAGCTGCACACCCGGGGCCTGCCGCCGAGCAAAGGCCCCAGCTCAAGGTCGGGCTGGGATGAGCAGGAGATGGCCCATGAACTCATGCCGCTGAAACCACCACTGGCAAGGGCTCAGCTGGTGCCCCTCGGCCACCCCAGCACGTTCCAAAGGAGCCAGGGCCATTTCTTACCATCTCAAGGGTAGGCGCTTGATGTATTCAGGTCCCTGGTTGCAAACGGAGCAGAAAAACACATAGAACCTGGAAAACAGCGGGGAGCGGAGCGCTCGGGGTGGGGTTCATCCCCGCAGCCCTGCAGGGCCTGGGGACGGGTCGGGGTGAGGACAGTGCTCCAGGTGCCGATGCTGACAGCACGGCCGGGAGGAGCAGGGCTTTGCGGGACGGGGTCACCCGCCTGCCCCCGGGGCGGCTGATCTGCATCAGTGCCGCAGCCGCGTCAGGGAGATACAGGCTGGGGACGCGTCCGTGCACAAGCCCCCCTGGGAAGCCGGCTCTGACATCCAGCACCGGCCCAGCAAAGTCTGGAAGGGACGTACCGGTCTCCGAACATCATGGGGTCGCTGAGGCACTGGGTGCAGGCTTCGTGGAACCACTGCCGGCAGCGGTAGCACTGCAGCATCTTCAGGTACCACCTGGGGAGGGAGAGGAGGCGGGTGACGGTGAGGGCGGTGCGCAGCACCCACCGTCCTGGCCCCCTCCGAGGCATGGACCCCCCAGCCAGGGAGAGAAAGTCTGGCCCTAACTTGTATTTCCCGCAGCCATGGAGGTGGGTGCAAACGGTGCCTCCGGGAGTGAGCAGAGACCCGGTGGCAGAGGCAGCACGGGCAGCAAAGCCGCTGGCCCCAGGGCAATGCCCTGCAAGCTGGGGACTTCTCTCCTGGGGGGAAAACCTCTCCAACCTGATCCCACCTGCCTTTGCAAATGCTTTTCCCCACAAAACCAAACGCGACAACCCTCCCGGCAGGCAGGCAGGCAGGGGCTTACTCGCCAGGGCCCCCGCAGTAGCAGTAGCACTGCTGCTGGTTGGTCCGGTGTGGGGAGTCCCACTCGAGCAGGTCGGGGTTGTAGGACAGCACCATCTTGACGGCTTGCAGCGTCTTGGCAATGGCTCCCTTCTTCAGGGCACCTCCCTTCTGCAGGACCAAGCGGGATGGGGGTCAGCACAGCCGCCCGGGGGGCCGCATCCTGCACCGCCGCGCCGAGGGCGGGTGGCACACGGAGCTGGTGACCCTGGGCAGCCCCACTCACCCGCACAGCCAAGGCAAATATGCAGCGGCGGCAGAACCACGGCGTCCCCAGCGGGCCCTCGCCGCCGCTCGCCACCGGGACGTGGCACTGCTGGTGATAACCTGCGGGAGGGCTCGGTGTCAGTGCCGCCGGGCTGGCCGGACCCTCGCCCCCAGGGCGACACGCCCGCACTTACCCAGCCCACACTTCCCACAGATGAGGATTTCGTTCATGGGGCCCGACGTCTTTCCCAGGCAGACGTTGCACTTGGGCTCCTCCCCAGGGACACCGGCTGCGGGACGGGGATGGCAGAGTCGGAGACGCGCGAGGCACAGCCACCTCTCTGCGGTGCTGGGAAGGACCCCCCGGCACGGTGGTGGGAAGGGAGGATGGGGCAGCACTCACCATGCTGGATGTCCTTCCAGAGGACCCAGTACTTGGAGTTGTCCTCAAATGTGACGAGGCAGCTCTGCTTGGAGCCGCTCACCTGCTGGGAGAGAGCGGGAAGAACCGCCGGGTGTCAGCTCCCATTCCCAGTGCTTTCCCGTTTTCCCTGGTGACCGGCCCTGCCTCTCAGGAAGTCGGGTTTGGGGTGTGATACCCAGGGGCAGGACATCAACCCAAAATGCCCCAGTGCCCAAAGATGCGTTGCAGCCCCGGCCAGCACCCCTCCAAGCCACGAGCTGACCCAGGGAACGGCGCTAACTACACTTCAGGTGCCCACCTTACCCTTTTGGGTGCCCACATTACCCTTTTGATCTTTCCGAGGTAATAGAGCCCATCGGTCCAGCGGCACAGCACGTACTGCCCCTCTGTCAGCTTGACCATGAGCTCTCGGCAGCTGCTGCCCCTCCGCGCCGAGGCGGTGGCCGGTGCTTGCTGGACACGGCCAGCGGCCGCGTAGACATCCCGGATGATGGGGTTGAGCTTGGCGGTCTCCATCAGCAGAGCCTGGAGGGGACGCACACGCTCGTTACCCTGCCCTCACGCCGCGACACAACGCGCCTGCTGGCCGAGCATGGCATCCCGGAGGGTTTTGACCGGGAGCACCGAGCCCGGGGCTGGTTCAGCCCCACCAGCGGGGTGCTCAGGACCCACAGAACAAGCATGGATGAGCCAGGTCCATCCACGGGTAATTTATGTGAAATCAGAGGGCGCAGCCATAATCTTTGCTACTCTTTGAGCAAGAGTGAATTAACCCCCCGACTGCCTCGGCTCCCACAGGACCGAGCCACCCTGCCGTGTGGCATGGGGACACGCCACAGGCCTGCACGGGCTCAGCCTCGGGAAGGGGCATCTGCGGGATAACACCTTGAAATTGAATGGGATTTTTAATTCACCACTTCCTAGCAGCTTCACGAGCCCCCAAACCAACGGGTCCACTGCGCGAGCAGGGAAGCGGCAGCACTGTACCCAGCAAGAGAAGCCGAGCAGCCGAGTTTCGCTACCGTCGGGTCTGAAGCACACAGGGCAAACAGACCGTCCCCAGCCGGCAGCGCCGTCCCCGCAGCCCGAGCTCCGATCCGTAACCGACACCACTAAAACAACCGAAAAGTTACTTTTCCCCCCTTTGCGCTCCCATCACGGCCACACGCGTGACCTCACGCCGCGGCTCACAACACGAAACCTCACCGTGCCGTAAGCAACGCAAACGCGCTCTGCCCGGACCGTGCTACTCATAACATTCCCTTTTCCCCGAGAATAGCCTGGATTTAACTTACGGTAAACCGGGTGCGACCAGAAAAAAAAAAAAAAAAAAAAAGCGAGCTCCTGCGGGACCGGGGCTGGCAGGAGCCGCAGCAGCGAGCTGCGACATGTCACCCGGCCGCGCACAGCCCGCCGGCGCGGATTTTCGCCTCGGGAGCGGTTATGAAAGCGGAGGCAGCTCCGCGCCCACCCAGCCCCGGGGAGCGCGGCCGGCGGAGGGGCTGCGGGGGGGGGGGGACGGGGACAGCTCCCGCCGCTCCCCGCCGTCCCGGGTGGGAGCTCCCACGCTCCGGGTGGGACCCACCGGCAAGCGGCGGCGGGGGGCACCGAGCCGCCGCCGCCGCCGCCCGGCCCCCCCCCCCTTCCCTTCCCTCCCCGCCGCCAGCCCCGCGGCGGGAGCGGGAGCGGGAGCGGGAGGGCGGCGGGTCCGGCGGCACCTGCCGGGCGGGAGCGCCGCGGGCAGCCCCGGGAGCGGCGGCCGCGGGCCCCGCCGCCATTGGCTCATTCAAAGGCGCTGCGGCGCCGGCCCTCCCGCCCGCCCGGCCCCGGCCCCGGCCCCGGCCCCGCCGCCCCGGGCGCTTCCCGCCGGGCTGCGCCCCCGCCGCCCCCGCGCCGCCGGCCCCGCGCCCCCGCGGCGCTGCCCTTACCGCCGGGCGCCGCGCCGCCCCTCTGCCGCCGCCGGGCCGGGTCAGCGCCCGCCCGCCCGGGGGCCGCGGCGGGGAGCGGCGGCGTGCGGCGGGGGCAGGGCGCGGGGCGCCATCTTCCCGCGCTTCCCCCCGCGCCTCCCGCGGGCATTGACGTCCCGCTTATGCAATTAGCGCGGGGCCGCCTCCGCCGCCTCCCACGGCTCGGATCGCGTCGGCCTGGCCCGGCCGGTGCGCGGCACGGAGCCGGCCCCCGTGCCCCGGTGGGTGCGCGCAGCACCCCCGGGGCGAGGGCAGAGCACACGCGGGGGCGTGGGGAACCCGCCGCTGCCCCCCGTGGGGAACCTGCCGCTGCCTCCCCCCCGTGGGTACCTGCTACCCCCCCCCCCGTGGGGAACCTGCTCCCCCCCGTGGGTACCTGCCGCTGCCTCCCGCCCGTGGGGTACCTGCTCCCCCGTGGGTACCTGCCGCTGCCCCCCCGTGGGTACCTGCTACCCCCGTGGGGAACCTGCTCCCCCCGTGGGTACCTGCCGCTGCCTCCCGCCCGTGGGGTACCTGCTACCCCCCGTGGGTGCCTGCCACTGACCCCCGTGGGGTACCTGCTCCCCCGTGGGTACCTGCTGCAGCCCCACCCAGCTACCATCACACCCCAGAGCCCTGCCGGGACACCCCACATCCCCACATGCAGCATCACCCACCAGCCCTCTGTCTGCACCCACGCACCTGGGGGTCCCCCGGGGGCACCCAGGGCCAGCCACGCACCCACCACCTGCAGAGCAGGCACCCTCGCCCTGTGCCACAGACGGGACCTCCCCGCCTGCCCTCCCCCCTGACCGGCGGCTGCAGCCAGGTAGGGGCATCCCCCGGCCCCCCAGGATGGGGCGCGGGCAGGGGTGCCCCGCATGCGGGGCATTGTCCTGTGCGAGGGAACAACCTGTGCTCGGGATTCCTAGAAACGGGGGTAGCCTTTCTCTGAATCTCAACAGAGAAAATCAATCACTGCAAAAATGCTTCGGTCCGTGCCAAGAAGAAATCTTAAGGATTTGCTGTTTGTTGGAAAGTGCTGCCAAAAAAGAAATGTTTTCAGGCCTGCTCAGGCAGTAGAGAAGCTGATTCCTGGCGTAGGGTCTGGGCCAAGCGCAAGCAGAGTCAATATGGATTTTATTGCCTGTAATCGATGAGCTCTGTGCAGCCCTGTTGGGTGGCTTCCCCTGTGCTGGGGTTCATAGCACACCTGCAGAAAGCTTGCACTGCAAGTGAGCAGCTCCCCTGGGCGTCCGGAATGAAAGGCACAGTGCTGAAACGCCTTTTAAACACCTGTGTGTAATTCTGTCATCTTAGAAATAAATTTTTTTAATCAACCTTTCCCATAAAACATTGGCATCTGAGTGTTCCCCGCACTGCCACTGGCCCTTGGCAGCGTGCAGGCGATGCCGCTCCTGTGAACCCGACGGGAAACGCGGTTCTCCGAGCGATGGGTACCGTAAGGCTGTTCTCCTCTTTGCTTTGCAGTTCTTGGTGTGTAAGGCAAAGCCCAGCACAACGTGAAGACGGTGGCGGGCGCAGGCCCAACATGCTGTGCTGTTCCATGCCAGGCTGTGCCATGCCGTGCCATGCCGAACCTTGCTGTGCCGTGCTATGCCAAGCCATGCCGTGCGGTGCCTACGCCCCACTGCTGGGCCCGTGTTTGCAGAGGTTTAGGCAGCTGAAAAAAATGGCAGCTCGTTCCCCGGCACAAAACACCGTCCTTCGCCTTCACGGGGAACCTGACACATCTTCAAAACAGTCAAACGACCAAACTCTGTGGTGAGTCATGATGTGTTAGCCGTGAGTCACCGCAGGATTAAAATAACTCTTGCACCATAACTCTCCCCCTGGACAAACACCGCTGCTCACTTCGCTGCAGTTGGTGGTGCTGGGTTTGACCGAAAGCGAGTCGTTTGCTGCACTTGCGGAGCGGCGCTCCCGGCCCAGCCTGTCCCCGCGTGGTGCTGGTGGAGCAGCAAACGGGGACATTCTTGCACCCTCTTCCCCAACCACCGTGGTTTATGTTTGCAGCATCTTGGTCGTTTGCCATGGGAATGCGGATGATGTGACATGTAAATCAAACGCTGGATCAAGTTCCAGTGTTCCTGGGTGTAAGAAGGGATAACCTTACTGCAAACCTTCCGGCATGGAGAGGGCACCCCAAGCCCAGCACCTGCCAGTGGAAAGAGCACAGTAACATTGCTCTGGCACAAAAGTCCCAAACAAAAAGAAAAAAAAAAGGAATTTGAGATGCATCCTCTATTTCCTAACACAAATGAAGCCATGCAATTGCATTTAACTCTGGTATCTTTGTGGGTGCTCCTGCCACACCATCCCCATTGAGCCTGGCCTCAGCTCCCGCTGCGGTGAGCTACCTGGTGCTGCCCTCCTCTTCCTTTTCCTCCTTCTCTTCCTCCTCCTCCTCTTTTTCCTCCTCCTCCTCCTCTGCACACCCGCCTGGCTTTTCCCGCACACCCCTGGGGAGTCGGGGCAGCCGCTGGAGTTCCCCTTTCTTTGGCACCGTGCGAAGGCTCCTGGCTCCTGGCAGACGCTGGTGCGGGGCTGCCGGCAGCCCCCGGAGAGGGCGCAGTGGTCGGACACAGCTGAGTGACTGGTTTTGCACTGGTGGGGCTCCAGGGACCTCAGTGGGACGACGCCTGACACGCTCTGCTGGGGAAGGAGCACCACCCGGGCCCACGCCGACATGAATATTTCCGTGCCGCTCTCACATCCCCAGCTGAAAAGGCCTCGGTGCCCTGGTGTGCAGAGCCAGCAGAAGATGCTGACCTGCTCTCTGTGCCAGATAAGCAAGGAAGCCCCTGTTTAAATCAAGTCGTTAGAAGCAGACTATTCTGTAAGCAAATGAACAGAAATGAATGAGACCCCGAGCAACGGTGCGAAGCCGAGTGCCGGCGATCCTCCGCCCTCCTCGGCCGGGGAGCGGGGCCAGCGCAGGATCCCAGGACAGGTCGTCCCGGTTCCTTCCCCGCTACTGAATTTCCAAACAAAACCAGCATTTGCAAAATTGTTTGAATGAAGCCCCAGGTAGTTAACTACTCCGACACCCCCATTTTGTCCTTAAAAACTTTTCATTGCTCCTCTGCACCCTGCACTTGCAAAGGTGGGGAAGGCACTTTCCTGCTCGCACAAGGATGGAGCACCCGGAGAATCGCGGCTCAGCCTGGCTGGAAGCTGGCAGCAGCCCTGGCCGGTGCAGAGCCTGCAGCGTGCGTGGGGTGAGGAGCTCCGGGCGCTGCCTTTCTTTCTGCTTTGAAAACTGCCCAGAAATCGGGTAGCTTCTTTTCACAGTGTTTTTCTTTCTTTGAAAACAGGAGTGGGAGGAGGGGTTGAATGTTGGCTTGTAGTCTTGGAAACCGAAGCCGAGGAATATTGAATGGAAACCCAAACACGAAGCTTCCTATGAACTACAGGCCTGGTGGGGAGATAGGATCTGCAGAAACGACTCACGCTGTCTGCAGCCGCTCCGGAGCCTCCTGTGGCCGAGCGACACGGGGCTGCGGCACAGAGACTGCGAGATTCGGCACAGCTCTCTCGTACGCTGTTCAAAACAATTCACAAGTGCCATTTCCATCTGGAGATTCAGCTGGCAAAATATGACGCATGCACGCCAATAAAAGCAGCTACAACTGTAACCTGGGGCTATTGACATGATTATCTCTCTCTCGGCCAACGCTTCCCGCTGCTCCACAGGTCTCAACCACCTTTTCTCTGAAACCACCCGATTGACCAACACAACCAAGTTAAGCTCAAAGCAACTGTGTGCGAGGTTATGAGTTCTTTCCCTGTCCTGAAGAAGGGCTTATAAGCCTAAAAGTTTGCTTGGTTTTTTTCAGCTTTGTTAGTCAATTTAAAAAAAATATTATCTTTCCCTGCAAAGCTTGTCCTTGGTTATTTTAGACCATCATAACTCCAGAAGCACTATGACTCTTTGCCAACCTAGCCATTAAACACAGAGCAACTGGTCCTGATTTAACTCGCTAAAACTCTCTTCCATTTTTCGGCATAATTTGATTTGGTCCAGACCAAAAAAAATCACTTTGGCTGCTCATTTCCGCAACAGAAGTGATTTGCTCGAGTAGAGAGCTCTTGATATCACTCCGATTTCGGCTTCTTTCCCGGTAAGTGTCATTCGTTTCCTTATCAAGATGGTTTTGTGGCTGAAGGTCTTGGAGATGAAAATCAGGAGCCTATTCCAGGAATACCAGAGCCCGGAGCAGAGCCCCGTGTTTGGAAAGCGCTGCGGCTCAATGCATTCCACACGGACACGGTAATGCTCCGGCAGTGCCTCATGCGCCGCGGCACAGGGGGAGTTAGCTCTTGTTCGAGCCCTTTCAGAGAAAAGTGATATACCAAAGGGCATATTCGAACAAAGGTATGGTTGTAATTAGAATCAGAGCAGTTAAATCTGACATTCAGCTGTTTTATGCCAGCTGTGCCTTTAAAAGGAAGAGCATTTAGGCATTGGGTTTCATGTCTTTTTATTGTTTATTTAGCATGAATTTAATCCATATCCTTTTTTTTTTAACTTACTTTCTTTGCGTGCTTCTATGCAATTGCATAAGACATGAAGAGCTTGTAAGTGTTCTTACAGCTGTGCAAGTTTTATATTAATGGAGCCCTTACATAATTTTGACAGAGATATGTTATGTACACGTCTGCAGTTCCTGAGCACGACTCAGAAAAGGCACCCCCCAAAAAAAGAGAGAAAGAGAGAGAGAGAGAAAGAGAGAGAGAAAGAGAGAAAGAAAGAGAGAGAAAGAAAAAGAAAGAGAGAGAATGAGAGAGAGAAAGAGAGAAAGAAAGAAAGAGAGAAAGAAAGAAAGGAAGGAAGGAAGGAAGGAAGGAAGAAAGAAAGAAAGAAAGAAAGAAAGAAAGGAAGAAAGGAAGGAAGAAAGAAAGAAAGAAAGAAAGAAAAGGCCATTTTATTCCTGGGGAAAAATGAAAAACGGAGAGTGAAGATCTGTATTTACTGAGGGATGTTTGCACTGCTGACCCAGCTACAAAACTGCAGTAAGCAAATGCCTGTTCGTGCAACTGTAATTATCAGTGTTCAAGAGGAATTTGGGCTGTGTCTATGCAGTGCAATGCTGTGCAGACAGGGACCCCCGTGCCACCGGCCACCCCTGAGTCCAGGGCATGGCCCTATGGGTGGCTCTGGTAGCCCCTCGCTTGCCCTGGGGGATTTTACTCCCCCTTTCCTCTCGCAGGGTGTCCCCAACCCGGATCCCAGCCTTCAGGGTGGAAATGACAGGCTCCACTTCTTTGCTTTTGCTCTTCAGGAGCCGAGGTGAGCCCCAGAGCCCGTCCTGCTCATCCAGCCCACGATGCTCCTCCACGGGCTCCGTCCCGTGGCTTGAGCCTGTGGCTCCAGGGTGCCCCGCTGCTGCTTTGGGCCTTGAGTAATCTCAAGACTCTTCCATCAATTTGCAGACACACAGAGCCCACGATAAACATGCCACTTTCACAAGTTTCACGGCAGTTCAGCTTGCCTCTGCTTCCTGCGGGGCTGGCTCTCACCTGCTGTAAATGAGCAACGCTTCATCTACGTCCCGTCCTGGGGACGGTTTTACACCAACGAGCTGTCGGCCCCACGAGCACAGCTGGTAACGAATTTCCTTCCTTTGCAGACATTTGCCATCCCAGCCTGAGTCATCCCAAAAGCTGGCTCCATACGATGCTGCTCCGGTGATTTCATACCAAAGCGGTCAGAGGCACCTCCGCCCCAGCCCTGCGCTGTGGGACGATGAACGCAGGGTCCTGCAAACGCTGCAGCCTTGCAGCTTTCCTCCCGTTTTACTTCAGGGATTTCTCCATCGGGAATCTGTGGCTTGAAAAAACCCTGGTATTAAGGGCTTCCAATAACCTTTTAAAATGGATTTTTACCAAGCGGGTCCCTTCTTCCATTGTCACCCCTGTCCTCCAAGGAGGACGCCCTGCATGGGCTCCCCCTGCTCCCCCCTGCGGAAGGGACGTACCGAGCGAGGTCTCCAGCCCACCCCGTCCTGCCCCACTCTCGTGTCCGGGGCAGGTCAGGCACAGACTGGTATCGGTCACACCGGGACGGACAGAGCCCCGGTGCATCACGTCCTCTCTCCAGGGTATTTATTCGTCCAGTTCGGATGCTTCTGCCTCCCTGCAGCTTGTGCTGCTTCTGTGAGATTTGACCTCCTGCCTGGAGCGACACTGGGCTCCTGCCATCAGTGCAATCCTGGCTGTGCACAGGATTTGAAGAAAATCAGTGAAATTGTTCCTGGTAGAATCACACTAGAGAAAAGCAGGAAGGCGTCAGGTTATTCACTCTCCGCTGGATGTATCTCTCAACCTGCACTTGCACATATGCACACACGTATACTTTTGCTTCCCTCGATGCAGACACATACACATAAATATTCTCTCTCACACATGTTCACATCTTCTCTCCCACACACTTTCTCTCTTTCCCCAGCTCTCACCCACGCACAGTTTTACTCATTTCCCCCCACCCTCTCTCTCTGTCTCTCACACACAAGGAAAACCCTCCTAATTATTTTTAAGAAATAACAGCTCTATGTGGAAAAGGATTTTGCACAAAAAACCAACAGTGGAGCAAAGAGGCAGCTAAGCCGCCCTGGGAAGTCAATGCCCACTACGATAAAAGCAGCTAATTAAAAACCCGCAGTGGAAAAGCAGCTCCACGGCCAGCGAGGGCCGAGGAAAGCTTACACAGGTATGGAGCAACTCCCCTGGCAACGAGGCAGAGCCGGCCACTATCTTAATCTGCAGTAATTCTTGTAAGATCAGCTGCCGCCTCCCTCCCGCTCCGCTCTGGCTGCAGTAGCCAGAAGAGGCTCTGGGAATACGCTCGCCGTGCCAGATCGTGCCATCATCAGCCACGCTCACCTCCCTGCCCCCAGATCCCTCTTCGCACTGAGCCCGGCTGCCGGGGGGGTAGCACCACGGGAGTCGGAGTACAATCCTTTATTCAGTTTTCCAGGTCAAACCCCCATATATTGGGTGCTACGTCTTCCATACAAACATGCCAACTTCCATCGGCAATGAAAAGGTGACCCTATCGTTACGGCGCTGACACGAGAGATGCTTTAGGGTTCTTTCCCAAAATTTCCACCCATCTCCTGCAGGACCACAGGCAAGGCACTTCATCCCGAGCGCCTCGGTTGACTCTTGGCATTATCAGCTCTTCGGGACGGGGGTGGTCAGCTCTGGGTCACCGGGCAGCGCACAGCACAGCTGGGCCCCGCGCTGGGCAGGCTGGCTTGGTGCTACTACTGTGGAAATAAGTCAGTTTTGCAGCACTGCTCAGCTGTTTCTATTAGCAAACCGCTATCCAAGTTGCTCGATTGCCTATTTTCCAGTGAAAATAACACACAGCCCTTTTTTAGATTAGTGAGCTTTATTTAGGAAATAAATAAGATTGTAAGAAAATATGAATGATTGTAATAAATACAGCACTTGTCAAAATTACACAGCCATGAAAAGCATAATATTTTTAGGCACATTACTCCGGTGCAGTTATATGGTTACTCCGGCTGGCACATTACTGGAAAAGTAACTTTCTGTCCCTGAAAGAACATTTTAAACATGGCAGAGAGAAAAAGACAGACAGAGAGAGAGACTCTGTGTGTGTGTGATGGCAAAGAATATCCAGTTCCTTCCCAAACAAGCTTTGATAGATGTTTGTTTATGGGGTGGGTTTTTTTGAAATTTGATACTTCATCACAACTAATTATTTTAAAGGCTGCTGTCAAGATAGAAATGAGAGATTTGAAAAATCTCTTTGTACGCCGGCAGTCAGGCTGGAGGTTAGTCACAGCACATGACATTTCACCAGCTCTGCTAGACGGCTGCGGTTTCCATGGTTTGCAAAATATAAGTGGACAAACAGTTTCTCCTTTCCCTTCTCACGCAGCGGGCACAATATTGTCTGTCGGCTTTGTGTTTTCAATTGAGACATGGGAAATATTGCAGAGGAAAAATGAATCAAGTAATTGCATAAAGGCCTTTCACTTATACATACGCACCTGCCTCTGTCTGCAAGATCAGGCCTTGGGTTTGCGCACTGCAGTCCCGCCTGTCCCGTGGGACGGCTCGCAGTCCCGGACAAGCAAGCTGTACTGCGGCATGAGTTTGCTGGAAGTTCAGAAACTGCCGCACCAAAACCCAACTCAACTCCACTGATGCTGTCAAACAGTTGTCAAGCAGGGAAGGAAGGGAGTGAGGCTTGCTGCTTTTTGGGGAGAAGGTGGAGCATTTCAACTTTGCACACATCCAGACATTTCCAAGCTTGACTTGCTTATTAAAAAAAAAAAATTAATTCCTTATCTCTATTTAAAAAAAAAAAAAAAGACAAAAACATTTCTAGTAGTTACTTCTATTTTAGCGTGTGAAAAGACTTAAACATCAGAGCACATCAAAAGAATTAAGCAAGAAAAAAAAAGATCAATACTTTCTAATAAGTCACTTGCCTTGAAGGTTCAGGAATTGACTGAACACTTCAAAACAAAGCTCCTGAGGGGTCCTTACCCCTGCTTGGACTGGCAGCTCTGGAATTCCTGGGGGTTAAGAACCCGCAGAGCTCCATGTCTGAAACGGGAAAGACAAACGACTCCTTTGGAAAAACAAGAGGTAATTTCCCCAAGGCACAGTGTAACCTGGTCACCGATTGCTGATGCAATACAACATCTCTTCACAGAGCACATAAATATAGGTCTAAAATAGATAGCAAGAAATAAATCATCCGGCATAAGGAATTCAACCTACAAACGCTATCCACAACACACTGCTTTCAAGGTCATCAATAAGCACAAACAGAGACACCCGATCGGTGCCTCAGGGGAAGGAATCTGCCCTTGTCCCTGGTGGGGGAACAGCCAAAATCCCACATCAGGGCTGCCAGCCAGCGCAGTCTGACAGGTGCTCGCTCCGTACCTCCCGGGAAAGGGATCCGCACACGCCGCGGCGCTGCCGGAGGACGGGGAAAGCTCAGCTTCACCCCTTGCATCCCAGAAACCTATTAACCCAAGGGTGCTAGAAGGGAGCTAGGGCCACGCTCCCTGCCAGACATCCAGGCAGAATGACACCCACACCTGGGCCGGGAGTGAGAAAGAACAGTGCCTTTTTCCACAAGTGCATCTGCAGGGGGGTGACTGTAACCTACATCTAACCCGGGAGCGTTTCGATGAAATAATCACAGATCTCATTTGCAATAGCACACTCCGTGGGGCACTGGGCAAAGTACTCGGCATGCTCAGCAGTAGCTAACTCTAGCAGGCAGATCTTCAGCTGACGTGAATTGGTTCAGTGGAGCATAGGCTCTGGCTCTGGATTTTGTGTGCACATGAAAACTAATACAAGGTCTCAAGCTGATGGTTTTTTTCTTGTAAACTAATGAAATTCAGCGCGTGATTTACCAGACACCCATATTTCAAGATTTACTAATTTGTTTCTATAATGCATTTAAGGAAAAGTGTGTCTTCTTTCACATAGGCATATTTAGGTGACTGTAATTTGGACAAAGGGAGGAACATGGGACAGCCACTTGCAACGTTCATATCATTCACTGGTCTCTGAAATGAAGCAGAAGTCAAGTCCGGCCGAAATGCGTCAATAATATGTTCCCTATTATTTTGGTCAAGCAACATAAATGTAACCTGAAAAACAGAATGTGGCAATGATGAGTTATTGAACTGAAAAATAAACCAGGAAATATCAGAGATAGAAGTGCAAAACATGCTGCAAAAGCAGCTGGAAGCTCTATCGATAATTAAATACAAAATATAATTAATGTTTCGCAACCTGCAAGGTCAGTTAATGTGAACAAGGGAGATTGTAACAGCTCCCAGATGAAGTATTTAAAACCTTGCCACCCGTAAAATAAAATTAAATTAAATAAAGTAAGGAATTATTTATTGGTAGAGAACTGCACAGTCCAAGACTTTTTTCCTCTCTCTCCTGACAACTTAAGCAAACCCCGAGTTTGGTTACAGTCATTACATTCATTCTGTTATTGTGGTTTGGAATCAAAAGAAACAGCTCAGTTGCCTGTACACAAAGATATAAAAGACACAACCTAAGTATCTGTGTAGAATCTCCCCATCTCGTTACCACTTTTATTAACTCACTGTTCTTTAGCTTGAAATGTGAAATGAATGTAGTAATTTTTAATACAGTGAGGACTGGGAACTTTGATTTCTATTTTTCTGGCTGCTAAATGGTAGTAAAGCTATTTATATGAAAGGCTTACAGAATTATTACCACAGGAAGGCAAGTGCTAGAACAGAGACCAGAACCTCATGCACACTTTCACTGCTTTTCTAATCATTGTTGCCATTATCAGATTGCACTTATAAAATGAGAAAAAATAAGACCAGGATCACATAAGACATCTATGGCACGTTTGTAAGTAGAACTCTAACCTCACATTTCTGACACCTGTGCTTCAGGCAGCAAATCATAATTCCCTCATAAATTGATATTATCTACATATAGCAAGAGCCAGGAAAAAATGTGTCTCTGGCTTTAGCCCAGGTGGACACAGGTTGGGATATATCAAACACCAGTATCCTGGTGTTCGAAAATCCTACAAGGCACAGTATGGAATCTCGGTAAGAGCAGCTTTCCCTGTGTGTAAATCACTCCATTCAGAGACAAATTATTACCCAAACAGTATGACTAATAGCCATTGGAGAGGAAAATGGGAAAATGCTCCAACTTCCACTACATTTAAGAGAAACAGTCCCCTTGTGTTCACTGGGAGAAGCAGTGGGTTTGTGCTAGGATCAGATATGGAAAGGTTGCCCTTCTTACCTTGTGTCTGAAAGGCCATGGGAGCAGAGCATCGTAGTCTCCTCTCATGACAACAAAGAACAGGGACACGTGGGTTCCTTTTCCTGTCCCATCCCCGTTCAGATAAACCCTCAGACAGACCTTGTAGCCATACTTCGCAGTGTAGAAAGCTGAAAATCAAAACTCTTCATTAGTAAAGCCTCCTTTGAAAAAAAAGACATAATGAGTGTTCTGACATATGGGAAAAGATAGTGTATGATGTGTTTTGCTATCACAGAGATGAGAACAGACAAATCAGTACACCCTGGAGATTATAAACAATGAAAATCCAGTTGCTGGAATCCTTTAGTGCCTCACGCCTCGGTGAAAATTACCTGTTATTAGCCACACAAGCATATTTTACCTAATCAAATTACTTCTCACATGGGAGATAACCGCTGCAGAAAGCCATTCAGTACCATCAGGCACCGTGGGTTAGACGAGACAGATCCAGCAGATGTCACTGCAAGTAGCTGCGGTGGAGGGCAAATCGCAAAATGAAAGCCCAGAATAGAACACAACCCTGTGGAAGAGCACATCACAGCTGCCCTGAATTACAGGCAGGAGAGCATGAGGCCTTCGCATAAACAGCATCTTAGTTTAAGGAGCTATTTTGAAGGAGCTCCTGTCCACATGAGCAGAAAGAAGCACGTTCTAGAGAAATCAGTGGGTTTTCTAAAGGAGTGGGTTTTGCTAACACACGTATATGTCCTGGGTTTTACCTGGTGAATACAAACTGACTGTTCTTCCAGACACAGAGTCTTGTAACTTCCTGCCAACATCTGTTATTTTCCACAGAAAGACCCCATCATAGGAAGCTTGCTCAGAGAACAGAAGACTCTTATGAAGACTGCTCAGGCCTGCATCCTTCTGTGTCAGGCACCGGTGCAACTCTGCAATCTAGAAAAAAACAAATCAGTTCTCAATCAACGCCCCTCTCCAGGCTGTTGTGCTGCAGAAATAGCAGAATCGTTCTGGAGTCCTCACATTCTGGAGGGTCTCCTTCGATTTCTTTTTAAGTGACAGTTATGTGCCAACACATACGGCAAACAAATGGACAGATGGTTGTTTGGTCCTCCAGGCATAATGCTGCTTCAAGAGGATCAGTCAATTAAACAACTGTCTTGCTTGCTCACAGTCTGATCATGGCAAACTCTGAACATTCAAAACTCTCAGGAATATCTAGGTACCTAAACACAGATTTAGATAACATTAGAGATCCTCATTTGAAAATTTAACCAAAATGACAAAAGGATCCTGCAGATGTGCCCAGAACTTAACACTTCACAGCTCAAATTCCTGTGTCCATCCCTGTCCTGATCTCTACACCACCTCTCTCTGATATGTGTAAATATGTTATCAACAGAACAAGCACACAGACAATGCTTATCATAACTATTTACCTTCAGTTCAAGGCCTCGTATTATATTTTGATCGAGTTCACTCTGTCTCCGAAAGGCTGTGATTTCCAAGTTAGAGGTCTCCACCTCTTTATTGAGCACTGCCACAATATTCTCAAACACATGTAGCTTATTTTCTAGCTCAGAAATCACTTTCTCCCTCACAAGTTGTTGCAGAACAGATTCATCTTCAGAAAAAGAAGATCCAGGAAAACAGTCTACTTCCGGATCCCCATTGATTTCCAGCCCCCCTGGGATCAGCAGATCAGAGATGCTTTTTCCTGCACCATTCACATTCAGCTCCGACTGTGGGATGGAACCATTTGCAGCTTTGGCAGCAGTGCACAAGCTTGCCTTCAGTTGCTTTATGTGCTGCAGCAGAAGCAGCATGTGGGCCCCAACTGCAGTTTTTTCATGCTCCTTTATCTTCTCTTTGCTTCCCTGCAAGAAGAAGACACTGTCAATACACTCTCCGTACAGCTACCATAACTGGCCTGGGGCCAAACCAAGCAATGTTCCCTTTAACTTCTTGGGGGAGACAGAGATGTAAGAACTGCAAGATAAGGTCCAGCTACATAGCAGCTGACTCTCAGAGGAGACGCAGGGAGAGGAAAACCAACAAGCCCTCCAATGATCAGTTTAGGCTATGTGTTCACCTGTGTACACATACTACATAAAAAGAAAACAATTGTCTACAATTTCTGTATTAAACAGGATGCCAGGCAGAGATCTCCTAGCAAGATTCTCAAATAAGCCAATATTTAATACATATACTGTGTACAGAAGATGAGACAAGGCAACAGATGCAAACTAAAATGCAAAGAAGACCCATTACTGTTTTAAGAGGCTGTTTTAAGAGATATCCCTTCAGGGATATCCCCTGAAGGGAATACCCAAACCAGAGTAGAATAGCATATCTGATAAACCAGAGGAATTGTAATAAACGTCGATTTTTATCTGAAGTGAATGCACAGTGCAGGACACAGAGTATCACTGGCTGAACTGCACCTTACACACACTGTGTAACCATGGCAGTTCCAACATCACCTCTGCTGGTCTACTGAAAGTGGGTAGGCTTTCTCTCTTTTCTTAAAGATATGTTTAAATCAAAGCCTACTACCTTGAACGCAAAGGCTGGCTAGACCAAAGGCACAGTGCTGAGTTGTACACCATTTGAGACCTTCCTGAAGGCAGCCGTTTCACTCACCCTAAATGAACAGCCAACTTCAGAAAAACGACATCCCTCTTTGTTAATTAAGGGTGTAGAGCAGTTCTGTTGAAAAAAAAAAAGGAAAGAAAATAATCAAATACCAATTGAAAGGGATTCTTTTATTTACGTACAAACAATTAGGCCACAATCCCAGCAGCTATAAATCAGGTTAATTCAAGTCAAGGCATTACCGCAGCTTACAGTGTCCAACCAGCTTTGAAAATTCATTGGTAAATCAATCAAAAATGTGGTTTCTTGCACACAGCCTGGCAGTTAAGTGTCCGTCTAACAGACCCCATAATGATATAACATAATTTAACAAACCGCAGTGATCCCCTAGTAACGCCTTCTCATAAATAAGATGCCAATAAGCAAAGCGGCCCACCACAGTGGATAACACCATGCACACAGCCACTCCAACCTTCGTCCTGCTCTTAGAGAATGCACAGAAGAGCTGTGTCGTACAGCACGTCCTGGGAATGAATGGATCTATCAGACCAAAAGCTCTGACAGAGGTTCAAATTTAGTCCCCTTCATAACCAAAAGCATGTCTCTTCAAATATACTGTTATACAGCACATTCTTCTTTTGCTCATGTGGGTCTCCCTGAACATTTGAAAGGGAAAAACATTTCCCCACTTTTGTAAGATTAACTGAGAAGATAATTTAATAAAGTTAACTGTGGCAGCGGGGAAGAGAAGGTAGTCAGCAGAGCTATGTTGGCATGTAAAAAGCACCCAGAATCACTGCCATATCTGAGATGTTCTCAGATGTTCATTTAATCTAAATGAACAAATGATATGAATTGAAATAAAGCTGTATTGCATTCACTCATCTTTTACCTACATTTTCCTTTGATGGTGTTTCTGTTTGCACACGTTTTTGTTCCTTACATAAATTGCCTTCACATGAATGTTCCTGTCATTAAAACAAGAAGAAAATAATTCAGTACATTATTAAAATCATTGAGCATCTTTATTTAGGAGTCTTTGAAACAAAGCTTGCGTTTGAGAATCCTATTCCCATTTTACAGAAACTTGGGGATTTGGGGGGCTTTTCTACAAGAAATTCTGTGTTATGGAAGAAAAAGTTTACAATAAGTTTCTTGCTTTCTTCCTGGAAGGTGTGGATTTAAGGAAGAGTAAAGGAAGGAAGGGTAACTTCCCCAGGAGCACTACGAGCTCCACAACACACGGTGCAAAATCCTGTACCTCTGTCCAGAGAGTGCCCGCTCTGGGCCTCACTACACAATAGGCTGCAGAGTTCTCTGGCTTCTTTTTAGAGGAAATAACGTTCAGAAATTTGGGACTAAAGCACATCTGCTAAAAGCGGGTGCTGCTGTCCCCTGTACAACGAACTGCAGACTCAGAGGTTTCTCAAGCTAAGCCTCTAAGCTGATTACTCTTACTCTCAGCCTAGCAGGCGTGTTCAGTGATGGATCTCCAGATGAAATACCTGTTACGTGAAAGTACAAAGTGTGATCTTTCGCTTATGGGGGCCAGAGCTTTTGGAAACTACTTACAGATGCTTTGCAAGGTCACCCTGGGAAATTTGACACAAGATTGGCAATGTACAAGTCTTGCCCAGTTCAAACCATAGTTACGTGCATACACACACACACATATATATGCACACACACATATATATGCAATGACATGCAGGTGGATTACAGAACAGAAATCAAATATACAGGAAACCCAAATATAAACCCTTCTTGCATTGACTTTATATAGTTTGCTTGATGTGCAGACCCTTCTTGCATCCTGCTTATTAGCATTTTGAAGGCTGGAATCCAAATTTTCCATCATGATGTGCTAATGCAAAATGCATTACCGCTAACATGAGACTTCCTGCCATTTCTGGCTCCAAGAAGGGTAAAGTAATCCTCCTGCCATTGGTTCATACAACTGTAATATGTGTATTTAACACAGCAACTGTCAGCTTTCCATTCATACTGTTGGGGGGGGCTGTCTTTAATCTTTACAAACACCTTTGCATGCAAGTCCATTTCCTATAGCAGTCTAGAAATTTTTCGATAAAGCCACTCCAGCAACCTTCAAGTCTCCCCTGCAAAGAGTCCTGAGGTTTTTCTTTTGATCCTCAGAAATACAGCCATAGGTTTTTCTCACTCTCTAACTCATTTTTTAATACTCTGTATCTTAGCTATTGCACAAAGTATGCCTTTATTTTCTTCCTTTCTGCTATTTGACTCCTTCAGATTGCTGATTTCTTGAGGGGGAGAGGGGCTGGTGAGAAGTTTCTTTCAAATATGGAAATGCAAAAATCACAAGACCAATAACTTATTGGTTAAGATGGAGAGAGCGAGAGCAGTGCCCAAAACTTCTATTTGCTCTCAGAGGGTTGTGGATACATGGAACACACACAAATAATCAAAATTCTTATGCCACGTAACTGCAAATTTAATAAAGCAGATTGTGTAACCAGCAAAATTCCAATTTTACAAATACTAACTAAGGCAGGCAGAGAAAAATCAACATCTCAAGGCCAATCCCCTGCTTGGTTGCCAAGGTTTCCTAACCCAAAAATTAATTAGATGATAGCTAACCGGAATGAGTGGGAGGAAAACAGTTCTTCATTGCAGGAAAATGAAGCCGGCTGAGGTGGATCTGCGGTATCGCAGACCTCTGAAAAGAGAAAGGTGCTCAGGGAACACTCACGCAGCTCAGGTTTCCTCCTCCAGCCTGCTTACTGCACTTCCAGGAGGCTGAAAAGGATTAAGTGTTGCCACCTTCTGGCATTTACTGTCTGAAACATACACTGGATTTAGCACTGGTAAAATGTGCCTGGGTCCAGATATTCTTCTCTCTCTGTAAGAGTTAGTAAGAAACGAAGAGCACATGCAAAAGCTTCCCAAGAAGCATGTTTTAGCAAGAGCACCTTATTCTTACCCCAGAGGGACTGTTACTCCCATGTTGAGTAAATCTTAAAGCTCAGTATTTGGAAAAGCATAAATTTGTGACAGTAACAACATGCAAAGCTATCCACTACTATTTACTTCAGGCTACATTTTTGAGATATTCACAATCCTCCTGCCATGTAGGTCTTATATCACTTTGCCCCCGTTCCAGGACAAAACTCCAAGGCTGGCAATTACTCCCTTTCAATCACCTGGAGGGAACAATATTCATTATGCTACACCCCAAAAGAGTGTTGCCCCCACAACATTTGCTGTGATAATAGAGCCCGCAGGCTCAGAAGTTAGGTGGGGTTGGGATGAGAACATTTTCACAGCTTTCAAATCAAAACACACAGCAGTGTTACCAGGCGTGCGGCATCTCTCATTCATGCTGCTATTGCTTTGCTCCAGGAGTTTTTAATCACAAAACGTCCTAAACAACAGACGATGCACTCCCATCATGAGGCTGAGAAGTGTGCCACTGAAGCTGTATTTTCGGCAATCTCTTCATATAAGAACAGATAATTTTCTACCACTTTTGATCTGCCCCATCACACTATTTCCTCCTTCAGCAACACAGAGGAGTTTCTGTTAGCTCACTTTACGCCCTCAGACCACTCCCAGAATTTGTACCATGCTGCATCTACAAAAATGGGTAAAAATAAAGAGCACCTTTTATTTAAGTTAAAATGAATGTATAAAGGTACTTAAAATCTGCAAGTTAGTAACACATAACGTTGCCCTGCTATCAAAATTTTGAGCATCGACTGAGAAAGTAATTACTTTTAAGAAAGAATGGAATAGATTTAGTAACATAAACTTTAACGTTTGATGATCAACTACATTCTTGTGTAAAAAAAAGTTGTTTTAAAGAGGATTTTGAGCAAATGCTGGGGACAGACTAGTGTTACCCTGTATGTATATACATACAGGGCATATACACATACATTTTGCAAGTCCCTGTCACAACAGTGGGAAACACAACTTACAAAAAATATAAATTAAATATGTTTCAATAGTCACTGAGAAATTTCTGGCAGATTTAGAGTATGCTCTTCCTGGTCTATACGGACACTGCTGCTAATTTGGAGAGTTATACCTGATGATATCTAATAGAAATACTCTCTGACAAAAGCCTGCCTTACGAATTTGTGGGCAGTTTTAGTTTGAATAAAACTCCAGACACTTTCAACATCTCTTCCCTGACACTGTCTGTGTTCTTCTGCTTCTCACCTACCTCATACTGGGACACATGGTCTGAGACAGGAGCTAAAACATGGGCTCCCCAAGCCCTGGATGAGCACACAGATATTTCCCTGTCTGTTGTAACATCACAAGCAGACTATCAAATACAGCTCATTTTTTCCCTCCAACACTTGCATGGAAAAATTAGCAAACTCAGGAAAATTAAATATTCTCCAAGTGCACTAGCATTCATGCAATCAGGATGAAAAATGTCACGATAGATTATTTAAACCATTAATATAAAGCCCTCATTTGAAACAGAGAAATGTTCTTACTTGGTATTCACTACTGGATAAGCTCCGCTTACACTTCTGACACATTGTCACATTATTAACACATCCATTTTCCAAATGATCTGCAAGTTTCTTTCTCATCACCATGTGTCCACAACCAGTGTGACAAGGGATTAAAGCATATTCACATAAACTCTGATGCTCCTGGAAGTAAAAAGTTATAAACCAAAATGTAAGCTGCAGATACACATTTACCTATAAATAGTCTCCATTCTGCCAGCCTAGATCTTTGCTTTGCATTTCTTCTAAGCTTGGGTAAAGTCCCACTCCACAATGTTACCGAGATTACTGGTGAAAAATTCACCAACTTCACTGGGGCTTTTTTGTTAATTCTTAAAGTAAAAAAAACCAAACCAAAACAAACAACTTCTGATAAATTCAAACATGAGGCCTCCCTTGAACTGTCTCTCTCTAGTGCTTTTGTTTGAAAATAACATGATCCTGGTCCCAGCTTTTTTCCTTGTCTTAGAGGATCCCTAAATTTTAGCCTGGGGTTTTTGGGGGTGGTTTTTTTGTTTTGATTCTTTTTGTAGGGTTTGGGGGGTTTTTTTGAGCACTGAGACCATCCTACTCTGGCTCATAGGATGAATGTGGTTAGTCTGCTGCCACCTCTGCATAGCATAAAAGAACAGACATCTGACACCTTCTATGCCACAATTAGGACACAACCCCTACCTATATTCAAAATAACTTTAAAAACGTTTCCTTTTCACTGTTTGCATCCTCTCATCTCAACAAGGAAAAATATCAGCACTACTTCTTTCATAACTACATCCAACAGGTCTACTTTCAGATTCTGAAATCCACAGTATTTCAATAAAAACTATTTACTCTGACCTCTTTTACTGAAGCTTCTGTAGGCACTGTGTCACAACTGATTTTGTCTTTAAAGGGAGATGTCTGTCCCCTACAGAACAGGCTCAGAAATGCCAATTTCAATCACATGCCCAACTCTCAAATCAGTTTTGCCATGTATTCATGCTGAGAGGGGCTCCAGTTCTCAAAACTATGAAGCTAAGCAAACTGGGTAGATTTTTCCTTAAAGAGGAATACACTCAAATAGAAAATTTGTGCAAAATTAGCAAAGCAGCAGCACCTCAGATGCTTATCAGATACACAGTCGTACAAGGTACACAGCAGACTCCGTGTTACAAATGCAGAGAGACCGTCTGTTCCTACACCAGGGGACCAAAATAGAGCTGCTTTAGTATCACAATTATCTGCATTTTTTCATTATTCTAATTTGCACAGCAGATTCACAGATCTTGCCCATTTAAATATTTTACCTGGGGCATTTCACATCAGTCTGAAAAGAATGATGAACACATTCAATCAATAGGAGTAATTTACGCAGGAGGAAATTATTTCTCTTACAAAAACATACTAAGGATATTACCCATAACAATGTCCTGGACACTGAAGTATTCTGGTCTGTCGAAAACTGCTTGTAGCATCCTTGCATTTAAATAATAAGAAGACTCATTGGAAAATAAATAATAGTTGATGTAAATTTGTGCAACATTAATTTCACAGTCATTCAGGATGTTCTGTAATGGCATGTTTTTAGATACTCTGTTGGTATAAATCACAATACCTTCGCTGATTCTAATGAAGTTGCATTAATTTGTGTTTGCTGAGAACCTAGTTTCATTGTCTTTCTGTCCCCATTCAAGTAAGAGTGCATGTTAATTTAAATAAAATGCCTTTAAACGTACTTCAAAATTTTTCATGATACCAGACCAACTGCATCCAAGGGTCACGCAGTGTACTTTGAGTTCAGAAATCTCTTTATTAATGGCAGCATCACCAAAAGCCTGGAAAGTAAACACAGTAAGGAAAAAAACACTGGTCAGAAAGCACTTCAGCATGCTTTTGACATAGGAATAAGGTGACTGTGTCAGAATTTCAGATCTTGATAAATGCCTTATTTTTTTTTACTTTACTGTACTGACATAAGACCCTCTAACATAGCAAGTTAATCTTAGTGTAGCAGAAGCCCAAATAATTATTAAATCATTTCTTATGGTTCAAAAATAAACTATTTGATGTGATATAAATTTACTGAAAATATGCCTAGCCAACTACAGCTATTATTTTAAGTTTCTTTTCACAGAAGCCTGAAATAGGTCACATGCAATGAATGTGCTGACAGGACCCTAACTATAGGGTGCTGCCATGTGCCACTCTTAATGAATGCATTTCATTATTGCGGTCATTAACACCTCCTAAACGTGCTGCAGAGAGGACTTGAGACTGTTCTGCAGTGAGAGTACATTTCTCAGACCATGACTGTTTCCATTTAGTATGGCACTGTGTACTAAAGAAATGTAAAACATATGTGAGTGGGGTTTTTTTGCACTACGTAGATTGTTCTATTATGTTAACCATGAAGAACTGTACAATTATTATGTAAATTATGAAACGCTACACACTTTTACTACTACATTTTGCACAATCAAAATAGGTATACTGACACAGGAACAAGCCCTACTAAAGTTAATGGCATGTTTTAGACACTCCGTTGGTAAGTGCACAACACAGAGGACTGCAGATTTCCCATGTAACATAACACAGAGCAAGGCAAGAACTGGGAGGGGAAGCTTTACAAATAGAGGGAGGAAAGTATTTACAAATGATGCCCACATTTCAGTAAAGTTACTGAAATTCTACACAACGAGCTAAAAAGAATAAGCAAACAAAATAATCAGCATCAACATTCTCGATTGTTTTTTTTTAAGCTAGATACAAGATGTTTGTACGTACGTACACTTGTCATATTAAATCACGCAAAAGCAGCACAGCCAATTCTACGAACGGTAATGAGATACCTTTCTATATGCAAGGTCTCATAGAAACTCCTTTCCTAATCTCAACCTGCAAGCAAAGTCCACCCCAGAAGAACTTTGCACACAAACTGCAAACAACTCCACAAACAAGGAATTTTAAAAAATCATGTAGGTTGTACAAAAACATGTATTGCTCCATCTGCATATATGAAAGAGTTTATGTAATAAGCTAGCACTCAATGTACAATTAGTGAAAGCATACCAGCCCCAGCCTCTAAAACATTCTAGTCTAATTTATGAGCAAAATCAAAGAAAATAAATTCAAGTTATCAGGCACATGGTGGCTTTTTCCCCCTGTGTCATAAAAGAAAAACTCAAGGAATTTCCTGACATTACAAAATAGATCATTTAAAACATCTTTAACTACAGGGACAGCCCCAGCAGTGCATGGGTTTCTTACTGCTATGTGCATTCCCTGTGCTTTTTGTTTCACACTTGTAGTTGCTAAATCATTATGGACACTACTTAGGTAAAAAACAAGGCAGGAAATCCTCATCCCTTCTTTTATCCGCATAGGTCACTGCTTCAAAATATTTACCCGAACCTCTGCCCTCTTATCTGGGAACCCGAGTTTGCACAGAACTTCTTTGGGGACCTGAGTCAGACCTTCATACAGTAAATGAGATGACTCTCACTGACATAAAAGTGCTCTGTGTCGAATGGAAGGAAACAGAAAATATTTCTCTCTGATTTGATACATTGTAGTTGCACGTCTCCCTTCTTTCATTTTAGCTATTTCAAAGGAAGATGTTGGTGCAGGGGCTGCTGACGTTGATCATAGGTGGCTGTCATGGCACGCATGTCTGCCCGGTCCTGCCTGTCCCAGAGCTGACTGTCACACAAGTGGAGGTCCCCTGCCATGTCCCATCCAAGAACCGCTGCTATATGCACTCCTCCTCAGCACTCTGACCCACACGATGTGTATCTGATGGCCTCTAGCTAAGGGAGGACTCTGGTCTACAGCTCATGGGGTCAGGAAGATCAGCTAGCAACTAGTTTAACAAACGGATCAATCCGACCAAAAGCTTTCCAGGATAAATCTAGGGGTTATTTTCTCTCCTGCTAAGGTTGGCCTTCTGCAGCTGAACCAGGATCTTCACACAGCCAGGCTCTAACACAGCCAGGGAGGAGAGAGCCCCAAGCGATTCGTGCTCAGTTCAGAGCAGAGAACTGTCCCCTAAGCCAGTCCCATGAATGAGAGCAGATAGGGTGTGAGCAGAAGCTTGGGAGGATGCCCCCACTCCTCTAACTGATTTCAACAACAGATGAAGATTCTCAGTAACTGATACTGATGAACAGCACCATGATAAGACTTGAAGTACATGTTGTATAGGAAGGGATCATAAATTAAGAGTGTAATAGGGAAGGGATGGGGTTACCACAAAAACAGATCATGGGATAAGCGAAGGCAAATACACATCCTCATAGGGCCTTTCTTTTCCTCGTGTAGGTATCTTACTTAAAATATAAACACATAAACAGCATAGGAAATATTAAGCAAAGCCACAGCAAAGGTAAAGCAGAGATTATCAGGAATAGATATAAAGAATAAACCTGCTAAACGATCTTCATTATTCGTGTTGTTTACAAACTCCGACCATTTGTTGTAAGTTGATCTGTACAGGCAGATCCTCATGCCTTCGTGGTGATTGGCTTCATCTGGACTCTCAACAGGCATAAGAATCTGCCCAGGCAGATCAGCTTGCAAGAGTGGGGCCCTGTTTACAACAACCCACTCACGGATTTTGCAGAAAGTCCCAGCAGACTTAGTGAGAATCCCACAGCAGAGAAATCCCAAAGTTGTAAGAGAACTGACAGAAGTTCATAAGGGTTTAGCTGTACCTATTTGTGATTACATGATGCATTAAATTCTGTTACTGGGACATTTACTGCAGAATTGAGGATTTTTTCTGAGATATTACCAAGTTCAGCATTAACTGCAGATTCATTATTTTGCTGCAGCCGCTTCCTAAACTTTGCCTTTTACCTCACTGCCAGCTGCCTACTGGGTTTCAGTTTTCCCTAAAAATTTAGACAGAATGTGTGTCTCTTGGTATTCCTGCATGTAATCAGAAAGGAGGGAAAAAGACAAGCTGGGACTGAGCCCTATGGCCCAGTTTGTATTCAGGATATAGAACAGTATAGCGGTCTGCCTGGAAAATCACACAACAGCAAAAGAGTTAAATTACAGATGAAACATTGGCCAGTGCATAGTTTTTATCAATTATTATGTTCAGCTCTAAGTTTTCCATTATTTTCTCCAGATACCCTGGCTGTCAAAATACTTCCTAGGCAATTCAGCTGGCTAGCCTACACTCTAGGTTTTTTTTGCAGGGATGCTCCACCTGTAAGTTTGCTAACATGTCTGAAGGGTACAGAGAACCATGAGATTGGAAAATCCACTAGGATATTTACTAAGGATATAAGTAACAGCTAAGACATATTCTTACAAGTAGGAAAGTACTGGTTACTTTGAGACAATAAAAAGTTAAGTATATGGAAGAGTGTGGGATTTTATGTTGCAGAACCTGCCGGACTTGGAAAGTCCTAAGGCTGCCATTATACTTTTTTAAACCAAAAACTGTGGGCAATCCAAATGACTAAAGCATAAGTTAAAATGTGTTACTATCAGTTGCTATCACATTTTATATTATTGCCTCCTAAACTGCAGTCCAATGATGACTACAGAGTAGCCCAGAGAATGGTTAATGATAAATTAATGAACTGTGAACTACAACTTACCCTTTCTTCTGCCAATAGGCTTCCCTCACTTAAAGTGCTGGGATCTTCCTCTTTACATTTCTGGCAAATCGCATTTTTATTGTTTCTGGCAAAAAGAAAGAAGAATGAAATAACAATCAGTTGGTGTACTGTAGTTTAGGAGGTCTTTGTATAGATACTGACACTAATAAAAACATGGAACTTGTAATTTCCACTCAGAATCCATACTCCTTGTTCATTAAAAGGTCAATTCTTGAACACATTGACGTCAAAAAAACCTGCTGTCCTATTGCTCAAGACTAGGACTAGGCCCATAAATCTTACCTGTACTGCAGCAAAATAAGAGCAGCCTGGATCATAAAAAAGAATAAAGCTGGGAACCTATTTATCTCGTGAATTATGCAAAAACAACATGTAGGAAAGGTAACATGGAAACGGAAGTCTTTTTAAACACAGAAAATGCCCATTTTCCCAAGATAGA
The DNA here is from genome assembly GCF_034638445.1 of Ciconia boyciana. Taxonomy (NCBI): domain Eukaryota; kingdom Metazoa; phylum Chordata; class Aves; order Ciconiiformes; family Ciconiidae; genus Ciconia; species Ciconia boyciana. The sequence goes on along the minus strand of NC_132951.1, from coordinate 2,865,906 downwards.
TATATAGACTTCAAATGACAAAGATCTAGTAGAACCAATGCAGAATTGAGTGCTAGAGAGTTAACATTCCACTGCACCTGAAAAAGGTTTTGATCTACTCTCAAAATATTTAGCACAGAGTTTTATATAGGAAAAGCGAAAAATAAAACTTTACTAGAGGTGTATTTCATTGCCAGTGCTGTTTAGCATCCAGGCAAATAATGAACTACCACAGACCGAGAAGCTCATCAGAAAAGCATCCATCCGACCAGAGCATAACTGATCTCAAACTGTACTAATTAGCTGGTTTGAGCCAGTTTCCCGTTTGTGCTATAAGACTCTAGTGGGAAGATATAACAATTCCAGTTCTGCTGACAGTTTTCTGAATTTATGGTTTATGTTGCTTCATTAAGGGGCTTTGTTCTGAATTTACAGTAATGGATTTATGTAAGCTGGTCAAATACATTAATTTCAATATATTTTCACCTTATTATATGTTGATCTTCAAATCACAAGTGGCCAGTGCATTGACTCAGCTTTTCAGGTGCCCCGCACTGTGATCAGAGCTGGGACTGCATGAACTGGCATACACAAACTAGCTTACTAAAAACAAACATCCATGAAGAAGCACAGTTACAGGCTTTAGACTTCCTTAGCCAGTACTAAAGGCCAGTCACTGAATCTTGACAACTGCTGTTTTCCAAAACATCAAAGCTAAAGTCAGCTCATACTCATGGACTCGTACTGCAATTTCACCGCTCACCTGCAGGGCAGACATAACCTTTTCCAAAGGCTCTGGATCAAGACGTAATTGTCGAAAGAAAAGGCAGGATAGAAGCTGCTGATCAATCAAAGCAAATCCCCACCCAGCTCCTGGTTTTCAGTTTCTCCAGGACAACGGCTGTCATTATTTGTCACTAATGGCAGCAGCACCTTAACATGTGGTGACCCAGCTGAGTTATTAAAAATAAAACTCTACGGTAATGTTTATTAAAATCCCATAATATCACTTATCAAAGGACTGTGAAGTCCCATGCAAGTATTCAGCCAGCCTTGCACTAGTTCTTCAAGGTTAAATCAGGATCATTATCTCACACTTACACATAGAAAAAGTGACATCTCTCAAGCCCAGTAACCCAGCCTTCCCCACCCCGTAGACTTTCACACTGGAAACAAGAAGGAGGTAGAGAGTAGCCTGCAGTCCACCGCAGGTAAGTACTTCCAGATAGCAAAGTGACTGTTGTCCAGTGTGCCAGGTAGCCACAGACTCATCTACTGAGTACAGTGGCACAACGCAGCTCTCAGGAGCGCTTGCAGCCACAGAATCCGCCATGGCGGTGTGACCCTTTGTAGCAAGGACCTACCGTACAATCCAGGAGAGGCAGGCTGAGCAGTACCTATGCCCACAGAGCGTTTGCAGGGCTTTCTTCAGAATGTTATTGCAGTTGCTGCACAGGTACTTCTGATCAGGCACATCCTCACAAATGTTAGTGGGATATCCGAAAGGAAATTCATTTTCATCAGGAGAAGAGCCGGGGGCATCCTGCAGCCCTCCCGTTGTTTTCTCAGCCATCTGAAGTAAACTACTGTCAGAGATAAGGAAAAAAAATAGGTGCTCAAACAAGCAGACACACGCTCACTTTGATGCAAGAGAATGTATCAGGCAACGAAGTCCACAAGCAGCTCCAAACCTGTGCAGTAATCTAGTGATCTGTTTAATTGAGCCTGTAGCTGACATGCGTGACTAAATGTCACAGTGGGGTTTGACTAGGTACCAGCAGGAAATTACTGTACAGATTTAAAATTTCCCTCAAACACAACATGAAAATGGACAATATATTAAAATTAAGGGTTGGGGTTTTCTTTCCAGAGTTTTTTAGCTTGTAGAAAGATGAAGTAAATATTGCCATCGTCTTAGAGCTACAATCCCATCAGTCCACATCACACAATTATTTCCTGTAGAGTAAATCCCCAACCACCTTCAATTCCCAGCAGCCAAAATTCGTGATTACACTTTACAGATGCAGAAACCGAGCAACCGATGTGTTTACAGTGACTTTCCTGAAGTCATAAAACTAGCGGTGAAACGAAAAAGGAAACCTCAAGTCCACAAAAGGCTTTATGCTTGTGCTCTAACCAGATACACCTTGAGACACACATGCCAAGGTGTCACGCGCATTCAGTATTGGGTTTGGGTAACAAGAGCCGTGCAGTTGAGTATTTTTTGAAATACAACCAAAACTGATTCTGGTGTCTCCACAGTTGCTTGGAAAGTTCAAGAAAAGTTTTCACCCAGGGACCTGGCGCAGTTTGATCATAACAATGCCTTTATAAATCTATTTTTTCCCATAACAGTACTGACACACAATAACCTATCTCAGTATTATAAAAAGTAACAATGACTAACAAGTCTCTAAAAGAATGAAGCAAGACTGCCTGGGACAGGCCAGGCACAGGACAGCAGTGTGACTGCCCTGCTGTGGACGGGCATCCCCTGCATTTAAAACACTCCTCTAAACAAACAGCATTTTCTGTTGCCTGGCTTAGGCAATTCACTCGGCCTCTCCAGGCGTTCGACGGGGAGTTTAGCAACAAACGCAGGGGCTGCCCAATCTGACAAGAACCATTAATTAAAACCGGCAACACTAAATACACACTAAATGTAAGGAAGCTGTGTCAGAGGCGTCGTGGGTTGGTGCCCATGTGAGGAGAGGGCGGACGGCACCTCCCCACGCTGGAAACCACCCACTGGTTCTGCCGGAGCGCTGGCGGTGCTAACAGAGCCCGTCGTCTCCGTGGGGCTGGAAGCCCACCCCCGCGGGTGTTTTACGCCGATAACGCCCGGTAAAACCGCCGCCCTGGGGCAGGGAGCGGGTTCGTCGGGCCCCGGCTCGGCTGGCACGCCCCGTCCCCATCCCCATCCCCGGCTCAGCAGGGCGGAGGGCCGGCAGCTTCGTCAGCAGCAAGAAGCAGCGAGGGCGGCCGGGATCCCCGGGGCAGCCTCGGGGGCCGGCAGCCCCCCCCGCCCTCGGGTGCGCCCCAGGGTGCGCTGTGGGGACCAGGCCCGTGCGCCCGGGGAGGCCGAGGGGCCGCGGCCGGTTTCCCCCCAGCGGGGCCGGGGCGCGGCGGCGGGCGGGAGGCGCCCAGGCCGCGGGCGGCTGAGGCGGGGCCCGCGCTCCCTCCCTCCCTCCCGCTCCCCTTACCTGAGCCCGCTCTGCCCGGAGGCGGCCCAGGCCGCGCCGGGCGCCGCAGCGGGGAGCGGGCGGGAGCCCCGCGGGGAGGGAGGGTGGCTGGGCGAGTGGGCCGGTCGGCGGGGCGGTGCCGGCCCCGGGGCGCGGAGCGGGGCGGCCGTGCCGGTGCTTGCGGCGGTCGGGCCGCCCGTGCCGCAGGCAGAGGAAATGCAGCCGGGCGGCCCGTCTGAATTTCGGCGACTGCTGCCTCGCTCAGGCCGGGAGGAGCGGGAAAGCCGCCATGGGCCTCTGGGGCCGGGGAGAAGCGGGCCTTCCCCTGGCCGAGGGCACGCAGCCCGGCTCCAGGCGGGAGCCAGCGGTGCCCCGGGCCGGCGGAGGGCCGCCGCGGGGCTCTCCCCAGCCCCCGGGAAGGCTGGCCGGCACCGACCTGCGGGACAGGGATGGGGAGTTGACTAAGGAAAGGCCCGAGGGGGCAAATTCCCCCCAGGAGAGCTGAAACTGAGAATCTGTTGGCGTAGCTAGTTCCTGAAATCGGTGTGATTATGGCTATCTGACACGGTGACCCGGCCCTGTAACTCAGACAGAAACTCCTGCCTACACAGAGCACGATTACAGTGAAAAATGCCCTCTCCACACCTCTGTCTGCTCGGGGGAAACCCACCGCCCCGAGGAAGGGGGACTTGAGTTTTCTTCTGAATCCGACGGGGAAACCTCGAGGAAGCCTCTCTGTGCCTCGCCCTCCAGCTGCTCTCAAACGCAGATAGTATTTACAACACAAAGCTAACACAAGGCAAGTTAAGTAATGTATGCAAATCCTTTTAAGATGCTCGCAGTGCAGTAAAGATTTCTACAAAGAGAAGTTTCACTATCAGAAGGTCCTCTTTTCCCCTGACAAAGTTCACTATGAAATCACATGCTGCAAGCCTATCTACTAGGATTTGGTCAGAAGAGAGAAAGTTGCAGATGCAAATTTGTTAGCTCTTCCTTGTGAAAGAAACTTGGGGAATACCACTGGGGGTGAGTCCTAGCTGCAAATTAAAACTAAAAAGCGGAGGTGGTTCTCTGGATGCTTCACTCGGCTCATTAAAACAGCGTTCACAGCCAGGTACTTTGTGACTGCGTGAAAGTTGACGAGGAGGTTATTATTCATCAGTGAGTGTCTGCCTGAAGTCTGACACCTTCCTATGTTGTGTGTGCGCAGATAATAGTTCCACATCTGGAACAGCTGCCCTGGGTGACTGCCCCCCCGACATGATTACAGATTAGCACGTACAATACCAAACAGACTACAGCTATATTGAATAATAGATGGGAAGTAGGGCACCTTCTGGGATCAAGACATAGCCCTTCTCCAAGTAAGTGAAGTATATGCTGTCGTGCTTTGTTGCATTGCTAAGAGAACTACTGGAATTAATTCCGGAACTTTTTTCTCCTCACATTGTTATAAACAGCTATGGTCATGTTTTCATGAAGAATATCCATAAACTCTGCTCACACAGCTGTTTGTGTGACTCAGCTCCTAGGTTTGCCTGTATGATATAACATTATTCTTTTTCATGCATTCCTCTGCTACACACATATTGTGTTTATCAAAGATTTCCCAGAAAAAAATTCCATTAAACTTCTACCTTTTTGTCTCAAAAGGACAATGTCAAACAAAGCAAGAATAAACAAAATATTTTTCTAGACTTCAAAAGGGCAGTTTATTTTAAAACCAAATACACCTAAGGAAAAAACGTCTAAAAAGATAACCAGGTCCATGGGTAGGATATATATTTCCTTTGCAGAGCTGACATACTGGAACTCTATGTACACACGGGAAAAATTAATCTTGTAAGTATACAATACTGTGAGGATGTTATAAGCACCAAGCCTGGCACTGTTTGCAGAATAGAGGCTAAAGAAACACGTAATATTACCAAAAAACAGGATGAAAAATGTTTATACAAAATAACCGAGATTGCAAACTTCAATCATCTTTGCAATAAATTGAAAACAACAGGAAGTACTAAAATACACTCAGAACACAGTAAGAACATACATGGTCTCTTCAAGGCAGAGAGCTGCTCAATTTTCTCTGCCCTTTCAAGCTCTGCTGTCTGCAACAGAACATACTTCCCTCATTTGCTGCATGGGCAATGTCTTTCCACAGCTAGTTCATTCATGGGACTTGGAGACAAACAATGACCATCCTGGTGGCTAGGATTTTTAATAATAAAAGTCCCATTCTTGCAAGTAGTTTATCCAAAATTTTTCCTACGTTTATGTCCACAATTTCTTTAACTGTTTTATTAAAAATTCCCCTATGGGCCAAATGCTATTTTCAGTTCTACCCCGTAGTCCCACAGGAATCGGGATGCAAGACTCTTTCCAAGAGAAGGATCTGATCCTTCACTTTGTCAGAAAATCCTTTATTTACTTTCCCTTGAATTAGACAGGCTTTTGACAAGTGGCATGATTTTTTTCTGAAGGCTTTAGCAGTTTAAAAATGATCATGCAAAGGAAACTGTCGTTATAGAGGGAAGTAAACCCAAGCCTGATGGAGCCAGGTGCAGAGTCAGTTCTAGGGTATCCCTGTCGCCTGCTGCCACACATCACTGGAGTGGTGTTGGATAAACCACTAGCCTAGGAAATGCTTCTGCCTTCCTCTGTAAAGAGGGAATAGCATTTGCTTCCTTTTGTAAAATCCTTCGATCTCACCAGATGAAAAGCATCACGTGCCGTTCAGTAATGCTGTCACAGCACAAGAAAGTGACTAATTTAGCAAGGCGGGTGTGCAATTATCTGATCATATACAGCCATGGTACCTGCATGCATAACCTTTTTTAAGGGCCAGGATGTAAAGAAGATTTGGTAATGAAATTGTGGATGAGGAATATGATGTCAGTTTTATTAAAGTTATTTTTAAGGCTTCCAGTTTAAATGTCAACATCCACCGATGTGAGTGGGGAGACTCCCTGCTAATACTTGCAGAATCACATGTAATGTCTCTTCATTTCCACTTCCTCCTCTCTACTTCTCTGTGCTGTAAACATATTTGTAGATGCTCTAAGTGCAGAGTCATCAGGGCCGTGTATTAACTAAAGTTAAAAGTCTATGGGGAAAGTGTGATACAGTCTTAGTAGTCCTTATGGCCTGAAACATTTGCTTTCATTGTTTTATGATTAGGATTGTTAAAATTCACGGCAAGTTAATCTGGCACAGGCTGTTTCTGCCAGGATGTGAGTTAGTTTCTTTTCAGAACCTTTTAACTTTTTCAAGCTTTTAAAATATTTCTGGATGTGGCTTTTTAAGCTTTTGGAATATAAAGAGGTGTAAGTTAATAATTTCAGAAAGATCAGTGTAACACCAATGGGTCAGTTTCTGTTTCGGGATGAAGGGGCACCTATATGCCTCCTTTCTGTGCTGTCAGCTCGCTCCTTTTCTTTTGCTTTGAGACTTCTCGAAAGTTATTACACCTCTATCTTAAAAGGTGCTGAATTACACAAAGAAACTAAAGATAAGTTTTTGGTACTTTCCAAACTAGAGATATTTCCTCTGGTAAATTTCCCCCATATGAGATCAGTTAACCGAAAACAGGATGTGGCTCAGAGAGAGATTAACATTTGATGCTTAACTTTATTGTAGAGCCATTCCACCAATGGTTAGCATTGCAGGGCACTGTGTTACTATCTAAGGTGAATTATCATTTTTTACATCCAAGAAAAAAAAGCTCATAAAGGAATGTATTTAATTTGAGTATTATCTTTTTAAAATAACCCAAGGGCTTGAGATTTTTAATGAAACAGATTTCTTAGTACATTTAAAAATGGAATTTAGGCTCAGATGCTAAGTGTTTTAAAGATTGCAGTCAAAGTGCAAATGGTATTTCCAGGGCTGAGAACCTCATTTCAGAGAGATGCTTGAGATAGGGATGCCTCATTCTATGAAAACGTAACTTTTGGTTAGTATAAATTATCTGGAAATGTGCACATGTTCTAGGAAACACTGAAAAATTGGTAAAACATAGGAAGGAAAACTTGTTAGTAAAGAAGATCCAGTTTCCATGAGATGCAGTACTTCTAGGAACTGGAGCTGAGTGCTCCAAGTCAAGATTCCTGCCTGTTCATAGCGCTGATATTAAGTAGTTCTTTAACTTCTATGCTATTACTTCTTTTTCTGACTTAAGCTACCCACGAAATAGGAGTACAACAGAGCAGCTGTGAGATTTCATCTATTCATCTTCAAAATTTAAAAAAAACAAACATGAATCATGAAATTTCATATATTGTTATCCTCAGCAAACTTGACAGCTTTGCAACAATTCAATCTCTTGTCTACAATAAAATCTTTTAAAAAGTTTTTGTTATATCTGCCTGTGCCTACTACCAGTTGTAGCTCTGCTTTGTTATGGTGATATCCTGAAGACCCAGCCCAATTCATATTAGGGGAGATGGAAAGTTTCCCACTAACTTCCATAAGAGTAGGACTGTAATCTTCAAAGAGACATCAGGAATCAATTTTTTTTTCTTCATCAAGATTTTTCCAGATCATATTCTCTGTAACATAGTATTATCCTCAGCTTCCTAGTAATTTTTTTGTTCTTTTTTCCAAATAATAGACGTTCTAGAGCACCTCTTCAGCATTTGTCAGGAAAAAGCACCCATAGAATGGACGCTGTTTACCATTTATCTGATTTCAGTCACTCACTAAAGCAGTTTCCACAATACAAGCCAAGGAATCACCCTGAAGAGAAGAGGCTAGAGAAAACTAAAGTGTTTCTCTCTGTCACGGTGGCATTGATAGTTTCCTATAAGCAATACTACTTCAGAGTAAAACATCATTAAGAGATTACTGAGCCTGCCTCTGATTTTAGGCAACCTAACTAGGCAGACCTTCTTTACATTAAGAAGCTTCTTGGTGGTATACCTGTCTCAGTCACTATGTCTCCATATGAGGACAAACGCGGCGTACAGACGTGTGAAGGCGGCATGGACCAGTTTATGACAGTTTCACCAGATTAAGCTCTGCTTTCTGTTGCAGCCGGTCTACATTCAGGGCTTATGCTGGTACTTGTGGTTATGCTTCTGTTTCTCTTAACGTACACAGAGCCTGATCTAAACTGGAAAATTCTTAGCTGCTTATTTCCATCCTTAATGCTTTAGAGAGAACTCTGGGAACGGGAGCTGTGCCCACCGGGAAGTCTGCCAAAATACTCTTCCAAAGCTCTGGATGTAACATGAAAAAACAATTTAAGATTCAGCATCTTTTGACTATAAAACAGCTGGCAAAATATGGATATTCTATCGATAGCTCAGGTCACTTGTACAGTGTGCTATAGAAACCTATACAATTATCAGAAAATTCAGTATATTTGAGTAGGAGTAATTAGTGGAAACAGAAAAAGGAAACAACAGGTTTCTTTAATAATGTCTTCATTAATTCTCATTAACGACAAGAATTGAGGGGAGAGTGAAGGCTATGGTAAATCTCCCCTAACCCTTTCAGAAGTTACTAATTTTGCTAATAAGAGCAAAAAAAGGAGATGTTTAGAAGATTATCTTTTTAAGTGTGATAGAAGCAGAAAGAGACTGACTACGCACTAACTTGCCTCTCTCTTCCACTGAGACCATAACTCACTTTGCTATTGTAGAGTGACTAATACCACTGGGCTTATCTTTCCAATAGTATTTTTCAGCATGGCTCATAAACCTGAGTAATTTCCACGCTACCACTGACAATGTCTATTTATGCCTGTATTTTATGGGCAAGAAACCCAGGGAACACAGAAATTCCAAGTGTTATCCAAGGTTTCACATGAGGAAAATGATATTGTAAAGAGAACCAAAGCCCCCATCAAAACTCTGCTACAGAAAGAAAACTCCTGAGTGTTCACAAACCAAGATGTTTTGAAGGAGAAAGGAAAATATATTTTAAACATAGGAGAAGCCTGAATGAAAAAGTAAAGTTGGAAGTGGGAGAAAGGAGGCATAGAGAAGACAGGTTATATTCTGAACAGAGGCAAGCAGACTTAGTGTTTAAATTCCTGAATAGAAAGAGTCCTCTTATGAGGCCAAGTATCTTGGCAGCTTTGCCAGTGATGGGACTCCAAAAGCACATCATCACATACAAGTTCCCAGCAGCGTCCTTGGAATTCAGCCAAGAAAACAAACCTTGTAACTCCATGTCGAACATCTGCATCACAAATTGGATGTCGAAACCCCAAAGCAAGTGAATGGGGCACAAAGTGCTTAGGAAACGAATGCTCCCATCTGTTCAGGTTCAGTAACAATGGGTCATCCTGGAAGAAATCAAAATACAGATTGGCTTCATAGTGCAACGGTTCAGAACTGTGGCAAGTTTTCACAAGCTAAGGTTGTATCTTCTTTGTGGCAAGATAGGCGCAGAAAGGAAATTCAGCATTTTTTAATCTGGTTATCTAAAATCACATCTAACACTTTCCCTTATCATGAATGTTTTGCTTCAAAGCCCAGGGCCCTGGAGAGCATTTCTGGGCTGGGCTGCCCTCTGCCAGGACTCACCCCGGAGATGTTCAGAGCTGGGCATGGAGATCGGCAGGACCACCGCAGACATGGGGCCAGTGGACACAGACAGGGGATACACAGGAGCGTGGCTTTCTAAGAATTTGCTTTGAACTCATGTGGGTTTAGATACCTTCCCCCAATTTCTGGTATGAATCCAAGGAATCTTTTTAAATTACATCCCAGATTAATTTGACCCTTCATGTTTCCATGGGAAGTTTTTGATCCTAGCTTGTTTTTGAGATTCCTGAACAAAACAGAAGCTTAGCTGATCCTGCCAGGCTTCTTCAGTGTTGTATGGAAACTGTGAAATGGTGAAGTTATTTAGCTTCAATAGGAAGCCACAAATGACACCAGGGACATAAAGAAGATTCCCCCATCAGCCTGGGTTGAGTAATTGTGCATAACCACAAGCTGGGCAAGTTTCATGGAGTTTGAAGTTTTAGCATGAAAATACATCTCTGACTATATGTAGGTACTTGGTGCAGAAAATAAACATGTGCTGCCTTTTCAGTCACTACGTACAAAGAGATTCATCCCAGGAACTGAAATCTCTGCCACAAATAGATCCACAAATAGGTCCAGACTTCTCTTGTCAATGGGAGTACACACCTTTACAAGAGTCCTTGCACCCTGTCCTAAATTTCACCAAGCTAATGCTTTTTCTTGGCTGCTTTGAAAACTCTTATCTGACAGCAACACTGAACTCTGGGGATTAATGCTGTGTCTATCACCCAAGATGGTTCTCCCAAAACCATTGTTGAACATGGCATGAAGGATGTGTGGTGAAAGTTTAGTGAAAATCGTGACCAAATCAGACCTCCTGACTTCCAGTTCCATCTTATAACAGTATCTCTGGATCTCCTTCCTTGCAGCAAAAGCAACTGCAAACGTTACTTAAAACAATTATTCAATACATACTATTCTAACATATCCCAACCAACTGGGGCTAGAAACAAAACACCTTTTAATATTGGATTGATTGGTGACTCCAAACTTTTGGAATTACACTAATGGAGGAAACTACTTGTACCTAGCTGTCAGAGCGTGGGGCTGAATATTCTCTAGGATCTTACAGCAGTAGGCTTTTATGGAAAATTTTATGATTTGGGCAGTGAAAATGACATTTTTATGGCATATTGCTTTTTATAAATAATGAAGGAAAACTGGCTAATCAGACTCTGGCAGAGACAGACAACGCAGGCACGTAGTGAGTGCGAGTCTTCAGTTACAGCTGCAGTTTATGCCCAGTCTGTCACCAACACGAGCGTCTATGTATATTGTAAATCACATTTCAGCAGGTATAAACTGGCATAGTGAAATGTGAATCTCCTTGTGTGTGGGTGTGCGAGATGTTTATAAAATAATTTCTCTTTGGAAAGAAATGTTCACATTTACTTTTTGTGATTCAGTTAAAGAAATACTGTATCTACAGATCTAGATATCAAGGATAAAAAGTATAGCTTCTCCAAAATAATTGCAACAATGCTGATTTGCATTAGCTGAGGATGTGCTCCACGGCCTCACAGTATAAATTGTAGAGAACATATAATAGCCAGTGGAAAGAATGCACTGCTGAGGTTACTCTTGTAAAGCCAAATTAGACAATGCAAGTCCATGACAGGGCTCCTTGAAACCAGCTTGCAGTGTACTAAACCCAGGCTCTGAACCTCTCTCTGTTTCTTTTGGAGTACTTTTAACTGGCGCCAGTGGGGCTGCTGTCATTAACAGAAAATTGATTTTCCATTGTAAACCCCAATTTTTGTGGTTTAATATCTCAGCTGATTCAAAGTGCATCAAATATAACTTTTTGTTTGCTTTACTTGCAAAAGAAATTGCCATTTTAGTTGTCAAGTAGCAAATAAATAAAGGAATATAGTCTGAATCACAGCACCTTAGGAATAATCTGCATTTCATGACTTGTAGCTATGAACATGGGTAAATATAGCTATTTTATAAATAACCACCTGTGTGTAACAAATATTTCTTGGGTTAGAAAAGAAAACGTTGAATATAGCAATCTTTACTCAAGATTTCTGTGTTTTCTAAACTTGAATGTTCTTTTTATGACAGTTGTGGCATTTAATTCAGTTTAGTATTTTCCAGGAAATCAGTTGCTGCTTAAACATGGACCCAAATTCCAAGTTCATTCAGAACTTGAAAAGCAAAATTTAACACAAGGAATGGAATTTTGTAATGACCCAGCAATTGGCAAAACCAAACTCTTAGTTCCCAGGAGAAGGAAAGAGCCAAACCCAGATATTTCTCCTAATTAAAGGTGAAAACATTATTAAATATCTTAAAAATTGGAAGCATATGTAACTCCTACAAGGTGGTTTTTTACTGGAAAATAACTGATGGCCATGCCAAATTTCAGTGTGTTCTGATGTAAGAATTCAGCAGGAGATTAAGAACACATTTTGCTAGGAGACATGCATAAACATTAACATTTACATAGACTGAAAATAAGCCTCTGTAGGTAGGGTCAAGTGAGACAACTCATGATGGATGAACACCAAATTGGCAGCCCTCAGAGAGAGAGTGATTTTTTTAATTTACAAAATAATATTGACTCAAAAGAAAAAATGGATGTCCTTAGTACGTTTTCACTCATCTCTTGCACACCCCTACTATAAAGAAATCTACTGACCCCTGTCAGTAGATTTCACAACTCTTTGTTTGTGGAAATGGAAGTTTGAGATTATTTGGGGGGGGGGGGGGGGGGGGAGTTTTTTGAACTTGAAAGAAATCTTACTAAGGATTCAATTCTAGGATTTTGTATTGCTCCACTCAATGCAGGATCCCACCTGCTGACTCAGAAGAGTGGCTATGCCTATATTGAACATTTTCATCACTATACAAAGATAAAAAATAATTCTGGTGTGATAATCTGGCTTTACATTGCCCAAATACACTGAACAAACAACTCAGTGTGATGAAGTGCATATTTCTCTGCTTCCAGATGATTTCACATTCTGAGTTACCATCATAACAAAATAAAAATTATGTGTGGTAACTTGGACTTGCATTTGCGTCCTGCTAGCTCATGTAAGCAATTTTCTCTTTCACCTGCTATTTAATATGATATGTTTCCAGGTCAGCCAAGAAAGAATTATGACAGTCACTTAGAGGTATGGAGGTATTAAAAAGCAAGAATTTTAACTTGCTAGAGGGATTTAGCATTCCTCTTCTAAAATTGTAGTGTATTCCTAATTAAAAAAAAATTTTGACAGAGCACTTGTCTGGCTAAGGCTACTTAGAGCTTGTGGCATATCCTGAAAGATTATATACACAAAATCATTTCTGCACTGCTAGTAAAGCAACAGCCAGAGAATGGCACCATTTGGCTCTCGTCCTAAATTAGTCACAGTAGTTAGACCCAGCACAGCGGCTTTCATGACCAGACCAAAAGAGTGCGAGTTTCATGTGTCACTATGCATAATAGGGTGGAATTTGGTCTATTCAAGTCACTTACTAGCTTGGATCATTAGATTAATTTCTGGTTGGAATGAAGTGAAGAGAGAAATCGTTCATTTTTTCACACTTAGCTATGTAAAAATCAGTAAAATACAAATGGAAACTTACAGAAATATTTTTTTTTTTTTAAGAACTAAAAGGCTTACATAGTATTAACCCTTAGAAGTGTTGTTATCTCAGGAATTCAACCAATTCAGGTCTTACATATCTGCCAAGAGTATTCAGGGAGAATCACATTAGAATGGCATCTGGTGAATTTTCTTATTCAAAGGCTGATCCGGGAAATATATTAAAAAGGAATAAATGTATAATGACCAAACCCACTTAATTGACTTTAGTGGGTCCTGCTTTCAGAGGTTATCTGTGCATATCACTAGGGGCAACCCTGAAGTTCACTTTGGAGGCTAGGTTGACTATGGTGTGCTATTATGTTGATAAATGACAATAAAAATCCTGTTTATACATGGCCCTTGGCACCCTGCCAGAATTGACAGATGAGGCCAGTCATCTCTATTCTAGGAGATGTGAGAATAAATTTGGACTAAAGTACACAGCTTTCTGGGCAAGTGCATCAATATGTAGGCAGACCAGTAATCCCACATACAGAGGCTGTCTGGCCTTCAGGTAGACCACAAAAGTGTAGCAGCTGAATACATGTTTTTCTGGAACCACTAAAGCCATTAGCTGGTGATTCAAAGCCTGGAACATTTGGAGACTTGCACACCACGTATATAAACAACCAAGGAATAGAAAAACACTGTGTACAATTCAGATATAAAAGGACCTTTCTGATGTCCAGAATCCCCAGTAAGCACAGAAGTACAGAATGTGTTTTGAAATAATTTCCATTTCATAATACACATGAGTCATCTAAGCAGTGATTATTCCAAGAATTTCCATTTTTGCTGTGATTAATCCTGTGAGCTGCTTAGTACCTCAGAACTCTCTGACTACAAATCATGAAGGTTAGCATGGCAGTAGATTCTAAAATCAATCCCATGTCATTTCCATCTTCTCTTGTCTTACTAACTAGATCTGCTGGAAATCTGCCAATGTAATTTGCATGTGTGAAACAGATGAAGACATAGATACACCTTTCCCCCACATGGTTTTCATATGGAAGTCATGCCATGCCACATGAGGAAGGTAAATCTTCCTACATTGGTATATATACACACCTCCATACTACACATGGCTAAATATCTATAAAAATATACACATGTAAAATACATATATTTAAAATATTTTAATGATCTCGATATATTGGATAGATAATTCTGGATAGAAACAGAGACACAACAAATAAGATTAAAGACATTTTTTAAACGAATGACTGCCAATCTGATACTTAATTGCAGCATTTTTATACATAATTTTAAAATTAGGTTCCTAGGTCTTCAGGAGCAATACAGCCTTTTTGAAGTCTGTCTCACTAAAAATCAATATAACTCAAATTTCACAAGTGACCTGTGAAAACAAGACATGCTCCTTGGCATTTAAAGTTTTTAAAGTGTAATTTATATTTCAAAAATTACACTTCCAAATAAGCTAACAGGACCCAAGGTTCGTTTTGCATAACCCATGAAGACCATATCTGCCTTTGTGATTTCATCTATTTTAAGACTACTTGATAAAGTCAACATTCTTTCAGATGTCTTTGTTTTGCCATTAGCAGTTAATAGGAAAATGTATTTTGGTGCCTGATCTTAAACTATTACTTGACACTCATTTGAGCCTCTTTGACACAGAGAGGAAACAGCAGAACATATTTGTTTTGCTTATGTAGCCATCTCCTTTGTTGTATTCTCTTTCTTTTCTCTCTGGAGTTACTGCAGTCTGATAAACTCACATTGAATGCCAGGATACTTCAGTCAATGTTCCAGTTATCATAGAATCATAGAATCGTTAAGGTTGGAAAAGACCTCTAGGATCATCTAGTCCAACCGTCAACCCAATACCTCCATGCCTACTAAACCATGTCCTGAAGTGCCACATCTACACGTTTTTTTAATTCCTCCAGGGACAGGTGACTCCAGCACCTCTCTGGGTAGCCTGTTCCAATGCTTGACCACCCTTTCAGTAAAGAAATTTTTCCTAATATCCAATCTAAACCTCTCCTGACGCAACTTGAGGCCATTTCCTCTCATCCCAGTTCTGCAACAGGCCTTGTCTGTAGCCTTGAGAAAGTCATTTGACTGCTCTTGGTAACACAGTTTCCTCATCTATAATTCACTGCTTTGAATCCGTAAAATGAATCCACTGCAAGTTCTTTTTAGTATTTTTTTTTATTTCTAGTTTTGTGTTTCTAAGTACTATATGCCTCACAGTACTGACAATTCTTTTTTAGTCTTTGTAAAGCCCTTTGAGATTTACAGATGTTGACAAAACCAGACATTCCAACATTGGAATATTTTAAGGTTTTTTTCAGGTCAAATATTGCTTATGCCATAAAAATCCAACCCTTCTGTGTAGAAGACAGAGAGATAAAACACTGTCCTTTTATGCAGTGTTATACTGTGTACCAGTTTGATATTCAGCATATATGATATTCAGGGTACTTTAGAGTGTCAGCTGGAGAAGGCAAAGAAAATCCTTGAACCCTTAAAATTGCAACAGAAACCATCGACAGCCTTGTGGGACGATTTAGTCCCACCGGTCTTAAGAAATTCTCCCATGCAATGCAGAATGGGCCCTGCTATACATACATTGATGAAGGTTAAGGGATATGGCTATAGCAGAGTTATTTCCCTGGAAATTAATTACTTATAACCCATACATATTAAATATTATTTCTTACATTGTCCTTCTAGATGTTAACTATGACTTACCTTATCTGGATCTGATTGACCCGAATGAAGAAAATTCTTGTTTATGCCCTTGGCTATAATTCTTTCAATCTCCTTGCTCTTGGTTTCATCTGGTTTTATCTAGCACACAGTGTGAATACAAAATTGGTAAACAGATTGGTACAAATCTTGTAAACACTAGTAACCACAAGCCAGAGCAAAGGTATATTAATGATACAGGCAGAGTTTAAATTAAAGCTCTTAGAGGCCATCTTAGCTACTCCATGCAATAAGAATGGGAATTACTTTAACTAACTGATATCTTAGTAGTGTGACCCATGGCTATGACATCTGAATATAATTTGATCATTTTCATACAATAACATCATTGTGCGTTAAAGAAATCTTCATATTCCACCTTAGCAGGGATAGTTGAGTCAGTATCTCTGCATTTATAATCAGATGCGAGAAGCAGGAGTTTATGAGAAGGTTATCTCACTCTTGAGAGATAATTAGGTCTCATAATACACAGTTACCCTCACGACAATATTGTACAGTTCTGAAATAGGAATGTTTACAGGTGGACTGCCTAGACAATCTCACTAACATTTAAGTGTACTTCTCTCTGCAATTTGAGTTTATATCCAGTTATTATTGGATACAGTGTTATCTTCTTATGCTTCTTAGAAAAGTTTGGAGGATTAAAAAAAAAATAAAATACTCACAGAGCCAAAATTAAAAATTGAATCATCTGTGACTATCTTCTTTCCACATATTAAACACTCTGGATCAAGGATATTCCTAAGAGAGAGGGAAAACAGTAATTTTAAAGTTCTTGGACGTGCTGCTTTTGGGCAGCTATTCAATACAAATAAAAATGTGTGCAACTGTACTTTGTATCAAACTCACTTCTCAGTTTTACTGGGAACCAAGCTGATTTGTGCCACAAGCTGTGAGAAGGAAATTTGGCCCTTCATCTGCCACTTTCCTGGAGGCGAGGCAAGCTTTTTAACTGTCAAATTCAGTCATCAAATGCCAAAGTAACATTTGTTGTAAATCTGCCTAAGTTACAGTAGACATTGATTCAGTCTACCATGTCTTAAAATACAAATAATAAATGGCACGCACATTATTTAGGAACTTTTTTTTTTTTCTTAAACGTGAAAGCAGAGCATAAAAATAGCATCAGTCAGTGTCAGGAATGGAAATGCAGGAATTAAAAAACAAAAGAGTACAAAAGGAAAACCTAGGGAATAAAATAGTTTCTTTCACAGAGAGCATATGAAGTGGCTGCATATATTTACAAAGCTGTACAAACATAATTTTATACCAGCAGGCAAAGATTATCCCTAATAGCAGAAGGGCAAGACCCTCTTCACAGCTGTTTAACTTCCAGCTCCTCCACCAGGACTGAGCATGAGGTGGCCACTGCAATGCAGAATAGCCACTAGCCATAAGGTCAGAGCCCCTTCAACAATGCGAGTTTTACAAATATTGCGTAAACATCCCATCTAGGCACAGTACAGTTTTGTTGGCAGTGACTGATGAATACTGAAAATATATAATATCGTTTTGTGTGATAGAATTACCTTAATAACCAGATGACACAGGACGTACAGTAACTGTGCCCACATGGTATCTCTGCTGGATTCTGCAGAAACATTTTGCACAGAGGACAAATGTATATGGAAGAAGCATTATTCATGTACTTTTCCAGAGGCTCTTCAGAAGCGTGTGAGCTACTCATGGCTTATGCACTGATGCTTGACACCAGGTCTTTCAAACACAGAGGTGCTGTAGTATGTTCTCTTATGAAGAGAAACTGAAAACTTTAGTTTAAAGCCATCCCTGGTTTTGCTGTCATATTTGTAGTTAAACTGCAGACATTAAGATAATCCTGAAGAAAAAAAAAAAAAATAGCATTGGGAATATACTAAAATAAACTGCCAGTCAATCAACATGCAGTAATAGCATACTTCAATGCAGATCAAAAATTTAAGGACAGCAGTAAGAATTTACCGAACCAAACCAACGAGAAGGCTGGAAAAATAACGACTTGTTCATTCCCAAACCATACAAATTTGAATTGTGAAGATGTGAACCAAATTAAGAAGAAAGACGAAAAAAGCAATAATTGGTATTCTCTAATAGGCATCATTCCATATGTTGCCCCAAAAATAGAGCCTCAGGGGAGCCACCTCAGGAATCTTGTTCTGGTAAATCCTCCTCCAGTGCCACAGGTTTACAGGAACAGAGATTTCAAGACAGAATAGACAGGCTGAAGGAGTGTAAAAGTGAAAAGACAGCATTGCAAACCAAAGACTACTATGGTTAGCTCTTATGAATTTAGAAACACGTTGCCCTTCTACGGTTCTAGATTTTGTTTTATTGTTTTTCATTTCCCTAATTTCTGTTCCTCATATCTATCTCACACAGCTTTTATTAGTTTACATGTTTTTTCTCTGGGCTGCTACTGCACATATTTTGCTACCAATACTTTTTAGCATTGCAAGGTTTCTTCATGCAAAGGAATTATATTAAGCATCCCTACTTGTGCTTCTAGATCGATGTCTTTTACTGCAAGACCAACAGTTTTGAGAAACTCACAATGTCATTATCAGCACAATGTACACAGTGGTAAGAAGCTTTTGAAGGGAGCTGACCGTATAAAATTAAACCACTGACTAACCTAGTCTGCTGAAATATCATCAAGTGTCTATGCTAAAATCACAAACTCCAGGAAATTCTAAAATGAAAACATCTTCTGTTTCATATAGTATGTTTTAACTTGTAGCTTAAGTGTCACTCACTACATGCTACCAGGTATGTGATGCACTTGCCAGAAAATGCCCAGGTTAATTCAAGAAAAGGAGGACTTTGTTAGGCTGAATTTCCTTACTTCTGTGGTTTTAAGCTGCATTTAGACGACATTATCGCTGTAAAAGGCAGGAAGCAGCGCTGAAGTACATTTCCCATTCTGAGTTCTCAAATATCACATTTCTCCATGGGCAGAAACGGGGTAATTATGCAATTCTTAAAATGAGTACTGCACCCTGACCTATTGGTTGTATCACTGCTTGCAGCCTCTCTTATGCTCCAGTCTGATCAGAAAAGACTTTGCATCCGCTAGCCATACTTTATCACACAGTCCTGACTATGATACCATCTCTGGTAAATCTATAATTTGTCCAAGAATCTCAGAGATTGTGGGGTGGTTACTGTCTTGCAGTCAAATTTTTTTGACAAATAATTTGGGTGATACGAAGAAAAAAATTTTGCCAGCAGACATGAAATTAATATTATGGAACTACACATGAAAATACCTTTTTTTTCCATCCCTAGGAAATGAGTGCAGCATTTTCGGTAGCTGAACTTTTGGAAAATGTCTTTTAAAAGCTGGTTTGGGGGCGGGGGGGGGGAGGGGGAGTAAAGTACTTATAGGGCCTATATGCAAATGATGTTCTTGTGCTCCCTCTGCTGTTTGTGTCACAGTGGAAAACTGGGAGTGTTTCAAGAGCTGTGTATATTCCTTCATATACAGTAAGAAATATTCATGCCTAAATAAAAAGGGGAGTCATTTCTCCTGGCAAAAGAATTTTCAAAAATAAAGCAGCATGGTGTAAAAATTAAGGATAAAAAGCATGGTCTATCTGGAAAGCAAGCTTTTATGCATGATACAATGCCATTGATATACCTGGGCTTTCTTCCATTAAGAATACTAACAAAATATAATTCTACGTGAGTTCTGAAGATTATTGTAATTTATGTTATGCTATTGTTATTTACTATCGCAATTGTTCAAACAATTTTTACCAAGACTGCAGGGTTAATATCCAAAATATGGTCTTTCTAAAATACAAGCAGTGAGAAACATACCACTAGTTTTAAAACAGCCTGTTTTCTCTACACAGATGGATGACATACCAACACTATCTATCAGAAGAAACACCAAATGCAAGAACATCAAAAGTATTTAAAATTGGTTGAAATATCTCATATAACAAATAATAATTAACAATGTCTGGGAAGAGGACTTACCAAACTGGTTAACGACTGAAATTCTTAGCACATCATCAGCAAGGGGAAACACTAGATTTAATCTCTCTCAAAGTGGGATTCCCCTGTATCACATGCTTGTTTCTTCATTGTAGTAGCATGACTATTTTCTTTTTGATACTTGGTTTAACGTTGCCTTCTTTTAACCTTAGACTAACAACATTTACATTAGTGTAAGGGGATTTTTCTTATATTATTAAAAGACAGAATCAGCTGCAAGAGGGTATAATTTCTACTTTTGAAAACTAAAAATCAAGAAAAGATGAAATTTTCTAGATAATGGTTTTGCAGAGAAACACTTCATAGGCAGTTCCACCTTTGCGAACATGCAAATTACAAAATAGTTCTTGTATTCTGAATACTGGTATTAATTAAAAAATACCTCTTATAAAGCAGAAGCACATTAATTTTTTTTAATCATAACAGGCCTGATTTGAAGATGACATGTAAGCAAAACAATTAGCACTCTTCTATCTAACATAAGCAAGGAAGACAAGGTAGCAGACTGCCCAACTTGTTTTAATGTACATAACTTAAAACAGACTTTGCAAAAAAATTCTTAAGAAAACTAACACACCCCTTAAGATCTTCCTAAGTTTCAGATGAGTGGAAAGTTATTGTGTGACTTCATTATTTGTAAAATATCAAGGTTTTTATGAAAAACAGCTTTGCTTTTGCAGCATACCTATGCAGCACTTCAGAAAAATGCTTTTTGTCTCATCAGACAAACTGTCATGGCATGTCCAAATCACTCTGTTGGCTCTTCTCAAAAACTGCCTTAGAAAACACTATAAATCCTCTGAATATACTACTGCCACTTCACAAATAATAACTGCCTGTGCAGATTCAGCAAACTTGTAATGAAAGTTCTCTCTTTCATACACAAATAAGATTTTAAAAAGCTTCTTATTGAAAATTTTACTTATCTGGAGAACTTTCCATGCCAAAATGCTCTGCAAATGAGAGTATCTTCAACACATATAAGCGTCGCTTCATAACTGAAATGTCACCAGGTACAGTTACGGTCTTCCTGACTGTTTTTTAACATCATAAATTCCGTTTATTTATTTATAAAGAGTTAAGTTGCCCACAAGAGTTTCAACCTACAGAATATGGAACTGTGAGTTTCCAGTATGTTTCATTTCCAATGCAGGGGTTGGGGGTTGTTGGTTTGAGATACACTGCAGTGTTTCAGTACACAGTAAAGTAAAATTTTGCATTTCAGACATGGACTGGAAGAAACTAGTTTATTAAAACTTGGTAAATCTTCAGGACTGTTTAATTTAAAAATCTATTACTCCAACCATGTGTTGAATGAAAAATGTCACTCAACGTGTTAAGATAAATGCCTGGACACTAGCTTGGGTAAAAAGAGCAGATTTTGTCACCTGCAGATCTAAGGGAACTAAAAAGGCACAATGGGGTCAGGAGTACCTGGCTTCAGTATGGCTCTTGGCATAATCTAAAGTAGTTTTAGGAGTTGTCCTCCATCATTCTTACACTACAGTACTTTAGTGGAGTTGGAAACTGAACATTTAAAATAGTCACTATAAAGGAACTGGGGCTGCAGTAAGGTTTTTGTCCTAAATACTTGGATGCTATTGTGCTAGGTTAGATAGATTTTTTTTTTAAAATTTGCTTGGAAATTAGAGTTGTAACAAAATTATTTGATAAAGAATTTTATTTTTCCTTTTTTTTTTTTAATGAAGGAAGGGTTATGTTTTAATAAGATATCACATTTTAATGCTTCTAAGTGTTATTCTTGCACAGACAGTACTCTCCATGTTTGTTTTTACAGTCAATCTGCTTCACTTCATCTGGCTTCAAACATCTTTGCAGTATTCTGCATTATTCTCCCATCCAAGCTTAAAAATCATACGTTGAACATTACTATGTTATAAGAACACGGCTATGAAATACAAGCAAAGACCATTTTTCAAGATGAACTATAAATGAATGTTAAGTTCGGAAAAGAATTACTAAACAGCTGAGGATTTTCTTTTTTAAATGAGATTTGATCTATATTTTTAATTTAAAAATTCTCCAAGTAAATCAACAGCCACTGATCATGAGATCTTCGGCAAAATCTTCCATTGTATTTAAAAACTCCTGACAAAATGTACATGCTGTATTTGAAGGCCACCACTCAATCCAAGTCCTGGAGTCCAAAGGGTACTGGAATCTAAGAAGACAAAAGAAAATGATAATTTGCTGCTAAGATTTGGGGAGGAAACTGTCAAACAGAAAAAAAATTACAATATGAAATTGCTTGCTTTGTGTTCACAATCCTGTTTTAAATGTACACATCTGAAAACACATTGTGTAACTATTGGTCAAACTAATGCTTAAAAAATTAAATTAATTATATATTACATAAGAATTATTACATACAAACACTTGCCACTTCACAGCACACTTTAAGATTAAATCTCTGCATATTCTCATGGTAAGTTACTTACTTGAAACTGTAACCAATGCTTATCTTTAATGCTTCTTTTCCCATGATCAAATACTGCTCTCCTGGGCTCAATTCAACATCTGTACAGGTCTTCTTTTTAACAAAGGTTATTTCATTATTTTTTTGAGCAAAAGCCTGCCCTGAAGTAGAATGTCAAGAATTGGAAAATTTCACAAAGAGAATTTCCAGTTGCTCATATATTAGACAGAAAACACCAAAATGTCCTGCAGTACAGCACAGCCAAGGTATCTATTTGCCACTAGTTATATAACAGGAAAATATGATGATATAAACCATGTTTCTTGTAAAAGATTTTTAAAATTAAATCTGAATGGTAAATAAAGCTCGTGCACGTTAAATAATTTTATGTTATAGTAATTATAAGGACATATTGGGTGCTTACACTCAGAGGAAAAATGAGTGAATATCAGCTTCCGTTCTGCAGGACCTACGAGCAGCTACCTTTCCCAAAGGTAAGACAGGGAGTGCCTAAGAACATTCTAAAGTCATTTCTCCCAGAAGCAGAAACATGCCCAGCCTACAAAAATCTGAGAAAAGTTAAAGCATGGCATATCCTTGCATTCTACCCCACTTCAATATTGTATATACAGTAAGACAGTCATTGTAGATAATCATTGTATATCTGTGGAACGAATGAGACATTTAAACAACAGCTCACAACTGTTCTGATGGATTATGGAATACGTTCACCTTGTTTTGTCACATAAAAGATGTTTCAGTGGTTACAGTTTAGGTTTGTTAACAACAGCTGTAATACAGAAAAGCTGTTTAAAAACATCAAGCAAAGACTGCCCTTCTCAGGGCACAAAAAATTCTCAAAGGCTGTATTTGAGACTACGGTTTTCTACTCTCATGAAATGACTAGGTTTGACTACTGATTTTTGTCAGCTGCTTCAGTGGTCTCAACCACACAGCTTTTTCTCTAAATAAATTGTTAAGTGGATTAAGAACAGAACGCTCACCTCTTTTATAGAGATCCAGAAGAGCCGCAGAATATTTTACAAAATAACCTTCTTCACTGCGAGATAAGATGTTCACTTTATAAACTGCAGAACACACAAAACAAACTTTTTGTTATTCTTTGTTCCTGCAATACATACTAGATATCTTACAGATGCTCAGAGGGAGAATATAATGTCCCTGTACAATACTAATTTCTGGGAAAACAATGGCTATAGCTATACGCTGTAGGGCTAAGAAACATTAACAAGTTCTGCCTATGCTCTAATGTGATGGAAGCTCTACCCATGCTCTCATCTGATGCCCCACAACTTCCTCTGACCCCAAAGCCACATGATCATGTTAGAATGGTGCCAAGCAAGAGAAACACAGTGCTTATTAGCAGAACTCATCAGATCAGGCTCACTGGTGCAATGGTGCCTGGTTATGTGACTTTTATTCAGCAGATGGTATGGGCAGCACTTCTCTGCTCCAATATGTTACCTTCATATACTGTATGCCACTGTCAAGCCTACTGAATTTTAATCCCTAAAGATCTAACTGGAACAAGATGTTTTGCAGCAGTAGTAAAAGAGTAAACATTTCAGTCAGAGCACGTGAAATATGTAATGACAATTCAAATGTTACCATATGCAATATCATTCTGGCATGCAGCTTCTTTCCTGGTGTCGGCAGTTATTGACTGATCTAGTCTCTCTTGTACTTTACTACACTCAGCTACATTGAGAAAGAAAAAAGCCAGTGTTAAGACAATGTCATCACATGTCCTCAAATAAAACATCATGAACCTCTGCCTGTTTGGGATAATCTACTGTAACTGAGAAACACCATAATTATGGGATTGCATGCTGGAACAATGAATATTTAAAATACAAAATAACATCCTCAATCACCTGAACTTAATCCAGTCAGACATCCATGATCATACTGCACACATATTTTTTCAATTTTTTTTTTTTTTAATGTAAAATTTGGAGAGGAGAACAGCTGTGTTCTAATGAGGATTGTTTTCCTTGTCTTTAGTGTGGTTTTGTCCAAAGCACTACACTGCATTTTCCCACCAAGTGAAACGGGAAAACATCTGAAAAAAGTTTACCTTCCATGCATTTGCATTCATCTCCTTCACACAATCTCACAAGTTTTTCATTTCCGTAGGGGTTATAAAATATAGTGCACCTTTTATCTAGAAGATCCAAAAAGAAATACATATAGAAAATCAAAGTCCAAGAAGTCAGCACTGAAACTTCGTGAGTCAAAAGTTACTTGAGCTTAAAATAACAAGGATTAAAAAGCTGTTGAAGAAGGAAAAATGTAGTCTTTAAGGAGGAATAAAGAGTTACAAGACAAACATGAATTTGAAGACATGGAACACATACCTGGTGCATGATATTCATATACAGTGAATGTGGCAGGATTTAGCATTCCAACCTGGAAAAGCTCACTTATTCGGAACCCAACACAGAGAAAATTATTAGCTGGCACCTATTTGAAAGACACATGAATTAAGGAGCTCTAAAGGAAACAAAATTATTCCAAAGAGTTGAAGTAGTGCTTACAGTTATGAAAAGGGTAACATACAGAGTCTATCTGCAGAATAATATGTCCATCTTTTATCTCATAATCTGCTATCAACTGATCAACTCCACTTGCAAGCTGTAGGGGAGAAAAACAGAGAAAAATCTTTTATACAAGTTAAACACTTTTTGGATGCTCCTGAAGGTTTCATAATCAGTAGCTTTAACACAATTCCGAGATGTAAAAAAAACTTATTTTAGGGTTGCCTCTTTACAATGCTCATACTCTCACCTGTTTTTTTGGTTTTCTTTCAAGGAAATTATCCTTTTACTCATTACATGAAGATAATAAAGAATTAAACAGCTAATTATCCTTAAAAGAATACTTGAGTCCGCATATAGTATCCTATTTAAATCTTATAACTCTAACTCTGATTGCCTTTAACTAAAACTCGCATGCTTGTCCATAAGAGCTGGATGAACACAAGCACTGCAGTTAAGATTCAGTTCCCAAACTTTAGCCAACTAATAGTTAGGTGTGTATACTAACAGTGTTCCCTTTACAGTTAGCAGATACAACAGCTCCAGAGGTTGATTCACACTACCCTAACACAGATGACAACCACTCTCTAACCACACAGAGGGAGCCTATATGTCAAACTTTAACTAGATGTCTAGGTTCTGACTCTATCAAAAATCCATAATCTAGACTTAGGTAGATTATTCTTATTAGTATTAGAAGTGTTTAGAAGCAATGAGGATATAATGATATAAATCTGCACTACTACTCTAACAGAAAAAGATAGAGAACAGTAAATATTATAGTTCTGTCAAAAAAACTTTGGTAAAAGAAAAAAGTTCTCTAATACTTACAGTAGATAAGTCTTCTGTATTTGCTTCCAATCCACTAACCAAGCCTATGTCCATCACGGCATGGGCAGACCCTGACTGCGGCTCTCTCGCGCTGGGCCTGTACCTAAAATAGTTTAAAAATAATATTAGTTAAACATAACTGAAATTAAAAAGAAATCTTCAAATATGATCCCAGAAAAACATAAGGAAAATTCTACCAGCATTTAGACCACAAAAACCCCATAATGAAGCAAAATAGTCCAGATGAGTAATTTCAGATTTATGCCAATATCATGCATAAAGAAGCTTTTCTTAATACTTATGTTCCAGGAGAACCCATATATAAATTAAAGAAAAACTCCCTCCCAAAGAGATCATGACCTTTGGCTCTAATTCTGTTTACACACGTACATAAAAGTGAAGAAACAGGAAGAAAAGAAGATCAGGTGCAATTATTAACAAACAAAAACATTGTAATCTCTTAAAAAATAAAAGAAATTTAATATAAATATGTCAGTTAACATAATATTAAAACAATAACTAAGAAAAACCAAAAGACCAGAAAGCCTTTGTAACATTCTTAGATTAATTTCATAATGCATATGTAGACCCGCAGTGCGTTTGCTTTGCACTGTTCCAATTCCTTAACAGGTCAGCTGGGAATTCCACCTTTGCAAGGAGGAGTGTTGAATGTTAGGAAATCCAGGACGTTTAGAACCAGCATTTAGTTAAATGAAACCTTTAAATGTAAAACATTGGCTCAATCACTGGGGAAAGAAAAAAAACAAACAACCAAACAAAAACCCCATCAGCTGCACTTACTTTGCACAAGCCTCTAAGCGCCCAAGTGGCTCACCATCTTCTCTTCTGTAACCTTTGCATATAAAGTAGAGTCAAACAAGTAATTTTATAACTCTTCAGAAGCAGCAATCCAAATTTCTCATAAAGCATTTTCATAATTGAAAGATAATTCTTTAAATTGTTTTGGTGGCTATTTTTATGGGAACTCATTGTATAGCCACAAACAAGTAACATTATACTTCTTTTATAATGCAGGTGAAATTACAGCTTTAATGCTTAATGTACTTTATTGTGTACTTATGTTATTAAAACTACTTTGTGGCAAAAGCTTAGAATGTGGTTATATACCCTGTTGTAACTGGACTAGAACACTCAGTACCTTGCAGAACTCACTGTAACACCCCCCCCCCAACCCCCCATCATATTTCTTTCCTCTGCTCAAAGTTCGTATTCCTCACTCCCTCAACTGCAAAAACTCTTCCATAAATGAGTAAAAATACACCTAACAGAAATACATTAAAAATTAATTCTATTCACAAAAAGGCAATAGTTTTAGGAAGGGCTAAAAAGGCTTCTAGCAATTTATTTTCCAGTTTTGCATTTAGAAAGTGGCAGAATTTATTACATTTTCATTCTTAACAAGAAACACTTTGTTAAAAAAGTAAGGTTTTTTTCCTTCCTCCCTCCCTTGCACTGACATGAGTAGTAATATTTAAAACCATATTAACCCTTTACCATCATCTCTCTTTGGAACAATCTTCAATTCAAAGTTACATGAGTCTTCAGAAGTACCGATTGTATTATATACTGTCCTCACCTACACGTGTACAAATAAATTAGACAAAACAGAAGCAGTAAACAATCCTCAAAACTGGCATAAAACTGTGAAAACTCATAATATGAAGAATATATTACCAGTAAAAACAAGTCTGTACAGCATGATTAGTTTTGATGGACGCAAAGCAGCGTAAGTGATCAGCACAGAAAGAAATGGGGAATTCTTGAGCAAAACCACACCACTCTTGCTGGTCGTATTTAACAGACTAAAAATACTATCCAGATAACTCCTGATACTTCATGAATATAAATACTAGTACACAAGAATATGTACATTTCAGATGTTATTAAGTTTGATGCTAGAAGAGGCTATGAAAGATTAGAAGAAAATATATCATGGCAACAGCTTAGTAATTAGGCACACAAAAATTATTCCTTTAAATATTGCAAGAAAACAGTTTCTCAGTGACATTGCTTAATAAACTAAGAGTAAACACCAGAATAACAGAGAATTAAGCAATTTCTCAAAATTGGTCACTAAGTTGCGTCTTCCCTGTTTGGCTGTCTAAGCAGAGACAGTAACAATTGATGAGCATTAAAACTAAATTGATCATCTATTTAGATTTATGGAACAGAAAACCTCGGATGAAGAGGAAGAAGCTTCACAACTTCTCTCTCATTAGCCGTAAGTCATACAATGGCTTGTACTTAACCTAAAATATAGCCATAATGACATCCATCACTTCAGTCTAAAGGTAAAGACAACAAATGGAATAGTTTATGAGAAATTTCAGTTTCTTTTTCAATGTTGATATTAACAAACCAGAGATTCCATTTAAAAAAATTGGTTGCATGCTTACATTTACTGTAGCTATGCCAGTGCTGCTTCCAGTGCTTACATATATGTCATCATCCAAAGGTATCTAAAGGATTGATATTAAACAAAAAGTGGTAAGTTAATAATAAAGATAGCGCTATTAGCAACAATTCAGGTCAGACAATCTGCTTGTCTTTTCTACATTTTAAATACATATTAAGGCCTGATGCTACAAACAGATTCTACAAAAAAAACTTCATAGGAACAAGCAGAGATACTAAATTTAAATGAATATTCAAATGCATTAAATTTAGCAGATAAGCAAAGTCCTTAAACATTTGCTATACCAAATTACTACCAGTTTATTAAAAGAAAAAGCTACTTTAGTAGCAATTGCAAAGTTCAAATACTCATTTAACAAGTTGCCAAGAATTTTGCTTTCACTTTTCAAAAGCGATACTATTCACTCACTGTCATAGTTCTTCCCACGAAATTATCTTCTGTCAGTTTAAACAGATGAAGGTCTCCATAGTTTTTGTATGCTACCTTAACATTCATGTCCAAATTAAGCCGTTTGACAAGAAGGGAATATTCAGTCAAGGCCTCAAGGGCATTAATTGTGTCCTGCCAGAAAGCAATTATAAAGAATTAATTCCAGAAATTAAAAAGAAGTGAAAATGTTATTACAAAACAATTTATTTTCTGCCACTTAAACATGATTACAAATAACGGTAGCCATTACTAGCTAAACAGCTTAGCAGTGTCTCAGCAGTATGCTTAACATGGTGGTAACATAGTTAACGCTATACTCATAGACATTTTTGTGCAATCTAAAGAAATGCATGCAAGTACTAAAAAGGAAGCAAGCAAATAGCAATAAACAAACACAGCACTCATCAGTTTCTTCATAGATTTTTAATGATTTTTAAAAAAGGAAGGTTGCGTGAATTGGAATATTCTATATAGTATGGCTAGTTGATAGGGTATCAGAAACCTGGCAACTTTCACTTGACTTTTAGTATTTTCATGCATACTAACACAGTTTTTACAATGAAAAAATGCATACCTTCTTACACCATGTTCCATTTTTGTGGAAAAGAAGAATAAACATCATGTCATGAAATGAAATATTCTGTTTTATAAAAAAATTGGGAAAACAGTTTTCCTCCTATGATTCTTTTCATTCAGCAGATCTGAAGTCAGTGGAATCAGCTTGCAAATTTCTATTTATAACAGACTTCATGAAAAGAAGTCATATTTCCCAGAGACAAAGAATATCATGGCAACAAAGTCATTTGATACTGATCCCATACACAGGCCATCGAACTTGTCAATGTCAATGTCATCTAGTGATATTACCCTCTTAAGACGTCTCAGATTTTGGTACTTGAAGAATGAGAACAAAATATTTAAAAGCTCACCTGAGTTGAATAAAATCCTCCACCATATCTTTGTTCTTCAGACAACCATTTGATGATTGGATTAGCATAGTTTTTGTCCCCTCTTAGCAAAGCTGTAAGCAAGGCGTATGCTGTAGTTTCAACCATTTGTGCGGTAACAGAGCTGGGAGCTTCTTGGTCTAGTGTTTTGAAAGTATCTTTCCAAAAACGATAAATAGGAGGATCACCTACAAAAGTATAAAAGGAAAGTTTCAGATTGAAACATAGCAACAGCTCTCTCCAGACTACACAAGGTAAAGTATTGCCTTCTCAGGTCAAGGAGAAAAGGAGGAACTCACTCTGCATTTAACAGGAGATGAAGATACACTTCTCTTACACTATTAAGTTCGACGTTTATACTAGAAACTGATGATAAACAGACCCGATGCAAAGCATCTGATGCATATCTGAATATTGCTGGTCCTGAACAGTGATAGAGTGGCCAAACTATTTGTTGCAGATTTTAAATTTATTTTTTTAAAAGCCACTTTCAACAGACAGGACAAAGCTTTTCTATTCCAGTAGAAATTGTTACTTGGCAGAGAACAGTCCGAGTCCCTTGCCTGTGAAAATACACACTAAAAAGGCACAGCATTCACAAGAGACTACAAAGTCCCTCATCAACCAGTGAGAAATTAAGAAGAAAACCCAACACAACAAAAGTGAAGGCAGGGGCAGATGCTGTGAAAAATTCCACTCTGAGCCAAGGCAGAGAGTGGACACATCATACGGATGAGGAGGCAGACAAATGTAATCCACTATGGACACCTGCATAAAAGGAAAGCCTATAGATACAACAAACATGGTACAATGGGGAATGACAGATGCCTAGCTGACTTGCATACTGCTAATGAAATTGCACTGTTGAAAAGCTGAAAGTAGGATTCAATCTAGCAAAAATACTAGGCCACACAAGACTAAAAATTCACTTATGCCAAAGCAAGCATCATTGAAATTCACTCTCCAAGTACTGCCATCACATTAGAGAATTATAAAATGCTAAAAGAACAGCCTACCTGAGAGCCAACTACAGTACAGACTCTGAGAAAATTTAATAATACCTATGACAGATGCTTCCTTCTTCAGTGCAGAGAATGCCAATTGTGAAGAGTGATGGTTCAAATCCACAAGAGCTAAAGCATACGAAGTTATTGCCATAGTAAAGGGGCTTTGAGCAGACCGCACATTTTTCATCAAATAATCTCCTGCTTTATTTTTAGCATCATGGATTTTCTGAAAGGATGAACAGGCTACAGCTTACATCTATTAGACTTCTTTTTAAAGAAACACATCTATCAAGACAGTATAGGTATATACACTATCTTCTACAATATATCTTAAAATAAAGTGGGCCAGAATTTCATTATTGTTCTTTTACTGATTTTGAAAGACAAAGACTAGCAAAGCAAATACATCATAATCTTTGAAATTGAAAAAAGCCTCTTGATTTCTTTGAACAAACGTTAAAAAGAATGGAAGAAATTAGAATCCCAGAACATGACTGCTGGCAGAAATAAAAATATTATTTACCTGAGTAGGACATATTTTAATTGACTTTTCAATTCCAATAACAGAAAATGCTGTGAGATACAAAGATTTTTCTTTAGCTTCTTTAGGTAATGTACCCTACAAAATAAAATACGTGAATATAAATAAATAGAAACAACAGTTAATTTAAAGAAATAGAACTTTTTACAGTTAGGTGACGAAACAAATAGAAATTCCTGTAAGAAATATCAGTTTGGTTTAACCTGAAAACATGTTGACTCTTTTGAATGTAATAGCTTATTTGTAAAAAAGAGACAAAATGATATAAAGTTATTGGCAAGCCAGGACTGTTGCACTGTAAAATCAACCTGCATACTTTTTTTTCTAAATATTAAGAAGTGGCAAGCAGGTACTTTTAGTGGGAAAACAGAAAGGTTTGCAAGATTGTGCTGTTCTTTAAATTAATTTAGAAAAATGCAAATTTAGCAAAAGTGTCTTGAATAGGCATTCTGGTGAAATGCAGCCTAAAATATCTTGCATTCCTGAAACACATTACCTCCTGGTGACTTCAGCTTTTACTGTATATGTGCAGAAAACGTTTGGTTTTCATACCTGTAGTTTCACTGGTTGGTAATCTGAAAATTCACTGAATGACCCATCTGGCATTTGACAGTTATCAATCAACCAGAGAAGTGAATTACAAACAGAAATTTGATCAAGATTTATATATTGATTAACTTGTCCGAGAATCCTTAAAGCAAAAGCTGTCAACCTGCCAAGGAAATCAAACAGATCATATTTGTTTTGATTAGCTGATACTACCACATTGCTAGAGGCTAGACACAAATTTGCACTATTTATGACTTAGGTATGCTACACACTCCCACAGTTCAGAGAAATATTGCAGATGAATTTTTAATTTAACTTAACAAATGGGCAACGATTACTCAATTTTAAACTAGGATCAAATTCCATGTTTCAGGATAGGAACTCATTACATCACAAACAGATTACTTTTTCTTATGCACAGAACTTCAGGAAGATGCTTTTGACGTACCTTATTCCTTCCTTCTATAAGCCCACTGCATTTGCCATTGTGAAAGGCAAGACAGTGACTATGTATTTTGCCCAGTTTGCAATGGCAGATTCTGGTTTCCATAAACAGTACTCCCCTCCTGTTTGATAGCCTTTACGTATCATATTTGCATGAACAAAAGGTATGACTGTTTTGCCCTTGCTCACGTCCCTGTACGTGTCTTTCCTTCTTCAAAGCTGGGGTGCAACCTCTGCCTGAGCTTATGATTCTGCAGGGAACCAAGGTCTACGCAGTCCTTTTGTAAAATTCCAGGCCCAAAGAGGAGGTTTCAGAACTGAGCAAAATCCTACAAATTATCTCAGGTATGTCTACTCCTAACCATTGGCCCCAATTGGTTGTAATGGTGTGAACTATGGACACAAATAAAAGATTTAGCAAGTGAAAACAAGAAATCAAAAGATATTATTCAAAGTTGTAAGCACCATTTAAATCTACCATCAAGCCCACCTCTCATGCTTACTAGAAAGTATCACCCTTTAAATAATAGTTATCATATGAATGCAAAGGAGTGAAACACGCCTTTTCCACCCACTCTAATCAAAAGACCTTTTTAACTCACCATGTGCTAGCTTGCCCATTCTTCCACATGCTATATGAGAAGTCAGAATTTCTGAATGACAAGATGCTTACAATTCCTAAGGAACGTATTGGGCAGAAAATAAGTTATGAAAAGAGATTGATATTAAAATTGTATTCGCTCACTCAGATATATTATCTTTCTCATTCAGCAAAGTTTATGCACCTCTACAACTCTGAAGCAAGACAAGAAGCTATATTTTTCTACCTTCTTTCATCTTCCTCCTCATTTGAGTTCTTGACGTTAAGGTTTCAGGACCTGCTAAATGCCAGTTACTTGACTGTTCCAAGTAGTGAAACACATAAAATACTGGGGCAATACTCATAAACTCTGCCTCTGCATTGCCCTTTGGCAGATTAGTAAGAATACTAAGACCACTAGGACTGAGGATCGTGGCAATCGCTTCACCCATAAGATGTCCTGTGGAAAGAAAAAAAAAAAAAAAAGGCTTATAAGCAATCAGTCTATATGAAGTATTTAAAATTCTACACAAAAAGGTGATCTGCAAAGCCTTTTCTGCAAAGCCTCGCAGAACCAAGGAATAAATTCAGAGATATTTAAACAAAGGAATAAAAAATAGGAGGAAAAAAAACATATATACAGAAAGTACACATGCAGTAGACTAAAAGTTTCAATTCAATTTACCTTTTACACTGACACTTCTATCGATTTTTGTTTTAGGGACCAGATTTAGTGGGATTTTGTATCGAAATTCTTGTCGTCTCTTGATGGAACCTATAATTGAAAATGTATACATATCATACTGCACAATGTAAATCAATAGATGATTCAGATGTCATAGCCAGATTTAAAGGTCACAACTATCTGAGAAGTCAGCAACAAAAATACCTATGATAACATGAAAACTAGAAATACGCCCAAATGCACATGCAAACAATATCAACGTTTGAAAAAGAACAGATGCAAACACTTTAACCTTTCTTTTGCCTTTTTTGTTAAGAAAAAAATCTGATCTGGACCTAAACTTTGTGGTTTCAGATTCATCTCTGGTTGAATGAGAACATAATCTATTTTCACTAAGAAAGCACCTGCTAACTGGTTTTCAAGCACACTGAGAAAAGCTTAGTATCATATTATAGTAAAAGATATGTATAAATGTTCCTTTAAGAAATTAATCCAAGGTTTTTTTTAAATACTAGGTATTTTAAGATGGATTGGTTAGTCAGTGAAAGGACAGGAAATTCTTGCAATGAACATATGAAGAATATTTCAGGAAGGAGAAATGGCAATTTTTTCACATTACAAAAAACTTGATCATCATGAATCATGAAAATGAAAAAATAAACAAAGTAAAGACATATATGATCAATTCTCTTACCATAAACACCCTGTGGATCCAAAGTGAAACCTGCATGAAGTTCTCTCTTAATGCCTTCTGGCTGAAATCATTAAGAGGACAGAGGTAGAAACTGAAAACACTTTTCCTTAAATCAAATATATTAGCTGAAACAACAGTTTAAAACCATAGTATATTTGCTTTCTACATCCTTCTCTGTAGTTGAGTTTTACTTAACCATTCTACATCTATTCTAAATATATTTAAGCTAGTGTTCTATCTCCCAAAATTCTTGAGAAAATTTAACAAAAGATTTAAATAAAAGCTTAGGAAAGTATAAAATTACAAAAAAGTGTCTTTCAGTGAAGCATGCTTAAGCAGTTGAAAGTCCAAACCAAATAACTTAGAACACAGTATTCTCCTTGCTTAATAAGTTATAATTATCTATTTATGTATATAATCTTTCTGACAATTCTTATAATCAAGGTTTAAAAATGTGCATACTCAAATACTCAGTCATGCATTTTTCCACTGCATACACCCCAGTGAATTCAATGATATCATGTGATATTTTGGATTTGGATAATATTAAAATAAAGCAATATTTATATATTGATTTAATATATTTTTATTTCCTGTGACTGAATCAATATGAAATTTGAAAACACTACAAACATTTTGATTTCTTTTCTTACCATTACACGTAAAGTTTTAACTACAGTTTCACTGTTCCTGGCTGTCAGCAATGTAAAGTTGATAGTGTGAAGACCTAATTCCAAAGGAAGTATTCTGAATGTAACTGCTGACGAAGAACTGCCATCTAGATTCTTAAGATTACAATTGTGTATCCTCGATCCAGTAGTTGCAGAATCTCCAAAAGAACAGATTCCATCTCCAGCTGCTATTTTAACACAGAACTGAAATGTTGAAAGATTTGAAATGTTTCACTTCCATGACAGGTACAACACCCGAGAAATAGGAAAGCCACTGAAATACTACAATAAGCATTCTATTACTGTAATACTACTTTTCTGTTTACAATGAGCAAGTGTTACTAACTTTGGAATGGCTATTACTTGCACTAGAGACACACTAACAAATGTTCATTAGCAACGCCAGGGAACCACTATACTAGGCTTCATACACATACCTTTGCATACTATACTCAAAGTTTTTCAATAATAATTTTGCACTTCTGTTTGAATGTATTGCCTTAAAAATAGCCCTTTTATATTAAATCCCTAGACAATGTAATCTTTGAGCTCTGGAGCAGGTAATTCAAAAAGTCCCATCACTTTTTGACACTGTCCAATTGTAAAAAACTGTATTTTAACTTTCATGAGGCAAAGTTGCTAGGCAAGAGCATGACAACATTGTAATCAGTGGAATGGCTGGAAATGAAACAATTAATGATCGGATTTAATTGTTACATAGTTATGTAGAGCATACATAACACTAGCTGAAGGACTGGAGAAATCTGATCCAAGGATCTGTTTATACTGGGTATATAAACTGGGGAAATGCTTTTTTAGTTTATTATGTTAATCTTTCCGTAGAACTCACTAAGACCACAAATTACCTTAATTGCAGAAGTTCCATGGTTATAAACTGATCCTTTTAACTCAATTTGTTCTCCTCGCACCACAGAATAAGGAACATAAACACTCAGGAAGATATCTTTTACAACTTGCATTTCCAACGGTGGGGCAACACATATACCTAAGAAAATTAAAAACATAAAAGCAGACTATCTTATCCACCCTTCTGATAAACAAGTTTGAAAAAGTCTTCATATACTTTCCACCTTTACTCATGACTTATCATTTTTCAATATGTACTTTGAAATTGTCCAAGCTTGTTTAAAAGTGACCAGGCTCTTGCTTCCTGTTCCAAGTTGCTCTCTGCCACTCTTCACACATACTTGCTGCCACATCAGTCCTTTGGGCTTCTTCTTCTTCTTCCCAAAGTGAGAAACAAATTTTCTGTTTGGAGTACTATATCTACCAGAAAATTTGTTTCTTCCTCTCAAGTCCCTGAGCTATTGATAGCAGGACACTGTAATGTTGTGCCAGAGAAGTCACTCACTATTTGTTCTTATATTCTTCTTAGTCATGTATTATGGGCCACTATCAAACACAAGATGGGCTTTCTTTTCCCAGCCACTTACATTCATAACAAGAAATGAAGTCATTTCCTTTCCCTAAAATATATATTTTGATGCTTTCTTTTCCTGTTTATCAACCAGAAAATGAACATTTTAGAACATACATGTCAACTGCAATGAGAGGTTCTGCAAAATCCAAACGGAAAAGCTTCCTAATTCTTTAGCTACAATCTAATTAGGTTGCAGTACCTACCTTTGTCAGAAATGCCAACACCTTGTACTTCCCAGGTAGTCAGCGAATCAGGCAAGGTGATAGACAGAGTCTTCGACCTGTGTTTAGAAGTGTTAGTACATTTATACATTATCAATAGCCATCTGTTAACACCAACCGCTAATCAACACAAAGATAGCACATGCCCAGAGCAACTCTTGTATCTAAGAGGGACTTAGGTAAGACAAAGTATGAGAGCATATTTAGAAAACAGGACTTCTGGATTTTTGTTTGAATAAACTTGGTTTTAGCTGACTTTACAGAAGCTGGTGTTTAGCAAGGTTGAAAGTGAAAGGAAAAGTGACTCAACAATCTGTGCACCAGACAGCATATCCTGCATGGAGGAAAACAGGACAGGAATAGTTTGTTTGTGTAAGACTGCACTTTAGCACACATCTTCGGTGCAACTAAGGCTACCCAGCTTACCTCAATTTTAGCATTTACTTTCTAGAAAATTAAGACGAAATCAAATGTCAGTAACTGGTTTGAGAAAAGTAGTACCTTGAAGAAACTTGGTGAACTTCCCATAACCAGCTTTCAGGGAAGTAGCTACGAACTTCTGCCTCATCCAGTTCCAAGATAGCCTCAAAATCTGAAGAACATAAGTAAAGCAAGTAAAAAAAAAAAAAACCAAACCACCTGCTGATGGCCTTCCACCAAAGGCTTCAAAATCATTATCTTTTTCTTTTGTGATACCGTATTCTGCTTACTTGCCTCAGGTTAGTCCTGATACAAGAAAAAAGTTATCTCAATAGTCTCAATCAAAAGTCTGTGTTAGTCCCACCTCATCTATTTACACATGTGAATACCTGTCCACTATCCAGACAGATTACCTTGTTAACAAGCAATTATAGGGAGAGAATGGGAGACAAGAAATTTCACACTCCCACTGATCTCTCCTGAGATGTTACTCATTGGCTGTTTTTGGGCCTGGGCAAAGGATTCAAATTTAGTATTCAAGTTTAGCGCTGCCCTCACAGGCAATGATGCTCTCTTATTGCAGCTCTGCTTCTTCTAAGTATGGGTGAATAGAATATAGCTCTTAACAGAATAAAGAACTGCTCCCGTATCCCTCTTTAGGGGTATACAACCAAGGTCTTTGGAGACTGGTGAAATTCTCTCTGGAATAACCCTGACAGATAATAGGGAGGGGTTAATAGATTAACAAAGCTATCACCTCTATATTTACCCATATTCTGCTGGAAGTGTTTCACCACGTGTCCACAGGAGAGTTAAAGCTCTTGTACTTACGCATTCTCGCCAATATTAGAAGCTTATTAGGCTCCTCCTCCCGCAGTTTGTTTGCAAATTCACAGCAATCTCTGAATGCAGAAATGCACTTTGCATTATGCCGAATTCGCTGAGCTCTATCACTGCAAGTCTCAGTGACTGGATATGCTTTTACTCCAGCCATGCAGCATTTTCGAATTTCTGGATGTACATATTTGGATGCTGAAATAATAATAAAATAATTCCCTTCCTTGAGATGAAGTTTTTCTTTCCCGATGCATCTTAACTCATTATACTGAACGTATTTTTAAAACTTGCAGAATTTCAGTGAAGGTACAGATTTGAGGATGAACATAAACTTGTAATTTTTCAAAAGCCAGTGACACACACTTAATCACTACTATTCTGAATTAAAAATATAAATTAGATAAGAGGAGTTCTATTACATTTTAAGATTTAACAGTCAAAGGTTCTCTGACAGGCTTGGTCCCTGGCAGGTGGTCACTGGGAAAGACTGACATATGGTAGTACTGTGAGTTTTCAGGCTATCTTCTCTTCAGAAAAAGAAAAGATCTTAAACATATGCTGTATTTTCAATATGTACTTAAACCTTGCCGACTTCAAATTCGGCATATGGCTAACAGGCTTTATAAATGGGGTCCTCTCTAAAGACATCTTCCATATTTGTCAGTCTCTCTCCACTACATTAAGTTAATAACAATAATTCAAAGTAGGAAGCAAACAATCAGATTCTTGATTTCTAATGGATGTGATTTTTTTTTCATAATTATATGCTTTAAAAGATTTGTTTAATACCTTCTTTGAATACCTTCTCCTCGAATTCAGACCGTTTGGTTCTTAGAACTTCACTGCAAGTTTTATCTGTTCAAAAAACAAATAAGTAAGTACAAAAGACATTACCTTTTCTGTAACAGCATAGCCCACTTAAAAATAACTCTGTAAAATAAAATTCAAAATTTGGGAGACTTTTTCTGTTTAGTATTTTAATGACATAAGAGTATTTTAATTTCAATTACAATAACTGATCCAGAAGTCATAATGTTTTCCTCCCTCAAAAATCATTAGTATATGCATTCCCTATTAATTTAATGAAGTTCCAACTTAGTAACTGAGAGCCGCAATAGAATATTTCAGAAAAGAAAATCCACAATTTCATGCTTAAAACAAAGGAATATACCTGCTTCATTTGAATCATCAGCATTTGCATTAGTTAAAAATGTAAGCCCAGCCATTCGGAATACATCAACGTTGTTCCGTCCTCCTCCAGCACCACACCCAAGGTCATTCTTTTCCAAATGTAGCATTATCTGAGGAAAAATCATATCAGCAGCTAAATAAAATGTGGAAAATATCATACGATGAATGAGAGAGTTAGACATGCAGAAAGGCCACTTTAGTCTGGAAGATGTCCTCACAACACACTGAAGAATACCATTTAGCGATATTTGAGCTAATTCAAGCACCAGCACCAACACAGCCACTTTCCTGTAGCCTGCATCAGTTAGAGAGTCATGCAGATGAATCAAGGTTGAATGCTTCACTAATGTGTTTATAACAATTCTGATACTCAGAGACTAGCTTGTTTAAAACCATTCAATAGTGCTATAAAACAGATTCAAATGATTCAGTGTTGGTGCAAAAGTATTCTCCTATTCTCCTATGTACTTTGTATTTGACTGTTCTGAAGTATTAAAAAACCACCATGTTTTATCACAGGAATGGAATTATTTCAGTGACAGATGATATGTAGGTTTTACTTCCATACACACGTATCTAAAATTCTACAGGGACTGAAAAACTCTATAACCCACTGAACATAATAGCTTTTGTCATATCATTCTACCAGTATGCCTTAAAAACCTGAAAAGATTATAGGAAGAACTAAGCAGAAGAATGTAGTTTCCATGCCTCTGATCATGGAACTCTCTAACACTGCAATCTATTTTTGGCCAAGTCTGAAGGGTTCTGATGAGACAGTTCAGATCTGCCTTTAAAACCACAATTCACTTTTACTGGAAATCAAAATATTGTAAAGTAATTCTTTTTATAATTTTGAACTGTCAGATTTAAACCAGCAATTTTTATTCTGGATTGAATTGCTCTTCTGCGTATTTTCCGGCTTACTGAATGCATGACACATAATACCTATCTGAATATGAACATGAAACAAATAGCAACTTGTTTTTCTTTTGTGGCTACTACTTAACTTTTTCCATTGCTCTCTTTCCTCTTCCTGTGACAGCATATATTGCCTTGTCAATAGATGACAAAGCAACAAAGGAACTGAACTGTGTTTTCACATTAAGCGATACAACTTCTGCTGGATTCAGTATCTTTTTGCTTGATTGCAGCTTAATCTATAAATGGAAAACAAATATTGGTAATTTTAAAAGCACATTGTTCCAAAATAAATGCATCTGAAGGCAGACACTTTAATTAAAGTTGAGGAAGTGTTAAAGAACTTGTGTAAGTCCAAGTTAAAACCTGACCATAAAATGAATGCACACCCACAAATTTTAGTGCCTATTTTACTACTCACATCAAGACTATTCCCACACTTCTGTTCCACATTCAGCCAAACTGAATCAGCTACTAGCTCAGCAGTTTCTTCTCCGATGACTATGTAGTAAACAACAAGACGTGCTGAAGGAACCATTTCTTGGGTTATCTGAAAACTTAGATGCTCATATTCCAAATCCTTAATTCTCTTCTGAGTTCCAAAGCTTACTATCTTCCCTTTTGACATGATCTATAATAGAAAAATTATGGAGAATAAAAAAGTCAAATTTTATATTTAAAATGTTTCTTACATGTAATAAATACTTGCATTTAGATATAATCCAACACACACACAAATGCATCTGGGACCAGTGGGTCTAGTTCAAGGGAAGGCAGCTGTCTCCCTCATCCCCTAAAAATAAGTGCTGGCTCTGCGCATCTTTCTCTTCCTCTCTATTTCAAGTCCTGAAATAGCTTTTGAGACTAGCACTACTTGTTCTTAATCTATGTCAGATGAGAATTCAAAACAATGGAGACTTAATATATAATTTAAACATAAGACTGTTAACAATTTTTTACTATAAGACTGACAGATTGTATATGGAAAGAGCAGCTGTCTGAGCCACATGTATTCTATGCTGAGGATAGTTCTTGATTGTTGAGGTTTTTCATCTATGACCATACATTAAATCACAATTCAATATTTTATCTGGAAACATCTGTTACTTACCAAATAGCTGTAGTGATGTATTTTATGAATATACCGACTATGTGGATATACATTAATATTTATGAAATCCCCTACTTCTAGTATTTTGTGGTTTGAAGCCCAGTCAATATATAGATAACTCTGACTTAATGATGAATAAGCTTTTGCTTCATAGGTTTTACTTGCTTGGTTTTCCTCTGAAAGACGTGGATCTGCAGTTTTTACCTGAAAAGATAATAAAATGTCTGAAAAATTTTTTAGTTAGGACGGAAACAAAAACAGTGTGTCCTGACTTCTGAATAGTTTAAGTACAGAATTATACTTAAGAAAACAAATAATTACAATAATAAAAGCATTCTGCAATATTATTCAGAGGTATTAATAAATTAAAAGCCAACTCAAGACTTTAATGTTTTCTTTAATAAAAAGATCTATAAATATCAAGTCAAATATAAAATGGTAGTGTAGAAGCATGTACATAAATAAACAGAGCAGAAAAGGTTAATGATATGTCTCCCTACATAGTGAGGGAAGCACTTTCAGAGATTCGTTTTCACGCAATTAATTTAGATTTCTTGTGTAATAATTATTATGAAATAAATATGTGACAAATTAGGATATTTTGTTTCAGAACAATTTAATACAGAATTTAATAGAGAAGTAATGTTTCATTATGGCACTTGCATTTCATAACTATTATTCATAATAGTCTCTAAGTTTATGAACTCCTAACTTTTGAGTGTAAAATCTTCCCGTTAGTGTTATACATTTGCAAAAGTACAGAATTAAACCCTCAAAGAAATAAATTAATGGAATGATTTAACTCACTTGAAACTCCAACAGTTTGCTATCAGATGGGATATTAACCACAAACAAAGCAGTTCCATCATTCATGCTTGTTTTTCTTCTCCCATCTTCTGAACCCTCTGATATCAACTCAGTC
This sequence comes from Ciconia boyciana, assembly GCF_034638445.1. NCBI lineage: Eukaryota > Metazoa > Chordata > Aves > Ciconiiformes > Ciconiidae > Ciconia > Ciconia boyciana. Next base: position 2,824,022 of record NC_132951.1, on the reverse strand, counting down.
TCATCCATTTGCTCACTAAATGATTTTGCAGTGACAGTTATAGGGATATTTCCAACAAAGTGATCTACTGTATCTTTCACCTGCACCTGTTCATCAGAATAAATGACATTTCTTGTATGAATGGTGACATTTTTCAAGGAGAAAACTTTCAAGCTGCTAAGCTGCTTCTACAATAGCAAGTTAAAAAAATGTAAAAGGTCAATGGAAATTAAAAGCGTGTTAAGACCTACAGTAACATATACAGAAAAGAATAAGGCTTCTGCATTATAGGTTTTATGTTGTAATGTGCAATAATACTGCTTATGTTAACTAACCTTAATGAAGAATGGAAGTCCAGGCTTCACAAAGAGAGGAGTAGCAATCAAACTCAGTTTGTAAGGAGATACAGCAAATCTGACTCCAGCAAATTCTGCTTCACCACTGAGGCCACCTAACAAAATATTATGTCCCTTTTAATAATCACATGCTAGAACCTGCATTTTCTCCACTTGCCTTCAAAGGGCAGCACAACCTGTCTGTTACAGTGAAGTCCTTGCATCTAAAGAGTCAATTCCTAGCACTGCTGTGAAAACAAACAGCCAAAAAAAAAAAAAGTTTAATCCCTAAACATTTTTACAGTGACGGATGGACTGTTCTTCCTTATAAGTTTTTGGAAGAAGGATTTCTGAATACTAAAGAAAGTCTAATAGTAGGAAAGTTATCCATATAGTTTTGTTTTCTAGTTCTGTTTACATTTGCAAATATGTTTTTAAAAAAAAAAATCGATTAAAAAGCAACTTACCCGTAGACTCCAACACTGATGCCGCAATATATAAATATGACCCATCCAATTCTTCTAGACTTTGAAACCCTATAAAACTCACTGCTTTCTTACTGTTAAAATTGATCTCAGCAACTCCATTTTCAATCTGGAAATGAAATATAAATCATTACTTTATATAATTTAGAACTAATATATAGATACACTATATACAAATTCTAACTTTGACATATTTCTGTTCATTGTCCATTTTCAGAGGAAATCAAAGGTGGAGATGTTTTAATGAAGAAGAATTCTTTATTCCCTAAAATTATTTATAATTAATCAAACAATGGCTTATATTGCAAAGTCTGCTTGCAGGCCCAACAAGAGGTAGGAATAACACAGAGATATCTCCACTAAATGAGGAAAGATAATGCCTTTTATCATTCTTCAATGACTAAATCAAAAAGGACAGACTAAATGAGGGAGGGATAACTGGTGGAGAACAGACTCCCCATAATACATCAATGTAATTTTGATCTGTTTGTCTCCTATCATGGTTTGGTATTACTACATCAATCCAATACTTGATTTCTTTCGTTTATTCTGTAATAGATAGCATAAAAGTTATTTCATAGAAATTTCAGCCACACAGTTTGCTAAAGTGAGTAATTGAACCAGATTGAAATTACATTCTGTCTCAGATGCTGCCTCTGAGTTTCATTTTAAAGTGCATTTCTATGACCCCGATGATAGGATTACATAGGAAAAGTTGACACTGAATAGCTGTTGATGCAAACTGGGAGTTGGAATCCATTCTCATCAAATTTAATGGGAAAACTTCAGTGGAATTGGATCAGTCCTGAACTAAGCATATGAAATCTATACAAACTAGGCTGGCTTGCTTCTTCTTACCCTAGTTACATGCATTGCATGAGGCATCATTCTTTTTCCAGTTTCTTCAATTATTCCAAAACGAAGAAAAACATCAGCACTTGCAAGCCTTTTATTATAAAAATAGCTGAGAACAAAACAATATAAATGCTTTTAAGATTACTTTAATGGCTGCAACAAAGCATTTGTTTTTGAAGAAGAGTAATTTGCTAGGCAAGAGAATGAAAACAAATGTCTGTGTAGCTTCAATGCTTCTGTTGAAAAATAATGACTTTGTAAGAATTTTAAGAAGAGTCGCTTAGTTCTCTTACAGAGCAGAAAGGATTGTGATGATAGGGCTTCTTGAGGAAGTAAGAGAGGAAACTTCTGGACATGGGAGAATCATTCTTCAGGTAAAAGAAGAAGAGATACATGCATATTTAGAAATCAAAGCCAAATTTCCTTACCTAGCTTTCACAACAATCCTGAAGTTCTCAAATTTATCGGAACTAATAAAGTTACTTTCTGGTTCTATGACAATGGAAAAGCTTGGCATTGCTGCAAATTGAGTAGAAAAGAGAGCCACTTAGATGTGGTTTTATACAGTAAGCCACATGTACTCAGAAAGATGCCTCTGTATAGCCATCAAAGAATCAAGTTGGTTTCAAATGATTTGAATTACATTATTATAGCCCCAAAATACAGCTGTCAACTTGTCCACAGTGAAGCACAAGTTATAAAGTCCTAAGTTATCTGCAGTTGCCCTGGCTCCACATTTTGCATCAGTGCAACTATGTCAAGATGACCCAGCATACTAAAGAATAACTCTATTTAGAGGCAAGTTGTATTAATACAGTCTTATACCGATGTGACTGATTAGCTTGAACCGACATTGCCACTTGGCATTCCACTGCATCCCACTGCTGTGTATAAGCAGGCCAATGTTACCTCAGGCATTTCTGCATTTTCTTCCTACATTGTATAGCTGTCCTCTATAAATTTCACTGAAAAAACATAAAAATGAAGGTTCACGTTATGGGCACACCTTACCATATTCCTTAACTTCAAATTTGGCAACAGCTGAGGTTACAAAATTCTTCTTATACTTGGCTTCAATCTGCCAAATTCCATACCTACGAAATGTCAACAATCAAACATTTTTTAAGATTAAAATTAATGTTGAAGACAAAAATTAATATTACTACTTAACAATATTTCATGTTAATAATTATTTAGAGAGAAAAATTCTGAGACAAGTTTTTGCACATGTTCGATGCTTACTTTGAGAAGATTCTGCTTTGATATTTTAATAATTATTTTTAACTTATTTTAAAGCATTGAAATAAATTGGAAAAGAATATGCCATATACGACTGTGGTCAGAATTTTTTGTTTTATAGTTACAAGTGGAGACATGTTTTGAAGACTGCAAGTGTAACCAGCGTCATTAAGACATTACTTGCTACCTTCTTTCACTTGCCAATTATCACTTCTGAGGTTAGACAAATGCCGGTTTGTGGCTACAAGTCTGTTTCAATGCAGTCAGCAGGAATATGTATCATCTACCTGATTTACGATAATTTGGATGATTTTTCTTTGCCACTAGATGCACTCAAAACGCATTTGCTTAATTTCACATTGCTTTACTTAAATCCACAGAACTTCTGTGTACAGAACATATCTAAATGTATATATCTTCCTATCTTACCTAAGACATTTGATCCAGTTTGCTTTAATTTACGTACTACATCCATTTCATCTTCGCTGGTTTTGCTAAATTAGCTAAATTTGCTCAATGTAAGTGAAAAATGCAGTCTTTTTCCCTAATAATAGAAACATGGCTGGAGGGTATGACCAATTATCAATTCTTCCATTAAATAAAGGCAAACTCAATACACTTAGCCTGTTTATAAGGTTATAAAGCACCGTAATAAAGCATTCAGACCAAATTCCACCAAAAAAGCAAGTAAGTTTGTTATAAGAAAACATTTAAAGTTCAAGCTGGATCAAGGAATGGATAATAATTTGACATATACATACTATAAAAAAGGATTAAGCATGTTAGTTAACTTCTTGCATAGACAATCTAAGTTGCAGTTCTAACATGCAGTATCTTGTACTTAAAAAAAAAAGGCAATCCTTCAGCGCATCACCATCTTCAATGATGTCAAACAAACCAACAAAGCTCTACTAACAAAATTTTGTACCATGGCCAAAAGCAAGTGGTTCACAGCAATTGGATCTATCAGAAAGGTCATCTTGAATGAAGACCATGTTAATCTACAAGCAATTAGATCTTGACTGAGAATGGGTACGTGGATCTACACTGAAGAATGTATTTGTAAGACATATTAGCCAAGAAAATTCTCCAAAGGACTCATGCAGACTTCTATTAGGGTCCTTCTCTCTCTGACTAGAGCACTGAGGCACAACTGCAATTTACATAATAATTTACAGAAAATCGGTTCCTACAATCTTTCGGCTGTATAGCACCACGATAAAAATTATGCAAGTCTACTGTTAACAGATACTCACTTTCAAGGAGGATACAAAATTAATTTTTACTCAGACTGAAATTGTTGCTAATTTCCTAATGAAAAGTAAATCAGTCAAAAATCAATTTTTCAAGCACCTGCTAGCATCCTTCTGCCAACTCAGTGAATCTGCAGCACCCTCTCAAGACTAAATGGAGAATTGAAGAGATATTTACATTGTATGCTGCTGTTACTGGAAAAATGCTGCTGATTTGTATGAATATATGTATGAAATGAATGGTTCTCCTCCTTGAAATCAATACATCTTTGACAGTGTTTCTATCTCTACAGTAGAAAGCTTTTGTTTTTATTAATCTTCCTTTTTAATTAAGCATGACAAACCTACCACTAACTGTTCTTTAATTTCAGTTTTATCACCAGTATTTTCACGCATTACATCTCCTCACTTTCTTTCATTACAGTAAGCATGTGCCATCTATTTGAAAACACAGAGAGTAAGCTTCCCACTTGGCTTCAGGAGACAAATGTTAGTTTGGAAGTCAACTGAAAAGGAGAATACTTGGTCATAAGTTCCTTATTTATACCATGGCTACACACTATGTGAAATGTTAGAAATCTCCAAGTTTCAAGTCATGCACACTCTGTGTATCGAGCAAAAGACACTCTGACAGTCTTTAAGAAAAGGCAGTATTATGTTAATAATTCTCAAAAAGCATTAAATAAATCTACTTAGGATTAGGAGGAATCTTGAAGTCAGGAAAAGAAACTATTCCAGTAAAATCTTCTTCTTCTATAATATCCACTTTTACTCCTTCAGGATCCTTTAAATTATAACAGGAAAGAATCAGCAGTTAATGATCATTCTTATCAAAAGGAAAATCTTCATTTAGTGATTTCAGTGGGAGCCTGGCCATAACATATTTTTCTAAGAGTTTTACCTATTTCACAGCATGAAAATACATTTTTAGAAACAACTCAGACTGAAATTCTGATAAAACATTTTACTGTGGTTCCAACAATTAAAAGCTGTTACTACACAATGCGTAAAATTGCTAAAAAGTTACTATAACAACAACCCTATTGTTAAAGGCTAAAAAATATAGTATAGATGCTGATTATTTTTGTATCTTAAATGAAATAAACAACAGTATGAAACCCATATATTATTAAAATTCCCTCAAAAATCCTTTCCCCAGACATTAAAGATAATTCATATTTTTTCTTTTTTTCCATTCTGTAACAACTTCAGATCTAGGACTTGAAAACCTCTATCCAACTGTGCAAAGTCATTTTTAGATCTTTTAAAAGATGTCTGGCTACCTGCAAACACATCTAACAGTTTTATTAAATATTGATTGCGATACTGATTTACCATCTAAGTACATTTATTGTTTTTGTGTTCTACAGAATATTAATGTTAAATCCAATTACAACTTACCACAAAAGTCAGGACAGTTTCTCGCCGAGCTGGCTGTAGTTCTTCATTCAGAGAGTAAACCCTGACTTTTACTGTAAGAGTTATTACAGTAAGTCTCAAGTTAGACCATTATAGAGATTAAAAAACAAAAAAGGCAAAAAAAAACCCCAACAAAAAAACCCCAACCTTTTATCCCTAGTAATTTTTTAAGGTTTTAGTATTTATAGAATGCTCTTGACCTTTTGTCAGTATGGTGTCCAAACAGTATTTATTCATGCTAGCAACAAGAGACCCTGGACCACCACTCCTTCACATTGACACAGTGCAATATAGTTTTTTACCATCACAATCCTAGCATATCACTGTTGTAGGAGAAGAGCTCAATCTACAGGAAACCAATGAGTCAATCATCATTTCTTCACAAATATTTTTAACATATTCCCAGGAAAATCTTTCATGCTTTGTGCCACAGATTAGACATTTAGGGTTTAGAGGGCAGGGACTGAGAGGATATTGGGAGAAGTGATTAACTTCTACAGTATGATCAAATAGTTGAAAATATTATTCTACTGATTAAAAAATTAAATAGCAGCCGATGGCAATACAACATAACCAAGAGCTTAAAGGACATTTAAATCCCAATTCCTTGGCAAAGTCAACAGGCTTTAAAAATTAAATAACAGCCAAGAGAAATAAGCATTATTTACCTGACTGATCAGGAGTATAAACTGGTTTGTCTGTATGAATAAAAAGAAACCCATTCTCATAGGAAACAGGAATTTTTTTAAATCTTGTAAAATGTGGAGAAACAGCTTCCAAATACACATACGTGACTGAATTATCTGTTCTTGGTAAATCTGTTGGTTGAAGCTGGGGGAGATGAAATAGAGATTTTTAAATAATATTAAAATATTTCTCAAGTATTTTTTTGACAGTATTTTTTGTTGAGAAGAGTATCTGAATATCAATTACTATCCTGTTGTTAATTATTATTAAATAAAAACATCAACACCCACAAGGGCTTCTTCTTGCTTACATCATAGATGACGGTCTGGAGTATTAGGCTACAAACAGATATTTTGAAATTTTGCATTTTATTTATGTCCAGAACTAAAATAGCAAAGCACAAAGCCCAGTTATGAGGTTACAAGAGTACAAAACATCAGACTTCCATTTGTACACATGATGAATCTTGGCCACACCAAAGTTGCTGTTGTGGTTGGTCATTTGGAGAAATAGCTGTTTCGGCTGAAAAGGAAAACTGGGTGAGAAGCAGCTCCTGGGAGGCATCACCCCAGGTAAAACCTTCTTGGTCATCAGTGTTCAGTAAAAATCTGTTTAGCTTCCTGCACTCTTTGCTTCAAGCAAATTAGTTAAAGCTTTATGGTGAAACCTGGGCCCCTTTGGAACTGGTCACTGACAAACAAGACCAAGTCTTGAACCTTGGTTTAGTTACCATTTTGGCTCACTCTGAACAGTCAGTTGACATATCTTGTCCACATTCAACACTTCTCCATTCTCTCCCTTTTTATTTTTTAAAGTTATGCAACTATGATAAATTTTCTAAAATAGCTTGATTGTATGTTTAACTTTGGTGTCACTCCTTTACACTAATTTTATCAAATGTAATTTCAATTTCAGACAAACTAAAATGAAATAAACTGCATGTGGCAAACTGAGAAATCGGGGCACTAGGCTTCCCAGTTTAAACAACTGAAAACTTACCATAATATTTTTTAACACTTATAACTAAATGTGACAATAAAAACACTGCAAGAAAAGTCTGAATTCCTTACTGTTAAAGTTACAGCATTTTGGAATTTGTTGTCTGGAGTTAAAGAAATATGGCCAGAAGAATAAACAGTAAGCTTATCTGGAAAGCTTCTTATGGCAATATTGACTGCAAATTCCTTCTCGTAACCGAAAGCTTGAACTACGACTTTCTGAGATGACCCAGCTCGGAAGATCTTTGGTGATGTAAGGACATATCTGTATATGGAATATAAAACAATGAAAGGGTAATGGAACTATATTTCTTTCGGATTTCTTACTTCTGTTTGTAATTCACTTACATACACACCATTAAAGCAAACAAGATAATCAGGCTAAGTTATTCTAAGACACTAGTTAAAAACAGTAGAGCCCCAGTCAGAATAATTTTTATGAAAACTGTAACGTAACATTACCAAATAACAGCTTAGGTAGAGTAATGCAGACACACAAAAGCATATCTACTAAAACAGGCTATTTACATGGAAATAATGATTCCTTTTGCCAAATTAAACCCTGAAAGACTAATCTTCCGAATAGTACACTTCTATAGTTTTCCCACCAGTAAAGTTCTTACTGAAATAAATGGTGCAACTTACAGTAAAGGCAAATGTGAATAAATTTTTGCAGGATTACTCTAATTTCTTCAGCGCTTTATAAACTGAGTTATGCATTATTCCACAAAAGCACAAGCCAGGCTTTAGTAGATGACCACAATGTATCTAAAATACATATGAAGTGCCATTGAACAAAAAATTTGATATATGTGCATCTTCTTTTTCTGAAATGCCAAAAGCATGTAGGTTGGCTGCTTTCTATACACCATTGTTAACAAACACAAGAATGAAAAAAGCACTACTAAGTACAATTGTAAAATACACATTTAAGTAAGAGCTTTCATCAAACCTGTAGCAAAGTATCTGTCTTCAGGCACTGTAGAAAAGCTAATGAGCACCAGCTTTATTTCTTAACTTTTTTGCATGTTTATCTTGTGGCACGTAAGGAGGTGACTCTACCTCTTTCTTTGGCAGCAAATAAAGTAATTCCAGAACCATCAGTCCTTTTTCTGGCACTAGTCTCACATACTATTGAAGACAAACTAGAGAAATTCTATTGAGAATTTTGCTTGTGAAAACACATCAATTTGGACAGTGCCTTTTGTATTGGCTCTACTTAAATTCTGTACCTATTTACCTAAAATAGTGGATAACAAGTAACATTTCCAATAAATTCTATATTTGCTTTACTTACGTTTTCTCTTGGCTAAAAGTTGTTCCAGAAAATAGCAAAACAAAAAAATATGTTAAAATAGTCATAGCGTCTAGGACAACAAACAGCAAACCATAGAAGCTAATGATTCTGGATTAAACTGTGTTTGGCTTCTGCTGTAGATGAACAGAAATAACACCAACAGGTTTCACTCATAGTTAATAATTAATTGCAGATCATGTTTTACTAAAACATTATTGCCCCCTCCCAAAGAAGCCAGAACAGCTGAACTTAGGAATTTTTTAATTTAGGATTTCAATTTCTGAATATGTCCAGAGCAATCCTACATCAGTCCTAACTTTCTCTCTGTTTGATAGCTACATTAAAAAAAAAAAAAAATCGCTTTCAGAGGTAGCAAAAAACCCCCCAACAAACAAAAAATTAGATTCAGTTTGTCCTTCAGAAAATAATTTTTATTTAAATCAAAGTGATTTTAAATTTGTGCCTGAAGAAAAAAAAGCATTTGGATTATATCAAACATAATGCACTGATATGTTTAGACCAGAAGTTCCCATTTTTTTGTTTTGAAATAACTCTTTACTTGCAAATTTTTTTTAGCCATTTGTATTCCTGATTTTGCCAACTTTCTGAGTACTTTCATTACAAATAAAACTGCAATATGAAAATATTAGGGCACAATACATCTACAACACATACTATTTTAAACAGCATTTGCAAAAAAAACATTGGTGACAAAACCTTTGCATGCCTGGTATCTAAGCATAGGAGCTCAACAAATAAGTTTATGAAAAGTTAAACTAAAGTTGTGCAAGACTTCTCAAGTTTAAACAAATACCATAGTCAACCTTTACGGGAAAAACATTTACAAAACTATTTCTGATCAATAGAAAACTAAATTACAAGAAGGCCAACCTGGGCTTCTCAACAGATGTAATAAACTACAAGGGAAGCAACAATATATAGAATAACATCTTACAGAATGCAAGGTGCTTAATATTATTAAAAAGAATGGCTCAAATACCTATTACTAAATACCAAACAATGAGAATTCATACAGTAAGTTTACATGGGTGGTATGTAAACAATAAGGAGCAAACAGTAAAGAACATTGGAAAACACTTTAAAAGCCTAACAATATTCTGAAATAATGTTTTTTACATCTGGTTATGTCCCTTCCCTACATTCTTTTTCAGATATGGCCTACTGATTTTTCAACCCTACATTTCGAACCCAGCTGTATAGACTCCAAACTAACACAGCCCAAAACCGTTACAAGAGATTTATTTAAACACCTCTGTGAAAATGGTGGCAATCTAGGCCTACTGCATTGAGTTTATCATGATCAAATGTAGTATGTATTTCCAATGCTACATGCAATGTTCCAGAGTCAAACCCATCTCCATACCATTTTACACTGATATGCTAATATGTGATACATACATACAGATATATAAAGCACGGACAAAAAAAAAAAAAACAAAACAAAAACCCAAACTATCACCAGGGCAGGCTTTGTAATTTATACAGTGACTTGGGCTTTAATTAGAACAAAACCTCTCAGACTCTACCCTTTCGAGCTGAGGACCGGGCAGAGGAGGTGCAGCCGCCACCTGGCGCTGAGGTAAGGCAGCCTTTAGCGGCGGGAATAGGAGAAAAGGCAGCGCACGCGCCGGAGCGGCCATCACCGGCGGGAAAGCTGCGCTGAGGGGCGTGGCTTCGCCAGGGCCTGCCCCGCCCCTTCCCCCGGCCCGTTCACCCGTCATCGGCCAACAACCAGACAAAATGGCGTCGGCTCGGCTCCTCGCGCCGGGTTCTTAAAGGAGCCGCAGCACCTCGGGCCTGGCGGCCGGTGGAGACGACGAACGGTCGGCGGGGGAAGGGAGGCGGGAGAGAGGTGCGTTGAGAGCCGGTGCCTTCACTCGGGGTCGCCCAGAGGCCGCCCTGCCTGCCGCTGCCCCGGCGGCGGCGAGCGGGAAGCGGTGAAACGGCGTTACCATGTCAACGCAGGTAATCAAAGCGGAGGCCTGAGGGGAACCGCCCTCGGCGGGAACCGGGATCCCCCTTCAGCGAGCATCGCCGCTCCCCGGCCGCCTCACTGCGGGCTGGGGACGCGGCGCTGCCCCGCAGCCCAGCCCCGCGGAGGGGAGCTCTGCCCGGGGCTCAGCCGGCAGCACCGTGCGGCCCTGGGTGGTCGCCATCCTGTCAGGTGTGGGCCGGCCGTGGCGGGAGGGCGGGGAGAGGCCGGTGGCTCGGCGGTGGTGCCCGCAGATGGAGCGGCCGCGGCGGGTGTGCAGCCGTTAACCGGGAGGGAGGGAGGGAGGGAGCTGGCCGCACCGAGGGCCCGTATGCTCCCCGCCGGGGCGCGGGGTACACCCCGGGCACACCTCCGCGGCCAGTTCGGCTCAACGCTCCCCCCTTCCCCGCCTGGTCTAACGTGAGAGTCTTGTCGTGGTTTTCATTGCAAAAGTACAATCCGTTCTCAAGAAACCGCATTCAAATGTCTAACTGGTCTCCTTAAAACATGAAGAAACTTCCCTAAGTAGCTTTTCACTAGCTCACCACCATCTTTCCCTCTCTCCTGCCCCTTCCAGTCTCAATTTCCTGGCCCTGAATGAGTTGTTCCTCCAAGTATTGAAGAGAGTGGCTCCTTTCTTTCTTTCTTTCTTTTTTGAAGTTTCAGGGAAAAGAGATCCATTTTAATGACGAAAATCTTCTCAACTTAAGACACAATGTAATCACTCATATAGCTCAAAATTCCCTTAAAAGCATAAGTTTCTATCTTAAATAATATCTTAAAATGGGCTTTTTGTTTGCTGGGTCCAGGTTTTAGTAAAAACCTGTGCCTTGAAGGTGGTTACTACAAGGGCTTTCATGCACACAATGCGTACATGACTGTTTCTACACTTACCCCTAGGAAAATATATTCGTCACTGGGGGAAGTTTCTGTCAACATTCTCTGGAATTTCCCAGGCAGTCACGGAATAACGTGTTTGCAGAAAGGGGAACGCTGAAGGAATGCTGGTGCTGGACTGATTTTAAATTTTTTTTCCTCTGTTGCCTTTTTTTGCTTGTATTTGTTCTTGTAGCTGCAAAGTGGGGGATTTCTAGCTTTGGTAAAAACAATTGGGATCCTAGTCCTCTCTTTCTGTCCTCTGCCAACTATGTTAGCCTGAGATGAGAGTATCTCCAGACCTAACAGACTTTGTGTAAGCCATAAATTGCAGGATAGTTACCAAGATGAGTTGCAAAACAGAAAGCAGTTCAGCCAGTTCCTGGTGTTGTGGTGTAGAATGGTGTAAGTAAACAGGTACACCATTTCTCCAAATATGTATTATCCCGTGAAAACTGGAAGCTGTCACCCATTGGAGAATTAGCTTAGATGTGGGTTTTTTAGCACCATATCATTGCTGGAAATATTTTCTTATGCTAAAAAGACAATTGTGTTGGCATGTAAGCCATTAAGATTTAGATTTATGCACAGACTGATGTTTATTTTTGTTCTTCCAGATATTGGTAATATGATATTCTATATTTTTGGCAATGAAGAAAGGCTCGGTAAGAAAAGCATTATGTAGAAAAACACAGATGTCAGCTTCTCGGACACCTAGTTCAATGTCTCCTGTCAGTTCAAGTACCAGATCACCATCTCCTCTTAGCCAACAGACATCTCCATCTGCTTGCAAAAGCACAGAGCAGAGGCACCAAAAACTTGATATTACAGCAGAAAATGTAGAAGCTGCTTTTGAGTATAAGTTTCATAAAGGTATTGTATAAATAACTGCTGGTATAAAAGTACATACTAAAAGCATAAAAAGACAATGTTCTATGAACTGTATGATTAAAGATGTATGATCTGTTGGAAAAAACCCTGAAAAATTTGCTTTCATCTTTTGGTACTCAAATGTGGAAATGATAGTAGTGAAAGCTGTGTAGAATAATGAGACTTTTACTCCTTACATTCTGTGCCGGGGGGAAGACTGGCAAAGGGAGATGCATACTGTGCCTTTTTCAAAAGGCTATACCCATATGTCATTTCCTGTAAATGCTTCTGGTGTGCTGTTTCTTCTCATCCCTTGTCGGGGGGGGGAATAATTTTCAATGTTTTCCCAGTATTCAGTGTGAAGTAAAAGACTAATGTAAAAATCACCAATTCTTTCACTACTGAAGGTAGTTTCTCTGTTTAATTTCAGATGAAAATGGTGTTAGTCCAGGAGTTAGGTACATTACTGAACCCCTTATAAAAGGTCTGTCAAAACAGGAAAATTTGGCATGTATAAGCTCACTGAATCTTTCTTCCCCAAAGGATGGGGACAAGAAATTTAAGGTAAGTTACTGAAAATAACTGGTAATTAAACAAAGTTAAAAATTCATTTTGATTTATTTTTTAGTAAAGGTCTAATTTTAAGTGGATGTAAACAGCTATATTCTAATTACGTTAGCCTAGTTCTACAAGCAGCTTCTGTTTAAAAAAAATATGGCAGTGGAGACTTGTGCAAAAGAAAATATTTTGGATGAGTTAGAATGAAGTTTAGAATGCCATCCATTTGTGTAATTTTTTTTAGCTTTTGGATTGTGCTGGGGATTTTTTTGTTTTGGTTTTTTTTTAATGGCAATTTCCCTTTTGTGTAGATGAGACTGGTCCATTGTAAATTTAAAGTCTAGTTTTCCTCTTCCAATACTATAGAAGACTGTACCTAAAGCAGAGTTTTAGAATGCAACAGTGAAACTGTGATTAATAAAATGTTAGAATACTTTGTATTTTTTTAATGAATAGGTGGTTGTTAAAAATATACATCTGCCTTTCTCTTTAAAAAAAAAAAAATTAATAAAGCTGCAATGCTAATGGATTAATTTTCTGTTCTATAGTACATAGAAAACTTGGAAAAGTGCTCTAAACTAGAGACACTAAATCTGAGTAACAACCAAATAGAGAAGATTGAGAAGTTGGATAAACTGATGAAGTTGCGTGAACTCAATTTGTCTTGCAACAAAATCAGGTAAGCAGAAACACTAATGGTTTTGGTAAGCCCAGATGCAATAAAGCTGACATTCTCTCACTGTTTGAGTTCCCTCACAGGGGTGAACAGTTAAGGTGAATTTCCCATCAGTTGATATCAAGACTAACATGCTTTGGTGAGATCTTCTTAAAAAGCAGGAGCTCTGAGGTATTAGAAGGATAAATAGTTCTGGGAGGTGCTGTTAGTGTACCATGGCTGTAGTTAAACTTGTTTTCCTAGGAAACCAAGCCAGAAATGCAAGTTTCCAGATACCATAATGAAGAGTGTACAGTAACCTAATTAAATGTATTAAAGTTTAATTAAACTTTTACTGCATATTATTACAGGTAAATACAAGAAGTTTTCTTCTAGGAGAGGAAGCTGTGTGGGCTTGATCAGGCAGGCTGTAAGCTCACTCAATTGCTTTTTCACTGTCACTGTTTTGCCAGTCTGGTATCTTTTCTGAGTGGTATAAAAATGCTGAAGGCTAATGGCTCAGGCAATAACAAAATTCTTTGTTTCCTTTAATTTTTCTATTGGTGAATTATGATCTTTACATGAGGCTGACTTTGCAGTAGAGAAGCTGCGATTTCAGTAGAGAAGTTAACAATCGGAAGTAAGCAAGACGCTAGCATTTCTACACATTGCATTTGCACGACTTCCTCTTTCAACAGGAATTGCAAAGGTCAGAGTAGCTTTTAGCTATTGCTGTATCTTTTCAGATGTTAGTTATATACAGTTGGTTCCTACTCAAAAAATAGCGCAGTCACAAGAGCACGTTCTACTGTACTTTGTTATAATACTCATATCTTTAGATAAATGCCCAAGTAAACTAAAGCCTAGTATGTTTTCCTCATTAGCTATATAGTGTTTTAATGAAAACACTAGAAAATGCGGTTCTGCGCACTGTCACTTTACAGTTGATCCTTCCTTTGTATGGAAACATCTATGTAGACGTGGCACTCGTAGACATGGTTTAGTGGTGCACATGGCAGTGCTAGGTTAATGGTTGGATTCTATGATCTTAACGGTCTTTTCCAACCTAAATTATTCTGATTCTATTGTATGAGGAAAAAAAACCAAAACCACCTTTATTTTTGTTCATCTGTGTCCCATAACATTCTCAGGAGAAAAGGAACAAAATTTCCGTATTAAAGTTGAATTAGCACTCATTAAAATAATTTTAATATTAAAGTTAAGAGATGTAAAAGTAAAGGTTTTGCCACAGTGTCTTGCTGTGAAATTATTTTTTTTGTCTTATGTAGTACTTGGAAGTAAGCTGGTGTAATTTAATTTGAATTGTGACTCCATGGCAGTAAACAACTGTTTTTGCTAATTTCTTGGATGATAATTATTTGAGACAGATGTTGCTGTAGTTGATCCATAATGCCTCAGTTACACTGTAAATTTGCTATGCTTCATGATAAGTTATGTTTTTCTTCTTATTTTCAGTAAAATTGAAGGTATAGAACATATGCAGAACCTACAAAAGCTGAACCTTGCAGGGAATGAGATTGAGCATATTCCTGTGTGGGTAGGGAAGAAACTGAGATCCCTGCGCATCCTTAATTTGAGACAGAATAAAGTATCATCAGTAAGTGATTATAGTAGGAACAATAATTGTTCAGAATCTTTTCATGAAGTGAACCGGTACATTTACATTGATTGACTTAACCTGAATAATTGCTGGGTGTCTTTCCACAAAGTCTGTCGTGAAATACAGCCGTTGTGAGCCTTAATAAAGTTGTTTATCAGAAAAACTCTCCTTCTGTGCCAGGTATTCAAAGCATAAACCTATATTATGTTGTTCAGGAAATCGTAAGTTTTTGGAAACTTAGGAAAAACTTGGTGAAAATGTGAAGACTTTTGCATGTTATTGGTAGTGTCCCTTACGATAAGTTAATTATATGGTTCTGGAGACCTGTAAATAATCTATTTGCTTTATTTTGTATTTAGGAAATGACTAGGTTTACCTCTGTGGTCCAGGTTAATTTCCATGTTTTGCAGCTACAAAAGGGTGTTTATGAAATGAAGTCACTTACTACAAGGAGTCATGCTACTTAGGAGGAGAGATGAACCAGCTTTGTTTCGAGTACTCCTCATGCTAAAAGCTCCCTTTTCTTATGAATAAGTCTGGGGGAATGGAAGGTTACATATATCCACAGGCCTTGTTATCTTGAAATTTCCAAGGCGAAGCTTGATGAAATTTGCCCTCTTTGCAGTGGTATTTTTTCATAGAAGAAACAATTTGATTTTAGGAAGCTACTTTAGTCATAGTACTGTGTATTTTGGTAGGTTTTTAGAGGTTCCACTTCAGCATAAAAGTTAAAATAGGTCCTTTGAGATGGACCTAACATAAAACATTCTATACAATCAGAAATTCAGTAATGGGAGTTTAATTGTTCTTGGAAGGATGTCTAATCATTGTTCCATTTGTCTTTGATTTAGCTTCATGATATAGCTAAACTAAAGCCTCTACAAGATCTGACTTCTCTATTCCTTGCTGATAATCCAGTTGTAAGTCTGCCTCACTACCGCTTGTACACCGTATTCCACTTGCGAGCACTGGAAAACTTGGATGGACGGCCAGTGACTAATCACGACCGGCAGGAAGCTCTAGAGAGGTTTAATTTAGGTAATAGTAAAATGTTAGAACTAAAGCAAATGGCACAAAATTTAAGTTTAGAAGGAAAAGATTTTCTATTTGAATTTTTCTATTATTTTGTTTTTCAGAAGAGATAGAAAAATTAGAGAGAGAGTTGGAAAACACAGTAAAGGAGATGGAGAACCTTAAACTTAACCAGTCCAAAGTGCTTGAGCAACTTCACCGTCAAGATGAGGTCAACAAATCATTAAAAGACAAGACTTTGCAACAGAAACAAAGCTATGAAGACCTACAAAGGGACCTGGACACCAAAAATGAACTGGTAAGATAATCACTTGCACTAAGTAAATATTTGGAATGTTTTTGTTGTCAGAAACAGAGTTGTCAATGTGAGAGTTCAAATAGCTGGAGATTTATGTTTAAAATAAAGAGAGAATAAACTTAGGCACTTCACCTTTTTAGAGAGTGGTTATTCCTTGACCAGTACTTCTTCAATATTCTTTCTGTGGAAAAAAAAGTAAGTATATTGAACAAGCAATCAGTATCACTCTCGTATTTTGTGGTTTATAGCAACTTCTTTGTTTGTCTCTAGTAATGTTTTTTTCTTTCTTCAAAATTTTGTCAGTCGATGAAAGGTTAAGTATCCCCTAGCTGCTAAATTGCCGATGTACTGAATCTCCTGCGTTTTCCAGACTTCAAAGTGCTGCTGCAATAAGGGAAAGGATTAAATGCTTTTACAAAAATGTGTGCATACAAGTTGTATGTCAGTAATACCCCTTGATTATTATTTTGGGTAGTGTCCATTAGTTTACTTGTACTTTATTCACATCACCCTAAAATCTTAATGTTTGACAAGTATCTTTCATTGGTAGCTATAAAATGCACGATTTGTACGGTGGTCCTGGAAAAAGTCTTATTGACTTGAGAGTGCTCGGTTGTGAATGACCTGATGGGAACTTAATGTATGGGTTTTATCTTACTTGTTAGACTTGTCCTCTAAAATTTTATCCTTCAGAATCTCTGTAGCTAATATTTCTATAGCTGTTTCTTCTGTGAACACACACACTAACCAGCAGCCTATTTCTAAAATGTAGTTTTCAGTATAATGAGATTTAGCAGCATATATTTTGCAACTTAACCCACTCTTATCCTTTGGATGACAAACTTTGCTTGCTTCTTTCTTCCTTTAGCTGGTGTATTGGTTTGTCACAGTTCCCTTTCCGCAGAGCCTTTATTCCTCACTAAAGGTAGCCCCACTGTGCTCCTGGGTTGCATGGTTATTTTTATTTCTAGGATTTATTTGCATGTTTATTAAAGTAGGAACATTTGTATAAAGTGTTCCAGTGAGACTTTATATTCACTGTGGGTTTTGGATACAATTTTCTTTTTTTTTTTTTTCCTTTTATCTGAAACACAGTTAATTTTTGCATGACATATATCAGGTTTTAAAATCTTTCTTTAAGCCTTTCCTTTATTCTAGTCTGTTCTATTTCTTTTCCTCCATTAGTCCTGCTTTCCACTGTCTGTTGGAGTTTTGCTGCATGTTCTCCCTCAGGTATTGAGCGTGAAAAGTTGATTTAAAAAGAAATCACATGATGGACCTTTATTTAAAAAAAAAAAAAAAACTCAAAACCTAACTAGCACAAGGTTAAGCAAAAATGAAATGCATAGGCTCTATATACTTGACAATTGAGATTTTTTTTCTTTTACAGACAATGAGTATTAATAGTTCTCACTGCTCATTAGTAGCAGTAAGTACGTTTGTTATTTGGCGGAGATTTTGCTAAAGGATTGTACCCAAATTATTTTTTTTTCCTAAGTTAGTGACAAATTTATTTTCAAACCTTTGATGCATGTAAACTTAAAAGGCCTTTCATGTGATCATTTGTGTTATGTTAATTGTGGGGTTCTTGTCTGCTCTTAGTTATCATATTGTATCTTGTAATAAAGTTGCACTTTGTGATATTCTTGATCCAAAATACACCATCTTAACTTTTTCTGATGTGAGCTTTGTTTCGAAGTTAATGTCTTTGCCTTGCTCTCTACTGAATTGCAATGTATGTGATAATGATGACACTTGAATGAATGCAACTTACTTATACTGGTTTATTAGTTAAAGCAGAAGACAATGGAGCTAACCCGAGCTTGCCAGAAGCAGTATGAATTGGAGCAGGAACTGGCGTTTTATAAGATTGATGCAAAATTTGAGCCGTTAAATTATTTTCCGTCAGAGGTAATAATTTTAAAGGAATGGATCTTTTCATTGCTGTTTCTCTTGCTTTTCAACTCAGAAAACAGAAAATAGTTTTTCTGTAAATCTAATAGATACTGCTTTAGTAAGAGAGATTAGTTATGAAATATAAAAAAATAAGTTACAAGATTTGAACTAAACTGAATCTGAGTGACATTTAATGTGTTGAATATTAGTATACATACCTATACGCATATGTTTTAGCTAACTAGAGTCAGTGAACAAACATTTCATTCTTACTATTAACCAACAAATGATAGTCCTTTCTTCTGGCTTAGTTTTAGAGGCCCTTTCACTTGGAGAAATTCCACAAGCCAGAATGTTTTTTGAGTTAGACGGTATTAGAATTTCTGTCCTCTTTCTCTTTTTTTTTTTTTTTTTTCTCCTAGTAGAGCTAACCTCTGCTCTGTCATACTTGTGAAAAAATTGTAGATGCCTGAACGAAAGGAGTCTGCACAAGAAACGTAAAGATCAGTAATCATTAACTATGAATGACTTTTAAGTTATGTTTGAGTAAAGTTGAAGTGCAACAATGTAATGAACTAAGTATAATCTATATTACTATTAAGTCTAAAATATTAAGAAAAATTCCTCCAGTTAAATATCCACTTGCATCACCCATTTGCAACAAACTGATCATACTCCAGTTGGGTTTGTTGTTAATTCCATTATAAAATAACAAGAATGTTCAAGGCCAAATGAGTCAAGTGTAGTCTCTTTTCTTCTCATTATTCTAATTTCAAATTGGTTTTCCTTTATATGCTTGGTAAGAGAGTTAAATGTATATTATGAGTTGACTGCAACCATATTTCTGAGATAGATATAAAGACATACTGCTTCATACATTTCAGGATGTTGAACTTGATGATGTACCTGGTGAAAGCCCTTACATTGGTAAGGCCAGGTATAAAAGAAATATGTTTATAAGAGAAGGCTACATTGCTAACAAAGCTCAGCAGATGGAGATTGGAAAAATGCAGCTAGATGAAGATGACTTCTGTAGGAAACCCCAGCTGAAACTGAAGCTCCAAACTCTAGATGGACTACTAGAGGGTAAAGAAAAAAAGATTCATTCAGGTAAAATCTTAATTTGTATCAAATAAAAATTAAAATATGTATATCAATGTAGTTTATTCCACTGATTAAATGCTTGACACATATTGGACATAAGAATAGCAATAGTGTGTCAAAGGCTGTAAGTGCTGTAATTTCTAAGCGCTATACTTGACACATTTTGGGTCAAAACTGTTACAATTTCTTTTTGCTATTATTTTAAGATAACTCAGGATGAAAGGATTAAATACTATTGAAAAGAGAATGCTAGGGAGGGTTCATATTTTTGATGCATTAATGTAATTGTATAAGAGTCATTAAAAAAACCTTTAGACATACTTTTTGAGAAACCAGAATGTATTAGCTTTGATTATCACTGTTTTAAGAAAAAGCATTCTGATTAACGTGTTAACAGAAAACATGCGTACTAATGTTATACAGAATATTACAATGTATTTTGTGGGTTTGGTTTTGTTTTGTCTGCAGCACAAAGAAGATTAGAAGAACTGCAAAGTGCAATAGGAAATGCGGAGCAACAAGTTTTGAAAGTAACAGGGGAACTGCAACAACTGGAAGATGCTCTGGCTCAGAAAAAAGTAGGCAAAGAAGTTCCTATGTGAATAGCAAGGGAAAGCGTTCGAAACAGTGTTGATGTAGAAAATACAACTTTTTCTCCACATTCTTTTTTTAAAGGGGCCATTGTACATATGTAAATCCATTTGTCATGCATCAGAAAAATCTTACAGGTTTTAGGTAGCTTATTTATAAACAAGCTGTCAGAGTTGTAGTGCAATTAATTGCATCTAAACATGTTCCATGTGACGCTGATGATGATTGTTAACTTTCCCCAGAATGCTTTGGAAGAACATAAATATAGACTTGAGTACTGCAGTAAGTGGACAGTTAGGGGTCACTGCATTACGCAGCAGGAGACTTGGATTTGAATTTGAACATATCTTCTGGGTTCCAATAACCATAAGCTTTTAGCTCCTTTAAGGCTTAGTACACAGAGCAGAAAGTAACGGCCTAATGGCGCAACATCATAAGCAGTGCTGGTGACACGACATACATGTTCAGGAGAAAGGAAGTTTTACCTGAACCTCTCAAAATAATTGTATGGGTTGAATATTTTCTGATTTATCAGAAAAGGCCTTTCAGGAAGGACTATAGCCGTGTAGGTTTAGTTGTGCAGCTTATAATAAGCAATGTAGCTACATAATTGGCAGCAAGAATTAATTAAAAAAAATTTATCAGCATTAAACTAAGATTGTATCTTCCATTTTTTCAACAACTGTCATAAATTATTGCTATTTTTAGTCTTTAAGCTGGCCTTAAAACCAATGACCAGGATCTTCCATATTTTAACTTAAGAAGTCATAACTGTGGGAGGGGGAAAAAAGACATTCCAGATAGTCTTAAGACTGCAAGAAGGAATTGTACAAGAGACTTTTGAAGTCTTGTTTGAAAATTAAACACTTTAGTATGATGGTCAGAATGAGGGTTCTGGCGTTTCCTGGTATAGTAGACTAATGTTATGAAATTTTTAGTTGCCATAAGCAAACTGTCTATTTTCTAACTCTTTTTGAGGAAATCCTGTGAGTTTTTGTTATCTTAAGAAAATAAAGAAGATTCAAAACAATGAATAGATAATTTTTAGGCAACCTGTTAGGCTAAACTAGCAGTCTGATTTAACTTTTAAAAATGTTCTTTTAAAATGCTGTGTATTTCCAATTAAACTATTTTACCCCACCTCCTAATGCTATCTCCAGTTATCACAGGCCAACAAGGAAGGGCTTGAACAGCAGTTGAGTGAAAAGGTACAAATCCTGCATCAGCTACACAAGGAAGCTTTAGAACTGGAAAAACAAATGGAGAAACAGAAGAGAGAAATAGGGAAAAAGCAGAAAGAGCTTGAAGACTTGCAGAGTTCTCTTGCTTCTGTAAATCCTGAAGATCCAAGACATGTAAGTAAAACTGAAACCTTAAGTTGTTATGTACTGCATGTATTTATGTACTGAGAAATGTAGTAAAGGCTATTTTAATTGATTACCATTCAGTTGCACCTATTATGTGAATTATATATTCTTTTGCTATTTATCAATTTATTTAGCTGTTATCATTTGAAAAACATACAACTCCTCACAAGTTAAAAAAAAGCAACAAACAACTTTGGCAAAATGCTTGGGCAACTAATTTTCAATGCAGTTGCTGTACAGCACGTTAAGAACTCGATCTTTACGCTTTGCAAAAATATGCTGTGTAGAGCCTTGGAGAGAATTTCTGTGTAAGAAATCCTTAAAGCATCTTTTTGTAGAATCTGGCCTTAAAGATTTATAAAGGTCTGTGTAACTGCTACAGGCCTGAAGTCCTGCTTTGTCAGAGAGCTCTTGTATTGGCACAAAAGTCTGTTTGCAAGAGGTCCACCTAGAAGAACTGTCTGGAGTAGCAGATGCAGCTGACCTGGCCGCAGCGGTGACAGCTTATATTAATATTCCAGCCTGTGAACTGTGGACAGCTGAAGGCAGCAGCAGCTTTGGCTTTACACTGTAGTCCAGCATCCTAAAACTCGAATCAATTTTCAATAAATAGTTCTAAGTCCGGAAAGATTTATACTGCCTTTTTGGTGGGGACTAACACCCTTTCTCCAGTCGCGTACAGTCTTGTCATGACTGATAGATTCCACAAGGTCTCAAGGGTACACGTTGCAGGCTTGGGGCAAAGCTGGATGCACCAAGAAGAGCTCTAGCTTGATGGTCTCATTTTTTTTATTTCCAGGGAAGCAAGACTTTTGATTTCTGAGTTATTAACTGTGTTCAGGTACAGCAAACATTTCTAGACATTTTAAAATGAAATGGAATTACTCTTTTACTAGTGTTTTAAAAAACCTTTTGTCTTTTTAAATGAGAGCTTTTCAGGGCAGCGTGATGCTTTTAAGTGTGAAAGGCTATTTATGCTTGGCTTCTGTTTTCAGCTGAGGCCCGCATTTTGAAAAATGCATTCTATGCCTTTTTTTCCTTTTTTTTTTTTTTTTTTTTCCCCCCCCCCTCCTCGGCAGTGAAGCGATAGAAGGGCTGTGTGTGTTCCGGGCAGGATCCCTAACCTAACGGGCAGGCCCCTTGCAGGCAGCGAGCCCGGCCCTTCCCGCAGGCCGCCCCTCGCTTCAAATCACAACACAGGAAGCGCTGGCCGGGGCCAACCGCGCGGGGAGCGGGGAGCGGGGAGCGGGGAGCGGGCCGGGCGAGCGGCGGGGAGCTCGGCCCTGCGCTCCGCCGGGGCGGCTGGGGCAGCAGCGGCGTCCGGAGAGGATGGGAGACGCCGCTTAACTGCTTTCTGTGCTGAAGATACCGGTTCTTTACTCAAATGAATCCTAGATCAGGGGTGGGGCGTTTTGCAAGTGATATCGAAGGAAGGAAAGACAAAGGCAAAGCTGTAAGTGTTTGGTTTTTTTAAACAGCGCGCTTGTGACTTTCGGCAGCTGCAGCGAAGTGACTCAGCAGCAGCGCCTCTGCTTGGGTTTTACTTGTTGAAATTTCACTTTAGAAGGCCGAATGGTGGCTTGTCTTTAACAAGGTGACAAGTTGAATTGTACTAGTGTGAATGTTAAAAATAACTTCCGGTTTAATACATTAAAATCACAGAAAGCTATGTTTTTACCCATTACTCTTCTTATAAAAGCAACTTTAGAAGTTATTTTTCTGAGAACTTGTATTTAATTTCTACTGCTAGCTCGATTTTATTTTTCTTGAGTAGTAAAAAAAAAGGTGCTGTTTATCCTGACAGTATAATTCTGTATTTTTCTAAGTTTTCTGGCATTTGAGTCGTTTGCGAGTAATTTTGTACCAGTGAGAAACAGATAGTACTATAGTGTATTGATAACCAAGTTTTTCTGTGTGAGCTGTGGGTACAGTGTATTTCCCAGCAATATTTAAAAAAAAAAAAAATCTGCTTTAAGTAAATCTTAGCTGTAAAGTTGGACTTTCTGGTTGTTCAGAGTATTTTCTTTTGGGTGGTGACCTGACATGTTCTAAAGCATCATCTGCTGTGAAGGCAATGCAGGATGACAGGATTAAGCTTCTGGAGGAAATCATGTTTGTTCTTGACTGAAACTGGAAATGGTATAATAAAAAGTAAAGGCAGGAAGAAAGGTAGTAGCCATGAGTAATAATTTATAAATGCAGGCCTTATTCATCATGCCTGGGCAAGGGGGAGACTACTAACAATGCTGTTAGTCACACAGATTGCTTACCTATCTGGGATTCTTTGTGGGGCAGGAAAAAATCCAAAAAAAAAACCCCCAACAAAAAAAAACTCAAACAAAAAACCCCCAAGCATCACAACATATGCTGCACTTGTGACTTTTACTGCTGGTAGTGAGACACTGCAGAACTGAGCTAAAATATTGATTTTACTTTTAAAAATCTGTATTGATGTTTTCCACTTTACCTTTCCAACTGTTAATTTACAGGCTCACATGAAAGCTCAAAAAGCAAGTAAAGAACAGCAGTTTGATGTAATGAACAAACATTACAAACAGCTTGAGAGTCGCCTGGATGAGATGCTCTCTAGGATTGCCAAGGAAACTGAGGAAATCAAGGACTTGGAGCAACAGCTCACTGATGGTAGATTTTTCTTTTTGTCTTACAGTATTTCTTGTATCTTGGATAACGTGACAATTGAATTGAGGAATCATTTTTGTTTATCTTTGCTTAAATTAAATACAGAATGTGTAGGAAGAGGTTGAAAACTATTCTTAACTGATCTAAAAGGAGACTTTGTGTACATTTTTAAATTTATTTATTTTCTTTTTTAGTCGCCTCACTTGTACATCATTGGGGGAGGGTAGTTTGCAGAATTTTTCTTTCTTTTTTTCTTTTTTTTTTTCTTAAGGTGGGGGGAAGCAAACAACTGCTTTGACTAAGTGACTGATTTGTTGCTCTGGGGTTCAGGATCAAAATGTCAAGGCAGGAAAGCCCTTGATCAAGTCTGAGCTGAGTGGTTTGTTGCTTACTTAACATAACCTTGTGATCTGCAATTTTGTTGTCACAGCAGAAGAAAGGATTACTCTGCTTTTAATTGTATGAGTGAAGTATTGATAGTTCAATACCCTTATGATGTTGTCTTTTCATTTCTACTTCAGATAATAATCTAAAATATTAAAGAGCTGTTACATAGCTCGTCCTCGAGCTGACTGAGATTCACTCATACGACTGTAGCCTCTGTAGAAGTGTCTTTTACATTCTGTGCATCAATTTGGTCCTCTGAGCTTTGGAAACTGACTTAATAAAGTCAGTGAACTAAACTTATGTATACATTTACTATATACCTAGTCTATGTGAAAGTAAATATCCCAGAAAAGAATACAAATATAAACACTGAAACAAAATTGATTTGGGTGTAAAGGTAGTAAATGTCACCTAAGGTGGGGGGTGGGAATGCACAAAGAACTGCATTTTCTTTTTAACTCTTCCATTGGTCAGGTTAATACGGTAATATGGGAACTCCTAGCCTTTAAAATACAGCACAGGCATTTTCTGTCTGAATTCTAGTTACTTGTGGTTATTATGTATTTCAGTAGGTGAACATCTTAAGATTAAGAAAGGCAGTTTTGTTTGTTTCATAAGTAAAAGTGGTTTCTTAACTATCTCAAATTTATTTTGCATTTCTGCAGGTCAAATAGCAACAAATGAAGCGCTGAAAAGGGATTTAGAAAGTATTATCATTGGATTACAGGAATACCTGGAAAGTGTTAAGCGTCAGGCAAAACAGGCCACTGATGAATGTAAGGAGTTGCAGAAGGATAAAGAATCTTTGCTACAAAGATTGGCAGATCTAGAGGAGGAAAGAAACAACTTGGAAATAGTTGCCATGGATGCAGAAAATATGAGAAAAGTAAGGCTTAATACTATGTTTCTTCCCAAATTCAGATACCTAAGAATAAACTTGAAAAAAAGAAGCAAATAATGAAATTGGGAATAGCAAAGCACAGTTCCTTGGACAAAATTTTTTTATATGTTAACTTCAATTAGATGTGCCCACACACGTTACGAACAGAATTTGGCCTTTAAAACCAGTTGCAAGAGACACACAGTAAATCTGTACTTTTATGGAAGATGTCTCAGAAATGCAGGCTTTACCTTTCAGACGTTACTAAAAATGGATTTGCAGTCGATATCATAGTGGATTGCACTAGTGAAAACTGTCTGGGCGTGAGCTGAGGATGTGCCTGTTATTAGCTTGCATCTGTCCTATCAGCCAATTACTTAGAGCTGTCTTAGTATCCTGATAAGTTTTATGTAAACCTTAATACCAGGGACAAATGTGTATCGCTTTAAGCTACACCTTTCTAACTTGAGTGTAGATTTTTGTACAATCTGTCACAGTAGCGTCACTGACCTGACCTTTTTATGGAGTAGTGCCACCTAGCTTTAAGTTTTAATGTTTAGCGATTAGGATTAGTGTCTCTCTTTTGATCTATCTGCTGTCACATTGATGATGAGTTCCAGAGTAACAGAGAAAGAGAGGCAATGTACTCTAAGAAATCCTGGCTCTCCTGTGTACATATTTCTAAAACAAATGTAAAATTCCAGG
Organism: Ciconia boyciana; assembly: GCF_034638445.1. Taxonomy (NCBI): domain Eukaryota; kingdom Metazoa; phylum Chordata; class Aves; order Ciconiiformes; family Ciconiidae; genus Ciconia; species Ciconia boyciana. Next base: position 2,798,002 of record NC_132951.1, on the reverse strand, counting down.
AAATTACAATGCTAGAAGGTGCACTCCAAGAGCAGCGAGAAATAAATGAATCGCTTAGGGATGCACAAGGGAACATCAGCGCCTATGAGGCTGAACTAGAAGCCCAGCTAAGAGACAGAGACACTGAAGCCAATCAGCAAAAAGAAGAATTGGAAAGACTGAAACAACTTAGCCAGGTAAGAACAGAGCTCTTACACTGCCAAAGGGATAATATACCCAGGACGAGGGATGACCAAACTTTCCTCCATACCACATCTCCAGTGTTGACTTGCAAATAATTGTTGGTTTAGGTGTGCCCGCAAATGGAAGGTGGTATCAGTTTGCTAGGATTTATAACTCTGCATTGAAGCAAGGCACAGATCACTTGGGGACCCTGTAGAGAATATTCACCGTATTTAAAGGGAAAATAATAATCTGCATCTTTTTGGAAAGAGATAACTGCGCACACATCAAAGAAATCCTGTGAAAAGTAGCAGGTGAAAGACAAAGTTTGCCTTTGTTCTTTGTAGTAGAAATTGAGTTTTATAGCAAATCTTTTTTCTTTTTTTCTTTTTTAAATTTTGTAATATATTATAAAGTAGTAGCTTTCTGCTGGGGAAGAACAATGTATGCTTTAATTTGTACAGTCCCATTTTATCTTACTGTTGGGGATCCTCGTTTGGATTTGTGGATGATGATGATGATGTACAACAACTACTGTCTTGGTTCAGTTTCCATTAATCAGAAATCATCATAGTGGGGTTTTTTTGCAAGACATATTCCAACTGCACATTCCCAATTGCAGGCAGAAATGAAAATGCAAAACAGTAAAGTGTGGTGTTCTGTCCCCAACCCCTCCAAGTCTTTTAATTTTGATGTTTCAGGAAAAACTTGAAAGCTCTCTGTAGAACACTGATAGAATGCAAATCTGTCAGTTACCTGGTGGGTAGGACGTGTTCGTGCTAGGTCTAGATTAGAATTTACAGTACAAGTCATGATGATGGTGAAGTTTTAGGAAATACACCTGGTACATATATATGGCGATGGGTTGATTTGGGATGGTTGGGGTTGTTTTGTTGGGTTATTTTAGGAGGTGTTGTCATATTGTTATTGTTTTAAGAAATATAGCTGTTGTGTATTTGGGTGACAGGTTGGGAGTGGCTATGTTAATCTGAAGGTTTTCTGGGTTTGTAGATGGAACTGTCAGCCCTGCAAGCTGAACTTGAAAAAGAAAGGCAAGCATTAGAGAATGCTCTGACCAAAGCACAACTAGCAGAAGAAAAGGAACAACAAAATTATAAGCTCCTTTCTCAGTTCAAACAATTGCAGGTGAAGTATTTGTTGCCTTTGAAAAGTTACCTGATAAGCAGTATGTTTCCCCACTCCCCCAAGGGGAAAGTGATAAGAATTTAAAAGGATTCTGTATGAGTCTTGTTTTGAAGTTCAGTAGTATTTTTGACTTTTCCTGACTTTAATTTTCTTATCCAGAGACCCTACACCATAGTCTTTTATCTGTCTATTTTAGATATTGAGATTGCCCTTTGAAATAATTTCAGAGCTGCTTGGTTATATTGCCAAGGCATTGATAAATTGTTATATGTATCTTAATTTCCCACAAGCTTTAGCCAGTACATGTCAGTAAGAAAACTATTTGGATGCAGAAGGAAAAACTGATCCAATACCTAAAGCAGAATTTATTGCTTCTGTTTAAAGCTGTGACCCTGAGGAATCTTACTTAATTGTCACAAGAGTAATGGCATCCAAGTACAACAGGCAACAGAGTTTGTGATTCTTGAACTCACGGCATTTCATGAACTGCATAGGTGTACAGAAACACCTCCACTTTAAGGTAGTGTCACAGATCAGTGCCTCATCTTAATTGAGACTAGAAACTGAGTGTTCCTCTTCCTAAAGCTGCTGAAAGGCTCAATCAACAGGATTTCTCTAGGCAAGAGTAACATACTGGGTTCAAGATTTTCAAAATATGGCTGGCAAAGAAATCCCCTTCTTTTTTTTAAGTGCTGCGTGATTAAAGCAGTTTCCCTCATTGTGGGAAGGCTGGCTTCAGTCCTTCTTTGTATCCATCAGATCCCTTTTTCCTATCTCACATATTCCTCAGAGGATATAATGATCACCAGAATAGAATAGAATAGTTGGTTTGGAAGGGACCTACAACGAACATCTAATCCAACTGCCTGACCACTTCAGGAAGAGCTTATAAAGGATCCTCACCAGACATTAGCACTGTCATTTTTGCTGAAGCTTGCCAATATGCAGAGAAGAGTTCAAGACCAATGGGGCCAGGACAAGTGTGACTCCTTGGTCTAGTGGCTGGGACAGTGTCTGCAATTGTTCCAGCATCTCTTATGGATAGATAGTGTGACAGGCTTCTGTATGCCACGGGGCTTTGCTTATGTAAAGACAGTACTTCCTTAGTTTAAGGAAAGGATAAGATCATTTTTGAGCTGGCATTTAAATACTTTTCAACATAAAGGAAACTGAAAGGCAAAGATTGTTTGGGGTGTTTTGTTTTGTTGTTGATACTGGTTCAGGCCACACTAAAAAAAATGTTTGGACTCCATTTAAAAAAACAGAAAAAATAAACAAACCAAACCAGCCCCCAAAACAACAACAGCCACAACAAAAACCCCAAAACAGATGTAGGTATTAAAAATTCTAGCTTTTATCGTTTGTGCATTTGTTTGCTTATGGTTGTGCGGGTGGTTTTTTGTCTGTTTTTTTTAGGGAGACAATAATCTCCTGAAACAACAGCTTAAAGATCTTCAGAATCAGCTAAACCATGCAGTTGGTAACTTAATTCATCCTGAGGAAGTCTTAGCTCGTATAAATGAACTCAAGCAAAAGCTTCAGACGGGAGTTGGAGAGATTACGTGAGTAAAATAAAAGTACAAACAATGTTAGATTTGTGCATGTGAAAGTGGTAGTAAGTACATGAGAGCAAGGTACATGCGCTGCATCCTACTGAGTGCAGCTTGGGGCAGTTCAGACATGAACTTCAGCGCCCTGGGATTGTTAAGAAAACATCACCTGAGCTCAGTAATTATATTACTGAGGGAAATACTCAGTGCTCTTGGGTTTCACTGCAAAGGGACGGGGCAAACTCTCCCCCGGCTTTGACCCCAGCAACAAAGAATGGTAATAAACAAAGACAGAACGGTATAAATAGAGCCGGGGTGGAGGTCTGTCTGTGCAGTGTAACGTGTTCAGTGCTGCACCTGAATTCATTTACATTGGATGTCTCAAACTTGCACTATTGTATTAGGCTTCATTATTTCAGTATCTGGTATCACAATTTAAAATCACAATTTTCTTTCTTGGAACCTGGATTGTTTCTCTTTCAGGTGTCAGAATTCAGCTGATGTTTTAGGGAAAAGCATTGCAAATCTGCAGAAAGAATTCAATGACATCCTTGCTGATGCTCAGAGGGAAAAAGAGAAAGCATGGGCTAGACAGAGACAATTGCAGGAAGAAATGGTATCCCAACAGCAAAAACTGGAAGAAGTACAGGAGAAATATAGACAGGCACGTATCAAAACAACAAAAGCAAGAGTAAGACAATTTCAGCTAAGTCTAAAAAATGTAACTTGTAGCTGAGGGTAGCTTTGCTACCCTCCATCTTTCAGAGGAGTATAATTTTACTGAAGGTAGACAAATCGAATAAATTTGCTTGTCAGAAACACATTGACAACTCACATCAGAGCAGGATGCTGTTACTCGTGATTAGAACATGAATACTAACCATTATTAGAGTTTTGATTTTCCTATTGTGCGCAAATGTATGTCATGTAGTAATTTTCATTATGAAGAAACTGTATAAGCAGGCAAAAGCTTCTGAAGAGGGAAAACAAATAATTGACCACTTCCATGCTGTGTATACTGTAAAATTCTGGTTAAAGTAGTGAAATACATCAGCCATTCTTGCTTTAAGTGTTAAATCGGATATTTGACAGGACACATGCTCCTTTGCAACCTTTTGTTGGTTTTTATTATATAAAGCTTGCAAAAATGTGGCTTGGAGGAGAAGGGTTTAATGTGCATTAAAACTTCCACCAGCAATCTCTAATTTTAGCTGTATGATAACAAGGAGAGACCCACTGTGGTGTTTGTGTAACAGTGGAGTCTGTTTTTTTTGGGGTTTTTTTTGTTTTTTTTTAAATTAATAATCTTTATGATTTTTGCCTAATTATTTGGTGAATTAGAATTTAGACTCAATGATATGTCTCAGAGGCAACAAAGAGTTTAATTATAGGTAGAAAAATATAGCCAGTAACCTCCTCGAAAGATCACTAGACCTACTACTACCAAAATAACTTGGGCACTTTTAAAATGTAATAGTTACAGTGGCAAAGCAGTTCTTTTCCCTTTCTCTTCTGGTACAAAGTATGCTGCACTTCCCAAAAGTAACTGCACTTCCCAAAAAGTTAGTTCTGTAAATCATTAAAAATAGGGTGGCTTTTGGTTGAAAAATTTCTGGCTACTCATTCTAACTTATTTCACTTACAGGTTAAAGCTGAAAACAGGCAGAATAAGAACAAGGTCCATCAGTTAGAGAATGAAATTCAACATTTACATGAAAAAATAAAGAGCATGGAAGAAATTCAGGGCCTTGCTGATCAACAGCTCCAAGAGGCGGATGACGAGAAAGAGACTATTCTTGCTCAACTGGAAGATTTAGAGAAAAGGGTAGGAATGAGTAAGGACAAGTCCATGCACTATGTTTGCTCGCAAAAAGAAGATTCAAAAACTTCTGAGTTATTTTGCTTTCTAAGATAGATCAAATACAGGAAGGAACACAGAGGTTAAATATAACAGCTTTCTTTTCCGTAAATTTTATTGGTTGTCCTTGCTTTAGTTTTTTTTCTGTTACTTCTATGCATACAATACAAAACGGGATATGTGTGGGGGGAAAAAAGTCATACCAACAGAAAGCCTTTCTTCCATGCTGCTTTTTACTTAAAACTTGTAAAACCTATTATTTTCCTGGTTTCAGAAAAAAATAGAAGATGCCAGGGCACAAATGCAATTTGTCAGTCTAGATAAGGAACTGAAGGAATTAAAGAGAGCAATCATCACTTCAGATAAACTGGCAGCCACAGAGCTCTCCATTGCTAAAAATCAGCTAAAGGCTCTTCATGGGACTGTTCTCAGAATTAATCAGGAGCGAGCTGAGGTAAATCAACATTGATAATTAATTGCTTGTATAAGAGTAGTGCTTCCTAATGCTATCATAATGGGAGCAGTCCTGGCGTTGTCTTTTAAATTCAGCTTCAAAGCATTATTCTGAATTGTCCTGCTGTACAGGAGCTTTTGCTTTGGACAGAGTCACATCCTGAAATATAGTAGATGAACGCCTGAGTAAATTTGGGTATGGGCAGGCTTTCTTGCTGTGTTTTAGAAGGAGAGGGAGAGGCAAGTTTAATCTCTTACTTATTGAAAGTTAAACAATAGGCAATACATTGTTATGTAAGATAGAAAAGCAAAAGAAGGAACTATGGAAATCTGTTCTTAGACTTCAGGTTTTTAAAACGGAGCCATTTTTGGCTACATACTAGCGTCTCCTCTGTAGAAATATAGTTTAAAGTTAAAGGAGAACCATTATTTTACATCAACTTCGCCAGTTTCTGGAATTTCAGAACAGACAAGTGCTGATGCTTCTTATTAGTCAGCTTTTCACAAAGCTGCATGAGACATCTGCAAGCTTGTGAAGTATTCTTGCAAACTAAAGCTCAAACTAAAATTTCAATTTTAGGAGATTGAGGAAGCCGAAGAGTTCTGTGCTGAGGCAGCTCGTGCAGCTCGGGATCTTGCCAGAGCAGAAGCAGAAATAGAATTGTTACAACAACTCCTCAAAGAGAAGGAAGAACAAGTAGGTTGCAATGATGTTTGCTCTATGTTCTATGAGGAGGATAAAATACTTGGACATATTGGTTGAGCGAGTTTCTGAAAATGACATATTTAGAGGTGTCTGCCCAGCCCTTTTTCCTCAGGTTTTCCCAAGTCACAATGTTCTTCCCTCCCCTGACACCTGCCAAAGAACAGAATGAAAACCTCACTGACTAGAGCAGCTGACTTTTAAGAAAAACTATCACCTGTTCACTTAAATGCCTTTATGTGCCTATGTCTGTAAGCCTTGGTTATATGAGGAGATGGGAAGAACAACTTTGTTGCATCGAAGTGGTACATGCGTTTCGCTGAGTGAGCATTTTTGTAGGGATGGGTGGGCATGTTTGAAAAAGTTTTAGCTCAGTCTACTTTAAACTGAAGTGCTTTGCTTTGATTGAAACTTACATTTTAAACAGTTTCAGCATGAAATGGAGAAAGCTGGTGAGAAGACTGTTGCATCAAGCTCTCAGAAGTTTGAAATTGATAAATTAAATGAAGCTATGGAACAACAAAAAGCAGAAATTGACCGTTTAAGATGGTTGTTGGATAACATCGGGACAGGTAATCTCTCTTTTCTCTCTATTTCTTCTCCACATTTCTCACTGTTTGATCTCTGGAATTTTATTCTAGGAGAATAAACTGTTCAGGATACCTTCCTGTACAGTTCCTATACAGGATACGTTCAGTCCTTAAATCAGTGTGCTTCAGTGGATTCTCTGTATCCATGCATATGAAGCAAAGAGCAAGACGTAACTTTTCTGAAGTACAGTGTTTCACAGTGCATTTGAAATCCATGCAGAGCAGTTAGGTGAAGCGTATGGGCCTTCGCTTCTTCAGATACGAAGAATGGAGGAGATGGATGGTTAAGCACCAGGAGTGGCACTAGCATGTCTGCATTTCTAGCTTTGCCAGTTGACGTGCCATGTGACCTTTGGAAATTTAGTTAAGTTCTGCCTTGGTTTGAAAATCAGAATGACAGTGTGTTAGTTTTCATTCGTTTGTATTAACAATACTTTTTACAGCTCTTTAGAAAACACTAATTGTGTTATGCATTCAGTTTATACTGCTCTAGAACACTGTCAGAGATCTATATATAAGGAAAAATGAGCACCAGTTACCTGTATATGAACTTGTAGGAACTACAATCTTACAATTACAAACTTGCAAGGGCCAGCCTATATCTACATGACTATATAATAACGTTTACTTTGTTTCCCCTGGCAATTCTTTTTTTTTTTTTTTTTTTTTTTAAATATTGTTTCAGATTAACAGGATAACAATGAGGGAACAGCTGAATGCAGTCTCTATGACTTAATTATTTGCCTTATATGCCTATAAAACTGTGATTAATTTACAGGTAACAAAGATGAAATTGACAACTTACAAGATGAAATTGCAGCACTCAAAAATGTGCTGTCATACCAGAATGATTACATCACCAGTATAGCAGATCCATTGAAAAGAAGGGGATACTGGTATTACATGCCATCATCACAGGTCAGAAATAAAAATCCTATCAAATGGCTTTCCACATAATACGGGAAAGTCCATTATAAACTTGCTAAGTTGGGGAGAAACTTAAGAAAAAATGTTGGCTGGCATAGAAGAGGAATACTGAAACAAAACATACACAAATGTTCCCTGATAAAGCCTATTACTGTGTAGTAATAGGAATGTAGTAGCCATAAAATTTGGAGACAACTATTCAAAATGTAGTACTGTAAATTCATTTAGGTAAAGGTTAAAAGGGGACATTACAGACAAACATTTCATGCAAAACAGCATTTGTCTGAATTTAAGAGAAATACTGTCAAAATATATTTGGTGCTCTCTTCTAAAGCAGCATCATGCTTGGAAGTGAGAGAAAGCAGAGTATGTATAGCCTGTTCTTGAAAAATCAGTGCTTTAGAACGTCTACAACAAATAATTTATTTTACATGATTTGTTATTTCTAGATTAACACATTATTTTTTTCTTTAGGCTTCAACTCCTGCTTCCCGCAGCACAAAAGATTCTGGAGTTTGTTTACTGTGTTCCGGCACATCCCCACCCAGAAGAGGGTGTGGTCAGGACAGGCAGTGCAGGAAGGAAGCCTTGCCCAATCATGGAGGATCTTGGGTTTATTCACCGGTCAGAAATAGGTTGTACAAAACAAATTCAGGCAAAGGTAATTCAGTCTCATGGCCTCAGAACATTTAGGAGCATACTGAAAATGTACTTGCTTAGAGTTCCTAGTGATTTTTTTTTTATGTGCATGAGTGAATTATCAATGTTGGTTCCTGTTGAACTCATTATTCAGTTTAAGCAGTGTTTATTACATTTTTATACATTACATAGAATGTGTGTTATTTTAAAATGTGCTTCTGAAGAATATCTTTTTCAGTAAAAGTGATTAAACATAACTTTTTTCCTTCTTTTTTTTTTCTTTTGGTAAAGATAGAAGAGCAAAAGAAGATAGCGAAGGAAATGAAGAAACTTGTGTTCCCAAAGACCCTCCTTTTGTACCACCACCTGGTACAGTTATTTACACAGTCCTTCCAGATGGTGCCCCTGTACCTCAGGGAACTGTGGTTTATGGCCCTCCTCCTGCAGCAGCAAGTGGAGGTTCCATTGCTCCTGGATCTGTTATCTATGGCCCACCTCCTGTGGGAGCCCAGGTTGTTTATGGCCCTCTTCCTCCAAACTTCACTGTCCCACTCATTCCTGTTGGAGTGCTTCACTGCAATGTGCCTGAACATCATGATTTGGTAAGACACAGAGCTGTAAGCTGCAGGTTTAACCATAGCCAAGTGACTTATGAATGGATTAGGAGCATCTTTTAACATACGCTTTCTCAAAAAAAAGCAAGACCAAACCCTCATTTTCACAGATTAGATTAGTCCAATTTAAGAAAAAAAAAAAAGTCTCTGCTAGGAAGGTTCTGGATCTGAGAGAGCTTGCTGATAAGAATGCTCTATCTTCTGTGCTAATAGTCTGGTCTTTGCTATCTGTAGCTGCTCCTGTGTCTCAGGAGGACTGAAACAGCACAACAAAATCAAGACCTATTTTCTATTTCCTGTATGTAGGAGAGTGAAGTCTCAAGGCTAGAAGACACTGTGTATTATTTAAAGTCTCGGAAATACAAAGACAAATGGTCAGAGGCAGCTGAGCATAAATGCAAAAAAGAGGTAGAAAAATTGCATCAAAACACTGAAGAACTTCTGCACGAAAGAGAAGAGTTGGAACATGAAGTAGCAGAGCTACGAAGAGCAGCTCAAAACCATAACAAACGCAAGTAAGAATATTGCATGAGAATGCATTTAAAGTAAGCACGTGGAAATACCTAAACTTTTTTCCAGTAAAAGTTAATTTTGACTCATTTACAGTTAATGTTCTTGTCTGTATAGTATGTGTAATGGACTAGAACTTCAAGATGCTCCAGGCCTCTGGCTTTTTGTATTTTAATTCCATGTCTTTCTTCCTGACCTTTTAGGGACTTTATTGAAGGGTATACTGACAACCTTATTGCAGAATTGCAGTTAGAAAAGTCTCTTAAACATCATGAAGATATTGCAGGTGAAATTGAATGTATAGAGAAGACTCTTCTGAAACGACGAGCAGAGCTTAGAGAGGCAGATAGGCTACTTTCAGAAGCTGAAGTGGAACTTGAGAGCACACGGGGGAAAGTAAGTAAAGCCATAACTCTAAGTGCAGAAGAATTAGCGTGTTGCATTAAGATTGTTTTAAGCAGAGGATTTTTGTTTGTCTAAGCAGTTTATTTTCACTTGGATAACCTGAAGCCTCTTAAAATGCTTCTATTTGAAAGTAAGTCATGGTATAACCTGTGCTAAAAGAAAATGTTCCAGTCCTTGCCAAAGAGGAGGAAGCTTTTCTGCTCTGGACAAGAGAGGAGAAAAGGTTCTACTTCATGGTATACAAAGGGAGAAAGCTCAGGTGGAATATTCATCCCAGGAGGAGGTCATCTTTAGACAGCTAACCTGCAGGTTATGGATGTGGAAAGCATAAGATGGGAATGTGTTGTCTCAATAATCTTCAATTTTTGCTCTAGACCAAAGACACTATTCAAAAGTACAATCATGCCAAACAGCATTTGTCCCGTACTGAAACTGAGGCAAAGGAGCTAGAGCGAAGGGCTCAGGAAATGGCCATTAAACTTGTGAAAGCAGATCAGCAATTAAGGTACACTGTTCTTGTGAATTTGTATCAAATGGGGATGAGGAGAACAACCAGATTCTTTCAAATATCAAGACAGTGCTTTTGGAGAGGGAGAGCTGTTAAAATGTTAATATGAAAAGGCATAAATGCTTCTTTAGGTTGCTACAGGCAGATACAAGGGATTTAGAACAGCATAAGAGGGAACAAGAAGGTATTTTGAAGGAAATCAACAAAACAGTGGCTGCAAGAGACTCTGAGTTCCAGTTGTTAAACCAGAAGATAGAAATGCTAACTGAAAGGTAAGTATTTTTAATTTACCATAAACTATATTAGATAAAATGAAGATTTCCTCCTCCAATAAATTACTGCCTAAGGTGGTATTGTTTCTTCTGAGTCATGTTTTTATCCTCACTGTCAGTCTTCAGAAGCTTCAAGGAGATATTAAAATTGCAGAAGGTAATGAAGAACATCACCTCCAAATCCTAAGAGAAGCAGAAAACCTTCTTCAAGGCAAGAAAACAGAACTGGAAAGATTAAAAGATCAGGTAATGCTTCTCTTATTAACTCTGGACTATCAGTTTTGTTGATTTTGAGGTAACTGAAAGCCGAGAAGAGTCGTAAGTTCTGAACTGCCTTGTCTGAAGAATTTAATTCTTAAGTTTTATTTTAATGTGGGTAATTTGAATTCTCCTTGTTTTGTCTCATAATAAGCATGATCCCAGTCTCACTGGGGTTTCTGCATACTAAAAGTTACTGCAGAGTTCCCTGTGACAATTCTTACTGCATTTCAGAATAAGAAACTTAACCCTCTGAGGTACAGGACTGCACTGTCCAGATCAGAACTTAGCCTTTAGTATTGGCTATATTATACAGATTTAGCAAATGAAGCTCATTGCTCTGATGGGATCCTTACCTGTTAGGCAATTCAAGTAAACCTCTGGCAGGGAACAGTGTACTGCACTTGCTCTTGTGCATGTGTGTAGCTACAAAAATAAAAGCCTTCAGATGCTTCTTCTGTTAAACTTCTACATTGCAGATTACTGCTCAGCAACAAGAGCTCTTGTTTCTGGAGCAACAGCTAAACCAAAGGAAGGAAGAGCTCCATGTCCTTCAAGACTGTATTTTTCAAAAGAAAGGTGACCTCAAAGAAGCTCTTCGGGATGGAGAGACTGAAGCAAATGAAAAACTACGCCAAATAAGAGTAACTTTTCCAAATGAGTTTTCAATTCATTACATCCCTGAAGAACAGCAAAAGAATAGAAGTATCAAAAACATCTCATAAAGTTTCCGCAAAATCAGTTTTGCTTTCTACAACCTCCCAAAACCCACTGAAAAATAGAACAAGCAAGTTTACAGTTTTGTATGGCTCAGAGCTTGGTCCAGATGCACAAATAAGAAGTAGAACTCCCTAGTTCCAGTATTACAGACAGAATTGGTCCCTTGAGAACTGAATTGGATTAAATAGAAGTCTCTGACTTAACTGTTGCTGAGACAAGCATCTTCTAAAGCAAATCAGTCTGATCAGTGTGTGTAAAACACAACAAAGCTGGCGTAAGTCAGCTGTCTGTCTCCATTCCCATTTACTTAGAAAGGATTCTGTACTTCCTTTCTTTCTGAAATAAAAACAAAGTATCATGGTTAATTATATTTTTGTGTGTGGTTTTTCTTTTTTTGTGGGGGCTTTTTGTCTGACTTCCTGTTTTAAGGCCTACGTATTGTTCACTTGAATGATGGTGTTCTGGTCAGACTTGTAGATCAAAATCTTTGCAAGATTACTACTTTAAACTGTCAACAAGCAAGGCTTTAACCTAAATATTACTTTTTTTGTTTGTTTACACCATTAACTATAAACTCTGGAATTAAATTGACCAGAATATTGGTGACAGGCTTTTTTAATTGTATAAATATTTAGAACTTCTATTTAAAGGAAAACTTTATTTAAAATGGCAAATAATGGCATTTCTTGTAACATCTCTTGTAACTGATGTATTTCCACAGGAAATAAAACTACTTTTGGAAGAGCTTAATGTTGAGAGGAAAGAACTGGATGTCCAGATTAATGAGAAAAGAGCACAGCTTTCCTTCATAAAGAAGGATATTGGGAAAGAGGAAGAACATCTTCAAGGAATACTTGGGCAAATTACCAGGCATAAGACAGGTATGTCCCTGGCTTTACTAGATAGGATTTTGTGCAGATTGGAAAGAAATACACTCTGAGCTCTTAGTTGTACATCGCTCAGTCTTCTGTTCCTCACTCCTTTTTAAATATTATGAATGACTGCACAGAAGGAGTTCGCTGTAATTCTCGTAGTTTATACAGGGCTGACTGATACCCTTTGCTTAAGTTGAGGCAGTGCTTCATGCTGCTTTGTATTTGGAACAGGAGTTTTTCATGCCAGAGAGAAATGCAAACACATCTGCTGTCAGGACTGATCAGTTAAGTTCACACCCGAGCACTGTGTGGTTAGGAGACATTAGCTAGTGGTGCTGCATTCATAGAAGAACTAAACATTGGGATGTGTGGGGAAATGGAGGAATCTCCTTCCAAGCCGTTACATCCTGTCAGATTGTGGGAAGTATAAGCAGCGGCAGTTTGCAACTGTTGTACTTCTGAAATATTTTCTTTCATTGTTTAGCAGTCAGATACTGTGTCCCAGACTAACTCCCTAGGGAGCAGGAAGAGCAGGAGGCATAGGGACCTGCAACTTGCTGGTAGAGCAGCATCAGGTATAATACCTGGTGTGTCTGACACAGCACTTGAAAACATGCAGAGTTTTTACAGGGATGGTATCAGTATAGTCTCTTAATTTTTCCTTGGTGCCTTTTTTTGCAAATAGAATGCATTTGATGTGCTTGTAATAATCTTTCATTTCTTTCATCTTACTAGAACTGAAACATGTTCTGGAAATGCTGGAGCTTGAAAATAATGAACTTCAAGCTTTGAAACTACAACATGACCAAAAGATCAATGAGCTAGAAAAGACTCAGGTTGCAATTCTAGAAGTAAGTATTCTTTCTGTAGCTAATACAGTATCTGGAAGAAGAGAACTGCATATTCTGTGATTCTGTTAAGATCTGGGTAACAGAGTCCCTACGCTTTTAAATCAGTCAGTTTCTAGTCTGGTTTCAGCTTATCACAGAAAAGTCTTAAGTCTGCTTAGGCCCTTTAAAATAATGGGGGGGGGGTTGGCGCATATGAGGGAGAGCGGGCAAAAAGACAGAAGGCTTTTTTGTGGCTGTAGAATGATGAATACTGTTTTCTTAGCATTAGCTTCCAGAGTCTTTTTATCTGGATTCTATCTGCGTCCTCACTTGCAAAGAGTAAGTATGGAAGACACTTTACTAACTCAGCTGGGTGATTTTGTTTCTACCATTAAAAAGGTATTCTAGCTCAGCTAGTCTCTCCTCTTTTTGACACATAGAGACAGACATTCAACTTTGCTACCAGCGGGCAGAGAGATCAGTGGCATCCCTTTGGCAGTCTCATAGCTACAGCATCGTTAGGTCAGAGTCCAGGATAGCCCTCCTTTACTCAGTTGTGTACTTCCAGAAAATCTAAAATGCGTTTGCTAAGAGAGCGTTTATAAGCATATGTGAGCAGGTATTACCTGCTGCTTACTTTTAAAAGACTTTACTTCTTCCCTCTGTACTCCTTCTGTGAAGGACAGGGAAAAGAAGGGACTAGTTGATATGCTTGGTACCCTTCTATTACCACACTTAAAGTGGTCACCTTACATTACCTGAGCATCTCGCAGCCCTTAAAGTGGTCATTCTCTCAAAATGCCTGCGATGAAGGGATGTGCTACTCTCACAGATGGGGGAAAAATGGTGGTTAAACTATGGTGGAACAAAGAATTGCACCCCTGTCTTCCAGTCCTTGTGCTCATATTCATCATAACCTTCATCATAAATACACTCAAATTAAGCTGGTGCTTTAAGCAGTTATCCCTGTTATAATGCAGTAGTTATAGAGGGTACCCTAGCCTGCATATGATCCCTGTGAAGGAAAGCTTTTTAAACTGCGGCAGCTAAAGATGTTAATAACTTGTTCTACTCCTTGACCGTGTAAATGTGTTGTTCACAATGCCTTCTTTTGTAGGAGAAGTTAAAATTGGAGAATATTCAGAGATTATTTCAGTGTCAGCAAGGGGAAGTAGATTGGCAGGAACAACTACTTGAGAAAGACCGTCAGGAAAATGAACATCTGGTTTCTCAAATGCGCACTCTGCACAATAATATTGAGTCTTTGAATAAAGAAAAGGAAAAGCTTGAAGAAGACTGTCAGAGTTTGGAAAAGAAGTTGTCACAAACCAGAAGGTAGGGGGGAATATTTTTTTCTGCAAAGATCAGAAGTGATGGGAAGTGCCTTGAATGTCTGTTTATCATAATTAAGAATACAGCTATAACTTTGAGGTGCCCAATTATACAGAATATGCCGTTTCTTATATCCTGTGGAGGTTTTATTTTAAGCATGTCTACAGCAGACTTACAGAAAACATTCAGCAATGAAGCTGATGAATGCAACAGCATATCATGGCAGTGCAATGAGAAACGTTACGAAAAGCAAAATGTTAAGTCTCGGAACAGGACAGCTGTCTTGTTCTCATGACTACTAGGTAGCATCCCCTTGAGCTGAGAGAACTTCTACTGAAATGCAGCTGTGTTTTTAGATCCTCACCAAGTACTTCCAACAAACCGAGAATATGTATTCACATTTTACAGAGACTTGACTGCTACTGAAGATAGCAGCAGAACTGCATTATCCAATGTAGAAAAAATGGAACTGGATGTTAAAAACCTGCAGCAGGAGGTAGATCTACTAAACAAGCAAAAAAAATCACTGAATGGAGACATTATTGTTGTACAGAAGGATCTTCAAGGTAAAGATCAATTTTTTGTTTTAAGCTGTAATATACTTTAAGAGAAATTGTGTTAAAAGATACACTGTAACTGTACTGTATGATATTAAATATCCAACATGCTCAAATATCTACAGGCAGAAAGTATTTAACATGTCAAAAAGATGGACATTTTAGAAACAGTTTTTCTATTGTTTATTCTTCATTTATGAAAAGAGATAATTTATTTGTATAGCTATTTCAAATTGCTGATTGAAAATCTCTGTCATCAAATATTTTTCTAGAAAAAAAGGAAGAACTAGAAACACTGAAAGGAGAATTAAATGACTCCAGGCGACAGCTTCAACTAGTAGAACAGGTTAGTTTTAGTGAAATACGTGCTTATTTTCACATAGTGAGTAGATTGTCGCACAGAAAGGAGGGGTGTCACTTACCACAACAGTTGACAATCCATCACCTGTTTTTCATCTAGGCACACTAGCTCAAAATCAGACACTTCCAGAGCTAAAAAATAATGGCTCATTTATTGCCTTGCTGCCGCTGAGTTTGGAGTGGCTGGGACTGCAGTAGGTACCCAACCAAACGAGATTTCTGGTTTGGGTTTGCTGTTTGTGGCAACTGCAATGACTCTCCTAGGCAGATTGCTATTACCGAGTTTGGAGTGTGTGGCTTTTTTTGGTTTTATTTTTGGGTGGTTTGGTTTGGTGGGGGTTTGGAGGTTTTTTGGAGGATTTGTTTGGTTTTGAATTTCTTTCTAGAAAACAATCCAGATACAGAGGTAAAATCACCCTGGTTTATTGGTTTTTTTTGAGAAGATGATACTTTTTCTTAAAAAAACATCTTCTAGCTTTCTATCTGGTGGTTCCTATTGTGTTAATTTATTTAGTGGCTGGTTTAAATGGAAAGTAATCTTCAGTGTGATTAGGGGTGATCAGTTATGTTCTTTCAGATGCAAGCTTTTTGGCCAGAGAGCTGTTACTCTTACCAGCTAGTTATGTCACTTGATCTTATGTTTTATATTGCAGGATTTGAAAAATAATACAAGGCATCAGGATGAGTTGCTTAGAGAGCAGGCAACCCTGAAAGAAGATATCCTAGAGTATTTAAGGAAACGTAAGGATTGCCAAGAGAGACAGAAAAAGAGGGAGAGCCAATTGCAGCAGCTCCAGAAAGAGATCGACGAGAAAGAAACAGAACTAGCCAAACAAGAAGCGGTAACGAGCCTGCTGACTTGCCTCACTTTCACCTGACCTCTAAAAATAATGCAGGCAAAAAAGTTTTGGGTGCAAGTTTACAAATAGTATACCAGTGCGTTAAGAAACATGAAGCCTCATTTTTAGAGGAATAGCAGTCAACAAAAAGCTTCAACATGCAGTTATGTTTTAGCGAGAACTAGTGTGTCACAACAAAGGACTGTGTCTTCCTTCTTGGCAGAGTCATCTTATACTGAACTGATAACAAAACCGCTGTAAAATCGGCACTGACCACTGAGCGCAGGAGGGGCTGGGGTAGCGGCAGGCACCGTGCAGTGTGGTATCTTGGCTGCTGGTGGAGCCGATACAGATGAGATGGACTAGGACAGATCATGCTCTGTAACGCTGTTCTGTCAGCTGCCAAGATACAGCAGCTGGGTGTAGTTCAGAGAACTTCTTCCCATGCTGTTGATTTCTCCTGGGAGATGAGCAAACTATGTAGAGTACTTGCAGTGATACAATGGGTTTCAAGTGAAACTAATCAAAGCTTAACTCTAGCTGCATTCCATAACTCCAAAACTAAGCAGAAAAAATTCCAGGGTTTTTTTTTATCCTGAAGTTTCCTTTTGATTTTGAGTGGATTGCTATCAGCAGCTAGCTTTTGTTCTTATCTTCTGCAGTATTTCTGTGGAAAGCCCATCGGCTGTTCCTGAAAATCAGGGCTTAATCATATATTCCTGTAGTAAAATTAACTTACGTTGGCCAAGCAGTTTCAACAAAGTGTGAACCAGAAGAAAAACTGAGGGAGCTGTACTGAAAATAAGAGAGGCAAGAAAAATTGATACACTTTTTTTGACAGTAGGGAGTATTAGACTACAGTTCTTTCCAATTTATGCTGCTTTAACTTCTCTGATATCTTTTGGTGATGGTATTTGTTCTCCTTGAGTTGGTACTAGTTAAAGCTTGAAGTGGTGGTGTTTTTGGCAGATCCTTCATCGCCTCAAGCACAATTCAGAGCGTGAAGGAAAAAAACTGGAAGAATGTACTGCTAAAGTGAAAGATCAGAAAATACTATTGGAAAAGGAACTAACAGATCAACAAAAGAAACTGGAGCAGGCAATAGCGAAAGTAAGGCTGGCAGAAGAAAACCTCAGGAAGCTGGAAAAGGAGGAGTCCCGATGTGCAGCACTCGAAGAAACCGTCAGAAAAAGCAGTAAGATTCATTGCACAAATAAATTGTTACCATCTCTGGGTTCTAAGTCTAATGAAACCAACAAATATTTTTGTTAATCTCGCTTGGTTTCTAATGCAGCACCTGGATTGACTCTTGCTCCTTAAATTGGCTTGCTCAAAGAACGGAAATTCTAAAGCCAACTGGTGTTCCATCCCCTCTCACCTTGTGTCTGTCTTTACAAACCACTGCTCAGCATGTTAATGTGTTTGAAAAATATCTAATGTGTATGAAATATGCCAAGATACTTACCTTTCTGCTAATCGGGATTGTTTTAAAAATGTTAATTACAGAACATCAGCTCTCAGAAAAAGAATTACAATTACAACAAAAAAACAGAGAAATACAGTCTCTTCAAAAAGAACTGGAAGTCTCCAAGTCTGAGCTCAACCATCTCCAAGATCAGATAGCATCAGAGAGGAAAAAAGCGGAAAAACAAATCTTGAGTCTGAAAGAAGCAATGAAAATGCAAAGGATGCAGCTTGAAAGAAAACTGCACGTAAGTCCTGGCGGAGGGGAGAATGTCTGGGGAGTTGGGTTATCTTTAAACAGCAAAATGATAGAACACCCATTTTTATTGTAGGAGGAACAAAGTAATGCATTAACTTCACGACTAGGCAGAACTTGAGGCAACCAAACTCTGGTATTTCTAGATGGTGCTGCAGAACACCTCTCTAGTTACTCCTGCTTAACGCTGTTTCTGGCTTTTTACTTGAAGAAATTGTGTTATGTGGGTTCTCTTGATTCATTTTTCTGCAGTGGATGCTCACAGTAAAAGCCAATCTTTCTGCATTTTCCTAGGAACAAAAGCAGGAAAATAACTGTTTGCAGAGTGCTAGAGCAACTGCTGAACAAGTGGCACACAATAACCATGAACGAGCCAAGCGCCTTAAGGACCTTGGCCAGATCCAAGAGGACTACGTGGATCTCCAAACCCAGGTATAACTGAGTGCCCAAATCCAGGCGGGTCTGAGCGGAAGCTATGTCTTCCAGACAAGGTGGTATTGTATTGGTTTGAATCTCCTCCTGTCCGCTGTATCACCGTTAGCAACAGACCTACTTAAAACTGCCATGCGATTTTTCCCAAATCTGGGAGAAGTTATGCTTTGTTACCCATCAGTAGGATCAGGCAGCCCAGTAATCCCGGTTTAAAAATGAACAAACCAACGCCAGCCAGTCAATCACGTGCGGAGCTCTCGGTGCAGGGCTGCCAAGCTCTAAAGCAGTACTGCACTCTCCAGGATCGGAGGGCCGTGGCAGTGGCACAGCGGCATGGCTGCCTGCCCACCACGTGGTGAACTACAGGCACTGTTCAGGCCAGTTCCAGTGGATCAGCCCCTCTCGCCCAGTAAAACGATGCCTGAAAAACAGACCGTGTTCTTTAGAGGGGGCTGGTCCTAGCTGTGCGTTAAGAGTAATCGGATTTGGGGGCTCCCAAGATACGTAGCAAATGCACCATAACATTTGCTGTCAGCTCAATTTAGGCAATGCTTCAGGCACGAATTAGGACGCCGGCTCCTGTTTACGTTGAGGTTTGGTAAGGGGAACTTGGCACAACTGGAGTCATAATTTATGCAAATCACTAAATGTTATCAAAGTTCAAAGCTTCTCAATAGGCACTTCCCAACTTGTTAGTGCTAACCTGGGCCAGCTTTTTCTTCTTTTGATACTCACTTTAAATTTAAAGGTGATTCCACATTGTCTGACTCCTCCTAGTCCTTTAATAAACCCTTTATAAATTGTTTCTAAGTCCTTTAAAAACAGGGTCCTTCACAGAAGAACGTTGTTAGCAACTAGAACGCATCCAAGGGATGGTGACAGAGTTAACGTCAGAATTAGGCAAAGTTAATGTCAGAATTAGGGCTGCCTCTGTTCAGAGGTTTTGTGATTTCCGATTGCGATAGTCAAAATGCAAACATCTCGGAAATAAGCCGTGTTCGGTTATACAGGAAAATCCCTCGGGATTGATGCATTTGTAACGTTACAGCAAAACAGTGAGACTGTTCTATGATGTAGGTTAAAACTCAAGAAGACCTGGAAAAGAGACAAAGGGAAATGCAGAATGCAGCAACGTTGCTTAAACTGGAGGTTGAAGATGAAATTAGGACGGGGTTTGAATCTTCAAGCCCATCTTCTCTGGAACCATTGGAAGATTTGGAAGCATCTTCTGAAGGAAAGGGAAGTCTGCAGTGTGAATCTGATAACTTAGAGACTGGTCTGTTTGCTGCTGCTGACAAAAGACTCCTCTCATTGCAAGAAAAGTTGAATTTTTCTAAAGTCTTCTTAATGGTAAAATGCTTTCAAAAAGTAGCTGCTACTCGCGCTGCAGCTGAGCCTGTCGGTATTGGTACCTTTAGCTGTAACGCTCCGTTGCTGAATGTGCTTTTGTTTCCAAAAGGACGAACAGTGGCGCGGAGAGGCTCTCCGAGAGAAGCTGCAGCATCATGAAGATCGGCTGAAGGTGGCACATCTCTTCTGGTCACACCAATATGTCCATTGGGTCCCTCCTAAAAATAATCTGAACACCCCAGCGTGGGGGATCCTTCTCCAGCTCTGGTGTATCCACTCCGTGCATAATGACTAGCTACGGAGTATCTCTGGGTGGGAACAGTAAAAGCCTAGCAACTGCATGCTGTATCAAGATGAATAATTTTAATTAACAGTTAATTGGATTTTTGAGTATTCTAACACGATTCCCTCATTTACATCATACTATGGTGTATGAGCAACATGACAAATGACAGTTCAGGAGCAGTTTAAGTACAGGTGATGGCCAAGTTTAGTTAGAACTGATCTGTTGTGCTCTCTTCGAGCAGTTCATGATAAAGGCCATAAAAACAGAGCTTATTTCTGACTTGGGAGGAGGTGAACTATTTAAAAATAATTTGCAAACCCCTTGCCATCTGCTTGTGGCTTGAGACTCTACCATTCTGTCCCTTATGGCTTGACTTTAAGGTCATCAGACTTTTTAAATACAGTCTTGAAAATTACACGAGCTGGATATAAATAGAACTAATGATGTATTTAGGCTCAGCTCCGGCAGTGCATGTCCAAGCAAGTAGAAGTATTAATCAGAGGAAAGCAGCAAACAGAAGGCACCCTTCACAGCTTGAAGCGACAGGTTGATGCACTGGATGACCTAGTCAGCAGCGCTTCTTCAGACTCACAGTTTCTAGCCCAAAGCTCAAGTCTAGTATCTCTTCACGATGCTCTGAATTTAACAGAAACACAGGTAATGCTCTCTGGCATACAGGAATCCTGGGTTTGGGGTTGTTTTTAAATAATTTTTAGCTTGCTGGTAGTCTACTACAGCCATACGCTCACCATCTTAGAGGCACAGCAGGGGTCTTCTGAAGGTGGGGGGATTGTACTGGACACTTAGCTGCTCTGGCAGTAGCTAACTTGTTTGAAAAGGGTAAGTTTTCCTCAAAGTTGTTAGGTTTGTGGGTTTTTTTTACTTTGTCTTACCTTTTATTCTTTACAATCCAGCTTTTCCTTTGTTTTTTAAAGATCAGTATGACTCTGCTAATTGAAGGCATTAATTTATTGCTCAGATTTACTTTTGCCGCTTTTTCCAGGCTACTCTGAGGAGACTTGCACGCTTCCCCAGCAGGCCAGCAGGTGTTTCGGTGGTGTCTCAGACGTCGCGTTCCTGCTCGCGAGGCATTTCGCAGTGAAGCCCAGAGGTGAGGCATGACCTCAGCCAGTCGGAACTCTGTACCGAGTCACGCGTGTCTTGAAGGCGGAGGCTTGTGGGCAGAGGTGGTGGTAGCCCAAGGGCAGGTGTGGGCGCAGGACTGTTCTCAGAGGGTGTTGTCCCTTCCCAGTGACAGCATTCCTGTGGTTGGGATCCTGGCACTTGCTGCTGGTTCGGCTCTCAGATGCATAGTTTCAAACAAATTGTGGGTGAGAGCTGCTTGTAAACTCTCACATGAGATGGAGAAGTTACTGCTGTGTTGACTGGCGTAAATGTTAAGCTACTGCCATCCTTGATCTTTCAGCAACACTTTTCTGGTTCTAATAAACGTATAGCCTAGCGTCTAAATTTCAGTTACCGCTAGTTGCAATACTGGCCTGCTACTTAAATCATTACAAAAGAACACTTAAGTTAAAAATATATTACTTTAAGAGCTGCCAGCCAGCAGGAGTTAAGCAGTCTGTCAGGACAGGCGAAGCCCCTGCACAGCTGTAGCTGCTGCCTGCGCTGTGCAACAGCCGGAACAGGTCAGACCGCGTGAGCTTCCCCTGTCGCAGGGCAGACCTGCTCACATCAGCTCTCTTCTAGGCAACGCCTGCTCTGCAGATGAGTGCCATCGGTTACCACCTTCGAAGACTTCTACCTCACAATTTTGCATGCCTTTTCTAAAAAGGCATTTGCCACCACTAATAAACAGCTGGCTGCAGGGCCTGCGCGGTGCTGTGAAGTTTTTGTACAAGTAAATAACTGAGCTTTATGTATATAAGTTGTTTTTTTAAAAACTATTTTAAATGGGGATTTAAATGTGTCTAGAACTTCTATTTAAGTGTGTTTGTTGGTTTCCACTGTAAAGAAAACCTTCTAACAAGGACAGAGTTATCCATTTACCTGTTGTCAAACGCATGCATTGTTTTAAATACAGTTACTTTTGAGTACTTCCTTAAAATAAACATCAGTGACTGATGCTTTTACCTGTGGCTGGGATGCCATGTTGTTGTTTTCAAAGCTGCTCTCAAGGCTGTGCCATCCCCAGCCCCTGTGGCTCTTCCTTGCAGAAAGTGAAGCCTGTCTGTTATCAGTATTGATGCAGTTGGAACTGGTACTGGCTACAGGTTCTAAGTGTTCAGCTACCCACACTCTGCCCAAGACTGTGCTGGATCCCTTTTCTAAAGCATGTGGCTGTTGTTACCAGTTCTGTAACAAAGTTCCAAGCAATTAGTAGTGGAAAAACCACTTTGTAAAGCCTTCAGGCAGCAGGAACAAGGTACCACAAGACACAGGACATGCTGCCATGCATAACTCTGCGCCTTTCCTGCTGGAAGGGGAAATGTTCTGCAGGACATGGAGTGACTCTTTCCCAACCCTCTCTACCTGTTCCAGCCTGGCAGGCTTTAAAATCATTCTCAAGCTTGCCCTTTCTCACCCACAGCATTAATGTACACCTTTTCAGCAGGTGTCACCCAGCAACCATGTCACATTTCACTAGGAATAAGTGATACAACCCAGCTCTGGCTATTTGCTCAGGACTCAGCACTGGTCTGTTACAGCTTAACGACCAGTTCTGGGCACTAGTAGAGCCTGGCAGACTCCTCCTGTGAAAAGCCTGTGAAGTTTCCACCACTTAAGGTCCACATAAAGGTTAAACACCAGCAGTTAACACCCAAATACCATCACTACAAGGAGTCCTTGCATAATCTCAGGTAGCACTCGCATTCCTCTTCCACCAGTTTAAGGGGATGCGTTTCTGGAGAAGCAAAGGCCTGGTGGCAGGCAAGCAGAAGCACCCGCGTGGCAGCCCTGCAAGGCAGCTGCTGTAGTGGGTGGAAAACAGCCTCAGACGTCTGGAGTGAGAACAGCTCCAAGGACCGAGCCCCCTCAGCACTCACCCCAGAGGCAGGCAAATCACACAAGCCAGTGTAGTTTATCTAGATACAGGTACTTTATTTACAAATATTTAGATTAATAGCATTGTTACATCAAATGAGGAGTACAGCAGTCTGAACAAATCCTTTCTGTGACAGAAACAATAAGACCTGCTGTAACTTACTCCGGGAGTACAGGTATTGCACCTCAACAAGCTGTAGTCATTAGAACATTTACTTCACATCAGCAGCAGGTCGTGGTCCCTGGGCAAACCCTTTGTGGTGCAACCTCCGTTTAAGCAGGATGCGTTAGCTGTAGATCTTGAACATACCCATCTACTTAAGAATATTAGTTAAAAAAAGGACTAACCAGACAAAACAAAGGGACAGCGCACAAGTTACCCAAATCCTATTGTCTGCACATTCCAGTTTTGGCTTTTATTTAACATTGACTGTACAATACTCTGGTACCACTGTTTACTTACAAGTCTGAACATTGTCTAGTTTTAGTGTCTAGAGAGGGATTTTAAGACTACTTTGTATTTTAAACCCTGCAGTAAGACTGAAGTCGGACATTTGATCACAGTTAAGCACTTATCCCCCTTCCATTTTTAAACCATATGTGATGTTTTCCAAGTGAAGCTTCATGTGAAATACAGCAGTACTGCATGTTGAGCCACACAGTCCAGCCTGACCCCACAGTAAACCCATGTGCAGCTCAGTAACCTCCACCCAAAATCTCCCCTCCACACAAGCACTACAGGTTGTGTCGCCCCGTGAGGGATGTACTTGAAAGCTTGATGAAAAAGCCCAAGTCTTAAAAGAAACCCTCACACAGGACTGTCAAAAAATACAAGAGTAGTTAAAAAATCCCTAGAGAGCACACGCATTGTTCTGACTGTCCAGTTCAGCCTCCAACCATTCAAAAAGTTACAGGTATAAAAGCGTAAGATGTGCAAGAGAACCAGCCTTCGTATACGATGCAAGGCAGGTGATGAAGCCCAATAATGCAAAATGCTTACAGAAGAGAAAAGCAGGTTAGCACACTGCTGATTGCACGGAACAGGATTAATAAAATGGCGTAGGTATACCACAGTGCAAAGATGAGAGACAGATTCCACTAGTGTTAGTTTCTGCATCGGGATTAGAGTTCCCCCAGCACAATGTCCACTGTCGACACAAGGAGTTAAGCCTATGTTGGTGAGCTGCAGCCACATCTATTTCGGTACTAATGGGGCGGTGTGGTCACACATAGGTCATACTGTACAAACGGGCATCTTCTTATATACTGTTCTAATGCCAGTCATCGTTTTCTTCATTAAAATCATATACACAGGATGTATTTAACTGTTAGCTCAGTTCCTTCAAATTTTATACATATTTACGTTCTGTTAACAAAGGTAAAGGATAAAAGTGGCAAAAAAATATGACTTAAAGCTACAAGCACAAGAACGAATGGATTGTTTCCCTGTGCAAGTTGCACGCTCCTGCGCCAGCCCACCCCTACCCCCAGGACACACCACGGGGAATCCTTTCCACAAAAGCACATAGTTACAGAGCCCCTTGCTACCCTCAGAAGTCATTTCACAGCAAAAACTCATCCTTTACTATGGACAGCTCTAAACAGTTGGAGGTGGGGAAGAAAGGCCAAAGAACCATAAAATTAAACCGTACAAGACAAAGCCCTGCGAAAGTGTAAAATCATGAGTCCAGCATCAGTGCTCGGTTTAAATTATGTATCGGTGACACTATCACAAGGACAATCAAGGAAAAATAAAACTTCTAGATTTACCATGCAGGAGAGGTTTTATTACTCTACTTGCCTTTGATAACCTGATTACATCTAAAGTTGTTTAGCAGTTTAGTACTGTGTTAAACTTGTCTCAGAGTTTTAATTAAACCCAATAAGATGTACAGAAGACAGGGAAGCAGTCAAAAGCACCGCTTCCAACAGACAGAGGTGAAGGGTCAGAAATGGAGCCATGGAACAGAGGTCACTAGCAGCCACAGCCTTCTCTCTGGGGCTGGGGTTCACTGGTTAGTCGCCCCCCCTGCGGAGCTGACGGTTTGTGCTGTACACCCGATTCTGCAGCATTCAGATCCAGGCTTCCGTCTTGGATGTTCTGGTAGATTTTCTTGGCAGCCTCCAGGAAGGCATCCTCAACGTTCTCTCCACTATGAAGAGAGCAGCAGGCGTTATTTAGGTTACACCTCAAAGCAATGCAGGTTATGGAGGCAGCTGGCGAGAGACCCTTGCTGGGATTTGACAGGTCACTGAGTATAAGCAGTTGCTACCCTGCCCTCTTACATGCAAGAAGAGCTTACAGTGCTTAAAGACATCTCACCGAGTTTGATAACCTATCCTTGGGACAGCCCTTGACAGGGCAATTCACTCCCTAGCCATTAAACCTATTAGGGCTAGCCAGGAATAAAAAATACACACCGAGTAGCAAAAACAAGCTAAGGCATTGAGCCACATGCACAGAGCAGTTTTGAAAGAGGCTGAAAGACAGGGGAGCTACTATTAATCAAAACCTTTTCGTTAAAAGGTTCCATGAAGACAGGCGCCAGTTGGAACCACATTTACTGGTGTCACTGGGGGTCTGGTCCCTTGCGTTCCAACAGGCTCCCCAGCCAACCACAAGTACAGTGCGGCGATTCCTCTCAGGGACCAAAGGGACTGGCTGTTCACTACCGAACTTGCTTACAGGTCAAAACATCCGAGGGAAGGAATGTCTAATTGGGAACCACTCTTACCCACATGTACAGATTCTACACTCAAATGACGTCCTAAAACCAAATCAGTTCACCAGAATTCAACAAGTCTTCGCCTGAAATGTACCAAGAGGTCTCATTTCCAAGTCACCTTCAGGTCAAAGCTGACATGATTGAAACCGCTACACATACCTTACCCTCTAAGGGAACTCAAAACCACTGCTTTTTTCACTTGTAAAACCTTACTATGCCTGAACCCTATTGGCTGTAGTCATAACCAATATATTCCTCTTAAACAGACCACATTTGAATTGTTGTTCTAGACAAAAGTAACTTACGTTTTTGCACTTGCTTCAAGGAACAATAAACCTGTTCAGAAACAGAGGTTTAACAGTCAATCATAATATACTTCAAATAGCCCTAATTCAGTCACATCAAGACCTTCAGATCAATAGTGCAAGACTATTTTAGTACTAAACAGTATTTTTTTACTAAGTTAAGGCATCAGTACACAAGCTGCATTTCTAGAACTAAGCACAGTTAAGTTAAGCCAGACTATCTGAGGCACAGCAGAAGTTTGTACATATAATTAACATTACTTTGGAAGCGCAAGCTTGCAGCTATCAATGCCGAGGATTCACTTTAACATCCCTATCTTGTAGGAAATGTAACAGCTCAAGAAAAAACACACACCATTTTCTTCAGCAAATTGTTTGGCTTCTTCATATGTAACATCCCTCTGTGCTTCCAGATCTGCTTTATTTCCTATGAGGATTATCACCTAGTTCAGAAGAGAGAAAATTAGTCTGGGAAAGAGCTTATTATCCTTTTCACTACCATGCTCTTTATTAAAAAGATGAAAAAAAAAAGGAAATATGCAGAAAAGTTTAACTGCAAAACCCATGCATCTTCAGGAAAACACTCCTTTAGCAGTGCACCCTCCGTAAAGTCAGGAACAGCATCTCCAGCTGTCACTTTCAAATGCTTTAGGCTGTCTCATGAGATAAGGTCCTAAAAGGCAGTAGTCCTACTCTTTATTCGAGAAGTTTTACTTCTTGTATTTGTGTAATCATCTGCTAATCCAGCCAGAATCTTTAAGTTTTCTTTCATCACAGCAGAGTCTTCCCATGAGCTTGGTGCTAAAGTATTTTAGGGGCATTCAGAAAAAGACTGACAGACAACAGTTTTGTGGTATGGTCAAAGAGACATAGACGAACCTTCTGCCCCCATCCCTCCAGAAGACCTGGTCAGCTTTTGCTGAAGATCCAATTTATATTCCCATCTAAGGTGAGATAGCATTCACCTCATTCCTACCACAAAGCAAGAAGAAGTAGTAACAAAAGTTAAGGTTTGTTCAGAGTTAATCACAATTTTATCTCCAACTGCTGCAAACAGGCTCCTGAGAGGTGAGTAGCACAACAAGACTTTTTGCAGGAAAGCAGTGGTTTCCTGCACAGGAGCCTACGCTCTTCCTCCAGCTGCAGTAAGGGAAGAGAGTCACTGGTATACTGCAAAACGGGGACATCAGGATAACTCGGAGCTAAGCAGCTGGGAAAACACAGGCAGCTTATTTAAGAGAACACTGCTACCACTGCAGATGCTTTGGCCAAAGCCTTCCATCTCTTGCTTAGAGACAAGCAATCTTGCTTTCAAGCCAAATAAAGTCCAACTTACAGTATTTGGATTGGTGAGGTTCCTTGCATCTGTCAGCCAGCTGCTTAAGTGATTATACGTACTTCTTCTGCAAAGAATCAAGCGAGTACAGTTTTAGATACAGTATTTTAAAAAATACTGTAAGTGCCAACAGCATAGTCAGCATCCATTAAACACACTAACATCTGTCATCCCTGTTCTTCTCCCCAGCCTCAAGACAAAGCAGCCAGCCAGCATGTTATTTGGCCTCAGACCAAGATTTCAACAACTTTAAACCCACAGAGCAACTCATACAACACAGGTGGAAAGAGACCAATTCACACTCTAGGATGTGGTAGCTTTGCTGTCTTCACAAGGACAACATTTGTATCATTTCGTAAAGAACACATTAAAGGATTTCCTGTCAAATACTCTTACAGAACACCGTACGGTAGAACAGCACTTTGGTAACAAACAGTGCATAAGACAATTTATGTTTTACTCAAGATTTAAGCAAACAGGAGATATACCTATATATGCAGAAAAAAAAGAGGTGCTTAAAGAACATCAAGAACAGCCCCAGTGGAAGATGGGAGACATGTGAAAGCAAAAGTATTTTGTGTTGCACATCTGATTAGTTATTCTTTTAGCAGCATCTTTAATTTTCACCTATAAAAGGAAGACAGGATAGCTTCTATGCAGTCTTGTTTTGTTGGAGGACTAGCCTGTGAAGAGGCCCAGAAGTCAGACTTCTCCAATGCTCTCATCTATACAGAGTTCGTTCAGCACGTTTACATAGCCCACTGCAACAGAGGTAATAGTCTGTCCTGTGCCTACTCTAAGAATATTCCTGCCAGGTAAGCAGCAGTATCCATTGCCTCCCAGGAAGAGAAAAATCCACATACCGAAGAGCAGATTTTAAGGACAAAGCCAGTTCTTTAAGCAACTTCAAGACAGGCAGTCAAGGCCTGAAATGGCAAGACCCTCAGGTCTGTCAGCAGTGAAGTCTTCCAAGAGAAGCAGCTCACATAATTCCCTATGTTTCATTTTCAGCTCTTTAAATACTTAAAGCATTTAGACAAAGAAGTGTGGTAAGCTTCACACAACAGGATACAAATCCATCCGTCCAGAGACAAAAGTCCTTTAAATCTAAGTCAAGGGGACAGACAGACAAGACAGTACATACAAGGCTGTGGTATCCAATCAGGTTGTCAAGCACACAGAGCTACGCTACAAGATGCACCAGTCCACAGCACCTTACCTGGTAATGTCGTAGACCATGAGAGCTCCTGCTGCTCCTCTGTAGTAGCTTCGTGTGACAGCCCTGAATCTCTCTTGCCCTGCTGTATCCCAAATCTGTAGTTTAATTTTTTGGCCACTAACTTCAATTATTCTTGTGCCAAATTCAACACCAATTGTGTGGGGACAGTCCGCCATAACTGTCATGAAAAATAAAAGCAAAGATCAGATCTTTCTAGTACAAGATCTCCTTGCTACAAAGATATTACTATCACCAGTTTTCAGTTATCTTTAACAGATTTTCAGTCTCTAAGAAAGCATTTTTACAGCTACAGTACCCAAACTGCATCACTTAACCAGAAACAAAGTTAAGTATTTCCTCAACTGTTGTTATTTTTAAGAGCAGTTATAAAATTCCTTGCCTTCTCTGATGCATGTACACTGATGCTGTTTGGCCATATATATCAGAAGGTATCAAGTCAGTTGATTCTCAGTCTATCCTTGCAGAAACAGTTAACTATTTTAGTGCAGTAGGAAAAGATAACTTTTAGGGAATTACCAAGATACAGGTAGAAGTCAGTAACACAGCTTCAAAAGCAAGTATCCAAGTTGTTTCAGACAGGGTACTAGCATGACTGTCCACAGGAAAAAGCCAGTTTCATAAGTAGCTATCAACACAGCAAATCAAAACCAAAAAGGCATCTTTTAGTTATAAGCAGCTCATCTTTAAGAAAGATCAAGAAAATACAGAAAGGATGAGCACCTATTCAAGCTATCTACAGTTAGTGACAGTCTTGTAGTAGAGGTGTTTGGCGTGTTAGTTTGTTCAGTTGTACTGCTTCAGCTTAACACTGACAGACTAAGAACAAGACACATCCTCATCAAGAATTTGCCCGTATGCAAAGCAGTATTTAAACAATTGGCTGATACTGGATTTTGATTAAAAGCAACAGTTAAAAAATAATATTTCTACTAAAACACAGGAATATTTTAAACTGTAGCTCCAACCCACTTATTGCCACATCTTGAGTAGCACACGGTAAAGACTAACTTTGTACTAACATAAATACCTACAGACTTATCCATTGAGTGTGAGCTACATGGAAAGTTGTAAGAGCTAATAGCCACTGCAAACTCCGATGCAACACACATTAAGAAGAACTGAAGCTAATTCTTAATTAGTCATGATAGCGTACATGAAAAAACGTTACAGTTGAGAGACTGCAGTAAGCTTTAAACACCATCACACAGGGCAGTCCCGGTGTCATGAGTCACAGCAGCTACAGAGAATGACAGTACTAAAGTCTGCAGACAAAGAGTCAAAGAAAAAAGAATCCTTTTTTTCCTTTTGAAGTGCTTAAAAGCACTAAAAAACTCCAACTGCTTGTGTTCAAGCTACACCAATCCTGAAAACATGCATATTTCAGGCAAGAAATTTCACTTTGTTCTGTATCAAAATCCCCTGGAAAAGCTGTAAAACCAGACATGGTCTTCCCACTCATCACAGGTAGGACTGACTGAAGCAGCAGTTTTGCCATTACTACATCAACATTTTGTTCCTACATCTGCAGGAGTCAAAACAAAAATCTGGCCAAGTACCATTCAAACCCATCCAGATTAAGACAGACACCACATCAAGCTCATGCATGATAGAAGCAAAAAGGCAGGAAAGAGGGATGAAGCATACCAGTTAGAATAAATATCATTAATTGAAATACTCACACTTCTTTTCTGTAAATTGATGAAGCAAACAGGACTTTCCTACACCCATGTCCCCTGTTACAGAAAGAATAGTTAAGGCTGACACCACATCATTGTTGCAACAAGCACATTTTCTTCATCCCACATAACAAATGGTACAGAGACAGGCAACCATTCCTTTCTCAGGTCTAGTGGGCAATGTTCTATACCTAGCTACAGTCCTTAAATTTATCAACTTTTGCACTATAGTTTTGGTAACAGGTACAGGGTTGCAAGCAAAGGTGAAGCAGAAAACTCAAAAGAGAAGTCAAGCCATATTACTGATTTTACAAGTGTATTTCACAAGGTTATGAGAAGCAGACCTGTAAGAGACTGAAATAAAATACACCTTTTGAGTGTTTGTCCTGCTCCTGTCTTACTTGCAATTACTGTCAAGGACATCAAAAATACTGACAACCAACCAGAACACACCAAGAAATTGCTTCACTTCCACTGATCCACTTACACAATGCCAATAGTGAGAAATAGCAAGATCTTTTAAGAACCAGCTTTTCCACAGGCTGAGGCTGTCACAGCAGCCTGACTTACACACCATTACAATAAGATTGCAGATCACTTATATCTACACAAGATCATTAAGAATTAAACAATTAACAGCAAGACCAGTTCTTCCAGGATAGTAATAAATGCAATCAAGTCCCGGACTCTAAGCAGCTAGGGATGCTGCAGCTAAAAGCAACATTTAAATACAAAAATATAGCTTGACAGAGGTTTAAGCCTGTCTAAAGCAATGGATTCTAATTAGTACTTCTGTCTTCAACATAGATTCTAAAACCTTTGAGACTAATGATGCAGAGGCAGTCGAAGTGCTATAGCAAACCTGAACCAATGCAACATCCCAGTTGTGGCAATTAAAGTTTTTCCCATTTCTAATGGATTTAGTATTTTTTCTAAATATAAACTTGATTTAGGGAGAAAGGGACCACATGCACATGTTTTTAGAATGCCCTTTTTTCTAGGGCTGTGCAGAAGACTAAGCATTATGGCCCTAACAGTGAAGATGTTCAAGAATACTGAAGTATATATGTCAAGAAGAAGAGTTATTTTTAACAGTAACTCAGCAATAAAGTGAACTCAGAGGCACTGGTACCTCCCCTCACTCCCAGTTCACCTGCCACAATCACACAGCTCTCATTCTGGGGCACACAAAGGCATTTGCCTTTATATTGTCAGCTCCTAAAGCTTCAGAGCAAGCACGGCGATCTGTAAGGGACTGAGGTCGGACAAGTAACTATTGAAAGAATCACAATTATACAGCAAGTAGCACGCACAGAAGTCAACAATAGTACAGCCACAGGGTTTGCAGGTAGGCTGTCATGCATATACACATTGACATAAACAGGTATGTGCCCAGTGATACTTACCAATAATGATGTACTTAAAGATGTAGGAATAGTTGTAAGGTGCAGTTGCCATTGTGGCACTAAAACAAAAAACAGAACACATCAGAACTGCTACTTGTTCACCAAACTCAACCCAATTCATGCAATTTACTTCATAGAAGGAAACAAAACCCCCTTCCTCTCCCCCCACCTATCCTTTCATCCACAGTTCAAGTTTCTGTGTACTTCCCCACAGTCACTGAATTAGTGCCAGAGACATTCAGCAAAACTCCCATATCATTTGCTCTGAACCCCTGTCAGTAAGGCCTCTAAGTACAAACATGCTCTGCATAGTATTGATACTCATTCAATTTTATACAGAAAGACTTAAGCTGTTGAAAAGCTCCAGTAGCTTCTTGCTTTGTACAGAGTCAGAGTGGACCAGCACTCGCTAGCCAAATAGCCGATACATGAACTGAAAATAAAATCTGACTCCAAGAGAAAAATCTGAAGAGGTTTAACAAAACCAGCAATTTGGAACTATTACCTCACACTTTTGAGACTTGCAACAGGAACAAAAGAAACAGTGCAGCTTGCATCAAACAGCTAAGAATTACTTAAAAAGACAGCACAAGAATGCTGTAGTAGCCATAACTGGGGTCAGGACTGCTTGCTACATGCCCATGTTAGAAAAGCGGTACAAGCCACAAATCAGATGTTCAGGAAGTTAGTTAACATCTCTGTGGCTTTGTCAGCATAGTAGTATTACAGCAAGGTTTAGCAGTTTCTTTTTTTTTTTTTTTTTCATTTTCTTAAATATACCTCACTGATCTGGTAAGATCTACTCACTAATCTATGGTCTATAGTGGATTTAAGTGACAGTCAAAATTAGATTGGGGTAAGTACTTCCAATATTCCAGAGTTTTCCTATGCTTTCCTAGATGTAGGAGGAATTAGAACTGGCTTCAGCTGTGTAAACCTGCAAGAGGTAATAGCTGACTTACTAACACGTCAGTTAACCAGGATTACAAGTCTATACAGCCCAGATATTGCCAGTTAACATAAATGATGCAAAATGCCTGCTTTTAAAACCTGTCCCAGATTTTAAGTTAAACTAGATATAGTGTGATCAGTTAAGCAAGTGGAAAATTTCTACTAGGAATTCACCATTTCCTTTCCCGCTCCTGCACGGCAGATAGCCAGCCATTAGAAAAACATGGTATTTTTTATAAAGAACATCGCTTTAGCCTAGAAAGATTTTCATTCAGTCATGTGTCATCCATATGACAAACTAAACCAGTACTGTAAAGAAATAAAAAATGCAGGAAAACTTACAAGCCTGTAACCTTTCCAAAAGCAAATTATTGTTTCCTCAACCACAGTTAACCCATAACAGTGAACTGTAGTCATAAGAAAGAAGGTGACTGTCAACAAATCTCATTCACAGTACACAGCCAACAGCCACCGCTTCACACAGCGGAGTTTTAAAGCAAACGCTCTTATCTAGACCTTGGACGGGGAACAACTCCAACAGGCAGTTAAGAAGGGTTTACTGTGTGCCAGGCGCTGATCTGCACCTTGCCTTTCCTTCATGCTTGGCTTGTGATATGGAAACTCTCAAGTCCTTCTATCCCAAGCAGTATGCAAAGCATCTATGCTACGTCCTATATATATATATACACACACACACACAGTTCTATTAAACCAAGTTTAATCCAAGATAGTAAACAAAAGACAATTTTGGACAGTAATTCTTGTATGTGTTGGCAAGATAGAATTCCACACCAAGCGCTGCACAGGTTCCAAGAACAGTAATTTCAATCAAGGAAATTTTAGAGGAAACTCTTCTGCCATAGTAGAGGGAAATCTCACGCAGCCATCCCACACCACCTTTGTCCTCCTCAGTCTCTGGCAAATAACCGCTCCGTGGACAGACTACTTCTTAACGCTGTACTGGGCAAGAATTCACATCCACGACTGAAAAATGCACTGCCCTTTACCAAACAAGCCAACAACATTACTGCCTTATTTCCTGGAAGTGGAAGATTCCAGAGTTATAGTATCAGCTTCAATACGCGCACAGATTATTTTCAACATCAGCAAATAAAGACAAGTAACTGCTCCATATAGAGTTCAAAATTAATGTGTCATTGTGGAAACATCCAATACTTCAAATTTTCTGAACACATCTTCACACATTATGTTCTTCCTCTTCTCCAGGATGTCCCAATAGCAGTAACATTCAAACTGAGCATCTTCCAATCCGATCCACTTGTTCTTACAGGATACTTAGCTTGCCACTTCCTTTCTAAGTAAAGCTAGGAGGACTATATCCATGGCTCAATTCAGTTTGATAGCAGACAAGGTTAAACTGCAGGATTACGGGGTATGTAAGTGGAAGTACTAAAAAAAGCTTGAAAAGGCCAGTTTATATGTGCAAGTACTTCGGAGAATCACATGAACTGTACTATTTTCCACAGAAAGCAGGTGGGTGCTACAGCCACAACAGAGAAAGGCAAAGACACTGAGAGCACTAATATGCATCTAGTTTGAAAGATCTATGGTGCGTTCTGAGGATGGTAGTATCTAGTAACTTATTTTTTTTTTTTTTTAAAAAACAGTGTATATTCAGCATT
The DNA here is from genome assembly GCF_034638445.1 of Ciconia boyciana. Lineage (NCBI taxonomy): Eukaryota > Metazoa > Chordata > Aves > Ciconiiformes > Ciconiidae > Ciconia > Ciconia boyciana. The sequence continues at coordinate 2,763,817 of NC_132951.1, read as the reverse complement.
GTAAACTCCCAGATAGGGAACCACTCATGTGGCTATGAAATCTGTCCTGCAGAGACCTAGGTGACCCTCTCTTCCTTCACAATACTAGCTGGCTAAGGAATGCCAAGTACTCAGAAATACTCAAAAGAAGTTACACGTTTCTGAGCACATGACTTTACAATAGTCCTGTATATAACAAGTGAGGGGAACACATCTTACTATCCAAGCTTGTAAGCAGCATCACTGGAAGGTGAGGAAAACTTTTTTTTTAAAGAATGGACAAACTGGGAACTCTGTGCAGGCTATATCACAAACTGAATTTGAAATGAGTCTCTTAACTACAATCTTTACTGCTAAATAAACATCTCTGTTTATTTGACAGACTGTTTTTGCTTGCTAAGATATGTCAATTTTCATTACACTCTTTAAGTAAAGAAGTCTATGCTATTTCAATCTAAAAGAAACTGTCACTGCTTTGCAACATATGCATAAAAATCAGTTTCCATTTCAAAGTGAAAGTGAGAAAACCATGTTAAAGGAGAAGCCGCTGCCCAAGCATTCACACACCATTCAGGGAGTCGCACACACACCACCCAAAATTTTAACTGCTAGGCCCCGAGTCCCTTTGCAGAGGGCAGCTCTGTTGAGCCGACGGGTGCCCCTTTTCGACTCCTCGCTTGCACAAACGCTTACTCCTCGGGCGCTTCCTCTCCCCTCTGGCTCAACCCGAGGTTTCCCAAAGCAGAGTCTCTGATACGATATGCCAGACGAATTTCTGGAGTGGTACAGCGGTGAAAACAGCTCGAGCTGGGTGCCTCCAGAGAGGGACTCCCAACAAAGAAATCCCTGGGCAATTATACCCTTACAAGCTAAGTTTCCCTCTCCTCATGAGATGGTTTGGACCAATCGTAATATTGGGGGGTCTGCGGTCTTCCCATTCTTCACTGGGCCCTTTCATTGCCTCTAGGCGGGCCGTTTCTTCTCTTATCTCTAAGGTTGTAGCTTCTGCTAAGGTTGAAGCTTCCTTACCTTTCTGGTTTGCACTGGTTTTGGCGGCTTTCCTTCATGTGGCTAAGTAAAAGTTCAGTGTACGGTCGGTGAATCTGGGTGAAAGTTCACAGCTTGCAGCCTAAGGCTTCGACAAGCCTTGCTACTAGTGGTCTGTACTGGATCCCATTTGGGCTAGAAAGTGACTACTACAACACCCAAATTCTGCGCTTGGCAATAAAGTCTGCTAAGAAACGGGTGGGAAGGGAGGACTAACTTCAAGCCACGCCTCATTGTTAAAACTTCACCCTCACTCTTACAATGACATTAGGCCCCTAATGAGGTGAGAGATACCACACCCCACTGTGTGCAGTCACACACTCTCCACAGCTTAAAGAAAAATATTATTAATAGCAATACCAATAGATAAATTCACTCATACAACATGTCTAGACCTTCTCTCAAGTCCTGGGGAGTTGCTGGAGAAGCTATTGTGTCTGATAGACATACGCACTGAAAGCTTGCAGAAACACAGATTTTAAGTTTAAACACAATTTCTGGAGTTAAACTGGAAAAAAAAAGGCGCAACACTTTGGTATTACATTTATTCCAAGGGTCACGTTATTCTGAAATACTCCAAATTATTACTAAAGGTCAGGAATCTCTTCTGCAGAAGAGATTACTTCTTTTAAAAAAAAAAAGAAGAACCAAATAACAAGCTTTTAAACACTCAAACTTCAATAAGGATAGGCAGGAATCCAAACTGTACTCAGATCTTGGAATAAAACCGATATTCCAGAAGGACTCTGTGCTGAAGGGGAAAAATAAATGCAACAAACTAAACACGGAAACCATGGCGAGAATTCAGCCTTAGAAAACTTACAATCTCAGCATTTACTACAGATGAAAGAAGGAAGTCTAGACAAGAAAAGTGCACAACAGGATTCAGTAAACACAGAAAATATTAGCTACATGTTAATGCAAGGGGTTAATATACATTGATAGCATCAGCCACCTGCAGAAACTGGAGTTCTACCTTTGCTTCACAGCCCTCTTCCAGACACTTGAATCTTAATCCCAACATGGGAGTTTCAGGTTTTCCTCTTGGGAGAGCAGGGGAGCAAGAACCACAGGACTGAGAAAGCTGCACATAAGTATATGCAACTTGCCTTCAGCCACTGCTGACATTATACAATATGACATCAACGTTCACCAACCATGAATTTACTGTTAACAGAAAGTAAAAGAAGCTTAGCCCGGAACCTTGGTCTACCCACCATCTTTCTTCCGGGAAAGCCTGCCAACTTAGAACAAGTTTTAGCTCCCTTTTCAGAGGTAACACTTCCCAGAGCTTAGAGCATTATTTCAGAATGGCAACTAGCCAGAGGATCATGCTTCACTATACACAGATTGCTGCTAGTTTCAAAGCCTGTACAATTAATTACTGTACTACAGTTAGGACTAGAAATTTTACAGTGAACAGTGTCACCATAATCCATTTTCCATATACGAACTTCTCCCTTAGAGGCTTCTTTTTATAAATAAAAAGTTAAAGATGACCTTAATGAGATACTAGTGACACCTACATTTCCTCCTCTAATCAACAAGCACTACACAGGTATTTTGTCATCTCACTGAAGCCTTATTTCAAGTATCAGCATACATCTGTACAAACTGAGATAAGGTTGTTCTAGGCGCATTGCTGTAACATTCTTTATCAGAGTAACATAACTGTAAATATTATATCCATACCAGCTTTTCCAAGACTCATGCAGTTCCTTCTAGCTCAACTCAAGGACATAGTCAATTTGAACTCTTCACTGGATATCACTTGCATAGAGAAATTTCATAGCTTTATGCTCAGCAAGAACCAGGTATGTTACGAGAAAAGACTAGAACCTGTATGCACAGGTTTTATTAGACACCGCATGTGGTTAATACCATCAGCTGTCCAATCCACACAGAGATGATACCTCTGAAAACCGCTATCAGCTTCAAACTCAGGACTGTCTAATTATTACAGGTTCCCCTTAAAAACATACCACTCTGCAGCCAGAGGACCACTGTTTAGTTAGTCTGAGGCAACAGGCACTTTGTATTTCGTCTGGCCATCCAGGTGTTCTTTCCGTCATTCCTCAAGGATATGCAACAGGAAGGGATCTCACAGTTGAAGTCCAGTTCCCTTCTATAAAAGGTAAGGCCATCATATCGTTCCTTTCATAAACTGAAACAACTTTTAAAGAGCTGTTAAGTTTTTTATTTGGAAGACAATATTAGTTGCATACAAGGGGAACTGTATGCAACCAATAATAACCATTATTTAGAACAGCTTCCAAATCTCTACACAAAATGAATAGGTAGTCATACTCTTTCCCAGGGCACAATCTTCCTTCTCTTTCTGCATATTTACTTAGATGTTAATTAACAGTGAACACTGAGAAGAGATCAATAAGGGGGAGGGAAGAACTGGGGAGAGGTAGAATTGTTTCAATTCATAATTGCACTCTTCCCCTGATGAAGACTTTTGTCAAGCACACAAAACAACACAGTCTAACTGGTACCTTACTTTAGAAGGCTGCTAGAAATACAGTCTGTAATTGCTTCAATTGTGGTCTTCTGTAAAATCACACCATACTGGAAGGTAGTAACAGTTTTGTTACCAATTAATACACCCAAGCGGTGAATTCCCTTAAGTCTGTTGTCCATAGCAAGCTATGAGGTCTATCAGAATTAAATTTCATTGTGGTTCTATTACTTCCACACACCAAGGACATTTAGGTCTTCCTAAACATAAACATCTTTGCCCTCTTTAAGATGATGGCTCCACAGTCTCCCTGGTCTGTTTATTTATTTATTTTTGCACGCTTGTCTTTAAAAAGCCCTCTTCCAAGACTGATCCCAGAGAAGTCTCATTAGCAGCCTGCCAGCAGCCCAGTACTTTCTCTCTCACATCTACCTGACAACATTACTTGTGGCTGGCCAGTTCCTCACTCATTCTTCAGCTCTTCTAGAGTCATCCTCTCTAGCTCTCCCCATTTGGATTTCATTAAAGCATCCAATTAGCACAAGACAGTAAATTTGGCTGAACTGATCCCTGATCAGACAGCAACCCAGCAAGCTTCTTATGACCTGCTGTTTAAGATCACTTTGCATTTCCTTATTATTTCCATGTCCAGTTATTCTTTCTCGGAACGCACACGAGGCCAGCATGCTACTGGGCTCAGACTAAGAAGCTTGCAGCTGTGCAGAGCCCTGTTTCAAGCTGTTCTTGAAGAAATGCATTTGCTATATTCTTTAATCATGTAAAACACCTTAACTCAGCCTGAGGCCTAGTAAGTATTTCTAAAGACTTCACAGGCCTTCACTTCTCTTCCTGTATGAAAACTTTGACTTTATTTATTTTTAAATCAAGGCTATGTATCATACTATCTTCACTTTTTGATTTTCCTCAACAGCTATCCAGTCATACACATATTGTGTTAGTTATCCTTTCAATGGTTTCACATCCTGCTCCATCAAGTTCCTCCATTTTGTTTCCTAAACCTCCTGCATTTAGCTGCACACACCTCATTTCTTACTAACCACACCCTAGCACCATAGCTAAATTAAGTATTGCATACCTGTCCTCATCAGTAAGAGCACTTTCGCCAATGTCCATTCTCTCAGCCATAGTTGTTTATCCATTTGTATATCCTCATTTATCCTATTGTCCTCTTCCTATAAAAGAGCCTAACCCATAGAACACGTTGGCACTCATAGCAGGAGAAACAAGTTCCAGAGCTATCAGGTAAGTTTAGGGACAGTATATACAGAAACCAGAAGAGTTTTGTTGTCAGTCTAACAAATCAGAACAATGTGCAACTGTCTGGAGTCATCGCCTTGGAAAACACAAGAAGTCATAAACACATTTTAGAACAAAATTAAGTGAGGTCTACCTCCTTTGTTGTAGAAAGATACAGCAAAATGAGAAACAATCATAAGCAGGTCCCATTAGATGCAGAGGAGTAAGCAAGTAATTTTAAAAGATCTATTTACATTTTAAATCCTAGTATCTCCAGTATAACAGGTTTGTTTCAAACTGCTGTCCTTCACAGTTGCTTGGTTTTTTTGTTATTCATAAAATGGAAGAAGAAAATAGGAGCTTCTTTCTTCCACTCAGATTTATGACATTTTCAAATCCCTACAGGAAGCTAGCAAATTCCTTTTTCATCTGTATTAAACTGTGTGATATTTAGTTATTAAGTCCCCCAGGGGTGAGGTATTCTTCCCATTCCTGAGCAATGTCCAAGCACAAAAGGCCCTCAATCCAAACCATGATAGAAACCAATCCCAAAACCAATGCATTCCATACAATAATATCTGGCTACTGGAAGAGTCAGACTTCTGACTGGGGGTTTGAAATTATTTAGGATATAGACAACTTGAGTAAGTCTTGTTCAAAAGGGTACTTTCATCTCTGTGAAAAAATGTCACACAACAACATAGAACCACTCTGTTTCAGAAGCCTAGAAAGCAAAGTCCACATTAAATAGCCTCCAGAGCAATAGAGCCGTTGCCAGAGAGACCTCAATGCAGACAGACACCTTTTCCTGGCTTTACTACAACAATAATTCGGTACAATTTTAATTCAAGACCAAGCTATCCACAGATGTTATAGAAACCTTAAGAGCATACTGCAAGCAGGTGACAGACAACTAGGTGAAAGAACAGAACTTCATTCTTCTGTTCAGCCCAAATAAGTATTGACAAAAAAAACCCAGAGAACAAGTCTAGAACACTTTCATTGCTTTCTGGAATAGGAAGTGGCATTCCTCTCAGCCCTCATGAAAGTTGTTTTTTTGTCGAAGCTCATGACAGCACGGGTCAACGTAAGAATGAGAAGTACAGATAACACCACACATCGGCCACGTACACGGCATAATATATACATGCAGTAAACATCCTACGTGCAACCGCAACCATTAGTAGGGGACAGACATATACATACCGCATGTGTACGAGTACTTGATGGTGGCGTGTTACACGGGGAGTGTGCAGTGCAGAGGAGGGATGGGAGGCGGTGGCGATAAACAGTGCAGCAGCGGCCTAGCTCCTGCCCAGCCAGCCTCACCCTCCTCGGCCCCAGACGGACTAGCGGCCCCCTCCCCTTTCCGCCTGCCGCCGGGAGCGACGGCGGCCAGACCCGCCGAGGCCGGGAACCAGCCCGCACCGCCCGCAGAGGTGGGCAGCGGCACGCTGACGGGGAGCGCGGCCCCCACTAGGCCCCGGCTTCGTGCAGCAGCAGGAGGAAGTGCCGCCACCCGGGTCGGGTGGCGGCCGAGAGTCTGCCCCAGCCTGCCGGCGAGAGGGCGGCGCGCCCGCCCGAGTGTTGCCCGCCGGCGGCCGGGCACCGGCGCGGGGCCTAGTGCTCCAGGCCCGGCCGGGCGGAGCGGCGCCCCTCCCCAGCTCCTCCGTACCTGGGCTCGGGGAGCGGGTGGCTGTGCAGCGTGGCTCTGTCGGCGGCAGCCCGGTCCCCCCTGCGGGCACTGCAGCGTTCCGCTTCAGGCTGGGCAACGGCCAGGCCGGGTCTCCGCCTCTCTCCGGGGCTCCCTCAGGCTCGGCTCCGCTGGCTCCACTGCGCCCCCATCACCCCCCCCTTATCCAAGATGGCGGCGCCCCTCACACGGGGTTTCCCCTCCCACTCTCGACGGGCGCCGGGGCTGCACAAAGGTGGGCGCGAGAGGCTGCGCCGGAACCAATCGTGGAGGCCGCGCGCCAGAGTCGCCCCGCCTCCCTGCCGGCGTGCGGGGCGGGGCGGGGCGGGGCGGGGCGGGGCCGGGCCGGGCCGGGAAGGGAAGGAAAGGAAGGAAGCAAGCAAGCAAGCAAGCAAGCAAGCAAGCGCGCGAGGCGGCCACGCGTTCCCGCTCCCCGTGCCTGGGCGCGCGCCGAGGGGTGGGCGGGAAAGCGGCGGGGTGGGCGCGCGCGCGGTCCCTCAGGCGGCGCCTCCTCCGCGGGTGCCCGGAGCCCGGGCGGCCGCTCCCTCAGGGCGGCCCCGGGAAGGCGCCTCGGCCCGCAGCGCGGGGCGCTTCCCGGCTGAGGCCGGGGGCGGGGGACGCACGCGAGTGAACGCGTTAGCAAGTGAAGAAAATCTCGGCTTTCCCAGCTTTTCATGGTGGAAAAGAGAAGTGATCCGCCCGGAAGCCCCAGCCCGCCAGAAAATTGTACTGCCCCTTGGCCCTCGATGTTCCCGCTTCGTAAGTCACCACTGCAGCTGCCTCCGAATTGTTACAATTATCTTCCAATGTCTGTTTTTCGATAATCTCTAGAACCAAGAGCGTTAATAAAGACAAAGACTCCAAGATACTTCATACGCTGTCTAGAAAGATTACGTCCGTGATTCCTGCCCTGCCTCAGAATCCCTACAAAGCCAGTCTTGTTTGAAGAACAAAATCTCTCATTATTTCTGAGGCACCGTTATTTGTTCTGGGGAAGACACAAACAGGAGTAGCCTGGCAAGGTACAGGTACACAGGACATTTATGCTCCCGCATAGTCCAATATCCAAAATCTCTAAGGAACTGTAGAGAGCACTTTTTCTGTTTCCAGTTTCCAGTAAAATTAATATTATATCTTGTTTCTTTTACAATGTCCTGTGAAACGCTCTAACCAGTTTGTTAATTTTGGCTCTGATTTTTTGAAATAGGTTTTTAAACACTTGTGGCAGTGTTTAAAGACCTAAAAATGCAAGATGCTGCACAAATCTCAGCTCATGGAATTAAAAAAAAAAATTAAGTGGTTCAGGAGATGAAAAAAAATGTAATAGAAGTGACATTATGAAGGATTCTATGTATCTCCAATTCAATAAATTTACCCAGATTCCCAGCTCAACATACAAACTTTCATTACATGAACACAGAAATTATAGAAACATTTAATGAGTTCAGATGTTCAAAATTAAGAACGTATTAAGAAGTATTCTAGATTAATATTCAGATTTTCAGTTTTACATTGTGTTTAACCGAAACTTGGTTAAACTGAGATTGGTTCTTGGAAAGCTTTAGGACCTACAAACCTGTTAAAGGTAGTTACATCTCTATTTAAAGAGAAATTACTGCAAGAGCTGCTAGAGGGCGGCCACACAGCGTGTTTCCAGTGAATGATTTATGCTTTTGACAACCAACAGGACGCTTCGTCAGCTTTAGTGCCACAAAAGCAAAGAGCTTCAATTAAAGCAAGTGGAGGGATTCTACTTATTTTAGAATTAGTTAATTAGGGCTTAAGTGTAATTGAAAAGAGCTAATGGTTCTTCCTGCCCAAATACGTATTAGACATTGGGTCTAAATAATGTAATTTCCTTTCCTAACACATTGCTAGAGGACAATAAGGTTTTTATTTCAGTCCCACACATTATGGAAAGCATCGAATTCTGTTGTATATCAGTGTCCAAGATTCAAATTGCCCCTTCCCATAAGGCAGCATGCCACCTATATTAACATTCCTATGGAAATCTCTTTCCAGAATGGGCATCTTCCATCCCCATTACTATGACATTACTAATTCCATTGCCCTAGCGTAGCAATGGCCAGGGAATCCTCTGCCTTCTGCAGTGACTGCTTTCCATGAGTCACCCACCCCCCTAATTATTACTCAACCCCTACCAGGGAGGCACCGGATGCTGGACTCCATGTCATTGGGGCAGAAGCCTCTTACACAGGGTGAAAAACACAGATAAAAACCAACTATTTTATTTTTTTCACATCTACATAATAAATCAATCAATCAATCTCTGAGTAATAAAAAGCAAGGACTCGGTAGAAAGATATAAAATCTGCTAGCAATCTACTACACTTGTACGACTACTGTCAGTTATTGTCAGGGTCCTAACTTTTAAGCAACATAACTGTTTTCAAGTTTTGCAATACCTTATATGGAGTGACTTTTACTAGAAAAATAGGTCAAAACAAGTCAGCAAGAATGATTTCCACAAGAGGGAGTCTTTAAACGGAAAATGATCTGACTATTTTGACCCACTTACAGTCTGGTTTACTGTCTTTAAAAAAATTTTCAGTTCCCTTAAGCACTTGGCATTTCCACAAATATTATTCTATTAACACAGCCACTATAACATTTGCTTAATGGGTTTTAAAATCCAAAATTGTTAAAATATCACACAAAAATCTACTGACAACTTTTCTATTTATGGTTCAGTCTTGGCAGAGTTAGTCAAACGGTATGAGCTTTCCTGCTTTTACAAGATGGAACTCATGACAGGTAACCATCACTGTTACCTGTGACGCCCTGGAAGGGACGACAGACCGCACAGCCTGCGAAGGGCGTAAATAGCCGACGTGAGTGGCATCTTCTTTTCCAGTGAAAATTCCAAGCAGTCCCGGCCCTTTCACTCTGCAGGCATACATACTGCGGCTGGCTGCCCTACAGGGTGTAGTAACCCCACCACCCCCTTCAGAACTGCTTCCCCAGTACAGAAGCAGAACATTGCACCTCTTCAGTGACACTAACACGACAAGCACTTCTCCGCTCCAGTGGCCACAGATACACCTTCAGGATTACTCAACAATTCTCAAAATCACTTTAATGGTTGTGGAGAACATATTTTAATCCTGAACAGAAACGAAAAGCAGTTTTGGATTATAATTACTGTTATTTCTTATCTGCAACAAAGAAAATTAGAAGCTGTTACCTAACTGTGAGTAAGATGGGTTAATCTGAGACTCATATTTCTGTGATCTACTCCCAAAGGTATTTTGTATAAAACTGTCTTCATTTGTCAGATGAGGTAAAAGGCAATACAGATTTGCTTTAAAGGTTCTGGTTTGGAATAATTTTGTATGCTTTTTATCAAATATTCCTATAAAGTTTAAAGTACACAAAAGATTGTGTGCAAGACAGAAGATTGGGTAATGGCATCTATATTTCTTCTTTGATTCTTTTATTCTTGTGAGTGCTTGAAAGCCTGCAGCAGTTTTTCAACAACAGTTATTGAGAAAAGGCTGACTTCAGCCTATTCATTCTGAACATCTGGACAGAACCTAACAACAGTAATTAAAACCCACTAAATTGGTAACAATACCAAATTGCTAGAGATGGAATACTGCCTATCGTCCCACCCTTCTTTGTGGATTTCTGCTAGGTCAATACAGCCTGCTCTTGAAAAGCCTCTTCTACGTGTCTCTTTCTGAAGTCTCTGTCAAGAAAGAAGAGCATCCAAATTTTCTGGTCACATGAGCATTGCTCTTGGATTTATTTTTTTACCACAAACCCCAGGAAAAGTAAAGACTCAGAGTTAATACAGTTGATAGAAGGTTTGAGGATTCTGTTCTTTTCAAATAAATTACATACAATGATCTATAATATCTGCTTCCTTGTTTTAGAATGCATCTTTGTAAAATACTTTTTAAATAATGATTAAATTACATGTCAGCATTCATGAAGAACGTGGAATTGAATGGTACAGAAAGTTACAGTCATTTTTTATCCAAAACACTTTCTTTTTACAGAGGACAGCAGTAAGAAGGCTTGCTTTAACCACTCCACTTGGACAGAGACACCTCCAGGCTGGGAAGTTTTGGTCCTCACCCGATCTATTCAATCCTTGCCAAAGTCTGCTGTCAGCGACCTCAGCATGATCCTGCTACCCCCAAAGTCACCGGGGGCAAAATACAGCTCTCTCGATTCCTGGCACCAGGAAATGCAGACCGGAGGTGTATCACACAGCTTGCTTAGCACACCAAGACTGGAGAAGAGTCACCACACCTTTCTTCAGGCCTTTTTAACATAGCTTTCTTCATAGCTTTCAGGCCTTTTTAACATAGCTTTCTTCAGGCCTTTTTAACTCCTTTTTAACATAGCTCAGCCCAAGGACCAATGGACAATGAAAAATGAAGAAAGTGTGTTATAAGCTTTCAGAGCAGAAGGGGACTAATATCTGCTTTATAGCTGTTCCTAAGAGAAGTGACCCCTTCGCAACAAGCTGCTTTAAAATACTCTAAACAACCAATTTACTTTTGCAAGTCTCTTCTGCATTTCATGTCTGAACTGGTAAAAAATGTCAACACTGTATTATTTTAATCCTACAATAGGTTCCTTTCCTAGTATTGTTCCAGACACTCTCTGAAAACATAATGTTACTTCTTATATTTTCAAAATTCTCTACCTTTGATACAATAAAATGTACTGGATCTACCTATTACACTATAATTAATAGTTTTGCCAGTAATAGGTTTTAATATTATATAACTCCAAGTAAGTGCTTTCAAAACAAAACAAAACATAATCCTCACAACATTCCTATGAAGGGACGTGTTCTAATCCCCAAGCTACAAATACAAAACTGAAGATCAGTGTGATTGAGGGCCTTGCCCTAGGACACAAATACACCAAAAAGACAGAAATAGGAGCCAGGCATTCTGACTCCTAACTCCCTGTTCAAACCATGGCTATGGTCCCTCTTTGGTGGGGCTGTTGCTTTAAACAAATCATTGCCTCTCAGTCAAGTTTAGTTTCCTTGTTAAAATAGATTTTCACAAAGAAAACAGCAAAAAAAACCAAAGAACAGCATCACAATCATCTGTAACACTGTTCACACAAGAAGCTTGAGAAACTTCACGATGAAGGCCTTTTAACGCCCCTGTGAGGTGGTTAATTTACTCAGTTACTTTGCGGATCTATAGACCTACAATTCTTTCACAGCTCAAAGTGCACATGCACAGACGTAACGGCGAGGCTCCATTAAACTAGTGAGCATTTGTCTTTCTGTTGCAACCCAGAAATTTTCACGCACTCATCAGCATCTGAAAATATTAAGAGGTGACAACAACACAGAAATGCAGAAAACCGTGTAGGAAAATACATTTGAAAGCACAGAGGAGTCGGCCTCCCGCTGTTCTGTATGCATGGAAAAACTAGGGAACGTGCGTGGCAGACAAGCTCCGCAAGTTAGAATAAAAGCAAATGTCAAACAATTGGTCGCTAGTTCCTTATTTGCAGTCACAACAGCTGCTGTGAAGTCATAGCACAGGTACTCAATACTGCTATCACCAACACAAGCTTGCTTATCGTACAGGAAATATTACTTAATACAGTGCAGTAAAAGCCTTATTATAATAGAAATGATCCATGAAGTGCAGCTACAGAAAACAACCACTGCTGGCACTTACAGGGTGACATGGAAGCCGTAATTAGCAACAGTTAGGAAAATCTGTTACCCAGCAGCAACAATGACCAGATTGTCAGCATTTAAACCATCACATCACAAACACAGGCAATAAAAAGGTAGCTAAAGTACAGCATGTTTGTTCAGCCTTGGTTTGTCTGTCTTTCTTCCTCTGAACCCCAACTTTGGTTTTTGGCTTTGTTCAAGTTTATGTAGGCAAATACAGAAAGAAGAAGCATGGGATTTTTCAGGAACTATTTTGAAATATAATTCTGTGAGAGCTGATCACGTAACACTGGATTGGTCTGAAATGACTAATTGGTCTTTACTTGTATTTTGAGTTGCTAGGTTCTTCTTTCATAGCTTACCATTTCAGTTTTGTGGTGTCTGTAGAAATGTCTCTGTGGTCAATTTTTTTTTTAGTTCCTTCTTTATCTTTTTTTAGTTCCTTCATCTCTTGTAAAATAGGTAGCCCAAAATCATGTTTCCATTGACACTTCTACAGTCTCAAAGCTTCAAATTAAACTTATTAACAATAGAAGAAAATTTGGGCCAACAGTAATTCTGGTGTCAGTAGATGCAGATCGGCTGGATTCTGTTAATGTTGTATGTCATTGAAGGCAGAGAATGGAAGTACAAAATGGAAGTATACCCCTTTGCCTGCCTGCCTTTCGACACTACCTTTCAAGCATGGCTTTCAAGTACATAGAGCAGTGACTCGAGCTGACAGGGTCAGTGCTCAGCATGACTCCTTTTATCCAGACTAAAGATAAAGCTGAGCTGCATTGGCTTTATTTGACTTATTTTGGAGATCACATTTACACTCTGATGTCTGGTTCACTTCTCCTTCAGCTTAATCCTCAATGCTGCATACAAGCTTGTATGTGTCATTCAGCAAGTAGCTTATGTCTTAGCACCAAAAAAAAATTGTTACAGCAATAGAACTATCTGCAAAATACCAGCATCAGCCTTTCAAAGACACGCAAGTTGTGTGGTTTTCCTGGTTGATATGACAACATACCCATAGACCAAAACTTAAAAGTGGTGAAAGAATGTGTGCGTCAATCGTCTTTCACAAATCAAGAAATACCTTTAGATATTTGTGCACAATTTCACGGTATTTTCTTGTTGAAGGATGATTACATAGTGCAGAACGTAAGGCTGGCGCAGCACAACAGTTTGCCTCAAAAAGTTTCCGCCCTTCTCGTTCACAGTGAATCCTGAGGCTCTTCCTGACATCAACAGACTATCTTGATTCTGCTTTACATATGGATGTGATTCCACGTCCCATTCTCTCTGTAGTGAGAGAGGTTTCTTCCTGAAAAGCAACTATATCTCAACTGTTTCGGCACGCCAAGCTCACTTTTTTATATGGTCAACAACACAGCTGTAGCTGCATTTCCAGTTGAATAGGTTTGCTGTGGTAACTGGGACCTAAAATTTCCATGGAAACATTATAATTTTAACAACACTTTTTTAAAAAATAAATAAATAAATTGAACACAGTGTTTTTAAAAGTTTGAATCATTTTACATTAATTATATTTGACTGAGAGTTAAGAATTTTTCATTTAGCTGCGTAACAATTATGTTATAAATGCAATTCATATTATGCATTATAATATGTCTCTATTTTTAATTAAGAACAGAATTAAACATTTACATTTGGAATGAAAACACATTTTGAAGGAGCAGAATTTCCCATTGTTATTAGCTCTAATGAGGAGCCAGTCCCTTTGTAGCTCTAAATAGTACCTTTGCTTGACATGAACGTGATGCAGAACATCAAGTAGATAATTTAAGTTATGAAAACAGAATCCGTGTGACTGTGCAACAGCGTTAGTACCTCTTTGTAATGTACGTTCCTCATTTAATGAAAGGCTTACTATTGTCCTGGTTATGCACAGTTCTACCAGATGGTAGAATCAAAATGGCAGGTCGTTTTTAGCCCTTCTAAAATATTCTGGATAATAATGTTCTCATAAAACAAAAGGTTAACAGCAATCTTCTTCAGTTACAGCGATGACAAAGGAGAAGTATTGACCACGGGCTTTTATCATTAACCATGTCATTGTTATATTTCCATGCAATTCCAGCAGCAACTGAAGGCATTGTTGATGGCATAGAAACTGTTTTTGTAAAAACCCATACCAGGGTGGCACTGTCTCGGTACAATGCTTCTCTCAAGAACACAAGACAGTTCTCTGATTACATGATGTAGAAAGAGAAAGAAAAACAACAGCCGTCTGTGGCCTGCCTGCCTGTCTCAGATTTGCCACCGCTCACTTGTAGCATCTAGGAAAAACTACATAAAAAATGCAAGAAGTTAGAAATTTCAGTTGTTTCTGAGCAATGTTGAAAATATATTACTAGCTCTCAGATGTGTTACCACACACAATGTTCCACAAAAGATGGTTGATAGTAAATTGATTTGAAGGATCATGTTCCTTTCTAGAGCTTCAACACAACCATGGGAGGAATGAATCTGCTCTGTATGATGTATACCAAGGCCATGAGCCATAAAGTGGCTTTGTGTGTGTGCTGTTATAACTCATCTGCTGCTGATAGACTTTGGCAATTAAACCTGATGTTAAATTTCTCAGGAGCTTAAATGGGTTATCTAATCAATAATTATAACTTCTGTTACCCACGGCATCACAATTTGTCCACCAGATTCATATACCCACTATGCCCAGGGGCACTCGCTCTCACAAAGAAGATTATTCTGGGGTACATTGTAGCTAGCAAATATCAAGTACTGTCTCCCCATGTCTCAGGGCCAGAAAGACATCTCTATATACGCACATACGTATCTGGGCACCCATATACACCGTATCTTAGACAACTGGCGAGAGGGAGTGGGTTTCTATAAATAGGTGACAGGAAGGAAGCGGTCGCTGGCCTCCAAGGCAATCGCCAGAGCTGGCCCCAGCAGTGCTGCTGGCCCTCCCTCCCATGCGTGCGGACAGCAGGGATCGTAGCCTACGCACATACGCTAAAGCCTCCCAGCACACATGACTGGTTTATTATGACATTAAACCACTGTATCGTAGAATGATGTTTGATGAACAACTGTCTACTCTATAAGGAGACTGTACTACAAGTTTCTTGTATGTGTGCTTTTGTATGGACATCCCAATACTTGGATGAAAGTATATAAAAACGAACAAGAAAACTCATACAACAAATTAACTCATTAAAACAATATCTGGAATTGAAGAGGTGGGAAGATGTGGCAGAAGCAAACCCATTTAGAAGAACTTAAGAGTAATATATCAAGCAATAGGAAAATACTTGCCAGTTAGTGCAAAGTTTTCCACACCACGAGCAAAAACTCAGCTAAACAGAAAAAACAACCCATCTGACTTGGATGTATTTCATGGGACAGGGATAAAGCCAGGAAAAAACCAGTAACATCCAGAGAAGAGCACAAACCTCAGCATATCTTAACACACTCAAGCGAAAGGTATGAAAGAAGTGTGGAGGATGAGTTGGGCAGAGAGGCTGTGGACATCTGGAGCTGGAGAGGGGTGCACCGGAGTTCAGAGACAAGCTGCTTATCATCCTGCAAGAGCCCTGCAAAGAGGCATTGACCCTGTGTGCGCTACAACCCAAATACCACAGACACGGCTTCACGCGGCTCTGCAGGAGCCTCCTGCAATGTGAAAGCCATGGCCTCACAGTGCTTACTTTGCCTTCATCTCCTGCTTTGTCACCCACTTTTGGGTGGAGAATCAAGTCTTCCAGCACCACTGCCTTGCCGTAGGGCAACACAGCCGCCGAGCCTCCCATGGTACTGAAATGAAGGGCTGCTTTGTTCGGCAGGCTCAACGCATGCCTTGTTCCTTTGGGAGCAGAGGGGAGGCACAGGGCGGCCTGGAGGGAGATGAGAAGAGGCGTATGGGAGCACCAAGCTTTTCCCAGATTTGCCGGTGGCCGTTGTCCCGTCCAGGCCCAGGGATGGCACGCCTTGTCGCCCCTGCCTCGCGGCGATGCGCCGATGGGGCTGCCTGCCGTGTGTGAGAAGGGGAGTGAAGGAACAACCTCTCCCTCCAGCCACCCCGGCCCGGAGTCCGGCTCCGGCGGGGAGGCCCAAGAGTTGGGGGCTCCGCGGCGGCGGGCACACCTCGGCGCAGGCCGTAGGGCAGGGGAGGCCGGGCCGCGCGGCGGGCTGAGGTAACGCGCGTGGAACAAAACGGTGGCCGAGCGGCTGGGCAGGCTGAGGCTCGCACCGGCGCTGGGGAGATCACGGGCGGTACCGGCCCCGTTTCTGGCTTCCCCGCCGCGGGCGGCCCCGTCCCCAGGGCCGGGCCGGGACACCCCGCGCGGGCCCCGCCGGCCGCTACCGGCAGCCGCGCCCCCTGGCGGCGGGCGGCGGGGCCGGGGCGCGCCGCGGCCCGCCCACGGGGCTGCCCGGCCCTGCCCTGCCCCGCCCGGCCCCGCTCCCGGCAGCTGCGTCTACCCCGCGAGCGCCAGCACCAGGTAGGGCCGGGCCGGGTGCCCCGAGGGGGTCGGGGACGGGCCGCAGGGAGCCCGCCGGGGAGCGGTGGCGCGGGCTGCCCGCCCCGCCATGGCGCGGGGCGCTGAGGGGGCCGTGAGGGGGAGTCTCGTCCCCGCGACCCCTCCGGCTGGCGCTCGCCCGGGCTGAGGGGAAAGCCGCGAGGTCCTCGCCGAGGGGGCGCGGGGCGGCTCCGGGAGGCGGCGGGGGGGGTGTGGGTACGGAGGGAGGCGGCGGCCGTGGCGCCCCGAGGCTGTCAGCCCCTCGCAGGAGGGAGGCGGGCGCCTGGGTCCCGGCTCGGTGCGTTTCCTACGGCATCTGCGGGGACGGCGGCCAGGCTGCGTGATCGATCTCCGTGACTTCCATCAGCACAACGCCTCAAACTTTGCGGTGCCTCAGTGTAACAGTTACCGTCCTCCAGAGAGCTTGGCTTGGTGCGTTAACCCGCCCGGTGAGGTCGGAGAGTGTGTCGGTGACATACCCCGAGGAAGGAAGGGCCAAAATACCCCAGAGAGCTGGGCCGGGCCTGAGGAGTCACCTGTGAGGAGCAGGGCCTGGCAGCTGGCAGGGGCTGGGCTGCCTCCGCTCCCCACCTAACTTAGGGTTCGTGTGAAGGCTGGTAAAAATAGTGCAAGTCCCTTACGTGATGGGAACAGCGGGGGTTTTGTTTGTTTTTTTCTTTGCCTGGGGGAAGAATGTTTGAAAGCTCTATTTGAATAGAAATTAAAAAAAATGTAGACACTTAAAACGTATTTAAAATGTTTCCTAGGAAGAGTGTTTAAAAAAAAAAAGTTATGGGGATGACTTGTTTCAAGGAGGCCTCATTAGTAAGTAGATCCTCTTTGAATAAAACTGCTTTGAATGTTATTTGCTTTTGGATGTAAAAAATCCGACTTTGCTAACAAGGATGATACTAGCATTGTTTCCCCTTAAGTCTCTTATTTTTCTTACTGATCATTACAATTTCCATTTTCCACTACCAACTTTCTGCATGATGCAAGTTTATCAGCAAAAAAATTTCCTTTGCTGGGGTATGGCATGGCTTAGCTTAGGGTGTCCTACTCTGGAGTCAAATGGGGGTGGAGGGTCCTTAAAATCTCTCATCCTTTAGGTTTCTCAAACTATTTTACAGAATACTGTACAACATCCGTCTGGGCAAATGAAGCAAAATCCGAGTACTGAGGAATCAGTCTC
This sequence comes from Ciconia boyciana, assembly GCF_034638445.1. Classification (NCBI taxonomy): domain Eukaryota; kingdom Metazoa; phylum Chordata; class Aves; order Ciconiiformes; family Ciconiidae; genus Ciconia; species Ciconia boyciana. Next base: position 2,746,009 of record NC_132951.1, on the reverse strand, counting down.
GCACAGCCTTGGCTATTGCAACTGGTTTCTCTCATCTTGTCCATGAGATATTCTGTAGTCCCTACTACAGAGAGGTGAGAGATCAAAGTTTAACCCATACCACTAGCAGAGAGAAGCAGAACTCAGCCTTGTTCAACATCTGCTCTGCAGGATGGCTGCTGCTGGCATTACAGCCCTCTCCCTGCCCGCCCCACTCTATCCGTGCTAGGTGTGGTTTCAGGCTCTGGATTGAACTTGGCTGTTCACCTCCAGAGTGGATAATGAGAATGCTGTCCTCGGCGCTTACGCACCAACCCTGGGTGTCAGCATTAGTTTATCTGTACCATTGATGGGCCTCGTTGCAGGACTGACTTGCTGGAGCGGTGAGAAGTCCAGCTCCATGGATTTCACTAGAACTCAGCATGAAGATAGGGCAGGAATTGTAGGTATACCTCAGCATTGACATAGGTGGATGGTGAACTTCTTAAATGTTAAGTGTTTAAATACAGGGAGGGATTTTCCAGTGGTTGTCTTGAGTATTTAGCTAACAGTTCGTTTAGCGAGAGCTGAGTACCTGCAGCGTCCCCAGGAAAATGTCTCCTGCTCTCAGAAGAGTGGAGGCTTTCTCCAGCTGGATGAAATGCCAATGCTATGGGGAAAACACTGGGGACATTGAACCAGCCATCCATCTTTGGCCGCTTCTGAATGTCTAAAGGGTGACAAAGCAAAAATGCTCCTGCTAGTTTCAACTTTGATTTTACAGGCACAAATCCAACACGTTTGTGAATTTGTTCCTTTCATCACCGAAGCAGGGATGTGAGATAGTGTTCCACAATTGAGTTTCATGGTTCTGACAATGTTATCAAGGGGGATTGCTGCCAGCTCCAGCTAAAAGTCTGGCTGCCTGACATGTTCCATTACAAGGCTGGTTTTGTAGATACTTCATATTCTTTTGTGAGTGCTCCAACCACTTACTGAGTTTGTAGTGTGGTCGGCAGTGTCTCTTGAGGGGGAGTGCTTCTTCTGTGGAAGAGAAGAGCTAAGAGCCTTCCTACAGGACAAGAAACAACAGCTAGCTGTTTTCAAAGGCCCATACTGAACTAATGCTTCCTCCCCACCCCAAGTTCAGCTAAAATAACTTTTTGTTGTAAGTTGGGTATTTTACAGAGTCTCGGTGGGAACTAAATAATTCTTAAAATAGCACTGTGACATATTTTATTACTCAGGATTTATATCTGCTTTCAACTCACTTTACAAATACAAGCTTTCCATTTTAATTCCAGTCTCAGACATTAGTGTTGCTACTGAGTAGCATGGATATGAAAGAGGATGTTGGACAGGAATATGCAGCTTCACAAACCAACCATTTCCCACTTTTGCTTTGGAATCCTGACACCAAAAGACACAGGTTTTTTTCTTCTTTTTTTTTTAAATATGAGCTGAAGTGGTCAAGTTGCAGATTGGTTGCAGTAAAGCAGAACATGGTTAAAGACAGATATAAAGTAGCTTGGGCACAATAACTAACTATTGTCTAGGAAGAAGCAGCTGCTCTTGGTTTTTGTTCGCTTTCGCAGCACTTAGGAATTGCCATGTGAGTAATCTAGTTCTGAATATGTCTCTGCCTGATTGGTATCAAATGCTTTTCATGAAAAGGCAGAAAATTCTGATATGGGCAATTTGTCAGTAATAAGTTGTGTATTATTTCTGTTGATTAGTGGTTGTCTGATTCTCCAAACCAGGTATTTGATATCCCTTCTAAAAATTTAAACTGAAAAGAAAATTGTATATATTGTTATTTTATATGTCCAGTTGTAATCTCTTTTGAATCCTTTCAAACTCAAGACTCAAAAGATGTCTTGTGCAGTGGCTTTCAAAGGTCACTGAGGTTTTACATTAAGAAGGAAACCTCAAGTTATCTTTTTTTTTGTGCAGCTTATTGCTTTGTGTACCTCTGTCATGTCATTTGTTCTGCTTCTCACAGCATTACTTCAAGTCCTTGTCTTTTCAGTCTCTTAATCATTAATTAATCACTTCAGACACTAAGAAGACTAAGGTAATTGGAAAGAAATGCTCTGGATGATTAATTTTTTTCCCATAAAAGCAATAAACTTGCTGGAGTTCTCAGCTACGAGCCATGCTGGAACTTTTTTTCCCATATCAGACACAAACTCCCTAGGTGGGGATAGTGCACAGCTATTGAGCCTACAACCGTGTTTTGTCAGTTTGTGAAGCATTTTTCTGCAGGAGGCTCCACAAAACAGTGGTAGCGTGAAAAGGCAGTGCAGTCAGATACAATCCTCGGGGCACAGGAGCAGAGAAGCTGTCACACTGGTTTATCAGTCTCTCGTCTCTGACTGACGGCAGCTCACAGCAGATGTTTAGACAAAGGAAGAGAATGGAAAAATGCATGGGCAGTTTTTCTCAGGTCTATCCTTGTGACTTTTGGCAGGCAAGAACTGTCGTGATTAGGGATTTCCTGAACTGAAGGTTGCATTCAGATTTTTTTTTAAGTAAGGAGAATAAAAGTAAATGAACTGGCAGCAGGAGTGTCTGAACAGACTTTATACGCACCGGGCCTGGATTTCAGAGGATATGCTTCTGCCTCATGTCTGCTTCCCAAGAAGTCATGGATGTTGGCAAATTTCCAATATTTACACTATGTCCTGCAGTCTTCAACTCCCTGATAGCAAAAGTACACTGATTGCCAGAGCAGATTCATCAAGCCTCCTATTAGCTGTTTGGCACACCGCTAGGTGACTCTCTTTTTCTGTACACGTACCAATATGCTCATACCCTCCAGAAACAGCTACACTGCCGGTACTTGCCCGATCATAGCAGTGACTGCTTCTCTTGCTGTAGCACAAGTCCTGGTATGTCCATCACTGTACAGAGACGCTCAGAGTACGTAGTCTGCTGATCCGGGTGTGTATCCAGGGCACTGGAAGAGAGCTGCCTGATAGTATGTCGCTGTTAAATCCCATCATAGGTGAAATCAGATCAGACAGTGTTCGTAAGATGTCAACTATCAGTCCTTCACACCTGCTCGGTAAGGGAAAGCATGGTCAGAAACATTAGGAAAGGAAGTAGCAGCCTTTAACAGCAAGCATTTGACTCTCAGCAGGATTGCCAAGTATTTATCTCTGATTATCTACTGATGATGCATTTGCAAGGTTAAATAGAGCTCTGACATTAGTGGAGTTAAATAGAGCTCCAGCAGCTTTTTCCTGGGGTGCTTTGCAGTGCTTGGCAACCTGAAAATGCCAGACTGGAATAGCCATGCTGGATCACTGCCACTCAGCTGAGGGAGAGCGGTGGTGCCGCTGACGTTGGAGTGGTTGATTTGGTTGGTATTCTGGGGATTTCTGCCTGTTCACACTTCCCTCTGGAGAATAACCTTTATTTTAGCTTGCCTATTTATTTTTCCCCACCTTGGTGTGGACTAGGACTTAGCTAGTAACTGCATCCTCAGTCAGGATATTCAAACCAGCTTGTCAGGTTTTTTGATCAGAATTTGGGATGTGATGGTGGCTGGGTGGAAGGGCTAGATGGTATAGACTCTGAAGTTTGGTTTTATTTTTTTCCTCCTTTTACCCATTTCAAAGTGTTATTTTCTGACTACAGGCTATGTTTTTGGTCTTTCCCTTCCTCTTCTCCTCTTTTGTCCCTCATTCACCTCCCACTGAGAACTCGAAGAGCTGGAACTGATCTCACCTCATGTCCCAGTGCAATTGGGAGAGGGAGAAACCACTGTTTGTCTGTATTAGGAGGTAGTCAGTCAGTGGGACGCCATCCAAAAACAAAGTTTAAACATATGTTATTTACAGAATGTTTCCACACACGGTAAAAATATAGCTACAATTCAAAACAGTGTCTTTAAAACACTGGAGGAAATGAATCATCCCGGGATCTTTCAGGATGGATGGAGGCTGCTGTGCTGAGAGCTATCACCAGTAGGACTTTCCCTTCTTCCAGGCTGTCTGCTTTGAGAATACTTGTGGTTCCTCAACACCAAATCCCGAAGCCTGCTAAAAATAAAATAAAATAAAAAACCTCTGTTAATCACCAGAGGGAGAGCTGCAACCAGTTTGCTATGAGGAAGAAGGGAGTGTTTTGGCCTGTCTGTTCATAGCATTGCCCTCTTGTGGGATGGGAGCTGGGCACTCCTGCTGCCAAGGCTGTGGTTGCAGCTGGTTTTGGAGCTGAAAACAGCGGTCGTGAGAAGGTCTGTCTCTTCAAGCCAGAGTCATTAATGCAGTGGCCACACCTGCATATGTTAGGAGAACTGATAGCAAAATGGAAAGAGGAACTCGAGTATCTCTATATGTCTCCACACTCATTTACTGGGAAGCAGGTGTTTATGAAGAAAACCACTTCATGTGAAATGAGGGAGTCCTGTCTCCTCCTGGTGCAGAGCTGCCTGCATGTGTGTGTGCTGGGTGCAGGACTGGAGGAAGCTTTTGATCGTAGCAGTAGGCCAGTCTCTTTTGCCTGTCAGCAGGTAACTGCAGGTACCAAAAACCTACATTGGTTGTAACTCTCAGCCATGCCTCGTGTGCTGATCATTGTCCGTGATGTAGAAGCAGCACTTTGATTTTGAATGTATATTAAGTGAACTAATTTCTGTTAATTCTGAGTTGCTTCATGTCTCGTGTATAGGTTTTTGAGACGGAAAGATAAATTCTGTGTGGAGCTGATTTGGAAGGCAGGAGCTCACTGAGGCAGTTTCTGTGCAGTTACCCCAGGCTCCTGCTGCTGTTGCAGCAAAGCAAGGCCAGGCCCTGTGGTGGGCTTGCTGTAGGACTTGGATGTGCTGTGCTGTATCAGTGTGGCATAAGACAACATTTCATCTACGTGATTTTTACTCACAATTTGTTTATACTCAACCCTGATATTTGCATGTACTTATCTTGTCCTTGTCGGACGTGTAGCAGTGGCTTATTGTAAGTCCTTTCACCTAGCCGCCTGTGTCTGATGCTACACTTACAGTGCAAGGCTGTGTTTCATGCTTCCCTTTTGGACTCATTTTAGGCCACCTCTTCTGGTTCCCAGCCCTTCTTCTCCAGTAATAACACATTACTCTGTTCTTCTTTGGGTTATGGATAATGGATTGAACAGGCTTCTGTGCTACAGAGGAATGTATTGGCTAGTTCTCAGGCGAAAAACAGTTTGCATAAAGTTGCAGATCATTTCCCCTGTACACAGTCAGGACCTGGTGACTGGAGGAAGAACATCTGTGTCATTTCCCTGCAGCTGACCACAGGCATGTCTTCACTGCCTCCATTAATGTGTTTTGGCTGTCACCACCAGATCTCTCTATGGGACATAAGATGGGGTGGTAGTCATATTTTTATGTCTTACGGGTTACATAAACACTCCATTAAGACATGTTTTCGGCACTGAACAATGATTTGTGTTTGAGTATAATTCAGGATTCATTTTTGCTCACAACTGAATGAAAGTAGTCAGTGGTTTCCACTGATCCGTACTTATCTATGCTGTGTGTATTTAAGTGCATGATTGTCACGGTTTAACCCCAGTCGGCAACTAAGCACCACATAGCCACTCATTGTTCCCCCCTGCCCCGGTGGGATGGGGGAGAGAATTGGAAAAAAAAGTAAAACCTGTGGGTTGAGATAAAGACAGTTTAATAGGACAGCAGAGGAAGTCAAAATAACAATCATAATAATGATAAAAGAACATACAAAACAAGTGATGTGCAATGCAATTGCTCACCACCCGCCCACCGATGCCCAGCCTCTTTCCGAGCAGCGATCGCTGCCCCCCGGCCAACCCCCCTGGTTTCTATACTGGGCATGACACCCTATGGTATGGAATAGCCCTTGGGCCAGTCGGGGTCGGCTGTCCTGGCTGTGCCCCCTCCCAGCTTCTCGCTGGCAGAGCAGGGGAAGCTGAAAAGTCCTTGACCAGTGTAAGCACTGCTCAGCAACAACTAAACCAGCAGTGTGTTATCAACATTATTCTCATCCTAAATCCAAACCACAGCACTATACCAGCTACTAGGAAGAAAATGAATTCTATCCCAGCAGAAATCAGGACAATTATTCAGCGCTCACGTATGCTCTTAAGGTAGGGCTTTTAAACAGTTGATCGTATCAGCAGATTTTCTCTGGGTGTGTTTCAGATGGGAGACCTATATATTCTCCAAAAGTTTCTCCCATGTAAGCGATAATCTTCCCAATTTACATCAGTGCAGCTGAGAAGAAACTCAGGCTTTTGTGTTGAAGTTTGTAGCCCCGGTGCATTGGGCTGAACCCTCCATGTTTACTAAGTGGATCATATTCAAAAGGTAGAGAGACCAGAATAGAGCTGACATGACTCATAATGCAAACAAACAGCTGGAAAAAGTGAACAATACTCAAATCATCTGGGTGTTCTAATTTGCTAAAGTGGTTAGTAGGAATTTTAACTTATGAATGCAAAAACCTACTTGCCAGTTGTACAGATAATGCTGTACTTCATGTCCAGGACTGTTGATCTGAGTTCTTGGAAGCCAATGCATATTTTAAATGAAGGAGGAAGCTGCTGAAGGGACAATGCCAGTTTGAATTTTTTGGATCTGTGGCTGGCTGCGTCTGTTAAGATGTAGCTGCTAGGAATACCATTAGCTATGCTGCTCCTCATATAGAGAACTGAAATAGTTTATGGAGTCACCATGGCTAGGGTAGGAGGAAGCTCTTCCATGCCAATTTTTCTTGTCCCAAATAAGCTTTGTTTACTACCTTCTTCAAGGGATGGAAGGAAAGGGGTTGTTTATAGTTTCATGTGTATATGAATTTAGGGCTGTCTGGAGACTGAAAACTAATCTATCATTTTACGTATTTTTCAATGCCTATCACCTTGGCAACAAAGCTGAAGTCCCACCAGATTTATTTTCAGTGGCTTACTGAAGAGTTAGTCATAATATATACTGTTTTGGCAAGGAGGCCATAAGGAATAGACAAGTATTTTTGTTTTCAGTATGCACTATCAGCTGTTAATACTGTGCTGAACTATCTGCCTTTCTCTGTTTTATGCAGCATCATGTCTTGAGTTTTTTATTGTCAGAACTTGAATGACTGTAGTGTTCACTCTCACAATCTTCGTAAATTCATTAGAGTTTTTATGGGTTGGCAAAGGATCAGAGAAAAAAGAAATGGCTGTGTGAGTAGTCAGAAAGTATAGATCCTCTTCAAAGTGTAGAAATAGCTAAATCTGAAGCAAGCAAATAACTTTATTTGTGGTACATTTGATCTCTTCAGTGTCATTATTTCAGGCAGTGATCTGGAGAATGCAGCTCTTACTCTGGGAGTGTTACTGTCGCAAGTACAACCTGTTGATTTCGTTGGGATTGATCATGCTAGTAGGATTGTACGACTTTGCCGCTTACAAAACACAGTGACTTACAGTTTTCCTGTTGTTGCAGCAGAAATATGGTGGCGATTTACTTCTTCTGGCACTTGATATAGGAGGTCTGGAGTGCTGTGAGACAAGAGAGTCTTTCTTTTCCTGAGGAGATATATTATTATTTCTTTGGAGTAGTCCATATTCTCCAGGCAATTTTTGGCAAATAATTAGAGGGAAAGAGAGAATTAGCTGGGTGGAAATAAAACTGTTTGCCCCCAAGGTACAATAAGGATTGGTGCACAGGAAGCTTTATTTGCAGCATGAATGTTGTGTGGATACAGACTCTACTAAGATTTACTGTTCTCCCCATATTTTAGAAATTCAGTCTCTATTTGCAAGTTATTTTGATGCTCTGCAGTATTATCCGTTAACATAAAAAACACAGCCTTTGCCATCTAGAAATGCAGAAATTGTTCCAGAAGTAAGCAGCAGGTGTTTTAGATAGTCTGTGGTGTAATATTATGTTGGCTGCAGACCTTCCTGTGTGGGCTTTGTTTATGCAGCAACTTTAGACAAATTAACTGAACCTATCATGAACTAGACACTGGAGCTGTAAATGAGAACAACCACATGGTATTCTGGCCTACCACCACTTATTTCACAGTCTCATTTAATTCAGCCAAGCTTTCCTGAGCAGCCCTATGCAGGTAAGTCCTTACCATATTTGTGGGTATATACATGTGTGAATTGCCACAAATTAACTGTAGCTCCAAAAAAATGTTGTGCTCATTTTTCTCTAGTTAAGTGGCCAGTTACTGAATAAAAGCTGCAAGGAGAGGAAACTATTGAACAGTGGTTTTTCGAATGTGAGGGAAACGGAGTTCTGATGCTTTGTGAGACAAAGGAAAATAAGCCCCCTCACCCCCACAAGCACTGTTTCTTTTAAACCAGGATGCTGTTAATGTAGTGATCAGACCTCTGGGTCTGTGTTTCACGTAAATACTCACTTAAAATGTCTCTTTCCTTTGCGAGACATAGCCCTCTTTACAGCTGAGTCTATTTGAATGAACCACTGCACTTATTTCTTTTTTCACCCACTATTTTTACCAGCAGTTTTCCACCTCTTCTTTTCCAATTGCCCATCTTCAGTAAATATCCAGGAAAAAAAAATCCAGAAGCATCACTGAATGGCTTAAAAATATATGTGTTCTTTATAGTCTTAGAAACATCAGAGTACAAAGTGTTGTGAGGAAAGCCCTGTAAGCTAATATTTGCTGTGTCATATAGAGGAACTGGCTACTAAATATTTATACCCATTCCATTGTGTTTAATCTTGCTTTAATAATTATTTAATTTAAAAATTGTTAAAATATTATCATTACTGTCTTGTGCATTTTGTGTTCTGAAATACTCTGGCAATACCAGAAGTCAGAGGATGTTTTGGTTGAGTGTGTGCATTCCTTCAGCTTTGGTAAAGCTGCTCTGAATGTTTGAGGTTGAGTCAGGATCAGACTGGAGCCTAACAGAATAAAGATTTTTCTCCTCTTTTTTTCAGTATTGGATGATATTGCCTCACAGAAAGATACTTTAGATAGCATCATTAGATGCTTTAGATGGTGGTAGGTGTGAAGATGTGACAATATATGTGATGTGGAGGAACTAAGCATTAATTATTCCCTCCAATGGACTTTGCAGTGTGATGAGACAGACTAAGAGATTCAGGGCTCTGTGTCCACAGGTTTTTCTTGAAGGGAACAGGACATTTCTTTCAGCATAGTTGTGCTGGGCCACATCTGAGCAGTGCAGAACTGGGCACCTTCTTGGCAGAAACAAATTCAGAGGAGGGTAAAGACAAATGGTGAAAGTGCTGATGGCATCAATTCATGAGGGCGTAGAGTGACTCTGTGACAGATGCATGGGAGGCACAGCCACAGAGATGAATGTAAAGAGCATAAATGGAAGTATTTAGGGAGGGAGGCAAAGAGAACTGTTTATTATAAGTTGCAGGGTGGAAATAAGAAAGGTGTTTTGGATTGGATACCAGGAGAGAAAACTACTGAGTCCCAGATCAGAGGTGGTGGAAGCATCAGCTGTCAGGGCTTCCAACAGCACCATAACAGAGAGGAGGCACAGCAGGGCAAGAATGTCAGGTTTGCTGAGCAGACAGACTACATGGTCTTTCTGACTTTTCTGGCCTTTCCTCTGAAGCAAGCAGCTTCCAGCCTCAGGAAAATAATTTAACTCTTTCCTGGAGAAGCAGTCTCTAAATTCTGCCATTGATCTGTGAGCCAGATGCAGACTTTTGCACAATGTCAGCTTCCCTCACATACCGAGTGTCGCATTTTGTGTTTGGTAAATAGGGAGCACATCGCTGTAATTATTTCTATAGGCCAGTCTCCATTATATGGCATTCTCAGCTAGGCCTGTCGTGATTGTGTTAACTGCACATCTGGATACCATAATACATTGTTGTCTTCCACTGTTTGCTCAAATCATTGGACTTCTTTTCTTAAGTTCTTGTTTTTATCATTATGCAGCCAAGTGTCATTTAGATGATCCATCTGCACTGAAATCCTGTATTCCAAGTCCTTTCCTTGTTTTCCTTAAATAACTTTCCTTTGCTTAAGACGTTGGCTCTGCGTAGCACTCTTTCTGTGACTAAGCTGGACAGTTTTATTAACATCAACTTGAAATTTGCCTTTTTCTCATGTCTCCAACAGGACATCCTTTTCGGTAGGGTTCTGGCAATCTTATCTGGCATATGCCCTCAATAAAACATCCAGAGCACAGATTTCTGTGGCTTGGTTTAACAATGCAACATTCGCTGACAGCAGTAATAAACCATACCAGCTGTTGGAGTATATTACACTTATTCCCTTCAGATTAATTTTTACCAAAGAACACTATAATATACAATTTATTCATTGTAGCCCTTTTTCCCTCTTTTGCCTGTATTTACATTGTGCAATTAGTTGGCAATGTGAGCTTGGACTGAGGGCAAAACTTATAAAATGCCAAGTTAATTAGAAGACCAAATAAATAGTTTTTCCAAAATATCATATATGCTTATGCGCATATATCTGCAGATTGCAATATATCCTAAAATGGGATGCTAACAAAGATTATCATCGTAGGTCTTTTCGCCTTCAGTCTGTGAAGTTTGCCCAAGCGTGGTACTATACAGGTATGTATTAATAAAAAGTCCAATGTATTTTTCCATTTATAAGGGACCCATCTCTTTCTAATGTTATGCAATCCAGTCATCTTGGTTTGGGGATGCTGCAGCTGCAGAAGCCTTTCACAGCTGGCTTCCTCAGAGTCAGGGTTCCAACATTTTTTTCACTGGGTCCTAGACCTCAACTTCCTTCACAGAGATCAGAAATACCAGCAAGGACTAAGACTTTGTCTTTATTATCTATGTCAGTTTGAGAATTTCCAGTGAAATTTTCAAAGGTACATTAACTAAATCGGAGTTTGCCACGGTGACATTTCAAAACAAAATGCATCAGCTTGGACAACAGAGAAGCAGAGTGTTCTAATGAGAGAGAGAGAAAGAGAGAGAGAGAAAGTATTCTCATGGGGAGCAGAGAAAGCACAGACAAAGTGGGGGCTGATCTTTCTTTCCCTCATGGAAGTTTTGTTGTGGACTTTTGTGGGTGGAGGATTTTGGCCCCATCTTTTGCGAGATTCTGAAAGTAGGAACCTCAGACTGTCAGTAACTCATCCCTGGGTGCGTTAAGAGCAAAAGAGTAACCAGCAGCACAGCCACACGTAGGCATTAGTTACATTCCTCCTAGCATTCTCGTTTGACCTTCCAGGATATTTAGAACCACAGACCAGAGAGCATGTCTGAGGCAGGTCTCTGCGCATCCCTTGGGCAGTGTTTGGCAGACGCTGTATCACAGACACTGCTGCTTGCACCTCCAGGAGCCATTCCACCCTCTGGTAAGAGGATAGGGCTGCTGTGTGCCTGGGGTACTGCAATGGAAAGTGGGATATAGCTCTTTCTGCACAGTTTACTTACTGCAGACACTTGGAAAATGTGATAGATTGGCTTGCTGAAGCGTGAGAATGGTTGGAAGAACAAGCTCTTTACTGGTGGCAGATCATTGGTTTGCTATGACCAGCCATACTATGTTGTAATTCCATTGAACTGAATATTCCTGTCACAGGGTCTTGCTACACCCTCAGTAATATTTGGTTGTGAAATTACTGAATTAGCCCGTGTTCTGTCACCTACCAGATTACTAACGCCCTTTTGTTAACACGCGAGCTGAAATACATTGGTCCGTCCCAAACCCCTCCAGAGTGTATTACTCTGATAGTAGCTTGCGTGGAGATTGCATTCAGGCGCAAGACACACAAAGCACATGCTGAATTTTGCATCTTGCTCCCCTGAGAAGTTCAGAGAGATGAGGGCGTGTTCCCTCCATCCTTAGGTTATTCAGTTGTATCCTTTCAGTGCTTCTCTGTTCTTCTCATCTCCAAAATCTTTCTCTGCAGCCCTTGGCATCTGGAACAGCCTTTCTGTTCCTCTGCGTATCATCAACTTTCCATTTATTTGCAGTTTCCAGCTGACAAAATGTTGCCTCTGTTGCTGATGTCTCTTAATGTCTTCCTCTCTTATTGGCCCTATGACTAGATACTTGGCTTGTTTGAACATAACTGCACTGTCGGCTGTAATGGATAGCATATTGTCCTGAGTTATTGCCTGCTGGGATTAAGCATCTGTAAATGGCTGAAGGAGTCTCTGAGACTTCCAAGAGGTCTGTTTGCACAAACATGTTACGCCCCTATATTGCAGAGGGGGTGGGTGTGTTTGTCCCTGATAAAAGATTGGCTTCTGCGGCTCATCTTCACTAGCAGCAAGAGGAGGAGGGAGCTGGGACTCCCTACAGCTTCTGCAGAAGAAGGGAGAAGCCCATTTGCTGTTAGAAATGGGCAAACAGGACTTAAATTACATTTTTCTCACCCTTTTTTGCACAATGGCTCTGAAGCTGAACTGTGTTAGCTCCATGTCTGTTGCAGGGCTTGGATATGTTGTTACAGCAGCTGTTGTGCTTTCAGCTGTGGTAAGTGATTAACATCACAATTAAACATTGAAAAACTTGTTTTTCAATTACTTGTAAGATACACACTCTCTTTTAAGTCTTTCTAAGGAGTTTGTCCAATTTTATAGTGGGAATTTGGGAGAAACTAAGTCAGGCTGACTGGAATCATAATGTTAAAAGTTCATTGTGTTCTATCTTTGTTTGATATCTGATTTCAGCTTAGGAATCACTTTGGTAGCTAACTTGCTATTTTGCTTTCTAGTTTGTAACATTCTTTATTTCTGCCTTGAAAGCTGAGCGTATTGTACTTTTGTCCATCAGCTACTGTGAACTATCTTCTTTGTCAAAATACTGGATGCTTCTAATATAACATTTTAATTTTTTCTTCCCTGTTATCTGATACCACTCAAAGGCATGCTGTAATATATGGACAAACTTCCTTTGTCAATACGACGTAAATGTTTTATTTCCTTTCAGTATTACCAAAGTGAATTCTTTTATAATATAGTTATAGAAAAGTGTTCATTATGTTTGTTAAAAGAATGGATTGCATATTGTTAATACATTGCATTAGTATGACAATACACATATTAAACCAAAATTGCAATGTCCTTAGGACAGGATGTTGTGTATATTAGTGTAATTCCTATAAGGGAACAGTTACACAGAAGTACTGAAGTAACGTGTCAGAAGAGAAGATATATAAGAAACCTGTTAAATATCTAACTTTGATGATATTCACAAAATTTTCCAGAAGGAGCGGGATAAGATAACACAGGTTTTAGGAAAACTCTAAATAATGTTTGTGCAAGATGTACAACATGTATAGTTAAAAGGGGTTTATTTCCTACAGTCTTGAATGTCATGCAGCATTTATAGAACAGAATAGTCAGCAAGGGGATTAGTCTTTCACTTGTGTGCCATTTTGAAAAGCTATAAATTAGTAAAGAAAATATGTAGAGTAAAATCAGGAGAGGTAGACAGAAAACAGAGAAAAGAGAGTTTAGGAAAGAGCAAGTCAGGAATAAGCCAGGAAGTAGAGTTGATTGGAAGTGAAAATTAACAGTGATCGATTGAGAGATTCTCCCCCCCCCTTTTTTGTTTTTCCTTCAAAATTAAGTGCAAGAGAAAAAAGGAAACTTTCCACTTGTTGCCTGGAACAATAGTTAAGAGATCAGAAGCGATATAATTTAAACACGTGCTTCCCTTGTACTATGCATATTGAACAACATTCTCTGTCTCGCCTCTAGCCTGTCAGCATGGTGGAACACGCTGAGTTTTCGAAGGCTGGGAAGGAACCTGGCCTTCAGATTTGGAGGATCGAGAAATTTGATTTGGTACCAGTGCCAAAAAATCTGTATGGAGACTTCTTCACAGGAGATTCTTATCTGGTGCTGAACACCATCAGACAGCGGAGTGGAAACCTCCAGTACGACTTGCATTTCTGGTTAGGTAAGTCTAATGGGAGTGCCCCTGCTGAACTGGGAGCCCAAAGTGAACTCTGTTCCTTTCACTACACCAGCCTTGTCTAGTAAGTGTTACCCAAGGAAATAAAAGGCAGAACTGGCAGTATAGTGAGAATGCAATTTTGGGTGCATATAGTGCTACTGACCTTAAATACTTGAAATGGTTTCTGCAATAGTGAGTACAGCCATCTCTGTACCTAGAAATAGCTTTTTCTGATCAAGATGACAGAATAAGTCCCTGTTCTCCAGACGCTCACAGAGAAGACAAGATCTCAGATAAAAGGGGCGTCTGAAATCCTTTCTGTTTGAAAGGACTCAATGAGTGGGATTTTTCCCCCTGAAGTTCAGACCTCCTAACTGGCCTTCTGCAGTAAATGTCACCAAGGAACATGGTAAGGCTTTCTCCACATCCTGCAAAACTGAGACTCTTTGACAATATCATAGTTGAAGCTATATAAGATACTTGCATGGTGGCTTGTTGTATCTGCCATCTGTCAATAGGTTTTCCACACTAAAGGGCTCCAGAGAGGCAAACTGCTGTGGAACTGGTGCCCCACTAGTACCTACAGCCTTCGTAAAGCCTGATAATGTCTTCCTGCAGATTCATCTGTCTGTGTGTTTGCTCCATAGCAAGTTTCCTTCCAGGACAGGGTGAAATGGCAAAAGAAAAGTGAATGATACCTACTAAAGAGACAGCTGTGAAGCAGTGGGGCTGCAGCAGTTACAATGGTATTGTCAGCCTGCCAGAAAAATATAATTTATACTGCTGTTTGGAGTAATTATTAGAAAAGTTTGGAAATGGCTATTCTGCAGACCTTCCTGGAAAATAAACTTCCCAGTAATCTGCTTTCTCCCTGGTGTTTTTGCACAGTTGAATGCAGAGGCGGAAATCCTACCTTCCGTCCAAGTTGTTGCCTTTTCATTTCTTAGGAGATGAAAGCTCTCAAGATGAGCGTGGGGCAGCTGCCATATTCACTGTCCAGATGGATGACTACCTTCAAGGGAAGGCTGTTCAGCATCGTGAAGTGCAAGGCCATGAGTCCTCAACTTTCCTGGGGTACTTCAAATCTGGCATCAAGTACAAGGTTGGTGATAACTGGGTCTTTATACTACCAGGCTGAATCAAGTCTGCAAGAAATGGCATCCTGCCCACTGCCCAATTCTCCAAAGAATGAGAATTGCCCGTTTTCCAGTTGCTTAAAAACCATTCTCAACCAGATGTTTTCAATGAGTTGGAACTGACAGGGTGGAGAACTGCAGATCCCAGGGGAGAGCTTTGGCTGAATTAATAATACACAAGCAAAGCCCCAGGAAACTTTAGGAATCGAGGTTTTGTTTTTCTTCAAGAAGCAGAGGAAAGAACAGTCCCAAGACGTCTGGAATGAATTTAAGAAACAGCAATCTGAGTTAATGGGAAACGCCTACCCAGTAGATTTAATTTCTCCCCACTTACATAACAGAGTTTGACCTTTCCAGTCTTTTTCTGTGCTTAGCCCACCTCCTTAGCACATGTAATGTTTTGGTAAAGTAGACGAGTAGTAGTGGGAGTTATTCTTCCATGCCATTGCAGTAAAGTGGAATAGAAGAAGTAGAAACATGCAGTCAAGAATGGTAGTTCGTTAGGAATCCAGTGGCACAAGGAAAGTGATATCAGGTCAAATTCCTGCAAAGTGCTTACATTTCCTCATGTCTAAGACTTTCCTAGTCTTTCTGTTTTGCTTATTTCCCACTCATTTGTTGTTACTTTCATTAATTTGAATTTGGTTGTGCTTTTTTTTGAGGATAACTGACATTAGTCCTGTTGCCTACATTGACAAGTAATTCCAAGTATCTCTTTGTCAGCAGAGAAGGTGAATCCTGAGGTTGGGATAATTTCTGGTAGGCAGGACATATAATAAACATGGAAATACACTCTTCATTCCACCAGTCAAAATCCTATTAATACCTCAACTTATTGTGATCTTTTTCAAATTTGGAGATCTCCAACTGTATTGTATCAGTGTCCCTTAGATGCTATGGGAATGGATAGCTGGGAGGTACCGATAGATATATGCTATACAAAAGCCCAGCCTGGGCAAACTCTCTCTCTCTGCAAGCTGCTGATGACCCTCTTTCCTGTGAGAGGCAAAAACTGCTCAGTGATAGCAAATCAGTAGGATTTTCATTTTTTCTGAAGCAACAGCACAAGTGTGAATTGCTGTTTCTTCGTTTTCCCTTAGGCTGGTGGCGTGGCTTCTGGCTTCAGACATGTGGTTCCCAATGAAGTGACTGTGCACAGGCTTCTGCAGGTCAAAGGCAGGCGAACAGTCCGAGCGACGGAGGTCCCTGTGACCTGGGACAGCTTCAACACAGGGGACTGTTTCATCCTTGACCTTGGCAGTGTAAGTACCATGTAAAAGACAAGTTTAGCAGACTTCCAGGTGCAGGAGATGCCTATAGTTCACGTAAGGATTTTTTTTCCCCACTCTGTTGAAGCTGTCTCAAGTGTTGAGCATTGTGAAACACGGTATAGCCAGTCTTTTAACATCTTTCAGTCTCAGCCATTCTGCCATCTTGTCTAGAGGGGGGTTGTTACGCTCTGACAGCTGCGTGGTCTTTCTCTTTTCCCCCAGAACATCTTTCAGTGGTGTGGCTCCAACAGCAACCGCCAAGAACGGCTGAAGGCCACTGTGCTGGCCAAGGGGATTCGAGACAATGAGCGGAATGGTCGTGCCAAGGTCTATGTTTCGGAGGAAGGATCAGAGCGGGAGGAAATGCTTCAGGTTATTCGCTTTGTCCATTTGTCTGTGCTGGAGTGGGAAGGGTGGTATGTGGAAGAATGGGTGGGATGGGTAGACAGGCTCAGTAGTGTGTGTCTTTACATATGAAGTGTTAGTGCTGTAAACACTCAATTCAATGCAGACTTGGTCCTCTGCATCACTAGGACATCAGAGTATATTTTCACTGTTGTTGATCTAGAAGTTTCTTCTACTTGTTCTTGTGGCTGGAGCATCTGAGGAACAGAGATTCTCTTGGATTGGCTGGTAATTTTTTTTTTCTCTCTCACAGGTCCTGGGACCAAAGCCCAGTTTGCCACCAGGAGCTTCTGATGATACCAAAACTGATACAGCCAACAGAAAGCTGGCTAAGCTCTATAAGGTAACAAGAAACCCTGACAAATAACGTTGTGGAGACTGGAGTGATCTTTGCACAGTTAGATGGAGCTGGAATAGCAGAGAGGAGCTAATCTGATCCGAGTCCTGCTTCTGCCTCATTCTGCTGTTAGCTTTTTATGAAGTTTTATGTATGCACCTTGGTTGCTTACACTGCATATCCACATGCTTTCTATTGTCTTTATATCACCACTGCTGACTGTAGTGAGACAGCTGGGAATTTCCAGGAATTTTTGAGGGAAAGGTGGAGTGTGAAATGAATGGGGAAAAAAGAGAGTTTTCCTTTGTGTTATCAGGCATTGTGTTAGGAAGATGACAGGAAAGAACTAGAAATAGTGAGCCTGAGAACCAGGATCTACCCCTTTGTACATCCAGTGAGCATGATGAAGCAATGATTTCGAAGGTAACATTTGCCATCAGCCAGTGTAAGTGTAGAAGAATGTCCAAGACTTTTTGGGAGGAATCTTCTCTACAGCAGTCTCTGGTAATGACTTGGTGAATATCTGCCAAGATGGTTTGTAGTGTGGACCTTTATCCATTAGTAAGTACAGGAACGCAGACTATTAAACCCACTTGACACAGGGAGGCCTATTCACAGTTACCAGGACTGTCCCCTCCAGTTCTTGGGTGCAGTTGGTTTGTTTTAGAAGGTATTTCTTGGCTGCTTGTGCACCAAGGATATTTATCATTTTGGATCAATCTTTCTTTGATTGTATCTGCTTTATTAGAAATACTTGAAATCTTCAGAGAAAGTGTTATGTTTTTGTCATACTGTTGCTGTGTCATAGGTATCCTGTTTGAAAAACAATAGTGCCTGAAGCAGCCAATGCATTCAGATTTATTTCCCTTCTACTCCCTGAGTTTTGGACTATGGCCATGAAGCTGGAGGGGAACAGACAATGCCTTATCTAATCCCCATGCTGTGTTATCACAGGTCTCCAATGGGGCTGGGAACATGGCAGTTTCCCTGATGGCAGATGAGAACCCCTTCTCCCAGGCAGCCCTGAGTACAGATGACTGCTTCATTCTGGACCATGGCACAGATGGAAAGATCTTTGTTTGGAAAGGTACCATAGAGATGCGGGTGAAGCTGATTATAATCTTCATCCAGTTACCAATCCCTGTTTCTTTCAAGCAGGGTAGGGGAGCATACACGATGGTGGTGGTGCTTTTCAGGGCAGGTTCGGAAAGCATTAACAATCTCAGAAAAGCACTCTCATCTGAAATGTCAGGTGCTGAGGTACGGGGTCTTTAGTGTAGAGAATTAAAGGGAGAGTCCTGGGAACCAGGAAGAAAAAATTAAATTAATATCATAAGTAGAAAGGCAATTGTGCTCTCTCAGCCATCACAAAAGGCGTAAAAGAGATCGAACAATTGTCATTTGCTATTTGGCATCATCTAGCTGGAAGGCTGGGCCCTTCTACTGTTGCAAAAGGTAGAAGTACCTGGGACAGTTTCTTCTCTGGGTATGCAGAACTTTTAAAAAGTTGAGCTCTTTTCTCTCTATGTTTGTTAAAGGCAAGAGCGCGAACTCTGAAGAGAAGAAGGCAGCACTGAAAACAGCTTCTGAGTTCATTGATAAGATGGGTTATCCAAAACATACCCAGGTAAGGATGTGCAGCCCACCTATGGCCAACCCCCAGACACCACTGAGGTTACTTTTCATAGAATCATAGAATCATTTAGATTGGAAAAGACCTTTAAGATCATCAAGTCAAACCGTTAACCCAGCACTGCCAAGTCCACCACTAAACCATGTCCCTAAGCGGCACATCTACATGTCTTTTAAGTACCTCCAGGGATGGTGGCTCAACTACTTCCCTGGGCAGCCTGTTCCAGTGCTTGACAACCCTTTCAGTAAAGAAATTCTTCCTAATATCCAACCTAAACCTCCCCTGGCACAACTTGAGGCCGTTTCCTCTTGTCCTATTGCTTGTTACTTGGGAAAAGAGACCGACCCCCACCTCTCTACAACCTCCTTTCAGGTAGTAGTAGAGAGCGATGAGGTCTCCCCTCAGCTTCCTCTTCTCCAGGTTGAACAACCCCAGGTCCCTTAGTCACTCTTCATCAGACTTGTGCTCCAGACCCTTCCCCAGCTTCGATGCTTTTCTGTGGACACGCTCCAGCCCCTCAATGTCTTTCTTGTGGTGAGGGGCCCAACACAGGCCACTGACTCCAGAGCACGGCTCATGTGGTGTCACTATAGCAGCCTTTCAAGTAGCTCTTGTTTTGGGTGATCTGCTCTTCTACAGGGAGATATTGCAGTGTTGCTCCTGGGCTAACACTGTCCTTAAAATAGCATTTACCCCAATACAACTAGTATTTAACATTTCTTCCTCTTAGATACTTTTTTTACCTTTTCCATGGCCTTCTCCAAAGAGTGAAAAAGAGAAGGCGTAGATAAACCTGCCCTTTTTGTTCTTAGGGAGATGATTCTAAGAGCTTAACATCCTTTCAGCCTTCCTCAGAACTCACCTGAGACTGATTCTGCATCCTATAGCATATTGAGACCTGTATTGTTGGTTGTGATAGTATGGACCTTCCAGGTGTAGTTACGCAGGGGCTTAAAGATTGAATAACACTGGCTTGAAAGAAAAAGATCCCTTCAAACTAATGGTCACATCAGTAGAAAACATGGTTTGTGATGTGTCTTTTCTCTTGGAAAAGATCTGCCCGGTATGGTAATAGCTGGAGGTACTGTTGATTGCCGTGTCTCTGATGATGGCATCAGTGAGACCTGACATTGCTCTTAATACCGCATCTTGGCACTAAGCATTTCACTACTGTGATCTCAGAAGAGCTGTACCAGGCAATTCTCTGTCAGCCTGAAACCAGTGCTCACATGAAGCAAGGAGTAGCCAGAGCTGGAGCTGTGTGGGATGGGGGGCAAGGCTGCTCCTGATGGGCTGGCTCATTTGTTTCAGATCCAAGTCCTCCCTGAGAGTGGTGAGACACCTTTGTTTAAGCAATTCTTCAAGAACTGGCGGGACAAGGACCAGACAGAGGGACTGGGGCAGGCTTATGTTTCTGGTCACGTTGCCAAGATCGAGAAGGTACCTTTCGATGCTGCCACTCTGCACACCTCCAAGGCCATGGCTGCCCAGCACGGAATGGAGGATGACGGCTCCGGCAGGAAGCAGGTGAGCAGTGTCAGAATCCCTTTGGGAATGTTTCCAGAATTCTCTTTGCTACTTGATGTCATTCCTGCAAGAGCAGCAAGACGAACGGAGGCCTGAGAATCATCAACACTGCAGTTTCGTAAATGCTGGGGGAACTTTTAAGACCAGAAATACCAGCAGGGTCTTGAGAGCCCTGCAGCTAAGCAGTGTAGATAAGCTGTTAATTTTGACCCCAAAATTTCCCTGGGGGCAATGCTTCACCCAACAGTGTGGAGCCAGACTTTCTCATTCCTCCTCTCTGTTATTCTAGCTGTTGCCATCACACCGGTGATGGGTGATTGTCTCAGAGCACCTATCTCATGCACCTGGATGCATGCATTTGTGCATAGAAGCAGTGGTGGAGGTCAGCTTGAAAGGGCTGAGTACTGTCCAAAAGCCCACAGAGGTCCTAGGCAACGTTAGACTTTTCAAAAGTCCCCAGTAAAGCCTAAAAGCTCCATTCCTGACCATCTAACTGAGAGAAATTGAAACGATCACATCAGGTACAAAGTGGGCATCGGTGCTGGCGGTGCTCGTAGTCTGACTCGCACTTTCTCCAGTGGTTCTGACAGTTCTGATGAATCCGATCAAGGTTTGGGAACTCACAACAGGATAAGCTAAATGTGCCCTGCTTCCAGGCCTGGCTGCAGGCTGTGGAAAGCCAGGCTTCAGTAGCGTTCCCCAGCAGGTGGGGCTGCAGGACTGAATTTGGGAGGCTGAATTTCGGAAGAAAAGGGAGCAGGACCTCTGCCAGGGAAGTCTGCTTATTCTGCTGTCACGTTGAACTCAGAATATTTTTGCTCCTCTCCTTCTCTAGATTTGGAGAATAGAAGGCTCTGAGAAAGTGCCAGTGGATCCTTCGACGTATGGCCAGTTCTACGGAGGGGATAGCTATATTATCTTGTACAATTACCAGCATGGTGGAAAACAGGGACAGATTATTTACACTTGGTAAGGAAGTTTTCCTGATACAAGTCACGAAACACTGGGGCTATGTGGAGCTGAGAGTCCACTTCTTTGAAAGTCGATCACTGCTGGTTCCCACTTACAGAGGATCCTCAGGGGATAAAATTTCACCCTGGATAACCTTCCCTTGCAAACAAAACAATACCAGAGGTCTGGAATGTTTTGTTTGAAGTGGGACAATGGGAGGAATTACTGTGCTAGTGGTTCCCCCCCCCCCAGTAGTTACTCCCTTCTTTGGATCAAGCTCTAGGTCTTTTTGCAGAGTTCCTACATATTTTGAGACCACTGTAATTAATTTTTGATACTCTGCCACCTCGGCTGGTGGCCTGTGGCTGTTACAGTTCCCAGACCATGCCCTTAAAGAGGAGTTTTTCAGCAAGCAGTCTCACAGTGGTCTTCTTCCTGCTTGGCAGCAAGCAGAGAGGGCGCAGGCAAGCTGTCTAACTGAAACCAGAAAGGATGCAGTCTGTATGGGGGCTGCATGTGTAGTTCCTGATAACAGTACCAACAGGCATGTTTTTAAACTAGCTGCTAGAAAGATAATGGGAGATAGGCATGAAGATACTAAAGAATCTGTGCTTATTATCTAGAAAACATTCCTCTCTCTCTCTGTAATCACTGCCGTACAACATAGAATAGTGAATTTCTCCTTCATGTTGAATGAAGTGCTGCAGAGGTGTGGTAACAAAGGTTTTCCTTACCTCTTCTTGATCTCTGTAAAATGTGCGTGTGTGTGTGTAAAAGGGCTGAAAATAAAACTGAAATTTTGCCTTGTCTTTCAGGCAGGGCGCAGATTCCACTCAAGATGAAATTGCAACCTCTGCATTCCTCACAGTACAGCTGGATGAGGAGCTGGGAGGCAGCCCTGTGCAGGTAAAAAACCCAAGCACAACCAACCAACCCACTCACCCCAACACTGTGGGAATAGATTTTTTTTTATTATTTATTTTTATATATATATATATATATATAAATAAATAAATAATAAAAAATCTCTCTATATATATAAATATAAATATATATATATAATATATTTTATATATATATATAGATTAGTTATATGATACCAACTGGCAGTGGAAAAACCCAGTCATGTAGCGGCAGCCTCCAGCCACGGTGTAGGTGTTATGGAGTGGCTGTGTGCCTCACCTATGCACCAGGTATTACACAAGAAAGTTTTGCAAGTGGCCTGTATGAGACAGGAGGTTTTTTATGGCTGTTACTTGTTACCTCTGTGCCAGTGGATCACTCACCAATTAAAATGAAATGGCAATTGTGAGAGCTCAGTTTAAACACTGGTCTGTTTTTGCACGGGAGGCAATAGCTAAGCTCCTGTGACCAGCTGGGTGCTATATGAATATTCCAGCTGGAAAGATGGTTCTAAAGGCTATTTCTAGTATATCTTGTGCTACTCTTCAGCAGCAGCTTACAACTGACAGCAAGTTTCTTTTTCTCTAGAAACGAGTAGTGCAAGGAAAAGAGCCACCTCATCTGATGAGTATGTTTGGTGGAAAGCCCTTGATTGTTTACAAGGGTGGAACCTCTAGGGAAGGAGGCCAGACAGCACCTGCAGGAACGCGGCTGTTCCAGGTCCGATCCAGCACCTCGGGGGCTACTAGAGCAGTAGAGGTATGTGGAAAGGGAGTTAACTTCCATGTTGTATGCAGAGGCTGCGATGGGAACATGATCCCTTTGAACAGAACAAGGGCCAAATTGAGCTCTCTGATGGAAACTGAAAAGACATTTTGAAAACTTTACCAGCTGTTAAAAGATTCCTCTTTTCCCATGGATAAGTAGTGATACTCATTATTTTCTAATTAGTTTATAAATATCACCTTGAATACATTTAAGCTATTTTCTCTTCAGTCCCCACTAGATGTGGCACCCTGCATGCTATGATACTTTTCAAACTGTTGAAAACCATTAGGATCTGGCGGTTGTGACTTGTTCTAAGCCTGTGTGACAACAGTGAAGACAGAAAGTGCTAAATACCCTATATGCAAATAGAACTTGTGCCAGGACATAGGTTAAAAGCTCTACTCCTTTGAAAGAAAATGCACACAACACTCCACACCCCCCCGTGCAACAACAAAAGAGAGGCTAAATCGTAGTCAGTAGCTACAGGTGAGGCAAGAGTACTGTTTTATGTCTGCAGCAACTTCCTAAGTTTCTAGCTTCAAGATGGCATGTCCTTGTTGACATAGAGGAAATTACGTTAATGATTCATCAGCCTCAGCAGCAGGGATATTGCTCTACAATGGTCTCCCCAGCAAGTTCTTAAATCTCCCGTCATAACCATAAAGACTGGCAAAATGACAGATCCAAGCATTCTTGCCATAGGTCATATGTATCTGTAGATTACACACACAAACACACATTTATTTACTCTTCTCACGTGATTAAGTCTAACTCATCACTCAGAGGCAAATACAGAACATACCTTATAACCTTACATGCTCGTATCTTGCAACGTATCTTATCTTACAATATCTTTTTTTTACATTGTATCTTACAATGTCTTGTTTGCAGTTTATTCAAAGATAGGTACCGATTTTTATTTTGAAATAATGGGCTCTGTGTAGAGGGCGATTACATCTGACACATGCAATGTTCTTTCTTTTCAGCTGGATCCTACTGCCAGTCAGCTGAACTCCAATGATGCCTTTGTCCTGAAAACTCCCTCTGCTGCTTACCTTTGGGTTGGCCAAGGAGCCAGCGATGCGGAGAAATCAGGAGCACAGGAGCTGCTGAAGACACTGGGAGCTCGCCCAGTACAGGTTTCTGAGGGCAGAGAGCCAGGTGAGGGAGGCGCAATGGAGTCTGAGATAATTTCTGTGTAGCTGCATGTTCTCAGTAATTATTTAATGGATATTTTCTTTTGTGTCTCAGAAGAAGGGAAAGTGGATATAGGCACTGAGGGGCTTCTCCAAAGTATCTTCATTATCTTTAACAGCGCACTCATGTTTGTAGTTCTGACATAGAACAATGCTTCAAGTCCTACCGAAACCATACTGCTACCGTGGCTTCCATGAATAGTTGAAGCATCAGTGTCTCTCTTTTTCAGATAATTTCTGGGCAGCTTTGGGTGGAAAAGCTCCTTACCGTACCTCTCCCCGGCTGAAGGACAAGAAGATGGATGCTCACCCCCCTCGTCTTTTTGCATGCTCCAATAAGAGTGGACGCTTCACTGTGAGTATCTAAGAGGATAGTCAATTAATTCAACATCTGTCTGACAAAGCTGGGAGAAGCTCAGTCCCAGCCTGCTCTGAGCCAACCAACAGGCTGTTATACCTTAGCTTCCTTTGCGGTGTTGCCTCCAGAAGGAAGGCACCAGCACCATTTTTCTGCAGAGAGAGCAGCCAGTTCTGTTGCGCTGTTGTGTCAGCACAGCAACTTTCTGAAGCATGAAACTGGTCCTGCCCTGATTAACAACTAGCATTAAGACTCCTCAAATTTTAACTCATTAATTTTTCAAGTAAAAAGAGGCAGCATTACAAGTCTTGGGCATGAGTGAAAGAGTTTCTCTAGGTAGACAGGGACTGATTTTGTGTTCTGTGGTCTAAGAACACATCTGTGACAGCCCCAGTTGCATGGTCAAATACCATGCCAATGTCTAACTTAATGCATCTCACTGACCGGAGGTGAAACTAGAACCTCTGTGAACTGGGTTTCTCCTGTAAAGGTAAAATGGCGCCTGAAGTATGTGCTCATCTTTTAACCTTATGTTTTCCAGATTGAAGAAGTTCCTGGAGATCTGACTCAGGATGACCTTGCTACAGATGATGTTATGCTCCTTGACACATGGGATCAGGTATGTCACATTTACCTAGCAAAGAGGGATGCAAAGAATAGGCACAAATTGGCTCTAGATTGAGACCCAAATTACAATAGCTGGAAGAGTTGTTGTGTTATAGAGTCCTTTCATCTTCAGGCCTGAGAACAAATCGCCTCACTAGTGACACTGAAGAGAACTTACACCCGGAACTTAAGAAGAGAGTTGGTGTCCTGCTGCTTCTTTGGGTAGCTTAAAGGCTGAAGAAGACACACTGTTGTGATCGTGTGTCCTCCCCCCATGTGTAAACTTCTCGAGGGCAGCACCCTTGTCCCGGCTGGAGAGGACTGCAAACCATTGTTAGGATTCAGCGGTTTAAGATACTGACACATTTTCTGTTATTTTTCAATAACAGACTGTACATAAATCAGCCAAAAGGCAGCTTAGAGATGAATTTTGTATGTTTTATGTAAAAATGGTCAAACATCTGCTACTTTTTCCTGATGTTAAGCTAGTGTATAATTTGTTCATGTATCTAGAATTTACATAGATAAAACAGTCAAAAAGCTTGTTATCTACCAATAGCTTTAGTCACGTAGGTCAACAATCCGGGCACACTAACACGAGTATGTTCTTGTTCTGTGTCATACTCTGTTCACTGAGACTTTGTCTAAATTATCCTTTCTTTCATAAAGAGATCAATTGTTGCTGAAATAATTCATATTGTTTTTTTTTTTATCTTTAGGTCTTTGTATGGATTGGGAACGATGCCCAAGAAGAAGAAAAGACTGAGGCTTTGAAATCCGGTAATGTCACATTTTCCTCTCTGAACTGTTTCTTATTTTCCACTATCTGATCATAAGGCAGGCAATTTAATATACTGAGAAACATACCTTAATCACAACATAAAATTCAGTGTTGTGATCAAAGCGATCACATCTCTCAAGAAAGGAGGATCCCTACCATCAGCACACAGAGGTGTAGTATTCAGCCACACTGTGCTCAACCCCCAACGCTGAAAAAGTATCCTTGTGTGGGTAAGCAGGTGGAGGCTGCCACTGTATTACAGCATTTTATAATCCTAATGCCAGTTTTCTACAAACAAGTGCCAGTCTTCTACCAGGTATAGATAAAAACAGAGTGAAAACTTCTGTGGTTTTTAAACGAACAATCTGAAATTGTATCTCTAGCACTCATTTAGCTACAATTAAGCTGTTTCAGCTGTTGCTCCGTAAGACTTGTACTCTATGAGATTTCCTTCTGCTTGTGTCTTTTCAGCTAAACGGTACATTGAAACTGATCCAGCCAGCCGAGATAAGAGAACTCCAGTCACAGTCGTTAAGCAAGGGTTTGAGCCGCCAACCTTCTCCGGCTGGTTCCTGGGCTGGGATGATGACTACTGGTCTGTTGATCCTCTACAGAGAGCAATGGCAGATGTGGATGTCTAAGTAACAAGTTTTTTCTTTTTTTTAAGTGGAGCAAGTTTAGTGCCTTCAATGCCTTCAAGAGCTACTTCCTCCTGCAGGATGCATGTTAACAAGGCAATGATGTTAATAGCCAATTAGCTGTGCAATAATTACCGACAACAATCATGACCAGTCATTGACCCTACTCCTTGCTTTGATTATATTTAATACAATAAAGCTTGCATGGAATATGTAAAGGACAGAAATGGTGGGGTTTGTTACGAAGAAGAAAACATTAAACAGAACCTGTAGATCCCACACTTGAACTTGCTTGAAACAAATACATCTTAGAAAAAACTAAACCTTCTTTGTGCCATCTTTTGCACATGCACTTTTTACTAAATGGTTACTGAAATTATTTTTTGGGTTTTGGCGTTGTTTTGCTTTCCCCTCACCAGAATTATTAGCATTTAAGACCCTGATAAATTAACAGTATTTTCTCCTTTTTCAGAAAGTCACTCATGAGTAAACAGCATGTTTTTTTATTCAGGCTGAGAGCAAAAAGCATGCTCCTGGTGTCAACAAGAATTCACAGGGGTGGCCACCTACGGCAGCAACAACGGGAGTTACCGATTCACTCATCTTCCCCGAGGATTAACCTTGAGCTGTGCAGTTACTCTTTCCCACTTCAAGTGCGTGAGCACAGTAATGCTAATTATTACATCTTTGTTAACCGTATTTCTCCCCCCCCTCCCAGCAAAAAGTCAAGTTCAGCTTACATTAACAGAAGTCATGACAAAGACGTGCAGACGGGTATATGGCTTTTATGATGCAGAGGAAAAAAAAAAGCTCACAGCAAACAGGTAGAAGAGAAACAGTGCCAACTGGCTCAAGCCCTTACAGCGCTTGGGCATCTTTTCCCAACAGTGGCAAAGGCACAGCGTATCAAGGCACAGTTAAACAGCCCTTGCCCTAAAATACCTGTCAATGCAGAATGATCGTAGCAGAAAGGTGATAAAAAACAAGTTAGGAACTTTATGCTGGCCGGTGTGAGAAGGGCACTTATATCATTGATCTTGGCTTTTCGTTTTCATTGCCACCTCCCAATAATTAAAGACCAGATGAATAATTAGAATAGTAGGATAATTAAAGACCAAACTCAGTGGTGGTGGCAGCCTAAAGAGCCTCCCCGCCCATGCAGGCTCTAATTCTTCTCATTTTAATCTGTAATTACGTCTGCTGAACAGGTACAAAATATGAATACAGTTTAGCAGACTTACAGCTCAAGACTACATGAACTGAAGATTACATGGTTTTGGTATTACATATAAGCCCTTAGTGTCACAACAAATACTACAGGTCTGCTCAGAAGCAGCATCAACAGGTAAAGCACTAATTTGTTAGAACAGATATATAAACGGTACAGCATCTTCTGTTGAACATCACCACCCCCCGCTAATCACAGAGACCTTACTTCCTAGAGAAGCAGGTTTTACACCTGGATAAAATGCAGGAGTCGGTACTTTGGCTTTTTAAAATCATTTTTAAGAGAGACAGATAAAGGCAGACCCAACAACTTTTCAGTGCTCTAAAGAAGCATGAATCTATACAGGCACACCACCATAACAACAGAACAGCCCATCGGCGACTGCAAGCGTATTGTGTCCATAACTACAGCACATTTATGCCATTTCTGCGTGGCAGAACAGACATGGAAAGTTCCACTTCAGCAACACTGGCTAACAACTGTTTCTCATGAACGAGGGACTATTTTAGGGAGTATGAGCCCGATTTTCAGAAGTACCCAGTATAGTATTCTCACTCCTGTATCATCTTGCATTACTTTCCCTCGTGTAAGCTAGAGAACCGATCCACATGACAGCAATCAGATGACTTCATCACATACAGCTACACTCCAAGAGAATACAGCTAGGGCTGTTCCATTTCTCTTGCAGGGCCACAGACCCATTTATTAAAAGGAATACTTCTCTTTCCAAATGTTGGATCATCTCATCTTCACCACACATGCTTTTATATACTATTTGAAAGTGGGAGGTTATAGATTAAAGGTGTCCCATCCAGGATAGCAAGGATACGTGCTTATTTAAGATATCTGCTTGTACTCATTTTAAGGTTTTCAATTTAAAATAATTTTGATTGTCCATATTCACAAACATTACATACAAATTTTATAACACATTTAGTAAAACAAAAGAGGTTCCTCAGCAAACCCACTTTGTTAACACCACCATAAGCTACAATACACAGGGAATTCAGCGTTGCAAACATTTGCTGCAGCAAAAACACCCACCCCAAACTCTCTCCTCCCACCCTACCTAGCGATTTGCACCTATGATGCCCTGCAGCATATTTATGGGCAATGGGAAGACGATGGTGGAGTTCTTTTCCGCAGCAATGGTGGTCAAGGTCTGCAAATAACGGAGCTGAAGAGCAGCAGGGGACTCCGTAATAACCATGGACGCCTCTTTCAGGGCCCTGGAGGCATTCATCTCGCCCTCAGCTGCAATTACCTGGGGAAGCAAAATGGATAAAATGGAATTCATTCCAGCACAGTAATAAACTAGAAATCTGTAGGATGACTTCAGCCGTAAGTCATATACCAAAGACACTGCTCATAGCTTTGATCAAGTGACCTCCCCTTACCATGTTCTTTCACCAGTTCTGCATTTTCTCTCGCTCAGACATAAGCTAATCCCGCCTGCTTTCAAGGCCCTGCGGGCCTGTTTTCCTCCCATTCCATATCAGGATGCCAGATCACAAAAGCTGGCACCATGTCTTGAAAATGCAATGGGTGCATTTGTTCTATTTTCAGAAACAACTTCTGTGCTTCTTTCAGCACTGCCTCTCAAAAACAGAACGCACTCCCCGTGTATCTGAAAATACCTTTTATTTAAAGCTGTATTTTTTTGTCTCTACAAGGGCTTGACAGGTGAATGGCATGTTTCTTACTGGGAAAATACCTTTTTATTCCCTCATTAGGGATAGATTTGTGGTCATGCATTTCTTTACAAGTAGGACCCTTCTGCATTGGGACAATACAAATATTTTCTGAGTGTTTGTAAAGGACAGCTGGATTGGAGGATGGCACTGTTTTAACAGGTAAGTTATTGGTGAGGCAATTTACATGTGTGTCAGCACAGGCAAGTGCATATTTCCCCTACAGAATTCTATGGCAAGGGCATAATATTCTTTTAAACATCAGAATAAATAATAGTAAAAAAAAATCACAAAGTAATTAAGCTTCAAAACAAATATGCAGAACTTAATACTCGGAGCACTAATGTAGGCTTAAAGATCTTTTCCTAGGTGCCCCACCAACTTCACATTTAATAACTGCTAGCCCCAAAGTCTGATGAAATTCAGTTTAGCATTTATTTCCCATGAAAATAAACCCCAAATTTTTTAATTAGAACCTAAAGATAGGTTAAAGTTAATGAAACTCCTAATTAATGGCGGATATGAAAATCAGTCATATGTATGTACATAAAAACCACCCACACGTGCGTATGTGAGATGAACATCATAAGATCAGATGTAATTTTCATGGCATCAGATGAACTCTAGTAGTCCTCCCTTTGCCAAGACAAATTTTTAGTATTTAGAATGCAAGTTCCATTTTTGGGGGCAGGCAGCTCAACAGACCACTAATACCCATCAGAAACCCTCACCTATCTGCTTAGTCTACCAAAAAAATTTTTTTTGGACAGCTAGGGTTTTTGTTTGTTTGTTTGTTTTAAAAACAGACTCTACAGCTGCATCTGTGGAGGTCAAAGTAAGTTTTCAAGACAGGATTAACAAACGACCAGAGGACACACATTGTGGGGCACAGAACACTAAGGGAGAAAGCTAACTTGCCTAGTCCTAGAAGAGGACAGCTCTAACTGCCCCTGAGGATTTTTACTCCAAACTTCAATATTTAGTATCACCTTCTCCCACATCAGAAGGGAATAAGATGTCATGACCAAACTGATCACCGGTCAGCTTAAGGGTAACAAAACTAAGTATTACACCTGTTTTATTTCTCATATGAAGTAACAAACAGAAAACAAAGGACTTGCCTAAAATCAGGGCTAGTCAGGAAAAAGCTGGAAGTAAGTTTGGCTTCTAATTCACTGCAGGCTCCAGCTAACAACCTCAAAATTGTTCTGTTTATGATTTGTTCTTAGAGTGTGGTAAAAAAATTGAGATCCTGCATTTCTGAAGGAAATCTCACCTGCATGATCCAAGATGAAACAGAGCAAGCGCCCAGACGCAAATCTACAAACCCCCTGCCCTGCACTCCTAATTGCTACAACACAATCTGGCTGAGAATCTTCATCCTCTACATCACTGCATTGAATTATTCATGACAGAAAAAACAAACAAACAAACCCAAACCCACATGTTGATATTATTACCTTAGCTCTCGCCTCCCGGGCAGCTTCTGCTTCTGCAGCCATTGCTCTCTGCAGCTGGACAGGTAATTTCACATCCTTGATCTCCACACGTTCCACCTTAATACCCCAATCATCTGTTGCCTCATCAAGTGTGGCCTATATAAGGCAGGACAATTAAGTTAAGCCATCTACCTGGCTGCAAACAAATGTCCAAATCTGAAGAATGACCAATAAACCAAATGAATTATCTCACAATTCTTGGACTTTAAGGGCTTTAGTATTTATATTATGATTTGATAATTATAAAAGCATAACTGTTGTAAACTAACAAAAACACCCCAGAGCTTGATTAATATATGGAAGGAATTCTGTGGCATAATTTCCTTCAACAGCGGAGTACTGACATAACAGTCCAGGGAAGTCCTCCTCTCCTGTATCCCTCATTCCCACTTGCTAGCCCCACTGGTCCATTATTGCTTTAGTCACACATTTTTATTATACAGAATGCCATCCCAATAGCTCTTGATAGGGTTTTGCCTAAAGCTCCAAATTACAACTTGGCTTATCCCTTAGAAGGTAAAATAAATCCTGACCTGTATGTTATCCATGGGATTGCTACTTAACTGCTTGATGGATTGCTTAGGTAAAGCTGCTCATACCTGCATGCTGTGTGCAATTTCTTCACGATCAGAGAGAATCTGAGAAAGGTTTTTGGTCCCCAGAACATTCCTCAAAGTAGTCTGTGCTAGAAGACGGGTGGCTGAGTCAGCATTTGTGATATTTGCTACAGCAAGGGTGGCATTCTGAACTCTGTAATAAACCACTCCGTCTACATTAACTGTCACAGAGTCCTTGGTCAAGATCTAAAAAGCAATGGGGAAAGCATATAATAATTAAGCATATATTTATTGAATATAATGACAATTACATATTTGTTTTACTAGACAAACTCCTAGTTTTTCCAGGGTAAAGCAACCGTCTTGAAAACAAAAGGTCTTATACACATATGCTGCACGTCAACATGTCTCTGTACAGATGCACAAACCTTCCAGTATAGCTCTGCAAAGCTAAGACTAAATATGGGATTAGAACGCTTCTCATTGAAAAATAAATTCCATTAGCTTTGCCATAATGTTATTTCTAACTCACTTCTTCAAATTCACAGAGACACCTGCAATTCATACAAGCGACAGGAAAAAAAACCAACCCAGAAACAATGTACACCATGTATTCTGGTATGCTCTTTCACCTGGGAAACTTTAACCTGTCATTCTGAAACTAGCAACGTATCATAACCAGGTAGGTCCCCCTGCTATATTTCAGTGAGGCTTATTAGAACAGATGCGTAAGAGGCAGGTTGACTCTACCTGTATGCAAGGTTGACTGTACTCTTGTATGCAAGAGGTATGCATAATGAAGGACCAAGGTAACAGAAAAGGCTCCAAGAACATTAGCATGCAAAGTTATTTTGTTTAAATGCAGAGATGGGGATATGGGACCACTATGTTCAAAATAAGTTAAAGCACTCTGGTTAAGAGCACACACTGGAAACATTTGTGAGGGAGGCTCATTTGACGTTTCTGTACAGAGAAAAAAGGCTAATAATGAGTATCAGTGCAAATATAGGACACAGATTTTTACTTGCATTTAACTTCAGTGACAAGACTATTGATTTAGCAAGACATAACTGCAGGTGTGTCAGTTTATAAAACAAGGGCAAAACAGGCAACCTATTTAAAACGCGGTGAGGGAAGAGGGAGTGTATTTCAGCTGCACTTTCAAAGAAACATCACAAATGAGAGCTTCCTGTACTGCAGGTGTGACTAGCTGAAGGCAGTTCTCAGTTACTGCTTATTCCACAACATAGGAATGGCCAATGCTACAGACTTGGGCACAGCAGTGGCTGTGTAAGTTACTTCATAGAATTGCAGAAGCTTTGTAAAAAAGGATATCTGCATGCAATGAAGCTTAGAGAAATGGCGAGCCATGCCCATGAGGGCTTTTAGGAAAGACCGGCAGGTTTCACTGGTGTGTCTAGCTACCTACAAAATTGGTTTTGCCTGTCCCAATGGCCTGATGTATTTCAGCTGCATGGGTGTCAGCCTCACTTCAACATTTAATTAGATTATTATCTAGCAGTTCATGGTCCTTCTTGGAGGTACTTCTGATTGAAATGCCACCTTGTACTACTAAATGAGTATGTGGTGATTTCTAGACAAGTTGCAGAGGAAATCCAATTTGTGAACATCCTCAGAGCTAGATTCAAGTCATTTATGGAATTTAACACTTGTATGTTAAAAGATGTACTTGCAAAGGTAAAGACAGATATTCTTGAAGGTTTAGAAGAGGGTACACCAGAAAGAAGCATTAATATTAATTCTATTTTAAAGTTAAGTTAAAAAGAGATTGAAATATGCCACACGACCATGAGAAGAGGTGTCCTAATTCCATGTTAGACAATTACTATTATGTTGTTTGACAAGAGAGGGGGACATGTGAGCTACTTAACCTTCAAGACTTACCTGCTCTGTCCTTCCCCGAACTACATATTTTAGCCAGCTTTTCATAATAGCGTAAGATAAACAAAGAATGAGTAGCACGCACAGAAATCATGTTGAACAAATAAAAATATATTTCTGCTTTTACCTACAGAACACAAACCTACATCCATAAGCATAATTTAATCACATCAGAAAAAACCTGTAGAACTGATGGCTGCACTAATGGCACATCACCAGCTACAAGCCCGTTTTGCCTGCCAGTGATTAGGTTTCTACCAATTACTCTTCAGAGCGTACCATAACAGTTGCCATTTGTCTAAATCTGCACCTAATGATGAGCAATAAACCAACTAGCAAATATGACAGGAAACAGATGTACCAGGTTGGGTCAAGCATCTTTGTCTTGCAAAATACACCAGATACATGAGGGATACAGTTATAATCATCAACATACAATTGTTTACTAACTTATTTTTAGAGGGCTAGCTGTTTTTTATTCTTTTGTTATCCATTGAGTTGGCATCACTGAGTTCAGCTAGCTTAGTGCTGTGGAGAGATTTGGCTAAAAAATTAAGATGTCCAAGGAAAAACAGACTAGAAATAAAAGTAGTGTTTTTGTTCTTTAGGACCTTCAAACTGAAAGACATCAGGTGACATTAGGAGCGGTACACCTTCATAATGTTCCTGTGCATAGCAGGACACAGAAGCAACATGTACACAAAACCCACGTAAGGGAGTGGAGTTGCCATTACCCTGAGTTGCTATTAACAGCATTTGATGTCTATGATAATTTCATCCCATTATTTTAGCTAGTTTATACATCTAGATAAAGTGGTATAGGAAAGGTCACTGCTGCTTCTGGAAATCTTTCCGGTTTCACAGAAACAATTAGAGACTGTTGCAGGAAGTCCAGCAGTCTTCATTCCAAACCCCTCCCATTCTAGCTCTTAGGCAGTATTAAGTTACCTTGTTTGGTCCTTACAGGACAGCATAATTTGTTTGAGTTCAGCGATCTTCTCTTATTGAACGATATTACTAAAGGATATATGTATTCCTCACAATACATTGAACCTGGATGAGAAATCTACATTAAAACTACACGCTACCCAATACTGAGAGGGGAAAAGGAAAAAGAAAGTGCAAAAAATTCTGCAAACGCTTTAGCAGATACAAAGGCAAGTGCAAACTCACCTCTTGGGGAGGAATATCGAAAGAGATGGTCCTCATATCAACTTTGATGAAGCTGTCTGTGCAGGGCAGGACAAAAAACAAACCTGTAGCAAAAAATCCATTCAAGAAGATGTGAGAATGGGTCATTAAAACAGATGAAACCTGCTACAGAAATAAGCTTAAATCCAACCATTGCAGCTGTACAGCCCTCTCCGTAACAAGCTCAGCAGCATGTTCGTTAGTGGCTTTCAAACCAGGATAAGATTTTCAAAAAATCATGCTGAGAAACTTCACTTTATTCAGGACTAACTTATTTAGAGATCTTTAACATCTGGGAAAAAAACCCAGAATTGTTAACAGCTACTTTTGAAAATTTGTCCCACAGTTACTTGTGGGGCCTAATTCTGGCAAGCAGAAACTATCAACCTCCTTTTGTTCTGGTGGATCACTGTAATTCCGCAACTTTACAGCAATGTGGAAGTATTGCAAAATCTGGATGAAAACAAAGAGAGAAGCTATTGCCCCCTTCTGTCACTTTGAGCAGCAGGAGCAAGAGCTGAAAATAACATTCTTTCAGATCTCATCAGAATTTCTAATACACACAGGAAACTTTTCAAAACTATCAAATAATTTAATTGCTTCTATTTCTTTTGAAGAACGTCCGAGGCTTTCAGACTGTTTGGGTTTTAACTGACATACGAAACTTCTTTTTTTAAAATGGCACATTTGATGCCATTATTGCTCTCTTTGCATTCTGAGCTTTTGATTCTACTTGAAGACCATGCATTAACTAAGGAGATCTGGGTAAGGCTCACAGATAATTAGTGTACTGTCTTCTCCATATAAAGTAACATATCCTCTTACTGGAAGTTACAAAATTCTTGAGAAATCCATTCGCCAGTCTAACGCAATGTCTCTAGGCAGCTATTATTTTGCCGATGAATTAATTAGAACAAATATTAAGAATGCTCTCCACGACATACCCGGTCCCTTTGCTCCCCCTTTTAAGATGCGTCCAAGTCTGAATATGATGGCTCGTTCGTATTCATTTATAATCTGTAATAAATAGTTGGAGGTCACGCAAGGGTTTCCAGAAGCCATGTGATGGATTCCAAACTATGTATACGCTAGTCTAAGACACTATGTATACACTAGTCTTAGACTAGTCTAGTCTAAGTCTTAAACGTAACATACATTACATTTCCTTTCTATACT
The DNA here is from genome assembly GCF_034638445.1 of Ciconia boyciana. Lineage (NCBI taxonomy): Eukaryota > Metazoa > Chordata > Aves > Ciconiiformes > Ciconiidae > Ciconia > Ciconia boyciana. The sequence goes on along the minus strand of NC_132951.1, from coordinate 2,710,432 downwards.
GGCTGCTTTTGAGAATTTTAGCCTAAACGTTATTGTCAAAAAGCAAACAGCAAGAGGAACAATGAGAACAATATTCCACAAGAAACATTCTTCAGACTGCGGCACCATCTATCAACAGCAGAAGCAACAGCATGTCATCTGGGCAGGACCAAGCACTAGAAGAAGCCCTCAGGAATATCCTGGCAACAAAAAAACCAAAGTGCAGCGTACGTGACCCAGCAGAGATCTTTCCAGCTCTAATTCTGATGCAGTATATTAGCCAAAACAAAGCAGGAGTTATTTCCTCCAGTCTGGAAACTGAAAACATCAAGCTCAAAGCGATCACAGATGACACATTCTCTAAGAATCTGTCACATACAGCCACATATATGTAGATACATACTTACATATTTATATTTACATACTTCATATTTACACACATACATATATAGGGAGACATCTCCTTAAAAAAAAAAATTAAAATATCCGTCTTCCAAGAGTAATTAGGCGTTCTTGCAATTATTCAGATCTTCCAAACTAGCTTATATACTAATGACAGCTGGGTAGATGTAGAAAAGATGTCAATGCAAAAATCGTTTTGTCTAAATTCTGTAATCACACTTTTTTTTTTTGTTTGAAGATTAATGCACTGAAATGTTGGAGTCTGCTTTATACTCTCTGTTATAGTTCAGGAAAGAACAGTTAGATTAATTTGTGTTAAAAACAAATAAATAAAATAGAGAACAATAATAACCACTAGGAAGCATCTGCATTGCTTAAAGTTTTAATCCAACTTAGCAGTGAACAATTTTACCTTTATGCACATCCAGATTGATATAGGAAACGTAATAACAGTGAAAAAAAGTGAAGTGATCACCAGGATCCATCCACACAAACCAAGGCCAGTATCAGAGTCATCTGCAAGAAAAGAGCAGAATTTTTCGGATTTTTAAAACCAAGAGTGCCTGTTAAAGAAAGTGCCTACAATTGGATATTTATGTTGAATATTCCTTGAGATAAGCCACTGTTAGCACTACTCCTCTGGCCAAACTCCTTAGGTTTAGATCAGAAGTCAAATTCAAAGCCAAGTTCTGCTTTCATTTTCACTAGTGTCTAGAAGTTGAACAAGACAGCCGAGGGCAGAATGCGGTCCCAGTAACATTTATGCAGAATGAAGTATGCTAACATTTAAGTATAGACTCTCAGCGGCCTCCCTCTTCCCCAGTCTTCTCCAGCAGGATGACCAGTAGGCAGCAGTAAAAATCCTCTTCTTTTATTGTCTAAGGAAGTCAGAGCAACACTTGCTCAATGAGTGAAATGCAAATACCCCATGGCCTATCCACTCTCGTGACAGGACATTCAGAATTTGGTTTATGTTCCAGCTGTCATAGGTGTAGATCTAAGAAAACCACCATTCTCAGAACTGTTGTATCTAGGAAGTAGGATAAGGTGCAGTACGAGATTAGCTGGACATGAAATAAAGTCTCTATAAAGCATTTCTTGGCCAAAGACTCCTTATGCTTAGAAAACAAACATGATAGTTCTCTGTCATGAAACGACACCAACTGCAGGTATTTCCAGAATCAGCAAATAACAAGAGCTAGTGGTTTCAAATACTACACAGCAAAAAAAAAAGCAATGCACCATGACAAAATGCGGACGGGCTGGGAAGCATTCATAAAGCTACAGGAAGCTTCTTACCCTGCCAGCTAAGACTCCTAACAGGCTGCCAGGAGCCCGTTGCCAAGCAGGGATAACCCAGGGTGAAACCAAGCACTCACAACCATCACATTCCTGCTGTGGAGGTACTGAAATTCATGCTTCTCACTCCATCCTTTAAAAAGCCAAAAGTACAAAATGCCAAGGAGCACCCACAAAGCTTAGAAAAACACAATTCTCAGATTTAGATGAAAGAATGTTGCTTCAGGACCACACTTCCCAATTTTGCTGAACTGTAAATACCCCCTTACAGTACTGCAAATATGCAAACGTTATCCTAACTTGATCAATGCCACAAACACTTAAAGGACTGGAGTCTTGTTATCAAATGGACTGCATTCAGCAGCTTTCTTAAAAAGAAACTGCATTGAAGAATCTAGAAGTTTTAGTTTAGTTCTACCTGGAATTATATAATGAATTGTTTTCTGTATTCACCAAACACAACTACAATTCAATTTGTATAACAAAACTGGCCAGTTATAAGAAATAAGTCTCCGAGTCTCCACCCTAACAGTTATTTTAAGTAGAACCCATTTTGTTATAAAGCAAAATCTTGATTCTGAAAAATATCCATTGATTTTAACAACTGCAGATACAGGAGTAAGCATTTTATTGTGTCCACAACTGAGCTCAGCTTTAGCAGTGTATGCCTTGGATAAAGAGGGAAGTGAGACAGATCAGTCACGAGAGAGCACTAACCTTGAAAGTGAATAATAGCAAATAATAGTATATACTTCGCAAATTTACATCTGCAACATTTGACTAAAGTCATAGAAGTCAGCAAAATAACTGGGAACCAATACTGAAGATTCCAGTCCTCTTTTCACTGATTGTGTGTCTTGGAGCTACTCCTAGCCTTTCACGCAAGATGGAATATGGAGGTGGTGGAGAATAGTAAGATTTTATCTCACATGGTATCTTGAACTTTATGAAGTTACTCAAAGGTTCTGAAGCCAGTTGGCTATCTTATCTATAATTTGATGCCTGTCACACACCAGTATAATAGCCCTCAATCAAGGACGTGTCATATCATGCGTCATTTTAAAGTTCCTCTACAGAAGGTTACCTAAAGATATTCCCCCACAGGTTGTTTATTATGTAGTGGAAATACCAGATTAAAGGAGTAATTTCCAGGCCTTCTGTGAAAGTCAAGGAAATGCATTACCTACACGTATCGGTATTAAGCAGCTGTCAGCATTAAGCAACATCTGTAAAGTCATTAGTGAAGGGAACATTACCTTCCATTTAGCAACAAGGTATTAGTCAGCCTAAAACCATAAAAAGTATTCACAATCTACACTGATAGGGAGGAAAAGTCTCCTTCTCTCTTTTACTTAATAACTTTTATAAACCTAAAGGAGCTGAGGATCCTGCTTCAGTTCTACTCTACAGTTTAACATCAAGTTTTCACCACCAACCACCTGCCTGCTCTTACCAGAACTAGAGCATGGAAAAAAAAAAAAATCCATTTGCTTCCCTGTTGAACATGAAGGTAGAAGTCACAATTCAAATAATGTAAAATTTCAAGACTGAGTAAGCACATGCTTTATTTATCAACAATGATTGTCCCATCATGTGGTATATTGCACAATACAAAAAGTGAGAGAGATGCCATCACATGAAAAACTATATGAAATACAAGAAACGTGATTGGCATCTGTGGAATGAGCTTTCTTATTGCAATTTTTGAACATCTCATTCATGGGACTTGGATAACTTCATCAATGGGCCATTCTTGCCAGATTTCTCAGTCAGGCTCGTTGATACTGGATTCTAAATAGCAGCTAGTTCAACAGCACGGAAATGAGACTGCCAGGTATAACACACAGCCTTGGATGCACCTCTCGCAGACAATGCATATCCCTGCCCAGCCAATGTGCTGGAAAAAAAGATATTACACCACACTAAGTGCTGGCTACCGCAGATCACCTCCCAGCCCTCTTTCACCCGTCACATATATGCATCTTTTAACAGAGACAAAACATATCTTTGTTTTTGGCAGGCAGTGTCAAAGAACAGCTCAAAGAGATATTCTTTTCACTAAGTTCCCACAAAACAACTAGAGAACTACTGAAAACAGACTTTCAGCATACTTTGTGATCCAGAGGCAAAGCAAGAATAAAAAGTTTGTCTTTTATTTCTTAGCTGCATCTGTAGCATTCAAGAGTAGCTAAAGAGAACTGGAGTAAGAAATAAAGAAAAATGGTTTTGTAGTAAGAGGTCTGCCTGGGAGCTCTAGAGAGCTGGGTTTGGCTTCTTCCTAAGCCAGACTCCTCATGTGACATTTCTGATACCATTATATAATGAAACTCAAAAAGGAAAAATTAGATTTACTCCTCCCAAAACAAAACAACAAAACCAAAACCTTTCTCATACAACAGATGCATGGTCATTAACAATAATCGCTGGGGATATATATTTAAATATTAATATACTGTAATGTATGCAGCTGCTTAAAAAGCAATGAGAAAAACAATAAAACAATGTAATGGCATCAAAAAACAGACACCACCAAAAACTCAGACGATGTTTAAAACGTACAGAGCACACTGCATTTTCTCCACTGCTATTGCTGTTGGGAGCTGTCCCTCATTTTAAAGGCGCTACTACTTGCAGAGACAAGGTCTAGAAAATATAATCATGAAAGAAAAAGACAAACAGATGATTGTATTCTAGCTGTTACTATTCATCACAGAATTGTCATTAATCATCAGTTAATCATGTTATTAATCAATTAATCAGGAATAATTTATATTAAGAAATAATATTCTTTAATGATGAAAGCATCGACTCCCTTTCAACTATTCTCTGTTGGCCATGAAAAGATGCTCAAAGCCCCACTTATGCCAGAACAAGCCCAACTCCACCACCTCTAACCATTCCACTGGAATTTTCTTGTAAGTTAAAAACCAGACAAGCCCACAACTTGAATTTATAGCAGGCTGTTGGTGTGCAAATCAAGACAACCAATCAAAAATGCAAACATTCTTGAACAACTGTGCAACTGGAAGACTTCGGCACTGTAGCACAATTGCTTCTTTAGCACTCTTGCTTAACTTTTCATGTGACCTTTATTACTTTTAAAGACATATATATATTTAAAAAGAAAAATCCATTCATATTTCCTAGTTTATTTCCTTTCCTTGTAGGAAGACAATGTTCGTTTCATTATAAGATGGACCTCCACCCATCTTGTTCCTCCATCAACTCCGTCATCCTCTATGGCACTGACTGCCGTACACACATGCAGCGATGTCAGATACGTCATGACTTTGGATCATTTCACATTAACAGACAAAGAGAATCCCTTCAGCTCTGGACATTCAGCATTCACATAATTTTCTAGACTAAACTAGACTAAAAAGACTGGGAAAAAACACACCCTGGAACTCAAATATTTAATTAACTAAAAGTCAAACTACTTACAAAATATGGGTGCTGCAGATTCACCCGAAGTTACCATTAACATTCAAAGTCCCTGTTCCAGAAATGGTACATTCTTTTAGATATGTACACATATTTTTTCCTTCCTTAAAAGGTTTTAAAGCTTCAAGTTTATTTCAAATAGAGTTTAGGGAATTGCAAAATATGATATCATTCCAAGGGATTAAACACAGAGATACCAGGTATCGGCTAGGCCTCTGATTAAAAGCGAAAACTGGCTTTAATCTCAAGCAATTCATAACTATCATCTTTTCTCTTAGAAACAGTGTTGAGGTTAGGATTTTTTGAGCAGATAGATATATGCAACTAGCTGTTGGAATAATATGCTAAAGGCAGCATATGTGGAACAAAACTAATTTTTTCTATAACAGTGAGAGATTTTAAATTTGCAAAGAAATTACCAGTCTGAAAAAGTACATTTGAACTAGCCATACCAATACAGGAATATGAGCTATAAAAAAAATACAAAGCCTAAAAATAAATCAGTTACTTGAAAATAAGTAGTATTAGTATTCTAATATTTTATTAAATACAAATGTTTAATAACCCCTCTCCGCAACTTCAGCTATCACAAATAGCTACAATTTAAAAGCAACTATTGACCCAGAAGAGTTGCAAGGCTTAATTAAAAGTCAGTGGTGAAGCAGTTCTCCATGCTGCAGATGCTGATGAGGCACCAACAGGCAGAATGTCCATTTTTTAACTTGCAGTAACTCTAGCCACTCAACTTTGGTTCTCTCTTGCTTGATTTTCTAAAGTGCTGAGCACTCTGTCATATACCCCTACGGCTTCAGTTCAAACTCTTGCGATATTCTCACTCTTTTATTATAAAGATATTAAAAACTCACACCTGGAATTTAATCAGAGGAATCTTATTTGTGGACAGTCTGCAATAGATTATGCACCTCTCAGAAATAAACCACAAGGAGAAAGAATATTAAAAAAAATTAATTGAATCAGCCTTCGATCCCTTTAAGGCTGACTGGAACAGTCACCATTACTTTAGCAAGAAACTGTCACTTGGATCATCAAACAGTATTAACAAAATATAATGAACACTTAGCCCTGGAGGCTGAGATGGAAGAGGGAAGTTCTCATTACCGCTTGAGGTGTGGCATACACTCCGCTTGCAATTTATTTTCTTCTGCAAAGACTACACAATCTGAACAAGCACATCACTGTCAAATAGCAGAAGTGTGCAAGACTCCTAGCGACCAGGAGAGGAGGGGACCTTCCCCCACCGTGCAAACCACCCACCAGATTTGCGTACAGGAGATCAACCGGACTGAATACAAGGCAAGCGATACTAGATAAGAGATCTCCACTTTCATGCCGCTCGGTCAAATGGGGGATACTCCGAGAATGACTGAAGGGTGTTATTCTACGACAGTTATTCAACTGTTTGCTAATCAGCAAACAATTAGGAATAATAAGGAATACGACTTTCAGTGAGAACTGAATGTCTTTTCAGATGCTTCTCAGAGCATTTCACATGGGAAACAGCCCATTATTACATCTAATAACCAAAATTATGTCTAATGCCATTTACTCTGCAGATACTTTATTATGACAGAAATAAGTGGTAGCCAGCTTTAGCCTCCAAAACAACACATCACACAGTAACTACAGAAGAAACAAGCTCAGTAGCACATAGAGGGAAAGGCTTGCCGAGTCCCAGACAAGGTTAGCATCAGGGTGAGCACTGTTAGGTATTAATAACTACATACTTACAGAATGAAATGTAGATCCTCGCCAAGGATACAAGAACTAGTATGTGCCATTAGGCATGGGGCCCAAATAGATCTACAGTTATTTATACAGCAACTCAGGTTACCTAACCAAAGCCCTCATATATAAAGCGATCTTATAAATACATTTCCTTCTCCAGTTGCAACTAACAAAACCACAAAATAAATAATGACTTTTGTGTCGTCTGTTTCTGAACAACGCAGGTAACAGGAAAACCCTGCAGCTCCCAGGGACAGAAACTGTTCATTGTGTTATTTTAGTGCATCATCTCCAAAACTTCCCCACCCGGGTTACACTCACACCTACTAACTGAAAGGCCAAAACCCACTAGAATAACGATACCAAGAAGTAAAAATTAACTACAGCTTCATTGCTCCAGCTGAGGAAATATAATTGACTTTTATCACTTCCTCCAGTCACGCCTATCTAACGTTTTGCCCAAGTGAAAAGCACTAGCGGTGTTAACAACCAGTCCCCAAATTCTTTTTGTTCTCACTCGCTGGTGTAGTGCCTCGGAGATTACTTCTGATGACTCTGCTTTTAACTATTTGTTTAGCTTTCCCCTTAGGGACCCGAGTTACCGTACAGGAAAACAAAACACACAAAAAACCTCCCAAGTTACGCAAACAGGGCCAACTCTCAGCCGTGCTCTTCTACCTTCCCGTGCGCTATTTCTCAATAAGATGCGAAGCGGTTCTCAACAGATGTGAAGCGCTGTTGGGCAACACCACTTGCCGGGCCCCGTCCCGCCGCGGGCGGGCTCAGCGCCCCCGTCAGCCGGGGAAGCCGCGGAGGGGCCGGCGGGGCCCGGCCTGCGCCGCGGCCTCGGGGCGGGGGGGGGGGCCCGGGGGGGGGGCGGCTGCCCCCGCGGCGGGGCCTGCGGAGCTGCTAGGCGCCGAGGAAAGCGGGAGGCTGCCCGGGAGGCGAAGCGGAACCGCTCCTCAACCCTTCCGCGGGATTAACTTTGGTGAAGGATCTGCAAACTTTCCTCAGCAACTGAATAAAATAATAGTTAAAACCGAAAGAGCAACCGGAGAGCTTGGGGGCAGCCCCCCTCCCCGCTCCCTCTTACCGTGGTTACCTTGCGCCCGCCGGGCCTTAGGCGCGATCCCCGCTTCGTGGTCTGCCATGGCCGCTGCCGCCGTCCCCTCAGAGCTGCCTGCGCCGCGCCCCGGCTGCCCCCAGCCCCGCGCTCCCGCCCCGCCCCGCCCCGCCCCGCGGGGCGGCTGCCGCGAGGGTGGGGCCGCGGCGGTTGCGCGCTGCCTGCCCGCCCCCCCCACCCCAGCGTCTCCCACCGCCGCCTGAGGCGGGCAGCCGCTCCTCAGCGACAGGGCTCGGGTGGCAAGGGGCGGGCAGCAGCTGGGGAGCGGCCGTGGGAAGCAGGCAGGGAAGGGGCGTTAGCGAAGGCAGACGTGTTGGGCCGTCGGAGCGGTGCCGGGAGCGTGAGGAGGGAGGGGAAGGCGAAGGAATGAGAGCAGAGCGGGCCGGGCGGGCGGCGAAGCGCCTGAGGTGAGCAGGCCCCCGGTCAGCCCCTCGCGTGGGGAGCGGTAAGCGGTTCGAGCTGCGCCCTGGCCTCACGCGTGGTTTAACGTAGAGATGAAAGCTGATGGTTTTTAATGGGTGAGGTATGGTCTTACATTAAAGAATGAATAAGGAGCAGCTTTCAAACTCATAAAATTTACCTTTTAACTGCTCCATTTGAGGAGTAGTGTGCTAATGCACGCCATATTTCTTTCTGTGATCATGCTGAAGTACGTGTTCAAAATGAGAAGGGAATTAAAACAATCCTGATGTAAAAAACCTGCTTTTCAAAAATTCACCTGAAGTTTCAGGTGTTACTGCTTTTCTTCCTGGCCTGTTGCAGGACAGCGATGGGGAGTTTGGAGCTTTCATCCCTTTTTGAAGACACCAAAGTTGTGATCTCTGCTGCTTTTCTACAAGGTTCATCCCACAGAAACGAGGTGTGTGTAGAAACACATCATTACACATACAGTCATTACATACCAGGTGTCATAAAGATTGTCACATTTGAAAAAAGTTGCAAGGTTGAGTTCTGTAGTATGCTGAATTAGGAGGACTATGGATGTTTCATGGCTATTTTTTAACATTTATTCGTGTTGGTAACTAATGGCAGGCAGGGCAATGTGCAAACTCTTATTTATCATACTGCTTTGCTGTACTGATAATGTATAGTTGCTAGCTTCCGTGTAAAATGCATAGCAACCTGTGGACAAAAAATGGTATTAGACTACTAGAATACACAGAGATTTATTTTAAGTGTTGATATTATTCTGTGGTTAGGCTCCTCCCTGGAGGTACCCTGAATTTCGCATTCCATTATGTACCAGAGGAGCAAAGTTTTTGGTTAGGTGGCATGATTGATTGAGAAGAATGTGTGCGTGAGCGGAGCGCTGAATGCTGAAATGTAGTCCTGCTTCCTGAAGTCTCCAAGTGATATGAACAGCATCAGTGAAAGACCAACACTTTCTCCCAGTAAGAGTAAGATACCTAACACACAGTCTTTCTATTGCTGGCATGAACTCCTACTACCACACTCTTGCTAGTTGATTTCAGACTGATCCGGATTGGCGGTATATGAGACTAAAGACTAAATCTGTCTCAAGATCCCTGAGTGCTTATGACCTTTTAAAATTCCCTTCTGTCCTTTATCTTTACTTACATGCTTGTGGACAGTTGCTATTAATGCATTTAATGAGTGCTGACACCTGCTGTTCTGATATTAGTAATTCCTCAATATTTTTGTTTTGTTCTATTGTCTACGGTTTTGTGTGAGTTTACCTATACTCTTGCAAAATTGATCCAAACAACTTTGTAGGCTCTGTCTTTCTTTAGCCATTGAGTAGGTTCAGTGGATAAACCACTATGGATGAAAGTGGTTCCACCAGCAGCAGTTCTACTGACCTGCTAAAATGGCTAACCATGAGCAGTGCGATTGCAAGCTAATGTTTGCGGTGATTTGACTGAGATGCTTCTCTGAAATTCATCATGTCTCTTTCCATTTCCCTACCATGCAAATCATCCATAAGAAAGATGGAAGAAAATGCTAAAATGTCCGAAACTGCTGTATATCTTTAACATGTAGGGCTATTTTTTGAAATACATAACAGGAAGAGAGAACCTTTGAGCTGTCCAAATGAGAACTGATACAGAATTGTTCTTATGGAGGCTCAAGTTGTCATCTCCATACAGCTCCCAAATACCATGAAGCTGCTTGCAATGTGATATGATATTTGACCATGAGTAGTAAATATCATGATGTTATAATTAAATTAGAATTAATGGGATTCCATGAGCTGGTGTCTCATTGTGTGAAAGCAGTTTAGTCCTTATCCAAAGAGACCAGATCTAAGGACAACAATATCACGCAGTTCTTTGCGTTGTTACTTAGAAAATTAATTACTAAGTGCCTTCTGGGATAGAGTCTTTTAATTGTTAATATCTAAGGAAACATTCACTATATTTCTTTTATATAAACACTTGAAAAGTCATCAGCTCAAAAATGTTGATGACTATCAATCTGGACTTTCTGGATCCTGTTCCTCATATTGTAGAGGTCCTTCCTGTCTCATGTAAAGATGTGGTTAAAATTTGTCATTAAAAAAATCTCATAAAATAGTATGTAAGATGGCATGTATGTTAATAGCAGAGCTGAGCCACATTTTCTTGTCTTCCTTTTTAAAACAAAAGCAATGCATTTAGAGTAAGCAATGAAGAAGTAGCAGAAAAAGAGTCTATCACCCAGTTACCATAAACATAACAAAGATATGTATGTATTCCCATCCTTGAATGGAAGAGGTCAAAGAGTGGAGAAGATTATATATGAAAGCAGCATCACATTTAACTGTCTGTGGGAGCACCTTGTAGGGATAACAACATGCAAAGTAATCGGATGCATAGTCTGGTTGAAGCAGGGGATGCCATGATGGAGACAGGTGGCTGGTCAGAGCCGATTTTGATCAGAGCGCATTTACAGTAGAATGGAACATAACGCAGTAGAATACATGGTATTGAAGCTCATAATATTGTAAGGAAATTGAGAGTGTCTGCAGTTTTATCTTTCTTTTTTGCTGACCTTAGGGTCTTCTGGCAAATAGACTGCTTAGAGTGTCTCAATGTTGATCAAGAAGGAAGGAAGGATGTGCTTGAAATGGGAGGAACAGGTTCTGTGAAAACAGAGTAGATAAGCTATGATGAACCCTCGTCATCCCATAGCAGATTTGGCACTAGAAAAATCTAAGCTGGTGCCAGTAATAAGATAAGTGCTTTTAAAATTAATATGAACTGAGCATTAAAAAATGTACCGCATTGGTTTACCTTATTTCAGCAAAGAAGAGGAAGCATCTATTCATTTGCCCTGTTATTAAAGTAAAAAATATGCAGTTAAGGCCTTTACCCTTCATGAAGCTGGCAACCTTACTTCATCTTCATCTTACTTAATCTGTAATATCTCAGCAACATGTTGTGTACTTATGTACAAATTTATGTTGGCATTTTTCTCAAAGAAGAGAAAGCCTTCTGTCTAATTTTAGATGGGCCCTCATTCCTTTTATTTTACTGTCTTTGGGTGTTTGCCAGTGAAGTTGGAAAAATCCCAGGGCGGTGGTGGGCAGTGATACTTCTGTGTGTTATTGCTGCCATCTATTGTTTTCTGTTGTGCTCTTTGCACAGGTAATTTCTAGAAAGTTAACCAGCGTGGTTAAGTCCCCTCTCCTTGCCTTTCAACTGTGTGAACTGAGTGATGTTCTCATGTTATTGAATACAATTTTAGTTTTTCCTTAAATACTGAAGTTAAGAAAAGCATCAGGGTTAGTAACAGGTGGGTGTAGTAACTCAGAAGTCCTTTACCACACACCAGTGGGATGCCTCAAGGGATCTGAGTGAAAGAGTTAAATCAGATGCATTCTGCAGACTGTGAAGGCTCTGAAATACTACAAGACTAAGTATGAAAAGAAAAAAATGAAACGTGACCTTTACTAAATATAATATCTGAATGTCTTATCATTCTAATTTTTGGTTCAATAAATAAAGGAATTAAAGAATTTGATTTTTGTCTGGCTACAAGACAACAGTGAAAATTCATCTATTAATTGAAAATTGATCTATTAATCTCTAGGCCTTATGAAGAGAAACATTTATTTGAATTTTGCCTTTATCATTTACATTAAGTCAGTTTGATTTCAAATATGGATGTTCCTGTCAACAATAACTCCTCGGTATTGCTCTGTAGCAAAGCCTGCGTTTATTCAGTCTTTCCTGCACTTCTAGTGTGTCTGGTCGGCAGCTGGTTAGGAAGAGCATTTGTGTGAGGTGTATCAGCCTTGGAAACGCCCATTCTGCTGCTTGTGTGGGCAGTAGCTGCAGCTTTCTGTGATCTCTCAAAAGGGAAACAGTCTACAATAAGTGTATTTATTTACCATATGTTGTTTATCAGTTGGTGATTTTTTTTTCTTAAGTGGAAAAAGCTGAGAGCAGTATAGAAAGCGACCATTAGATGTCAGCATGATATTAGCCACAACTACTGCCAGTGACACTCTTGTTTGAAGCATGTATTGAGTATATTGATTTTTGTCACCTCAGTCGTTGTTTTAAAATCCTTTCTTATAGAAAAGTAAGTTGTGGTCCATAATGATTATGGAATAATATCAAAGGCTATTCCTGAAACTGTCTTTGATTCTTACCTTAAAAAGTTGCTGGACGTGGAATGTTTAGCTTCTGAATCCCATTTGGAGCTGCTCATACGATACTAAATTTTATGTGAAACGTCAGTTATACACACGCTCTTCTAAGCTCATAAAGTGTTATGTGTTGTCAGCTTCCCACAGGGATTATACATGACAATTTGGCAACGAGGTGTGTTATTGTGCTTTATTTTATTGTGCTTTTCCCAGTTTACAGTACATTTTAAGGGACTCTTACAAACATTGTTTTCCATCGCTGTTTACCATTCAGAGTTTTTAAGAATTTAACTTTAAGTGTGTTAGGACATCTGCCATATTCTTCCTATATATGTGTTTAAATATTTTGTTGAATTTTTAATTGGAGCTAGGTCTCTGGAGAACTGTTTTACTTAACATCATACATTTGCAGTAGGTCTGTGTACATGTATTTTAGTTTTATTCTGAAGAACACTGCTTTGAATCAGTTTCTCCTAAAAAGTCTAAAACTAATCAAAACCAGAACGCTAGTTCAACAAACTTTTCCCACGTTATAAAAGTCTGCATTTCATTTAGTTGCCTATTTTTATATCATAGGATTATTTGTTTTCAGTGGAAATAGAGTATGTATATGTTGGAATCAATAATCCCAAAATAGGAATGTTTTAAAGTCAGGTTTCTTTAAACAGAGTAATTTCTCCCACATTAAAAGATACATTGTTTAAAATATCTTTGAGTCTGGGAGGGTCATTATTTTTATGTTGTTTACACTTACAGAATACGTATAAAAGACCAGTCAGAGCAAAGCTTGTCCTGAGGGAAGGCTGAGTCCTCGTGATGGGCGTACATGTATGGTAATGGGAGAGCATAGGGGTCTACAGCAGTCTGTCTCCAGTCGGTTGCTGCTGCTGGGGACATTTGAGCTTTGAATCAAATTAGTATGTAAGATAATATGCCTATTTTTTTTTCTGACCTGGCATGCTTTCATTATTAAAAATGTAAGGAAAAACTGGTCAAATTTTCAGCCAATTATTTTACTGAAATGTAATTTATCTATGAGCATTATATGCATTTTGGAAATCTAGCAAATTCTACAAAACTAACTCCTTTAAATTCTCCCATACATCCTGTTAAGGGATATTTGGGTCCACAAATACAAATCAGAGTCAAATTAAACTGTCTTTGCTGATGATATTTGCCTACAGACAATTGTCGTGGTTTAGCCCCAGCCAGCAACTAAGCACCACGCAGCCGCTCGCTCACTCCCCCCTGGTGGGATGGGGGAGAGAATCGGAAGAGCAAAAGTAAGAAAACTCGAGGGTTGAGATAAAGACAGTTTAATAGGGAAAGCAAAAGCCGCGCACGCAAGCAAAGCAAAGCAAGGAATTCCTTCACTACTTCCCATGGGCAGGCAGGTGTTCAGCCATCTCCAGGAAAGCAGGGCTCCATCATGCGTAATGGTTACTTGGGAAGACAAACGCCATCACTCCAAATGTCCCCCCTTCCTTCTTCTTCCCCAGCTTTATATACTGAGCATGATGTCATGTGGTATGGAATACCTCTTTGGTCAGTTTGGATCAACTATCCTGGCTGTGCCCCCTCCCAGCTTCTTGTGCACCTGGCAGAGCATGGGAAGCTGAAAAGTCCTTGCCCAGTGCAGCAACAACTAAAACATCTCTGTATTATCAACACTGTTTTCAGCACAAATCCAAAACATAGCCCCATACCAGCCACTCTAAAGAAAATTAACTCAATCTCAGCTGAAACCAGGACACAATATATTGGAAATAATTCTTTTTTTCTGAAGTATTTCTTACGGTGCAGAGAGGTAGAGGACTGGGCTTTCATGACTTGTTAGCAGTCCAAGATCTCTTGTCATGGCCCTGGAGCCAGGTTAGGGCAATCTGTTCCTTCTCACACCATGCTCCTCTCATCCTTTGGCTGGATGCTGTGGGGAGAGGGATGTAGGAACCAGCTTTGTTGGCATTGTGTTGAACTTCCCCTTCAGAAGGAACTGTCGGGGCCGGGGGGGGGGGGGGGGGAGAAAAAGGGATGTAATAGTTGCAAATTTCCCAGTGCTCTCAGAGAAGTTTCTTGTGAAGCCTTTTTCCTATTCCCTCTGCCATTTCGTATGCTAGTCATGTGTGCAAAGGTTTTACTTGTCATTTCTGGTCTTACCCAGAATTCATCTGGCCAGCCAGTGCTCTTTTTGATTTTTCAATACAATGATTTCTTTGCTTCTGTAGGTTTGGCAAAAGAGAAAATTTGTGTTTAACAAAACAGAAAATGCCTTAGGTAGTACAAAAAAAAAAGTAGACCTACTAGAACAAGTCAAAGTCATCAAGGTGCCTTAAAGCAGCAATGGAATGTCACTTTACTACTCAAGAAACCCAGTCTCAGAAGAAATCCTCTTGTAGTATGTCACTGAAATTACAAGTTTGTCTCACACTTAGATAGCCTGGAGGTTTTAGCACTTGTAACTACTTCATCCCTAGAATTTAGGAGCAGAACTGCATTCCAGGACACTGGCATGCTTGAAAGAGTTCGTTGCAGAATAAGAGACTATATTACTGAAAAAAATAAATACTAAAGTGCTGCACACTTCACTCTATTAGTGTATTTAATAGTTCTATCTTTTAAAATAGAATAACTGTTTAAGACCCTGAAAGCATTTCAGGACAAACAGTATAATCTAAATCCGATAACAAAAGTAACAGTGCCTCTGAGGACGTTTTCTGTTGCAAATACATTTCTGGCAGCAGTGATTCAACAATATTGGATTCATGAAAGAACTAAAGGAAACTTTAAGAAAATAAAGACAAATATTTGTATTACTTCACTTGTTATTCACAACAAAACTGACTCTGAGCTGGGGGTCAGTGGCAGTAGAGTCTGGCGAGTGGTATTAGTCACATTAATAGCCTGCAAAACGGTGCACGCGGTGGTATTTATTTTCCATACTCACACAAGCCTCACTGCTTGTACAAAGGGAAAGTGCCTGGTCAATTGTAGAGAACATAAACGTTATCACGGACACTACTATTTCTAAGCCTGTCGGAAGGTGGTCTGTGAAACGCTTGTAAATCATCCATAGATCATCCCAATACCCATCAATATGCAAAATGGGAGAAATATTATGAGCCAAAACAAGGATTCCATAACATTTGTGTGCTTTTGTAGAAGGAAACACCTGTGGCAACAGCATGCAAAACGGAGTTTTTGAAAGGTTAGGTAATCCTTGGGTTTAAAGTACAGATTGGTTTTATACCTTTGGTAAACACAGCATCATTCTTTGTTTATAAATATATTTTTATACAGAATATGCTTCTGTCAGAATGTTCATAAAGTGTCCCAGACCTGTGTTCATCATTTGCATGGCATTGTTTTTTCCATAGTCAGGGTTCATATGAGGCTCAAATATCTATAATAACCTTTGACAGGAGATTTTAAGTGCAAATGGGACTTGACTGACACTCAGAGATTTTACTAGATTACCAAAAAATATTATTTTCCCTGTTGTGCCCCTGTCCCTGGCAGCTGTTGTTCTCTTGCCTCTTTTATCAGTCCATTTCATTCAGCGGGGCAGATCTGTGCCTCAGATTCATGTTGCAATTAGAGGTAGTCATACAGGTTTCCACAAATAAAAGCTTGCATCTCACTAGAACAATGCCAACATAGTTCAGATACTGTCCTTAGACTTGGGGGCCATTAATTCTGGTGTGACAGGCTGTGTGTGGGTGAATGAAATCGCTGCCCTCATGCCCTTTCTTTACTACTTTTCCACCTCAGAGGTGCACTGTAATGATAAAGTTGAAAGCGAGACACTCCATGTTCAACATGGTTCAACTGTGTCCAGCTGTACTTCCTTTATTTAACATAAGCACAAAGGACTGGAAGAGCACTAAATAACGAAAGAGCTAATCGGTGGTTTTGAAAATCTAGCATTAAGTAAAGCTGAAAGTTTATGAACAGGTTTGATAGAGAAACCAAGAGACCCATGATGTGTTTCCATGGAAACTACAGTTTAAGGTTTTATCTGATGAGATTCTAAAAAGAGTACAATCTGCCTCTTTTTTCTGATTTGGGTAGACAGGATAAATACAGCAAAATCAGTATTGCAAAGTGATCTTTGGAAGGATAGTTAATGAAGTGCTTCAGGATGAAAACTGCTGTGTAAATGTAAGGTGACATTTCTGTCTTAAACCTTGCCTTTAATGATAAGGAGTTTTGTAGGACAGAGAGCTGGTAAGAAGCTGCAGCTCAGCAGTCAGCGTATTGGTATATGTTTCCATTCAGCTGCTGCTGTTGTTGAAATATGTAATTACTTCTCCTTGGTCTGAATATGAGAGCATCTTGCTTAGAGTTGGGCATAGGTTGTGGAAGTTTCCTGTGCACATCTCTGGTGATTTCCAGTCCTGACTCACCACATTTCTGCTTTCCTCATTCTGCCCGGTCACCTCTGCTGGTAAATGTCTACCCTGACCTCCTGAGCCTCGTTATTCCAGGCCCAGATGCCTGCACAGCTCTGCCGATGGCCTCCTGGCAGTCTGGAGAGCTGACCTCTGGCTATGCTATGCTGAACCATCCTTTGTACAAATACTGTGATGTGGACTGTAGTGCAATGATGACGAGGCTGAGACGGTACAATTTATTCATCGTATCATAAGTGAAACATGCTGGTCAGAGATGAAAGCTATGATTCACTAAGCCATTGTGCTATTTCTGTCCATGCTTTTATGCTCTTTGATTTCACTTTCTTAATCAACACAGAGCAGTTCACAGCCTTAGAGTTCATTATGTACAATCTATTCATCCCCACTTTCTACCAGATCTTTCAGTAGTTCACGACAGAGACTGGTCCTCACTTAATCAAGTTTGTGTTCAGAAGTCAGTGGCACCTTGTGCTAGCTGTGATTAATTCCTTCACAATTCCATGGGCCGTACAAATAGCTTCATTATGAAAATAGCATATGGTTATGTTTAGAATTGGTTGAGGCTGAGACATTTTCATCTTTGACTGTCTTCTAATATTGACTGTCAGAGCAAATGAAATAACATATGTATTTTTACTTTAATGAGGAAAAATACTGAATTAAGGCTATCTGAATAGTAATAAATGCTGTCTCTCTTCTCTCACACAGAAGGAATCATGCCCTTCTGCATGGTGATGGTTTCTTACAAAGCAACAGATGGCTCTAGCAGCTGAGAACAAAAGCCCTGGGACTTGACTCTCACCTTTTATATGTGTTGCACCTTCTGTGTGTATTGTAAAATCTCAGTACAGCTAAGGTGTTTGTAAAGATTATAGTAGTGGAATAAATACTTCTGGAATACACTGTAGGTATGCAGAAAATAGCCTGGTTTACTGTATTTCTCTTGTATAGATGTGAGTAAATTATTAAACAACCTGACCCCAAATGTAAGAGAAACATTTTTTTTAAAAAAGCATAAATTAACTTACACTTTTTTTTCAGTCTCAAATTAAAAGAAGAAATAAGAACACATTACGCACAAAAAAATGATGTTTGTCTATAAGCAAATGGAATACTTGAAATTTTAGAACAAGTCTTCTTGAGATTTGAAGAGCATTGTCGCAAATCTAGAATTAAGTGGATAGTTTTGGAAGGCACTTTAAAAGCCTGCGTGTCTGGGACTCGTCATCTGTTTTTTACTGAGATAATTAAAGCCACTATTGTACCCACAGTCCAGTTCAGGAACTACTTAGACTGTTTTACTCCAAGTATAGAATCTCTTCTGAATTGGTACTTTAAATCTAAGAGTAATATGGAAAACAATAGAAATTTGTTTCCAATTTAAGGAATTTTCTTTCTTCCCACCTCCTCAGAAAACTCAGAGGTACCTGCGGTATCTTTCCTCTTGCTTTGGCTCTTCATCTTTTATTGAACTGTTTCACGTGTTTGCTGCTACTTTCCTTTGGGGGATGCATGAAATACTGTTTCACAAGTATAATGTGGAAAATAATGTGGAGAGCACAGTTTCCAACAGCAGCTACCAAGCAACCCTAAAGTTCAGGATTTTTCATTCTGACACAATTTCTTCATATTGGAAATGAAATATTTCTGCTTTGACTAGTCTGATGTGTAACTTTAAACTGCTTGAGTAGAGTACACCAGGTGTTTGGAGCTCTAGCACAAAAATAAAAGGAGTAATTAATATGAGTTTAGATAATTTTAACGATAGTTACAGTGGTTTAATGGGAGAAAAATTTACTGTCTCCATTGTAAAAAATCAAACAGAAATAGGCTGGTGCCAGCAGTTAAACAATGTAAAATAATGACATCGCATCAGCTCTATGAGACTGTTTAAGCTAACTGACTGAAATTATCCCAATGACATATTCACAGTTCAAAAGAAAAAAATGAACCTACAAGTATCACGCATTTCTGGCCTTCGTAATTCCACTCTCATTTCACTTCTGTATGCATTCTCCCCAGAATTTGGGATATGAGTGCAGGATGCTAGAGAGCTAAATTGCTGGCAGAGGGCTTGAAAAGGATTAATTATCACCATGCCAAGTTAGAAGAGATTTTTTTTTCCTTCTCTGATTTATAATCTGATTGCAGAGACAGAGAGCTTAATCAGTACAGCATCCTATACATTTGTGAAGATACTGAGGACCTCAAGTAACTGTTGGGAAAGAAGCAAGCAAAGAGCTAAGCTAGGAAGTATATGTGTGCATTGAAATGTGACCTAGTTAGACCACTGACAGTCCCAAAGATTTTTGTATTCTTCCACACGCCTTTTCTTTCTGTGTCCTGTATCTTATAAGGAACTGTACAAGCTCATAAACATTTGTCTTTCCAGACTTTTGTCTGCTAAATCTTTCTCTGCAATTAGTGTCCTAGGCATGTTAAGACAGAGGGAGAAATCTATCACGTGAGGCAGTTGCTTTTCAAAAGTAATTTGCTCAACTACTTCTGCCAAATCAGTTAAAAAATTCAATAGACTAGCAGTGGGGATCACGAGTTATTTCATGGGAACTGGAGGAAGCATGAAGGCAAATGTAAAGGAGCAGCAAACAGCAGAATGGCTGGTTGAGGCGTATTGAGATGTTTCATTAATGTGCAAAGAGAAACAAACCTTAACCCAGCTTTATCTAGGCTACGTGAGGATACATCCTGTATCACAGGATGCAAATCTGTTGATAGAAGACGAGCAGGACGCCTGACATTTGTAGGAAATAGACCCTTTTTTTAATGAGACTTTTGAAACTAGTCAATAAGGGCTCTTTCTTTCTTGCAGTTCCGTGTGCTTTTTAGCCCTGCTGTGAAAGAGGAAGCAGTGACAGATTGCTTTGGGGGAAAAAAAGGGGGGATTCCTAAAAGTCATTAAAATGCTATGGCTCGTTCCAGCATTTAAATAGTCATTGCAGCAAATTTAAATGACTTTAAGCAAGAGGAAATTATTCTCTGGATAATTATCTTTGACCTTGTAACTTGGTAGGACAGAAGAGGGAGTGGATGCTTCTAGGCAAAAGATGAGATACAAAATGAAAAGCCTGCCTCAAACTACTGCAGAGTTATGACTTTTGCAAATTCTGAATGAAGGCCAGAGTTATCTGAAACCACTGTTCAATCACCGCTGATGAGATGATCCACTTATTTAGGCAGTGGGAATGGAGACAGTCCAAAGGTGGCTGAAGGTGGCAGCAGTTTTATATGTACCTGTTCATTTTACAGCTTAGTCTGAAATTGGGAAAGGAGGAGAATGTGCCCGTCTGTCATGGTGGCAGCAATTTCCTCCCACCCAGGCTCAGGCAGCAAGGCACAGGCAAGGCAATGGGACAAAGTCCGTTTCATCAGGGAGCAGTGCTTTTTGCTTTGTTCGTTATGCAACATGTTCTGGGATTTCTGCTGCTGAGTGAAATCTCCTACGTCCCCAGAGAGGTCAGCTTTATTATGCCCATTTTACAGGTGGTTAAAGAAGGAATTTACATTGATTTCAGACGCGTACTACAAATTACTGACAAGGTTGTATTAAGCATAGGGTCACCGATTTTGACGATCACCCATGCTTTACACCTAGCTGCTCAGACTCTCTGCCTTGCGATGGAAGGTGTAGTTCCTTAGCATCTAAATCTTCTGTGTTTACCTCCGTATATTGTAGGACTTGTATCCACACTATCAATATGGTTAAGTGCAAGTCCTGACTGAGCTGAAATTGTGACAGTAATTCCAAATATATTATGTGCAGTATTATATAGTAGAGCAGGAGAGTTACGACAAAATGTTTACCCCATAGGGCCAGCAATAACATTGTTTAGAAAGAAAATAGAAATAATTAAACCATTATGGCCTCAGACTGTCTAACTTGGTTGACAAGGTCTCGTTGGTTAGAAGGTTAGATAAATTTGATGACTATGTTTAAACTACTAGATATGATGATAAACTTAAGAGGATATTGATATATTTAGTAAATCTCTCTAATAAAGCACTGCTTCCAGAAGCTTTTACTCAAGCTTTCTTCAGAGCTGTCAAGACGGCTCTGCAGTCAATGACTTTTATTGCTTGCCTCTATGCAATGTTTGTTGAGCAGCTGATTATCTGATAATAGAACAGTTTCTGGTATGCTATGTAAAAAGTAATATTTTACTTTTATTTCTACTGCTTCAGCAGGACGATTTCATATCGAGTACATCTGTTCTTATTAGTCATAGCTAAAGTAACATGAGGGAGCCCCAAGAAGGTATATAGATTTTGGTTTGAAGTTTTGTGGCAGATATATTGCATTATGACTCCCCATGGGCCTGATTTTTGCCATATTTTGAAATGCAGGAAGTGTTTTTTAGGATTATTACTGTTAATTATTTTACTTAAAGTGATGAGATGCTTTTTTTCATTTACAACATGAGAGAAGTTTGATATATATATATAAAACAGAATAATCTGACTTCAGTGCTATTTTGGTATCTCATTTATTTTTATTTTTTAGTTGAAATAGAAGAATTAGGAGCAATTACTTTGTGTATAATATGTAGTGCGGATGTTCCTGAAAAGTGGCTGGTTTTCTGTGTGTGGTCTCTTTCCTTGCATTTAACTCCCATCAGTTTCTATATACTGGGCAGGGCCTGATTTTAGGAAGAAATCTCTAGGGAATGCCACAGGCCAGGAGGGAATGGTGCTGTGATTTCAATAACTGCAAGTGTTTACTGCTAGTCAATATAGAGTCACAGTTAAAAAAATCACAGTGGAAGCATAAAACAATCCCTGACATCTTAGGCTCCATTCAAGATCCTGTGGCACCTCCTTGAAAACCGTTGGCCTTTATCTTGTCCGAATTCTAGTCGTGAAGAGTTTCACTCTGCCTCCCTAAATTACCTTGCTGTGTCAAAGGATTGATCTGTCCGTGCTCTTGGCAGGAGTATGACTGCCAGTCACATGCCTGTGACCGTATCACAGGACCTTGAGTTAATAGTGAGATATATGAAATGAATATGGCTAATAGGGGAAGTAGAGCCCTCTTAATCCGTTCGGGTTTATCTGTGCCTCATGGCCTTTGGATATAGTGATTTTACTACATGCATTGGTACTACTTGCTAAGCAGTTGCTGCAATGCACCCCAGTGGTGGATGAAACTATGCCACTGTAGCTCATGTGGCATTAAATCTGCAAAATACTGTGGAGTTCTCTGGATGACAGTGTGTTGCTACGTCACGTTGGATATTTAATATGTATATACCTACTGGAATGGTGGTGTAATTAGCAGTATGGCATATGACCAGCTCACTGCTTCTCTCCCAGGCCGGATCTGTGCTGTACACAGAAAACTGCATACTCCTAGCAAAAGTCCATTAAGTTCCTAATTGTTTGGCCCTTACTGATATGCCACCTATTTTTGTTCTGTTTTGATGCCTTTTATCTAGGGAGCAGACATTGGTATGAATGTCTCTTCTTATACAGCAGCTGAAGATGCATATCCTTCTAAGCCTGCAATCTATTTCCTAAATGACTATTTTTGTTAAATTTGCAAAAGACTTGAGGTCTCGTTCCTTCTTAAGTTGTTAGTAAAGCTCCCTCTGACTTTGGTTAGAGTGGAATCAACATGGACAATGGGTGAAATACCACTGCTTGCCTCTCCTTTCATCTAAAGGACTGAGTCTTAATGGGTTGCAAGTTTTCTCAGCTGAAGTCATCTTGCATTTGGAAGGGATTTATGTTTCTATTTCTTGCTGTATGGATTTCTTCTTTGACTTTTTCATGTAGGTTTAAAATACACTGGAAGTGGCTGAACAGCGTGTCCACAGAGGTGCCTGTTACACTGAAGTAATTAAAGTTCTGCCAGTATTTCCACTATAAAATGCATTTCTCCAAGTTTTATTACTCAGCTTCAGTAGTTTGTTCTTGTAAACAAGATGTACACTCAGACACAAATTGTTTTGAAATGTGTTTTAAATGTCCACTTGCAAATTTTTGAGCTGTAACATAACTGGGGAGAGACCTGAGCAGTCAGCTGGCTTTTGGCTTTCATAAATCACGGAGAAATGTATTATTTTTTCTTAGTGAAATGGTGCAACTTGTACCTAATGAGCCTCACTGCTAGAGGAGATGTTAGGCTTAGTATTTGTTTCCACTGTGACTGCAGAGAAACATAAAAATGAGAAACATTTCACATGGACTTTCAGCTTTTGTGCCGCTCCAAGCAATATGCATACTAGGATGTACTTTACAGTACCGTATGAGTTTCTTTCCCCCTAACATACTCAAAATCAGTGTTCGAGACACGTTTTCCAGTTCAGATTTTGCAGCTGATATTTTTTGCTTTGCTGATGGCGTATCACATATGTGCAATCAAATTTTCAGCTACTTCCTTTGAGCAATCTGCAGGTCTAACAATCCTCACCCAGGATTAAATGTGCCAAATGCCTAGTCAGTAAAGTACTTACAAGCAACATATTCCTACTGCCATGAGAAGCTCTCTTGGCTCTGGGCACTTCTGCAGTGAGCTGTTTTGCCCAGTTCTCTTTGGCCAGGAGTGAGAGCAGTTCCTGTTTAGCGTTGGCTACACACATCTGTGCTCAAAATTTTACTGGTAGTCTCCCTGTATCGTTTTTCACGTACTCTTGCCTATGAGAAGAAATTACTATGTACTTATTCCTTCTTTGCAGAAGACACCCTCAACAGTTTGCTTCCTGCCTCTGCACATTCATGCATTCAACTTTTACTGTTATGCATAGGTTAAAATATATCTAGGCTTAGTTAGCTATGGGGCATGGGACCAGCTGATCAGAAGTTAGACAAATATATCATTCTCAATCATGTCCATGTGCCATTTACACATGCAGATTTCAGCTTTTCAGTAGTCATTTACACTAAGCA
Organism: Ciconia boyciana; assembly: GCF_034638445.1. Taxonomy (NCBI): domain Eukaryota; kingdom Metazoa; phylum Chordata; class Aves; order Ciconiiformes; family Ciconiidae; genus Ciconia; species Ciconia boyciana. The sequence goes on along the minus strand of NC_132951.1, from coordinate 2,686,530 downwards.
TAAAACGTAAGCTCCGTGTTTGCATGTGCCATTCCGCAGTTCCAATCTTCAGATTTCCAGTACTCGCACATTGTAAGACAAGGTTTTCACCTACAGCACTGGTAATCTGCTGCTCCCCAGGGCTGTATGACACACTCGCACGTGGATTTCCCACATTCTGTTCAACAACACTAGCTCCTCAGAAACTGACGTTGGTTTTGGCTGTAGCAACAGTAAGCGGATTCCTCCTCTGATGAATGTTCAGTGATCTGTAGATCAAGAAGGAAATTGAGGTAAAAGGCAAGTGCAAAACACATTAGCAGGAGAAGAATCAAAGCATGGAGGAGAACTCTAACCTAAAATTTCAGTGGATGGTAGAAAAGAGGGAGAAGATATTTCAGTCTGCTGTAGACACACATACATAGCTTTGGTGTGATATGCTATAGTTTGCTAATTTGAAGGGTTGTAATCTCTTTTTTGTACTTGTGCTATTTCTACTGTACCCAGTGATTTAAAAAGAAGAAAGTCAGGAACGGCTATCAATTAGAGCTTGTCAAAATGGAAGAATTACTGTTTGTTTGCATAAACCAGATGACTGAAACAATGCAGTTGAAAATATCTGTTAACAAACAGTGACTGTTTTCAGCTGTGTCATTTTGGTGTTCCAGATCCTAGCAACCCATGAGCCAAGTGTACTGGCACAGTGGAGGAGGTAGTGACCTGTAGCATGGAGTAGGAAAAAAAGGCCCAGGAATGAAGAAGTCTGGAGCAGATGGCACCTTCAGAGTTGGTACGTTATGCATTGTCTGTGTTTTGAAAGCTGGCACAGGCCTGCAGTAAGTACTTCTGAAAGTCTCAATATTACTATAGAGTAAAATACATCACTTATCTGATATACAGGAATTGTTTCCTTTACTTCCTGTAGAGCACACTATATTAATCCTCTCTTAATATATTCTTTCTGTTGGGCTATTGCCAATACTACCAGGAAGAGACATGAGCTACCATCTCTATTTTACAGTTACTCAGTTTTCCTTTCCTTAAGGGTAAATACCAACTTCATAAGAGAAAAAGAAAGTCTAATACAGGCACTTCAAAGTAGAACTATACAAATAATTGAATATGCATTCAAACTAAACAATGTTCCAAAAAAGCCAGCTTCTAATTTTTGCTAAGAAGCAAAAAGGTGGGTTGAAGGAAACACATATTGGTTGTTTCTGTTGTCTGATACCAAACTGAATGTTTCTTTTGTTTTCTTAATGGTCTTCTAACATATTTTAAAGTGTACTTAAATTCAGTCTAAAAATATTAATTAGTATGGAGAAAACCCAAAATGTTTCTTCTGGAAATTAAATTATTTTCCCCCTTGTTCCCATTCTGTGGCCAGTTTGGTCTTCCTAACATATGCTGACATGACAAAAACCTACTTGTCAGAAAAATGTTGTCCCTTTCACCAATTGTATGAGCCATGTTTCTCTGGTTGTCCTTGATAAAATTCTTTCATTAAAACTTAAAAGAAAAAAAAAAAGGGTAAGACATTCTGCAGTTTACCTGAGAACATATTACTCTAAATTCACTCTGTGAGAATAAGGGGGTAGAGTGCAGGGATGAGGAGGAGGAGTCTTGCCCTTTGGTATAAATTATTTTATTACTTCCTTCTCCCAATTTTATTCTGTTTCCTTTTCCTTTCTCCCTCTAATGTGGCAAAGCTTGGCAATAAGCGTAATGTCAGTTCTCCTCTCATAGCTGGGAATGTCTAATGAGGCAGGGCATCCTAGCATTAGCTGCTTTCCTCCCTGGTACTCCAGTCAACTTTTTCAGGGTTGGCAGAGTCCAAAATCTGAACAGGTTCATCTTTTGCTCTTCAGGGACATACTTCTCTGGGGCTTTAATTACCAGTGAAAAGATCTGTTGATAAGGAAAGAGGACCTCAGTTTTTCACCTAAGCTGCTGTTTATATGGAACTTCAGTCTTTGCAGTTTCATTTCTTCTTGCCTTAACAGCTGCCTCTGTGCCAGCACTACTCTGCCAGTTGCTTTAGTGCTGTGCTGGAAATTCAGAGGAGGCTCAGTTGCATGCCGTGCTCAGAACAATTCTTGCACAAAGTTTTCAAGGAAGGATTCCTTTCATCACCCTATCTCCAGGCCAGGATGGAGGTATGGTCAGAGAGGCCCCCTATTGTCAGCACATTCGCTGCAGATTTTTCATCCTTTTATTACCTCTGCATCTATATCTAGCCAAAATGTCTCAAACTGTTACTTAGCTTAAGTGCAAATGACACCTTAACTCATTTTCCCCTCACAAATAGAAGCCAGAAGACAAGCTTTTTACCCAGTAGGGCTTCTGTCCTTCTAGATAGATGTTAGTAGGCAGCTTCCAGCACTCAGCAATCTTAAAGGGTGTTTGCTGTACAGACGGGACGGCTGCTTCTACTATACAAATTTGGCCTTCACTATGAGGATATGTATATTCTCTATGGCCAAAAAAGCAGCATTTCTTTATGCCACTACATACTGTAAGCAGGTGCTTCCTAAGTGGTGGCATGCATCCACCTTGCGTTATGTGAAATATCTTTATTTCAGAGTACAGTGCAGTGTGGGATCCCTTGTGTTGACACACTGGTGATCTTGTCCAGTCTCAGGTTTTGTCATGAACTTGGAGCGCCACTGGACCTAGCCAAAAGTAAATAACTCTGAAAAACAACAACAAAAAAACCCCTTTACAAGACTTTATGACACTAGAGAAGTTAGAAAGACTTGAAAGAGAAAAATAGTTTCAGTAGGTTAGATGTTAAAGACTATAATGCTAATGATAAATATAGCCCAATCAAACTGAGTCAGAGAAACTTTTCCAGCAGGTCCTATCCTGCTTGAATGGCTGGGATTTGCTGTCAGCAAACTCCATCTCCTTGAGATTGATATAAATATAGACATAAAATGTCAAGCTTGACAAGTAGCATTTCATATCAGGCACTGTCTTGCTCATTGTATTCTCCAGTCACTGATTGTCCTTTAATACCAAATTGTAAACCCAGCTTTTCAGTCAGTTTCAAGCCAAATGTTCTGTATTATACTATAAGAACCTCCTCAGCAGAAAAGATTTTGGTTCTTCTGAGCAAAGAATTTGCCCCATGCATAAAACCCCCACATCTCTGGATTTCACAGTTGATTTTAAGTATAATTTGTCGTTATGGAGATTTCTTCCAGTTTCTGTTGCTCTTTGGGTGCCATTATAACTTTTGGAAATGATAAATTATTTTCTTGCTTGCAATTAAAAAAAATTCTAGATATAAGATCTATGTCAGTAGGTAGTTTAAACCTGTATTAAAGTTCTAGTGTAATTTAAGTATGTGCTTACAAGAATTTGAGTTTTAAGAAGAGGGGACGTCTCCAGCTAGTATAAATAGTCATACCTGGTTTAGATTATCAGAAGTCTGTAGGGGAGAACTGCCCAGTCTCTGTGTTATGGAACACATGGAGAGAAATTCCATTGAAGAAATTTAATGAATTTAAAGACCGATGTGAAAATTGGTATTCTAATTATTGTACAAACCAAGAAGAGCTAGTGATCTGCTGTTGAACTTAACCTCTTTTAACTGTGTCTTGGGATCCACAAATGGTGGCTGTATGTCGCTCATGTTTTACAATAACATCTGAAAATGACTTGGCTCCTTAAGGAAAAACTTTCAAACATAAGCTGAAATTTCTATGCCTCCTGCTGGATTTAACCACTGTGTGGAGGAGGACTGTGCTGCGTTAATTATCAAAGTGAATCTCACAAAGAGCAAGAGCTGGAGGAAGTGCTTCTGGATGTGCTTAACCTCCCAGGGACCAACGCACCTACTGCCAGAGTTTTACGAAAGGAAAGTCATTCCCTGGCTGCTAATGGCATGTTTCTACTAGTCAGAACTCATCAGCTGTCTGTCTTGTGTCTGTCAGTGTATTTGGGTGCATTATTCATTGTCAAAAGTGGCCTTAATGCTGTGTAATCATCAGAGCTGAAAGCAAAGAGTATTGCGTGTTCCAGGAGGTCACATCGTTATTTTCTCAGGAAGAATTTCTACTCTCATGTGAGCAGGCTGGTGTGTTTAGTGTATTTCTAACATTTGTAATAAAGACGGACTGCTGTGATGCAGATTGAACAGGGATAGGGAGACATCAGAAGCCGATGTTTTGCATTGTGTTGTCTGAGCAGTTCTGAAGCAGGAATAAGATCTAACATTGCCTTGCCCTAATGTTTTATGAGGCAAGCCTGGAACTTTGTCTTAATAGCTAGTGTCTCTGATGGAGGAAAAAGCATAATACTTTTAAAATAAATTTGTTCCCTTCTGTGTGACTGAACAATCCAGCAAAAAGAGGTGCTGCTTTCATGTAACTTGTGTTTTTCCATTTAAGATTCTGCTAAACCAGACTTGGTTATTCCTCTCCAATCAACCCACCTTTCATAGATTTTGGAAATAAAAGGGAGAAAACCCTAGATAGTAGGACAAATATGCTGTTCATTTAGGGACTGAGAACATTTATCAATGAAGGGAACCCAGGACAACCATAATATAACACCTCACATGGTTGAAAGGACAAACAGATGATATTAGAAGGAATGTAGGTGCCATGAAGATGCACATTATTTGCACTGGAGCTGGAGTAGGCGACTAAATTGCCATAGAAGGTTTGACAATGTGAATGCAGTTGAACAGAAGGTCAGGGCATAATCTAGAAACTCTGCAGAGTAGAGCAGGGTGAGGAAGCTGCAAAATCTAGATCTGCCAAGAGGAAACACTCAATATAATTACCATTCCACATTATATTAAATAACTTTAGAGGATGAAGTCTACATTTAATTTATGGATGGGATAAAATGTAGAAGGATTTGGATGTCTTCTATACTTATTTTGTTTGTTCACATTGCAGAATTTGTAAGCGTGCGCTTATAGGCCCTTTGCCCACAGCTGAAATGACTGCTGCGTTGTTAAAAAAATAAATTCAAGGACAAGCAGTTGACTCCAGTTAAAAATATATGCAACAAAGGGGTATAGCTGTACTGGGATAGCATTTTGACTACCATGACCTTGATACCTTGTTTATGGTGCTATAAAGCTTCATTGTAAGAAATGACTCAAATGCTCTTTTTATTTCTTGAGTTTATTCTTATATATAGGCTTTGAATGTGAACATTTCCTGAGTGATAAATTCTGTTTTGCCTTTGTATCTTCTGTATCCATCTTTGCCATCTCATAAAATGTTCATTATGTTGCACCCAAAGCAACTGGGCTGAACTTTCATTAGATGATTTAGGCTCAACAACAAAGCACAACATCCAGTGCACTTGCCTGATCTCATAACTTTAAGCAAACAGTTGTAACCACTGTGGATCTGTAGTGCTCCTCTGACTTTCTAAAGTGCTTTGAGACTTGTGGATGTAAAGCATTATGTAGATGTATTGTTTTATTTATTTTTAGAAAGTAAATATTGATGCTGAGAAGTATGCTAGTATTTTAAGAATTAGACTGTGGTGAATCAAAACTGTAATTTAGCAGTACATATGCCTGAGTTTACAGTTTGTGGTTACTTTGGGGTACAGATATAAGAAGAAGCTCTTGAGATAATACTTCAGATGCTCCTGTCAGTGTGTTTCAACCCTATCCTCTATGTTTATTTGTACTTCTGTTTCATTCTTAGCCTCTTTTCATCCGTTTTGGGAATCAGGACAGTGAAGTACATTTCCATGTTTCCTACAGTAATTTGCCTAAAATCTTCAACAAGATGATGATGTCAACTACATTTGGAAGTAATGAAATAAAGAGTAGTATGAAGTTCCTAATATACTTCCATACTTCTTTTTCTTCCTCTGCAGCAATTGTTGGGTTCTCTTTAGAGTGTGCTTTCTCCTTTTTGTGTGTATAGGGTCATAAGCATATAGGATATAATACAGGCTGGAGAGGACCTCAGGAGGTCTCTAATCCGACCTCCTGTTCAAAGCAGGGTCAGCTGTAAGGTCAAATTAGGTTGCTCAGGGCTCTGTCTTGTCTGGTATTGAAAACCTCCAAGGATGGAGACCGCACAACCTGTTTTGGAATGGTCAGGGGCCATAGTACGGGAAAAGTTGAAGATTTAAAAGAGAGAGATTGATTTCTTGCAAACTCTGCTGTGGTCTTTCTGTTACAAAACGGATTTTCTCGAATTACCCACAAGAGGGAGTTTAAGCCTTTTCTATCGGGAAACAAAAGCTAGCACTAAAATGCGCCATCAAGCATTGGTGCCGAAACTGGTTGCTTCAGATAATCCCAGTTAAAAGGGCTCAATGCGTCGATATCCATTACCCCAAATGCCAGGCCGAGGGAGTCATAGGTGTTCACATCACTGCTGCACTTTAACCACGGGATCTTTTGGGAAAAGCTGCTTTCTTTGTCGTGTCTCCATGGCATGTATTTAGGTGCTCTGTTGTCACTTAATTGTACTTGTTGGTAAGCTGTGCATTAAAGATGATGAGTCTTCCTGCTATGCAGGCAAGGAACTTTTGGAACACAAGTGGGTGCCATTCTTTCATCTCTTAGCTCCAGGTTTGCTGTAACCTTTGGTTTGTGTGGTAGATAGGTGACTGCACACCAGGCATCTGCTGTGTGTCAACTCAGCACTTACTGTTATATGGCTGGTGAAAGGAGTGTTGACATCCTCATCCTCTTCTCTGAAGAGAAACCGTATTAACTCCTTCACTGCTGATCTACTACTGCAACTGCTCTGCTGTTCCTGTTCCACTGAGGCCAGCTTAGTTCTACTTCCTCTTGCAAAGATGCAAATTAATCCCATCATCAGTTATCTCAAATGGTTCCTTTGAGGAGTTGTGTGTCTCCACAGAAAAGCAGGAGAAGTATTTTTATTTGTAAGGATTCAATCCAAATTAGCGGTGACTGAGATTTTTTTCATAAGGTACCTGTTCAGAAAATCCTGAAATAAATATAAACCCTGAAATAAATATAAATAAATACAAACAGGTGGCCATTTCACAAGGTAAATCATCGTGATAAGCACTAATATGCCTCAGCAAATTCATCAGAGAGGCCCCAGCCCAGGTGGAGTCTGGAATTTGTGTATTAGCTTCAGAGTACTGTTTCACTGTGTGAAACTGAACTTGGTTACACTGAAGAGCTGTGAAAAGCTGTTTCTTCTGACTGTCCTGGTGAAATCTTTTTCCCCTGACATTTTAACTAGAAATTAAATGAAGAGTTAAAATGCCTACAGCCATTCCGTAGACTCCCTGCCTTTTCCTGCATTTTTACATATTTTGATACACAAATGCAAAATGCTATCAGCCAAATCATTCTTGAGAAATCTCACTGTGTGTAGCTCTCTAGTAATTCTCTTAGGAAATGCAGGATGAGAGGAAAGGTCTTTCAGTGAGAGTGTTGGTCTGCAAATGCTAAGAAGCCTCACCTAACTTTGGTCACTTCTGAACTTTTACATTGGAGGCAGATGCATACACCATCTGTTGTTCAGGTGTGTTTTTCATCCTCTGACTAGAGGGAATTAGTCCAAAGGCTTAGCTTAGTTGGAGGGAAATACAAGGATGAATATCAGATGGGTTTGTGGCCTTGAACTGACAAGCCAAGTAAATGATGCTGATTGATACTGAAAGGCTCAGCTGTGAGGAAGCCAGGAATGGTCTTGCTCTTCACCCTTTAACTGCAACCGTTCCCCACTTCTGGGTGCTTCCAGAACTCAACGTGCTCAGGAAGGTGAAAAACGTAAGGGCAGACTTTGAAAGTTATTCTAAGCAATTGATTATGATAATAGGGATGTTATTGTCCTTGCTAAAATCATTTATACAGGGAACATGACAGAGTGCAGTTGTATCATGCCAGCCAGCTTCTCCGGTTCTGAGGTACCAATTGTTACAAATAGAATAAAAAAATGAAAGAGCCTTGAATTTTAGTGAATTTGAAAAACCTCTCCTCAGGATGAAAGTAAGGAATAAAGGAGGAAGTCTGTCTCTACTGAACTTCTCTGAAGCACTAGATCCAAAAAGGGGCTTGCATTAGTAAAAGCTAACTGCTTTTAATCTATTGTAAGACTGCACTGTTATGAAAAACCTTCTGGCTGAATTATGCATTCACTTACGTTTAACCAGAAAATCCATTAGAGGCACAGAGGCCACAGAATAGATCTTAATTTCAGATCGGATAAAAGGAAGTCAAGGCTGAAACACCAAGAATATGTGGCCGAAGCTTAAAAAACTAAGTTAAGGGAATCAAATTAAGGAATTCAAAGAAACATGAAATGATTCAAAGGCCAAAGGAAGGCTGTCATGAAAACATTGTATTTCTGATGCCAGCGAAGAGAGAGGGCCCATACACTGTTCTGCATTCACTAGTTTGAATTATCAAATGTATTCTTTTCAAGTAACAAGTATGATTTTGGGAACACCACCCAGTGATTAGTTTTGACCTGCATAAACTTCCCTGCTTTCTTTTCCAGAGAGAGAATACTGCCTTCTTGGACACAGTAACACGTGGGGAACAGCTCTTTCTATGGGCCTTTCTCCAGTGCAGTCTCTCTGGAACTCCTGCATCATGAAGGGAGATTTATGTCCTTAACACTGCGTATAGTCTGCACAGTTTGATACAACTAGTAGCTGTATGCTCAGGAAGGTCTCCACAGCAAACACTTCTGTTTTCATATGGAGACAAACACAATTATTTTCAGCTAAGTGCCCTTCCTGCTTAAACAACTCACTTAATGTTGATTCAGGGGGATGGTTATATATCAAATGCATACTCATTGAGATCAAAACAATATTCCTCTTGGCTGAAGATGAGTGAGGCTTACTACAGGGTAAATGTCACCATTGGTACTCCTATATTTATAGGAGGTTCTATGCTGAGGGAAGGAATTGGGTCCTTCTCTAAAGAAATCCGTACTCCATGTGTTTATGCAGTGGGGTTTGTTGGCATGTTGGAAGGGTATGGCCCACCTGAAACTTTTGCTTCTGTTATATGGTTTCTTTCAACAGCATAATATCTTTTATTTCATCTATCTTCACTTTTTTAATAAAGGCAAATAACTTCCCATGTTTATTGGTGATACATATACCAACAAAAATACATGTTCTAAACAAATTTTAGGAATTCTCATTTCGAAATACGAGGCATCACTGCCTGTGAGTTTAGAGAAAAGCCAGCACTGATTCTGTGGTAAATCAGTTTATGAGATCCGTCCAAAGCATTCTATAACCCTGCAGTCAGTGTAACTCAACATCTTTTCTCTTTGTTAAAGAGGACACTCAAATCCATTAGTTAATTTAATCTGAATAAACTCTGTGGTGTTTTCCTGCCAAATACTATAAAAGGGAATATTGAATTGTTCCTTGGAAAGACCCCTAGGATCTGTCATGTCTATTCAGTACTTTTTTTCACTAAGTTGCAGATATGCTGCTGTGTCTTTATGAACGGTCATAATCTGAGGTTTGTTCCATACGACAAAGTAAGAATATGAGCCTGATGCTTATTCAAATTACAAAACTTAGCTTGCAGTGAATCCAATGGTAGTGCTTATAAACTGCAAAGTACTGGAGTTTAGATTCAATCTGATGGTGATATATTTCCTGTGTACAGATTTAGTTTTGTGTATTTTCTCTTTGCATTGCTAGCATCTCCTTCAGGTCCTTGGTAGCAGCTACTTTGCCAAGAAGGGAGTGGTGATGATGAAGAAAACTTTTTTTGAATGATATCGGTGTATGAGCCATGATACAATTGTGCTCATTTCTTCATAGGCATGCTGCGTGAAAATGCTTGCCCTCCTTCAGCAGTAGTCTCTGGCAAGAGTAGCGTAATACGGGCTGCCATCTTTTGGCGAAACCTCCTATTGCAGCAGTTCTGAGGAATTAATTACCATTTGAGTTATTAATGCCACTATCACACTATCTCATTCACATGTCATTTCAAAATTATGCAATGCCCTTACCAGGGAAAGGTGAACATATGAGAAACTAGGCAGGAGGAAAGAATATCCTTGGAAATGCTGAAGTTTTAGAGTGTTGCAATGCTAAGCAATGAAGCAGCACTCTTGTATGCTTCAACGCACAGGTCTTGGCATCAGCTATGAAGGTCAGAAAACAGATTACCCAAGCTGTTTTCTCTAGCTAGTTAAAATATGGTGAATGGCTGGAAGATGGGCCAAAGAAACATTACAGGGCATGCATGAAGGCAAATCTTGGCAGAGGCTGTTACACTGAGGCTGTCAAAACCAATCACGCAAGAGCAGATTGACACTTCTCTATGCAAAAGGCACCAGAGAAAAAGCAAGTGCAGTGAATACAGGAGGGTGCACCTGTGACGCCTCTAACCTCTGCTATACTGTGAAGCCACAAATGGTGAATATTCACATTTGTCTAACTGATAAGAGACCCTATCATGTAATCTGTTTGTAGAACAAATCCGTCTTTGCTTAGTGCTCCTCCTTTTGTCCATACTCTGCTCAGCCTGAGTAATCAGTACATCAGAGCACAAAACCTTTCCTCCAAAGCAGAACATGGGAACAATAAACAACAGGTCTTCTTTATATGGTAGTCATGTAGAGGCACTGGCACATATATGGACTCAGAGCTATTCAACTGTTGGAGAGTAGTTACTCTACAATACAGTATATCATTCATAAGCATAGCTGTAATGAGATTTTACCGATATGATTTCTCCATATTTAATTTATGCTCTGTGTATTCAGATAGTGAAAGATCATCCAGGGAGACCTTTTTGCCATTGGAATAGCAATGCCTTTTCTTTACAGCCTTCTTCCTCTTTGTCTGGTTTTGAAACTTTATGCTATTTTTCTATAACTGTATGCTATCTTTATATAACCCAGGTAATATTTCACAAGCATTTCAATGGACAATGGTGCTGTCAAGGACTGTGGTGCTGCTTCCCACATTACATTGCTAAGCAACATACAATATAACAGCATGATATCCTCCTGCAGTTGGTAAGAAGTCAAGCTCCAATATTCAGTAAAATTATTCCAATCTACTTTTCCGTCACACAAGGATCCACTTGTTTCAGCACATAAAGATTTGTATTAATAGTAACAAACTCATACAAAAGTTGGACATGTCTTTTTTTTAAATTCTCAAGTGCTAAATAGGTATACATTAATTTTTTTTTTCCTAATTAACCCCAGAGAAGTTGGTCTTTGCCATTTTGCCAGTTGTATAGCTTTCACTGACTTTGACAAGATTTGCTTTTATCAAAGCATCAGTTAAGTAAAATGCTTCAACTTTGAAGCAAGTTTGTTTGCTTACCTGCTTAAAATTACACACGTGCTTGAATACGTTGCTAAACATGGGTCAGCTTGAGAGCAGAGACAGGATGTCACATCTGTGTTCAGAAGCAACCCGTATATTTCCATAACATCTGCCTGAAATACAAACTATAATATTAGCTGAGGTGAAATCTCAGTTATCTCATTTATTCCAAACTCCTCTATTTAGAGCCAAGTTAATTATGAATTTGAAAAAATCTGATCTGTAATCCAATTTGTAAATTCACATATGACATTTCATAGTGGAGATCACTTTCTTTCATTCACTTTTGCCAGCTGATCTCATCTCTATAGAAACAGATGCATATTTTAGTTCAATTTTTTTATATATATATATTTTAAATAATTCAGTAGGATCATCACTCAAAATGTTAGCCCCCTTTCTAAACGATAACATCTCTCTAAAATATTTCAGTAGATCATGAGATGAGAATTCCGGCACCTGCAGATTTAATAAAGCCTTTCCTATTAGTTGTTTCTCACTGGCTTTTAAAGACCATTAATACCAGTTACACTTATCGTGCTACGCTTATTGTGCCTGAGTATGCAAAACTTTCACATTGTTGCTATCAAGAACTGTTTCAGCATTTTACTATTGGCATTAGCCACTCCGATAGGGATCAAAGGAGATTTTGTACTATTAATCTTGTATCTTAAAGAGTTGGAGCATGAGGTCAAAATCAGTGTTATTTTCAGTAATGAAATCATGAACTGCGTAACACTGAGCAAGTCAGTATCAGCAAAAACAGCAACGTGGAACAGTAATTATTTAGAATGCTTTAAGGAGTTACTGCTAAGAATGGCTGGGCTGATCTGGTGGAGGGGAGGGATTCTGGCCCACCGAGAAGCTGTTTCTCAAGAGAACGCTTGTTCTGCACAGAGGTGGTCTCCCCTGGCTGGGTGTGGAATCTGTGGTTTTGAACGCTGCTCCTCTGATAGCCAGAGTGGTGTCAGGGCCTCCTCTTTCTTTTCTATGTGTACAGTGTGTGTACTGTTTCATGACAGCTTGGGAGTAAGAGAAAGCCTAAATCTGGACATCTCTCTTCTTCCCCATAGATCTTGATTTCCATGTCTTAATTTTAAAAACAAAATTTTTGGAAGATCTATACCTCTGGAAGGGTGGTTAGCTCTCTAGGTGGCATACGGAAGAAAATAAGGGCTTTGGGGGTAGGAATAGTGTGTATGGGAGTGAGAAAGAGCAGTTCAGTGTGTGAGAAATGGTCTTCATTTGAACAAGAACAGAGTAAACAGATTGGCTGATAATGCTGAATACCATGCAATTTCCTTTTAAATTAGCAGATGGGGAGGGAAAGGAATATAAAAGGAAGTGAGAGAAAAAAAGAAGCTAATGATGAATGTTGAACAGGAACAAAATGTTGCCAAGACATCACGAGAGAATGAAGAATTGATGAAGAAAGGGAAATTAAATTGTTGCTTCATATGGGAGCTCAAAGAGCTTTGAACCTCTGGCTCCAGTGTCTAAGGTGCACTTTATATAATCCTGTGAGAGACTTGCTCTACTGACTTGCCCATTGTGGCTAGAGAATCAGACGTGGGGAGGATTTTGTTTGATGCTGGTAGAGACCCGCAGCAGAAGAGAAGCCCGACAGAGGATATCATAGCCTGTGTGGACTGAAGGGCATTTCCTAGAATCAGGCGAAGCTAGTTTCATCTGATGCAAAAATTATTCTATCAAGTGATGGGAACTGATTACAGAAACTTGTTGTATCTCCTAGTCAGAATAAGAAGGCAAACCAGGACACTGCTAATTCAGATAAAAGTAGGCTGCCAAAAAGCAGGAAAAAAAATGTACTTTAAATTTTTCCAACCATTCTAATAATTTCAGTTACTCTAACAAAGCTAGAAGAGAAGACTGGAGAGTCTGAAGGTGATAATATTGCACAGGGAGAGGAGTACACATATGTCTGCAGATGATGCTGAACAGTCAATAGGGTCAGCAACTGAATCTTAATGCAGTTATGTACTGCAGTAAGGCAACTTGATAATTCTGGCTAGACACCCCCCAGTTACAGCACATGCAGTATTCACGGGGTCTTGTGTTCATGGGAGTAGAACAGAAAAGCTGATTGGAAGGGGTTTGGGTTTGAATATGCTTGAAAACATGCACAGATATAATAGGTATTTTCTTAAAGCTAAGCCACCTGGAGCAGTGTTTCCTAACCTGTGTGGTCTGTGGCCTGTTCATGGTCTGTAAACTAGCAGAAAATGGTGTGTGAAATAGTAACAAAAGACAGTTACAGAAAAAGCCACATGTACCTTCTCCTGCATGCAAGTTTGGAAACAAACAAATGAGAGGGAAAATAAAACAATAAATAAACACTGAAAGTTTAGATAAAGTTTTTCTTGTTTGTAAATGAAAATCATGTTGGTTAGACTACGTAATACAGTCCATAGTTTTTTCCAGAAAGGTTACACGTTCCTTAAATTTCAAATGGATTGTGAAACAGTGACCTGGGGATTCCTTAGGTAAGTAAACATTGGAGTTATTCTTTTGGCTGAAATGTGAGCAACCTGTGTTTTCAGTGTCTCTGGTAACTTATAAAATAGGTATGTATGTGTGTATAACTATATATATATATATATGTATATGGCCGTTATATGTGGCCAACTCTCCCCGGTGGGTAGGTTAAGCTTGTTTCCAGCAGACCAGAATCCCAGGCACAGATATACTAGGGTGCAGAGCAGAAAAACTGGGGCTCCATTTCAGCTCCACCCCGTGCACCTCAGGTGCTCTGGGTGGTGAGGGGACGTGCCAGTCACAAAGTCGTGTAGGCATCTCCTCCCCGCCTGCTTTATAGCGATGTGTGGCCTTAGAACCCACATACTGGCCTTTGCATAGGTCTCAGTCATCTGTTTGCATGTTCACAGGAGGTCCTTTATAGAGGGAGATTTGGCATAAAGTTATAGAAAAATGAATGGGGAAAATTAACTGGAATCAATTGAGTGGAAAGAATTTTTTTTTTTTTAAGAAAATGAGGCCATTTTGAAAATAAAAACCCAGATGGGGATGATACACTCTATTATCACTGAAACAAAATGAATTTGTCAAAACAACAAGAGAAGCTTCTGCATTTCACCAGAAACCATATGGGAAAAAAACAAAGGGAAACCACAGATAAGCAAATTATTAAATAAAGGTGAATACAACTTAAAGCTACCGAGAAAAAATATATTTAAAGTGAGCAATAAGCAAAGCAAGAGTTACTAGACAAGTGTTACATTTGAAAGGATTGTTCAGATTCTTTAAGAATTGCAGGAATGTTGCATCTCTATAAGGCAGGGTGTAAGAGTAAAATCCATATAGCTTCATTAAGAAATTTCTGATTTTACTACATCATGTTATAATCCATCGCTTTAAATGATAGTTGGGTTTATTAAGAAGGGGGGCACTCCTTTGCAGTGACCTGTTAGCAGTTTTACAGAGCAAAATAGCTAGAAGGTTGAGGGACAGGGGGTAGTAGAGAGAGATAGAAAGAATATAAAGGGCTAGAAAAGGTTATGGCTTGCAAGAGAGAATCTTTAGTTGCAGAGACCTAATAAACTTGAGCAAAACAGGTTATCTTTGCAAAGGAAAGCATCCTAAGGGAAGAGAAAGTTAAAAATGAGGAATTGGGGCAGGAAATGGGCAGAGCTCCTCAAAAGGAGATGTTCTTTCTCATTATCCTATTTTTATGCCATTGAAGGAAGTGGCAGGTCTCAACTCTATGAGCATTGGCAGCTCCTGCATACCCTGCGCAGCTGCCCCTGCTGTGAGGTTTTTTAAACTGGGGCTGCTGGGGAATGGAAAAGAGAGTTAGATGAGGAATTAGACTTGATTAAGAGCAAAATCCTTGAAATATAAAGGGACCTGGTCTAATACAGAAAAGAATCCTAGAATTTGAGATGCACTGGAAGCAAAGACAGAGCATCCAGGAAGAGTGGTTACAAGAACAAAGAACACTAAGTCAGGGAGAACAGAGGTGAAGTTTTGGGAAGAGGCAGTTGCTCAGCTCATGGGAAATGACAGTGGAAAGATAAATGGAGGGATAAACACTGAAGTGCAGAGGAGAGACTGGCTCATTTGATTTGGCTGTGGACAGGTTTAGGAAACCTTGGGAAAAGGAAAAATGGAAGAGCATAATGCACAGCTGACTTCTAAGTTCTTCACAGTACCTGGATGATGAATGGCAGAAGTGCTATTCATTATTAACAATTCAACATGGGGTTTTTTGTTAGGTTTGGTTATTATGGGAACTTCATTTCATGGTATCTCTAAATTAGAGGATAAAGTGTCACCCCAGAAGGGCTTCACGTCTGATTTAAGTCAAGAGCTAGTAAAGAACCGAATACATTTATCCCATTTAAATATTTGTATCGAGTGTATGTGTTAATTGTTAGGCAAATCTACAATAAAAATTTCACAATGAAAATTATGCACTGATACCCTAAAGAGGAGATGGAAGTTTCATTCCTGGCTTAGGCAGGGAGTTGTTAATTTGCCATTCGAGCATAGGCAGTGACACTTGGTCTAGTGAAATGGTATTTACATCTCCAAGAAAAAGAGATAATACTTAGCTTACTTAGAGAATCATCAAGATTATGCCCTAAATAACCCAAACATACTTTGTGGGGAAGGAAGAAAGGGAAAAAGGATTAGGGAAAAGGGAAAAAGAAAATTAATAAGTCTGGGAAAAGATGGAGAAATAGGATACACCTTACTGGAGCTTCTGGAAGAGATAAGCTATAAAAGAAGATTAGTTATAAAAACCAGCATGCTCCACCAGGAAGGGGTGTCTGTAACGGGTGGAACTTGTAAGGTATGCACAATGCCTGTATGTGAGAAAAACAACTGTATCAATCTTCTACATACACAGAGAAAGGAACTTTTGTATTTAATTTTGATTTAAGTAGATTAAAATGTTTTTCTTTCATTTCTTGTCTTTGTAGCTGTGTTGCCTAAAATGCTGTAAATAAATGTTAATTCTATTTTACCTTAATCTGTGCTGCGTTAAGAAATACTTCAGGGTAAATGGAAGAAGCATGCCTCACCTATGGTGTATCTAGAAACCAAGATGGTGGGATTCCTAAATAACTGTTCTAGATTCCCAACATATTCTGTAGAAAAAGCAAAGGATAACCCTTACAGTAGCAGCATGGACTAACTGGAGAAATATCGTACAGGTCAGGAAAGGAAGTGCGTGACAGATGATTGATTATTCAGGATTTTTTATTCATCAGGGTAATAAATAGCAGGTTTGAACCTTGCAGTCTCTTGTCACATGCCAAGATGAGTATTTCTTTTCTGTCTTTTCACCTTACCCTTCCTCTTCCTGTTGATTTCAGTGAAATTTCTCATTTTCTATCCAAGTCTGAAATTAAATTTGCTGTATGTACTTCATACCCACATCAATATCTCAACAGTTCTATGAAAACTTTGGGTTGAAAAATGGTTTATCTATGTCAGATAGATCTGTTTCTGAAGTCTTAGCTCAGGCAAAACTAATTGAGTAGGAAGAGAGACTATTCTCATACTTTTATTCTGCCTAAAGCAAGAAAGAGTATTGAAAAAGTGAATGTGAAATCAGAAGCTACTGGACAACAAAAAGGGAGAATGACAGTAATATTCCAAAGAAGAGACATTATAAGCCTTTTTTATCGGAAACAGATTAGAAACATGAGGAAAGAATAAGACATCATTTATCTTGTGTTTCACTTTTCAAGTGACAGCAACAAACAAAAGTTAGTTCAAAATCTTTGCTATTTGTTGCGTGAGTTTCACATAAAGCAAGAGACCATATGGAGTAATTTAGCTTAAATAAGCTATTAAAATGAAGAGACTGCTTGATCTGGAAGGACAACAATTGGCTGAATCTCTAAACAAAAAAGGAGAGAGGGAGGAAAAGACAGGAAACAATAAATGAAGGAAAGAAAAGAAGAACGAGCAGGCTCAGAGCAAGCAGACTTGACAGCCTTTGAGGATTCAGAAGATGTCTCTTTCTCAATGCAGTAGCTTTTTTTACGTGCCTAAACATTGTCTGGAATTTTTTCTTCTTTCTAAGTTGCATGTATTTCTGTAGAGAACTTGCAAACAGAAAGACATACATATTTTGATACAGTAGTTCTATGCTGTAACTATGGATGTATGGGAATAATCTACTGATTTGTGGAAACCAAGATTTCAGAGGAAAAGATCTGGATGTTGGTTTTCTCTCCCATTTATACTCAGTATGACACTAGCTTTCATCTGGAGAGGTCCATTTCCATACAAAGTGCCAGGCCTCATTCATGTCTCTTACCTTGCTTCCATCTTCTTTGGAGTCACACAAATTAAATAATCTCAGATACATCTTAACCTTGTATTTGCTTTTTGTAACCTTTCTTATTTTTGTAGAATTTTACAAATGTAGAAGAATTTACTAAAAGCCCCACGTGCCTTGATCCAGGCTGGAGAAGCAAATAACAGTTAGTCTTGGTCCCATCACATCCAATCAGCAATGTGCAGAAATAGTAGCAGAATAGCCCGTATTGGGATGAGGGAAGAAAAGATGATTTTCAGTATACAAAAAGAGATTTATAAATGCTCCACCAGGCTATTTTTCCAGCAGATGTTGTTAAGGATATATTAGTTTATTTGGATACTACGTTATTTTGGCCTGAACCTTCACAGAAACGTCAGATGGAACTTCTGTCCATGTTTCAAGAAACAGTAAGATATCCTTCAGAAGCTATATTCATTATGAATTTATCTTGGTGCGAGAAGGAAGTATGTGTAACTTTTCAACATGTAGTCTACTCTTGTAAGATTATTAATCCAATGTTTGGATACCCTCAGGATTCTGGTTAAGTATCCAAATGTGTGTATGAGTATTTCTCTGAATTGCCCTTTCCATTGGTACTTTTTGTCCAAGTTTTTATTAATGATACATCATTATGCCAGTTGCTGTTGGATTACATTTACATAACATGGTATCAAAGAACAACCCATTCTTTAAGGCTGTCTATTGATTAAGGAAATACACGTTGATTACTTGTGCATCCTGAATGTGAAGAAAGCTGTTGCAGAGTTTTTCAAAAGAGCTGAGAAAACAGCAAATGCTTCTTGTTCCTGTTTCTAGGAGACAACTGCAGAAACATAGTTAGGAATCTGTAAAGTCAGCTAGGGTGGAATCTCAACAGACAGCTCAGTAAATTGTGCACAGAACTCTGTGTGTTGCAGACCTTTTGTTATTTTTGCCCAGGAGTCAGTTTAGTTTTATTTTCCTCCGTTAAACTGCAGTAGGATTTTACTAAAGAAGTTCAAAGACACTTTCCTCAGTCTGAAGTGTACAGAGGCAAGAGGTAATGTTATATTCCAGTTACCCTGAAAGAATATCCTGATAGTATTATTAATTTTTGGGGTTTTAGAAATATTAACTACATTAAATTGATTACTGGCATTTTTCATGGTAGAATATTTAATGTGTCCTTCATAGTCATATTTTCTAATCATGATTACTATAGAATCTGTAACTCTGAAGCATTTTGTTTGGTTTATTCTTTAGAGTTTTGTTTGTTAATGATGATTTAGTAGTTTGTGGCAGAGATTTGAGAAGAGATATAAGGCTCAGTCTTTTCAGAAACTGAAGAACTGGTTTATTTTAAAGTTTCTGAAGTCAAAGATGTTTCAGTAAGTTCCGTGTTTTGGGCACGTATCAGATACTGAACTGCTCTTACACCAGAGAACATTCTTACAAACTAAAACTCCTAATGGTTCACAAAACCAAAGAGCACTGAAGAGAAAGATGTGACAGACACCAATTCTTGATATCCTAGGGAATGTCTTTCACATAGAGTCTTTCTCCAACACAGGATTTCCAGCTTTTCACACTCCATTTAATTGTTACACCTTTTTTTTGCATATACTTTTTCTCTATGGTGGGGCTTTGCTGAGTTCTGGATGAAAAGCTGCCACCTCAGATGTGTGATTAGAGCATCACCTTCTTCAGAAAATTAAGATAAAAGTCTGCTGATTTAATAGGATAAATTTCCATCTCCCCAAATAAAGGATCCTCCGTCCTATTGCTGCAGGTTATAAGATGCATATTCCGAAAGGGGACCCAGCTGAGAATAGAGGCTTCCATGTGGCACTGGACAACTCAGCAGACAGATCACCATTTTGAATGTTCTTGAGTAATAAGCTTAAAATTGGTTATAGTCTTCTCTTAACCAGACTCGTGCTTGCTAGCAGGAGCATTTGCATGGACAGAATCTTGGTCACTGGGGCTGCTCTGCAACTGGGACTTCCTGAAGATCCCAGTTATACCTGAATTTATTAAATCAAATGGTTAAATTGCTGTCAGTTTCTGCCGAGGCAGAGGGATTCTTCCTACCAATATGAAGTAACCAAGGATGCGTCATTTTTCAGTTTGTGCTTGTGTCATATTCAAGCACATTTATGATAGACGTAGTTCAGTTCAAGCAGAAAAACAGCACAATAGAGCTTTGGCATGAACTTTTGGAGTAGGATCATCCCTGCGCTTGCTGTCCAGGGCAAGATAAGCTGCATCTCAATGGGAACAGACCCAGCCATGAGCAGTGACTTTGAAAACTTGCCAGGTAAAGCCAAAGAAACTGTGAAGCTGGTTACTCGGTATGAATTGTTATTCAGCCCTCACAAAAGAGGAGGCTTTGACAACACCCCCAGTAACCCTGGCAAACTGTTTTGTTAAGCAGGTCTGTGCTTCACTGGCTTTTCAACTTGCAGGCATTCATTGCTCCCTCCTACATATGAATTTATGTTTCAAAGGACTGTGTGGTGGCGGGCAGCTGTGGCATCATGCCGATCTTTTACACTGGCTAACAACGACTGCATCAAACAGCAGGCAAAATAATGTACCAGTCTTCCGTTTCTCAAGGGGAAAAGCAGCTGAACCTCTTCTCACTCATTTCTGTAGATATGCAGCCTAAAATGTTTTCTCCTTATTTTAAGTAATGGAGATCTTTCCATCTCCAACTTGGTCTTCTTGCACAGTGTGATGCTGCTGAAGTGGCATGCTGAGAATGGATCCCCAGGAATCATTTTTGCACAGATATTAGCAACTAAAATGTAATTGCTGAATTTTTTTACCTGCTTATACTGGAAAAGACTCATTTTAGGGCTATTAGAACTTTAAATAGTTAAAGCTCTTCAAGATTTTATAACATTTAAACTAAGTCACATTCATGATTGCAAAGAAGGTGTCCTGCAGTTCTATGCTCTGTGCCTCCTGTTGCAGTATGGAAATGGTAATATTTACTTGGTGCGAGCAAGGCCTAATTAATGCTTGTGATGTACTTTGGCGTTGTTCTTAGGCTGTTGGAGATAGGCCTTATGATAGCAAAATGATGCGTTACCAGGAACAACAAAAATTATACCAACCCTTTCTTCTGGATGAATGGAATATTTTTTTGAAGAATGGAATATTGTTTTCAAAATGTCTGTTGACTGTGCTTGCTTATACATAGAAGTATTTCTACTTTCCTTTTCCTATAGATCTTTAAAACACCTGGTAGAAAATAAAGTAGACTTTTCATAGTGTCCGTTGACCATAATTCATTGCCACTGTACATAAAGTAGCAAAGCCTGGTCCAAACAGACCTAAGAAGCAAATCCTTTCCCTGGAAATAAATCCAAGAGGAGTTATATCGCCACATTTATACTACTTCAAACTTAGACTATATTGCTTAATCTGGAAATATTAAATTACTTCATGATAAAGAATAACAAACAGGTTCAATGCAGATCCATGTAGCTGATAAAAGAGAGATGAGGTGATTTGCCCAAAGTTTTACAGCAAACTAAAAGCAAGTGCCATCTTTCTTGTTTACAATTTCACGTTACAGTGTGAAATAAAGGCCAATGTGAGCTATGATTCTCACCTTTTATGAAAAGAAATAGTAGTTAAGAAGTAGTAGCTACCAATTTCTCCAAAGTAAAGTCTTACATATTGAGCACAACTGGAGTCTGGTATATAAAAGATGTTGAAACAAACATCATGCAGACATTAGGGAATTAGATATAACTTCCTTTTTTGTCTCAAAACTAGCCATCTAGGGGAATGTGGAGATGCTCTGATTAGACAGAAACAGAGTACATTTAATTTCCACTTCCTTCCAACCATTTCAAAATTCCTTCCTTGAAGAGTCAGCTTTCCAAAACTCTAAATTTTGTGTTCTTCTTAACCGCATAGGTATTCCAGAGAATATGCTAGCTAGACTTCTCTTTCCACACTCATTAGTTCAGTGTGCTTGGCTCATTTCCTAGGATTTGGTCTAGCATAGCCTCTGACCATTCAAGCCATTTGTCTGAAAATCATTTCCCTCTTCACTTCTGCAATTTTCTATTCAGTGCCTGAGCAATTAAAATCCCTAGTGATCAAAGCCCTGGTCTTCCAACTGTCCCTTCCTTTTCAAAATCATTGCATGAGCTACTTTTCCTAACTGCAGGAGCTGTGCTCAAACAAAGAACGTATGACAATTGCTCAGTTGTTAGAAATTGTGAATACTGCCTTAGCCAAAATATTGACATCATTCTGACTTGCACATTAAGGATTAATTTTTACTAGGGCTGTAACTACAGATGAGCAAACCATTTGGATGACATTAAAATCAAATCAGTTGTCATATAAAGTCATTGAGGTCTAAATAACTATTATTTTTCACTTTCCTATCTTGATCTCTTGATCTTAGCTATTCTGTGGCATTCCTGGGTTATTCCTGGCTCTCCGCAAGGAAGGATTTCACAGGTGTTTATTCTTTTCTGGCAGTAAATCGTCTGTGGAAAGTATATTATGTATATGCAGCATCTGTTTTGTGGAAAAATACAAATTGTTTCTCTTTATATAATATGCCTTGATTCAGATGTTCATTACAGAACCATGTATTCCTTTACATTGACAATCATCATTCTCCAGGCATTTCCAGTCCTCTCTGATCGCGGCAGGCTGTGTTAATGAGTCACTCTGTGTGTGTGTGTGTGTGTATCTTCACATCCTCACACAGAATAGACAGATGATATCTATTCAGGACTCCTCACCCCCAGAACTTCTCTAAATCGCTTCTATACCTGTTATTGTCAGCTTTTGTTAATTCAGGCTGGAGGGATGTGCCAGTCAAGAGTTAACACACTTTTTTCTATCATATACTAACTCCTAGACTGTATACATGACCCAAAACAAGTGGAGGACTGTTAACAGGCAGAGTGCCGTGTTCCTGTAGTCACGGAGTAGGTGGTTTTGTGGGGAAGGTGGAAAGAGGGAGGTTTTCTGTTTTGTCAGTGAGTGGGAGAAGTAGTGAAGTTGTAAAGAACATAGGGAGCGTAGGGTGCGAGGGGAGAGAATATAGGGTTTGCAGCACTGTAATTTAGACCAAGGCAAAGATCTCAGAACATTATTTAATAGAGGTTATATACTGTGCAGTACTTAAAACAAAGAGATGGAAATTAGTTTTTCTTCTATTAGTATGGCATAATCCTCAGGAACAGTACTAAAGTGTTGTTGCAAGGCACAATTACAGTAGAGTCATATCAACCTGCTAGGTTAATTTCTCCAAACAGAACTGCATGCTTTTCTCCCTTCAGCCAGCCATTCATTTGTCCGCCTACAGCTTGTAGCACCAGGCGCGAATAGTCGGCTCTAAAGCACTAGTTACATGACTCTGTAAAGAGTGAGCTAGTAAGGCAGAAGCATTAGCCAGGAGCACCAAAATAGAAACCCCTGCCTGCCTCAGAATCCTGTGTCATCAGCCATGACAAACCCAAAATGCACTAAATCTGTTGTGGATGTTTAGAGCAATCCTTGCCTTAGATTTAGACAAAAGTGTTCTCTTTAAACAAGATATATTTTAATGCCTTGGCTGGAGTATTAAAGAAAGAGTTTGAATCGTAGGTTCAAAGTAAAATTGATCCTGCAAGTCTGGATTTGGAGAACTGCTTCAGGATTGTTGTAACAGCAATATGAATTTACCTTTCAGAGACACATCTTGGTTTATAGTTGGACACTGATATCTTTTTCTGTTACTTTGTGGACATGTCTTCAGAGAAAATAAAATTTTTATTTGTCAGCTAGGTGATAGGGTCTTCTTCCTCAGTCCTTGTACCATAGCATTTCTCCAAGAAGATCGAAGCATGTAAAGCTGGAAAGTTTCAGCTGTATTCCGGTGAGATGAGACGTATTTCAATGTCAATATAATAGAAAATTGAGGTACAAAGAAGAGTTATGAATTATGTGAGGTCTCAGGAAGTTGGTGGCAGAGCCAGTAGCAGAATGAAGGTGACCTGACTTCTAATACTGTGATCTAACTGTCAGCTAATACTGTCTCTGTTGAGAGTCTGCAGTTGCAGACTCTGGTATAATTTACCATACGAGTCTAGCAAAGCTGGTGCTTGCCCCTCCAGCTCATTTGCAGAAGGCTTTTTGAAACGCCAACTTAGCAGCAGCTCCTGGCTTGGCAAAGGAGGTAAACGTAGGACAAGGTCTCCAGCAGAAGGCTGTTGCTGCAGCCAGTTCCAACTGCCCAGTGCGGAGTCATTGAGTTGCCTCCCTGTTAGGCACCGGCTGGTCTATTCATTCTGCAAACAGCCTCTTTCCTTTCCAAGACAGCCCTAGGGACACAAGGGAATGGCAGAGTTTATTATAAACTGAGTAAAGGAACAGACTATTGCTGGAGGAGATCCAGGGTTATAAAAGATTGTAGCGGGGGGGGGGAGGAGGGAACAGGACATAATTTGTATTTGTGTGTGAGGGGGTGCGTACTGGTGGCTTCAACAAGACATTCCCCAAACCCTCAAGACCTTTGCTGGTTTTGGTGCGATTTTCTGCAGTGCATACCGTACTGTGTCAAACCCCACTTACTTTTTATTGTATCAATCATTCTCTTTATGCAGCAACACGAATCGGAGAACGCTTGCAGGTCCTGTTCTGAATGAGCTCCGCTCTCTGCCAGCTCAGCCTAGATACTGCTGTAACTTAGTCTGGGGGATGGGAGAAAAAGGTTGCTGCTACTTTAAATATAATGCATTAAGAGGATGCTGGAAAAAGGCCTGCATGCTGTAATACCCAGCCATCTAGTTGGAAAAGGAGCCAGATGTAATACAAAAGAAGAAACACAGCCTCTTATGGATGCAGCACTAATTCATAAATCAGGTGAATCAGCTTAGGCAACTGCTGTGTTTTTATGCCTCTGCTGCATGGAGAACTGCATGTTGGATGCTTTTATTTGAAGTAATGGAACCAGATAATCCTTTGGACCAGGACAACTCCAATGGTAAGAAGTAGAAAACATAGAAAAGAGAGAAAAAAAAAGGGTAGTGAAAGAGTGTCTGAGTTGCACATCCTCCTAAAGGTGCAGGGTTAAGCATGTGTTTTTACTGTCTTCTGCATGGATAAGTAGAAATGAATGTGGTAATGTGCTTCACATTATCTTAGAGATCACTCTGTTTACAGGGTTTGGAGATAAACATATAGTAGACTGATACATAGAGTGTATTGCAAGGAGCGGTGATCAGGCAGAATTAACCTATCTCCTGGACAGTCTTTGCAGAGAGGAGGGGAACCTATGCATTCTACATTATTCAGTTTGGGGGTCTTTTTTGCCAGTGAGAAAAGAATGTAACTTTATGCCGTATGTGCTGTCAAACATAGCATTTGGAAACAGTTTCTTTATCTGCAGAAAGCTTTCCTACAGGCAGTTGCATGAGTAATTCACTTAGAAGGATATATTTAGCTAGGGACCACATAAATTCACCCTGGAATTAAAGTCCATGGTTAAAACTGCAGCTATTCCCTGGATTTATAGCATTCCACATGCTGATGTTCTGGTATCTAGTCTATTGGAAGGCATGCAAAAAAGCATAAATTGGGGTAAAAAGTTGTTTGCAATTGCAAGTCTTATTTCTCTGTTCGTAGAGTGAATTGGCTGCATTGAGGACAACAAATTGTTTACATTTATGAAAACAATTTAAGATGGTGATTTTTAGAACAAATTGATTCTCAGCTCTTTAATATGTATTTGGTACTATTCTGGATAGTTTGAAATCCGCAAAGTATTCCACTTCCTACATATATATTGTTCAAGAACTAGTTATGTATTTCCCACAGCATATTCTCTGCTGATAACCTCGGGCTTCAAGTACGACAGAGCTGCAGCGTTAATATCACAGTAGACCTAAAGCTGTATGGAAGGAATGTGGTTAAGGGAATGAAGTAACATTTAAACTATGCGAACAGTTGACTGGGCAGATACAAGTGGGCAGCATTGCTTTACTTTGGGCTCTGTGCCATGCTGAAGTTGAATTGTATAAAATAATCAAGGACAGATTTCAGTGTTGTTTCAAATGAAAATATTTACATGAAAAGATTAAGAGGGGAGGATCACACTTTTTATTTCATTTTTCTATTCTCTTTCATATGTAGCTACATTAATTTCTCTCTAGATGAACAGCATCTGCCTCTCATGTCTTATGCCTCCTCTTAGACCACTAGGACATAGAACTAAATCTTACTTTCTTCCTTAGAGCAGGAAGTTTTAGGATTATCAGACAAGTGCATGTATAGTTTGGGCTGATGTTAAGAAACATATAAGCAAGTATTCTTGCCTGTCCCGACATGAGAATCTTGACTTTAGGAGTCACAGAGAGAGCGTCTTGATTCAGTGGGAAATATAAGTTTAACTTTGGTTTCTCAAATATGTTAAAATGGCTCACTAAATTTAGAATGCATATTTTAAGATATACAGTTTTCTCATTCTTTTCCTTACAGACATGTAAAGTATATTCTGTCACATTGTGTAGAAACTTGTTTTCCTACAAAATATTTGAATAAGTAGGCAGATACTGGAAATGTTCATAAACTGGGGAATGAGAGATAAATAAGCACTCATGGTACCAAGTATCCTAGAAGAACCTTCACTGGTTTCCCTTCCTAATGATGTAAATGCCCATCTTCCTCTTAGAGTTTTTTAAATTACTTTGATTTAAACTATCACATTGTAAAACAAATGGGTTGAACAATTTGTTGATCAGAAGGTCAACTGCTTAAATGCTATGCTGCTGGAGCTGCAGGAGCAATATGCAGGACTGAGGGATTAATCTATTATTATGATATACCATGCATTATTTGGCATGAATTCAGTAAATAGAAAGTTCTCAAAAATACACCGGCAGAGTGTTGTTAAGAAAGATTTTCTCCTTCGAGAATGTTTTCTTGTAGCTGTCATTCTTGAAGTAGCCCCTTTGTCCCTTTTATTATCAAACAGCTAGTGAACTGCTATGAGCACTCTGATAACTATTGTGTTTATCTTACGGTATTGCTTATGTGACAAATATTAATGCCTTAGGAAGAGACCATAACTTGAAACTTCTGTGCTTACTGTAGAAATGCCTTTTTACCTTCAAGAATGTCAAATCAAGTTCCTTTTTCTGCTGGCAGAATGAAAACTGTTATTTAATTTTTGATCTACCTGATCGTCCATATTGATTAACCATCTATCTTAAAATTCAGTGTCAGGTCATTTTTAGTTGCTTATTGCCAGCCCAATCAATAGATCATTAATGACAGTAAAAGCTGTTCTGAAGAATATGTGGCAATAATATACTTTGGAGTTGCTCTTTTTGCCTCCTGCAGCCCTTTCATTTGCTTACAGAGATGTATGAAACCGGCTAGAAGGACGTTAGTGGAATACTCAAGACTGAGAAGCTGTGTGTCTCATTTCTCAGCACAGTTTTTTTTCCTAATCAAATTAGGTTGCCAGCTTTTCATGGAGATACCTCGTAGAATAATTATTGCTTGTAGCTGGAACAGAGAAGGACCACTCATTTATTTGGGGGCCTGAAATGAGATTTAAGCTGTGTTAGTTGCCTTGACGTAATAGACCCTGGAATAAAATCATAACCTGTGGGTGAAATGGTTATTGGATTTTTCTCTATGATTCTTCATTGAGCTGTAGTGCTTGCACTACTTTGAACACAAGCTTGAAAGGAGACGGAAGTTCTGTAACTTTTCTCCTTGTGTGCTTAGGATAAAGGCTCACATAAAGCTACAGGTTCTTGTAAGGATTTAAAAAATCATTAAAGCACCCCCTTTCCCCCTTTCCCCTCCTCCCCCCCTGATATTTTCTTTCCATTCTCTGAAATGCAGGAATATAAAGAAAGATTATTGTCATTTTATGATGGCTTACAGTTCTGATTTTTGATATGTTCTTTTTAATGTACTGGCATAGTTTTACTTGATTCTTTTCACAAAAAAATTTTCTTGGAAGAAAAGTGCTGAAGAATGTGCTGATTCTGAAACCATAACCCTAAATTACCCATTTCAGAGGGATGACATATCAGAGCTACAGATTTCTCTTTTGTGCTATAGCCACTTGCAGCTACAAGAATAAAAGACAACTTTTTGCAAGTCGGTGAAGCTTTATAAGAAGCTGTATTTGAGTACAAACTCTTGAGTACAAAATATCTATGAATTGTGCATTCATTGTGTCTTCTCATTGCTTAGATCACAGTTTATATAGCTATAGGGAACACTGGTACCACCTCTGGTGTGTCCTTACAGTATTTCTTTGTGAATTAGTTGTTAATCTTTTAAGGGCACAGTATTTTTAGTGGACCTTTTGAACAACCTTGTAGACCAAATCCCAACTACTGGTTTGAGTGGAATCATATTCCCTATACAGTAAGTGTGAATCACAGATGCAGATTTTGTACCACAAAGAAATGAAATTAAACCACTGTGCTTTAATAATACAGTAATCATGGCATATTTTTTTCAGTCTCTGACATACACATTCAACCAGGCGAATTACATGGATGCCAGCCAGGCTTGAACTTTGTCTGCTGTTGGTAATTTAGATTCTTCAAGCAATGTTCTAGGGCAGCAATGAAATCCTAGCCTCAGTGACACCTTGATGTGCATTAAAAATAGCACTTGGTAGAGAGGAAAACAGAAGCAACGACTGGGAAAACAGAATTTTTTGTAGATTAGATATGAAGTTTGTTAGCAGAGTTGTGTGGGAACCCAAGACCAACAAATTATGGCTGCAGCAGGTGAAGACTGAGATTTTCTATTCAGAGAGATAGGGTAGATCTGCCTTAGAACAGGAGAAGGCCATGAACATCGCTACAGAGCTGGATTTGGCAGAGGATGTAGTTTGGGGCACCTCATCCAGTGTCTCAGCAGACAGAGCCAAAGGCTCATAAGCACTCCAGGCTCTTTAGTTTCCTGGACTTGAAATTTATTTTCACTGTGTGGACAATATATATATGTATTCTTAACCTTATATGATCTTCTTTTAAAGATGATATGATAATCTCAGAGAGAACAAAGATTAGATTAAAAATAAGATGAAAAACAGCGAAATCTTTTGAAGCGTCTTTTTGAAAGTTCCACAGAAAAGGCTGTGAACCAGGAATTCCCCCTGCAAGAGGAAATTCTGCTGCTGAATGGTGAGGCAGAGGCAGATAATAGGGGAGCTGATTTGGCATTTCTTCTTCAGAACTGCATTTTAGGCATCTAGTAATGAGAAAAAGAAAGAAAATAGGATGACAACACTAATTTTCAGTGCAGTACTCTGAAGCCCCTGCCTTCTAAATAGAAGTAGTACTGAAGATGCCACGCAGTTATGTTTTGAAAAGTAAATTCCCCCTCATCTACCAACAACTGAGTATTTGAAAGTACAAGAGTAAGTTATTTACATTTTACCATTCTAATTAAGTTAACTTGTTCTGGAACAAGTCTTCCCCTGATCTGAATTCCCCAAGTGTGTGGAAATTTAGTCAGGAATCTATTTTAATAGAGGTATGTTTTGTGGTTTAATATTGTACATTGCCTGGAACTGAAATGTTAAGTGTTTCTTATAGGTATTGGCATTCTGTCTGAGGAAGCAAAGTTAATATTACTGAGCATGTATCTGAGAAAGTAAGGAGAGAAAATAAAGATGCAGTGTGATTAGACTGGTAAGCAAGGTTTGATTTAGATTTGTTGTACTGAAAAAGTATATAAGATATGGAAAGAGGAGGAGAGTATAGAAGAAAAGACTAGCTTGCTTGAAGTTTATACAGAACAAATTCATAGTAAACTTTTTTTAGTTTTTATTGTCTTTTAAATAGTCAAATTAGGTTGATACAGTTGTCAGTCATAAACACATTAAATGTAGAGAAGGTAGGAGGTCTGAAGAAGATATGGAGTAATACAGAGAACCAGTAGAAAAGAATTATAATACAATCTTAATATGGCACACTATACATTTTTGTGCAACCTTAAAGTAATTTGGTTTTGCTATCTTTCTAATGGGCATGGCTCACCGTGTATTGGGGGTTTTTTTGGTAGGCTTGCACAAATTGCAAACAGCTTGCTCGGATCTTTGAAAGGCAGAGCACTGATCCTTTTCCTTATGTGAGAGAAAAGGAGGAGTTTTGTCTAGGAGCAGCCATCTCGCAAAAACTGTACAAAACCCGAAGTGAACTTTGGCATTTCTTATCCATGGTACTGTCCTGCCCTATTAAGCCTGAAAACTTGGTTTCTATATAGAGTGAATGTTGGAAAGTAATGAGTTTTGGTGGTAGTAGTTTTTAAAAGTTAATTTCCTATTATTGTCTACAGGACTGAAGAAAAATGGTAATGAGTAGGTTGGCAATTAAACGTATTAAGCCATCATTAGGTGATTAAACAGTGCTGTGCTGTGGTCAGTGGCATAGATCCTTAAAAATTATTCATTCTTTCTCTGCTTACCTCAGCCAACATTTATATTGTTTGCAAAGAACTCTTTGGATTAAATACATTAAAGAAGCAAAGTGTATATTATTACTAGAAATATTTATCCTAGACATCTGTGAGCAACCAGATTATTTAACAGAGTGTGTTATTTCATTATATTCCATTAGAAAAGTGAGGTCTCTCTTGAGCAGTTTTAAAAAATCATACTTTTTCTTAGTGAATTTCAGTTTTCAAGGCTAAGCTAGAAGAGAACTATAGAGTGTTGAGACAGTTATGCTTCATTCTTTTCTTCGTTATAGTTCTTACACCATGTCTATCTTATGGCTGCTGACAAAAGAGAAGTAAAGAAACGTGTGCTTGATGGTAGGAAAAATTGAAAAGAAAAAGACAAATCTTTTTGTGTGATACCTAGAGAAGATAAATACAGGCTGAATTCCTGATGAATTGTGCATAAAAGTGGTAGGCATATTTTGGGTGGCAACCCTTTTGTTTATATTTTGCTGTAGTTTTCTTCATATTATCTACACTGTATTCAGGTACTAACTATAATTCATAGGTAGGATGTGTTGTACTGAAAGGTAAGTCTGAAGCAGCTAATAAATTTTTCTGGGAAAAAAGTTCTAAATCTCGGTGGGCAAAACCAAATTGGGATATCTGCACATAGGAAACACTGGTGACAAAATAAAATAAAATATTGCCTACCTAAGGGCATTATTTATTGGCGAACATCTGAAGTAGTGACAGATTCACCCCGCAAGTAACATTAGGCCACTGTTCCACATTATTTTCTGAGGTTCCTACAAGTTATGCGATCAGGATTGGAGTTACTCCAAAGAAATGATCCAGCTATGTGTAGCGATCATTGTTCGAAAAGGATCATAAATAATCTGCCTGAACTGTCAGTGACCGTGTGGCAAGTAGAGCAAACATCACAGAGTTTAAAGTAGGTGGGCAGGGGTAATTGGGATTCTCTATTGTCACCAAAACTTTTTGGCAACTAAGAGAAAGATTTAAAAATAGATACAAGCGCTGTCTGGTAACTTCATTACAATTTACATTAAGCGGCAAAATGGAAAGATCCAATACAGTTTTAATAAAGTGTCCAACAGTATTAAAAAGGCAGAAAGCTCCAGGGGACTAGGAGACCAAGGATTAAGAAGATCACTATATAATGATTTGTAGAATGCATCCTACAATTTCCAAGTTTGTAATTGAATTATGAACAGCTGTTGCATGCAGTCTCTTCCTTTCTCTCCCTACTGAAATCTGTAGAAGAGGGTAGAGGCAATCAATAAACAAGCAGCCCACCAGCTTACGAGCATGCAGTAAGGGAGAACCATCTATATGAAATCATGAAGGAACATTAGATGAATCGAATGTAACCATCCAGACATGGAGGTACTGGAAACAGTCAAAGTAGTGTCTTCATTCTTTGATAATAAGAAAAGGGTCTTTTCATAGTCAAGCATGTTCAAGGCCTCTTCTATTTTACTTCTAAAATAGAGCAACTCCAAAGCACAGCATTGTGGGGAACCCTCCCAGTTCTATCTCTAAAATACAACACCGCTACAAGTCTTTCTCAGAACTTTCTACAGCAACAGCCTACTATCGGAGAGGTGAATTCAGTGTAATTAAATGGAATGGAAGAGCGTGCTCTATTAATCTTTCTTCTGTGATTACCGAAATCTGTCCAGTCAGGACCTGGTATCTAAAAGTAGTTGTTAATATTAGTGAGCTGTATCAGCTGTGTGAGGATGCTACATAGGAAAATGCCTCAGGACGATGTTGCAGGGATCGTGAAGACGAGGTTTTTCATGTTTTGTTCGTGTGTCTGATTTGGAAAATAGGGGCAAGGGATTTAATGGGAGTAGAGATGATGAGGAATTAAAAGCATACATCTGATGTATCAAGGTATTTTAGGTCAGAAGCTTTTAAATTCGTAAGGTTCTGGTAGTAGATAACAGAAACTGGAGCAGGCACAGAAGAAATTGTCAGTCCTTATTGAGAGGTGGGACCCACATTTTGACAAAGGGTCGGTCAAGTGGGTTTTTCTGAGACCTTTAATCAAGGGTTATTGTGATTACATACATGTAACTACTACGATGTTGGACAGCAGCCTCCTCTTCTGGTGATACCCAGAAAGATTGACAACCGCTCATGCTTTACATCCCTGTTTAACAAATGTACTGTACACGAGGGATATAAAGAATAAATAGCTGCTTACCTTTAGCCACTCCACTGTAATATTCTTTATTATGTCTGATCAGGGTCTTCGCCCAGGAGGTTTCTCAGTGCATATGTGTGGTTATCATGTCAGAGCATTATGGTAATAATGTTTACATTTAGATGTGCTTCCCCTCTGCGCATCTCCAAGGAACTAGCACGTGTAAAAGATTTAATTGCAAAGCATTGCTCCTGCCGATACGGACTCGGAGGCCTACCAGATGCCTTGCTAAGTGAGTCAGTAGTCAATGATTTTGGCTGCTATAGAGCTTAATGCAGTGATCAGAAAATGTCTGCCAGAATGAAGTTTCAAGAAATATTTGTTTTCTTACCAGGTCTAGATATGCTTCTAGTTTTGTTTTACGCTTCTCTAGATGTAGTTGGGAAGTTGGTAGGCAGCTGTGGCGGATGTAATAACACAAGCCATTGTTCTTTGTCCTGTAGCTGTATGTGTGGGTTGGTTTGCTTAACCATTGAGTGGGCATGGCATGGCTTATGTAGCATATCGATGCCTCTGAATGTAGGTCCTGCGGTTAATCCAAGCTGGAGAAATCCTGATGCTTGGTGTTTTGAAAGTAGGAAAGTAAGATGCTAACAGACTTCTCTTATTTGTTCCAGAATGAAGAAAAAAAAAATTGACTTAAAATAATAATAGTAAAAGTTAGACCAGAGTTCATCTTTTATTGTCTCTGCAACTGGTCTTCTATTTTGCAGAAATGCTATTAGAGCATTACTCATGGCAGAGAGAATATCCCTGAAGAGTTTTTCACAGTTCATGTGTCAGACAGGAATGCAAAGGATCAATTTACAGCCACAGACAAAGATCTGGAAATGTGCAGGGGGACCTGGGAGAATGCTTCTCACCCCAAATAGTTCTACTGATTTAACTGATTCCACTTGTCTGACTGCAGTGTGTTTTCAGCTAACCCAGAATTAATTTCTGAGTGGCAGCAATAAAAACATTGTACGTAGACTGCAGTGAGAGCTGATATAGGAACGTTAACCACAGTGTTACCCCCTTGCAGTCTCTTCTGTTATAAAACTAAAGAGAATTGCAGTATGCTTTGGAAAACTCACGAGTGCACTACTGTATTTCTCCCTGTATTCCAGGGAGAAACCTGCTGGTGCTGTGCAACTCTTGTTTCCATGAGTAACTTGCTTTGTTTAGCAGATCATCCTTTACTACTCTGCTGCAGCTGTCAGAAGAAGCCAGGCATCGAGTTGAGGAGTTGTATTTGAAAGTGCTCTCTGGTTGCAATGGTCTATAAGCTAAGCAAAGCAGTTGGAAGTAGTAGACTGGTTCTGTTTGGCCAGCTTTTGGGTGATGGTTGTACTTCACCTGACAGTTGGTAGTCATTGTTAATTCATTTGCTTCTTAGATGTATTTGTTTTATTGTAATTTAAAGTTTCCTGGTAAACTTTAGACAAAACCAGAGGACATATTAATCTGTTTAGGAGAGACAGTTTTGAAATTAACCTTTCTTCTTTTCATATCATCTGCAACAGGATTTGTAAAGTTAGGCCTTAATCTTAGAAACATGTATGTATGTATTCAGCAAGAGATGGCATGAGGAGTTTCACTGAGTTATCTGGAAATTTTTTGTCTGGAAGAGCACACATATGGTTCATCCTTTTTTTGACTCTCACAAATGTTTGTTGGTTTTAAGACTGAAGAAAAAAAAGCAAAGATTTAGTTCGTATTGTGACTTCTAACCCAAGGTGAAGTTGATCACACAAATTAAAGATACGGAAAATGTAATCAGCATTTAGGATTTAGGGAAAAAAAGCAGGTGCATTCAACTTGAAACCAGTGCTTAGGACACTCAGGGTTGCTGAACTGCCTGCCTGTGCCTCCGACTAGGAGAGAGGCGTGTTTTATTTTCCCTGCTTATTCATTTTCTGAGTCATTCATCTTGTGCTATAGCTATTGAAAACTGTAACAGAGTCTGGGAAGCGCTTGGCTTTTGAGTGCTGCCTCCTGATTGGACTAGGGAATGCTGCTGTTCGGGAATAATGTGTGAATACCATCTGCTCCGAGGAGCTGGGAGTCTCCGTGAATTTTGCTTGGAGAGGCACCTTTAGCCAGGACTACAGGCAAGGGGAGCAAGCTTGCTTTTCCTGCTTCTGATCCAAACTTTCAGTTGTCGCTGGATTTCCTTTCTATTTCCCTGTTAAACTTTTTTGTGCTTTGCTCAAGGGCTGAGGTGCTTCTCCTGTGGGTTTTGGGTTTTTTTTTCCTTTATTTTTTTTCCCTGCATGGGATTTCTTCTGGGGTTCAGCATGCACACCAAATGGGGAAATAAATCAGCAAGTTTTGCAGCTGTTTATTGCAGCACAACAGTTAACATGGAATGTCTGAGTTGCTTTGAGAAATTGCTTCCAAAAATTTGACCTGCTCGTAAAAAGGTAAGCAGTTAAGGACTTCTGAATTTCAGGGACTGACTTTTTACTTGCACAGAGGTTTTGTTTTGTTAGGAATGAATATGTCTCATTTGAAATGTACAGTTGCCTTGTAGCAGTGCCTGAGATCAAAGACTGTGTTTTGTCTCAGAATTTCTTTAATGAGCCTGAAGAAATGAGCAGAGTTGGAACAATGATTGTCGTTTGCTCTTTTGTATAAAAATTGTTTTACAATAGGTCTTAACACAAACTTTCTGCAGTGTAAGCGTAATTGTAATTCAAGACAGCATATATTTTTCCATTTGCATCTTTATGAAGAGAACTCTCTGAACTCTTGTTTTCCTGATTATGGAATCTCTTTTTCAGACTGTTATCTCAGACGAAACACAGCTCTTTTTCAGCAGTCCGGATTTGCAGTCAAATGGTGCATTCCACTTCAAGAAGACAAGATGTAGTTTGTGAGCCCACTAAATCCTGCTCACTAATGACCTGCTGGTGTAGACTCAGTCACTAGAGAGAAAACTGTAGCCATTCCTTTAACCTCAAAACAACAGGCCTGACACCAACACGATTGATGGCCACCACTCTCTCCCATTACTGTTAGCACATACTTAACTTTTTGATGTTACTGTTTTAAAAAGTAGTTATAATTTTTTTTTCGGAAGGTTACATTTCAGTCAGACACTTCTGTCTACACAAGGCAAAGTTACCTAAGGGAGGACATGAAATATTGATGTTTTACAAAATCTTAGCCTTCCTTCCAGTGAGTCAGATTGTTCAATTTACTGTTGTCTGTTCCAAGGAGAAATCTGCAAAGCATATTTCTAAGACTTTGTTTGCTGCAGGCTTCACTGTAATTTATTTTTGACAAATACCTGGTTTTTAGCTTTCTCTTTTGTGTTGGTATGTTAATTGTAACTGTACAGTAAGCATGTAAGTTGCATGTACTTATATGTATTCTAAGAGAAATGTTTAGTACCTGTAAATAAGGGAACAGTGGATTTATGTAACTGAGACTTGATCTAACCTAAACTTTTCATACTGAATCAATTTTAAATCAACAAGGGAAGATCTTACATGTAGTATGCTTTCCTACACTCAGGCCTTTTCAGCTACTGTTCTCGTAATACAGAAAAGAGCTGTTGCTGTCTGCAGTTTCACTAAAAAAAAAAGATTAACAATTAGACATCTTTTCACTTAGTCATTTTGGTGGCAAAATGCCAGATCATCAAAAGCGACTCTTTTAATGAGAAAAAAACTTACTCTGCTGAAACCTGAATCAGGAAAATTGTTGCAAGCCAACGAAGGAATGCCTGAATCACACAGAGGTGCAACACCAGTACAGACCATTGGCTGGCGGTCACTGTACTTGCTTAGAATATAAGATATACGGATTAAGGTCTCACTGTGCCTGGTGCAAGCCAAGTGTGTGTCTCTCATTTTATGGATGTTAAAAAACCTTGAAAGGTCATGCATGTACCAGTACAAATGGGGTTTTCCAGTAATCATCACATTTCTGGGGATAGAAAAACTATTTCTCATTCATTGCTGCTGATAATAATAATAAATGCTCACTTAGGTCTTTTTTGGTGGAATTATATTGTCAGTCGTAGATTTCCCAAGTGCCCTTTTTTAATCTGTCATTGGGCCAGACATCATGATTATAATGAAGTAGCATGAGGAATACAGTTCTGACCTTCGAACTCCAGAGGTGAAGATCACTTCCATTCCAGACATAGCAGGAGTTTTTTTAGCTGTTGGCAGTAGGGACTGAGTATCAGCAACAACCAATAGTATATGGGACAGTGAAATCAGAGCTTTTTAATTCAGTGTTATATACATACGCACACTAAAATCGAACACCAGCTGATCGTAAAAGTGTGTTTATTTTTTGCTCAGAGCGGACAAGCTTTTTATACTTCCTCTTCATCAAACACAGTAGTTACTTGGTTCAGTGGTCTAACTGTGATATATGTTTGTGCATGGGTAGAGTTTATTGTTTAGGGCCTTAACACGCAACCCTTCTGTACAGGGTTACTGCTTGATCCCTCAACAAAGCTCTCCACAACTTAATACTGGTTAATATTTCCTTTTAATGTGATCCTGTGTAGCTGCAAAGTACTCTTTGTTTGCCTGCCTGCTGCTAATATGCTAGTACGATCATCAATACTGCAATGCTTAAATGTTTTTCACTCTCTAATCCAGATATCTTCATGCCAGCTTACACGTGTTGCTGTTACCCTGTTCTTATAAAGGAGAGCTGAATTAAAAGTGGCTTGCCCAGAGTCAGGCGCAGGAAGCTTTTATCTTTGTATTGTAGTTGCATGGGATCTTCTGTGTTCCTAGTTAGCTCTTTAGCCATCCCTCTTGCTCCACAGTCTTCCTCCACCCATTTCCCTTTCTTCGCTCTTCTCTTCTTCCCTCCCTGCCCCCTCAAAAAAAAAAAAAATTGCTGGAGGACATTTGTCATTTTGCTGTGGAGAGCATTATCCACCTGACCTGTCTGTATGAATTTAGAAAATCTCAGTGCGTTTTTTTTTTCAGCAGACCAGGGTATTTGTTTCCTTGAAGATGAAGAATTGTCATTTTCACTATAGGAAAGAGTACTTTCTTCCTAAAGTGGCAACTCTGACAACGCAACAACACCATTGTGCATTTACAGCTTAATTTCAGGAATCCACATAGATTTCTTTTCTCCTCCACCACAACTCTCTTGCCTGACTTAGTTGCCAGACTTTCTCTGGCAGTTCATTCTCACTTAATTCACAAAGAATGTGGCTCCCCCTGCCATACTTGGTGCCTGGAGTCTAAATCAGTGCATTTTTAGTGAACTTCAGCTTAAGACAAATC
This sequence comes from Ciconia boyciana, assembly GCF_034638445.1. Lineage (NCBI taxonomy): Eukaryota > Metazoa > Chordata > Aves > Ciconiiformes > Ciconiidae > Ciconia > Ciconia boyciana. The sequence goes on along the minus strand of NC_132951.1, from coordinate 2,649,047 downwards.
TGACCTACCTAGAATATAGGTTTCCGTTCGCAGACGTGAACCAGAGTGATGAGGCACTACCATTAACATGAAAGTACTTTGCATGTATCTGTGCTAGCTATTTCTATTGCCTTTTATATAATCTAATATCCCTTTGCCAAGGAGTAATATGTAATAGGAACTATTTTTGTGTTCTTGGGAGTATTTTTGCTGGCTCTGAGCTCCTCTGAATAGATGCCGCCTCCTGCTATGATGTCATTGCTTCTGGTGCTTGCCAGTAGACTATCAAAATTTTAAAAATCAAGATAAAATCAAGATAAGACAACAAAACCAAGATAAAAAATGGCTATCTTGCCTCCATTTAGGTCAGATGAAGCACAGAAGCCAGTGTTTTAAACAGAAGAGAAGCATTAATGGAGAGAGAAGGACTTCAAAGAAACTGGGACAGTCTGGTGGCAGGCACAGTAGAGCAGAGAATTCCTGGTTTCTGTTTCAGACTATGTGAAACCATTTTGCAGAGCAGCTGTGGAAGTGAAAATCAGCAAAAGTAGGTTTGATTTTGAATTCCCTCATGGAAATTTTGAAAGTCCTTCTTTCCCTCAAGGTATTTAAGCCCACATCTGCTCTTTTCTCACAGTAGCCTGTGCTAACTACCTTGCTTTGGGGTGGATTGTCTTTAGTTCCCCTCACGCAGGATCCCTAACCTCTTCTGCTGTGAACAATATGTAGTGACTGGAACAGGGGCTGAAAATGAACAGCTGCTCTTTCCTTCAGTCTTGGGAATTTAGTCTTGAAAAAATGTAGCCAGAGCTGTATGGCAATTATGTGAAGGGCTTTTGAATGATCAAAATCAGATTTTCTACAGAATAAATTATTTCCCAAAGAAAATTCAGCTAATTTCATCTGTGTCTTTTTCCTCCAAACTTGTCTTTTTAGATAGTATTTCTTTACAAAGTTACAATGTCTCACTCTTTGACTTTTAAAGTGTCTAAAGCAATGCTATTCCTACTACCAGGAGCAAAAATTAAAACGTTTTGTACTGCTAAAAGAATATCAGACAATGGTGATATCTCTTTGAATTTATCAGTTTAGCATTTAATTCCTTAGAGTTAATGCTTTAAAATAGTTAACTGCTACATTTAAATCAAACTTGGTCAAAACGTGAGTGTTCTTGTATGTTTTTCTTGGTAATTTGCAGAAGTATGCATTGCGTTGTACTGTAGGCTGAAAATTAATTCCAAAACCTATACTGTGCTACCTGCTGGCCTTCTGTACTTGCCTGGCTGCTGTTTCTGCGGTTGGCTTTGTGAGAAGGGGAAGGCTGCTATCTAAACTCCAAAGGCTGTGTGGGTGTTGTGCCAAGAGTAACAACAGAAGAATAACCACAAAACTGCGTTAGTGATCCTCTCAGCCATGCACTGAAGATTTACACCTCCTTTATAAGATTAGCTTAGGCTTCAGGGCCCTTCTTGCTGGGGTTCTCATTAGTGGGGACTGTCACTTGGCAAGCTGCTGTGATGACTTTGTGCCATACGCCTTCAGCAGGCTGAGGGTGAAGCTGGAAGAGCCGCGGGTACTTCAAGAAAGGCCGCAGGTTAAACCTAAAGTGCACTGTAGAATGTAAAGCTGTTACATTTTAAAAGTCTTGTGTAAGGATGAGATTCCTTAATATTTCAAATAATAAATATTTGTAGATATTAGGTGTATACTAGACACTATATTAGACATATATACCTATATACCAAATAATAAGGAAACGTAAAAGGAGCAGCCTACCATAATACTCCAAAATGTGTATTTCCAGGCTTTCTTGATGAAGTCCTGTACAGCGTCCTTAGCTTCTGATCCTGACCTCAGCAGCTTCAAGGCAGGTCCCTTGCTTCAAGAACGTCCCAAGCTTCAAGAACGACCCTTGTTTTGAGACTGTAATTTTTAATTAAGTAGCACAGAATTGAAGGCAAAGAATACTGTCAGTTGAAATGACTCGTGTACTTAACTTCATTCTGTAGTCACATGTCTAATAGAACTAAGATTAAATAGTTCATGGACAGTGTAGAAGAATTGAACTCTGGAATAAAGTCAAGGTTTGAAAATAGGTGTCTTGAGAAAGAGAAGTGTTTGAAGAGGGTGATGTTTTAGATGTGTGTAATACCTTTCACTGAAAAAAGAGGATATGGTTTAGATTAGGACAGTATGTTTTTCAAACTGCAGTACATTAAATGGCTGCTGGGTATGTCTGTAGTTTATAGATTTTCACAGAAGAATTTCCTGATAGTATTAATTGGAGATATTGTGATAATTATTAACAGGATTAAAAAGAAATGAAGAACACTGATAATATATGCAAGCTTGTCCTTTTAATACAGTTTGTGTGGGTGAATTCAGGGGGGAGTAAGAGAGAACAAGTCTATTCTTAAAAAAGAAATTCTTACAGAAAGATTCATATCTTAGTACGTATGGTTTCCTCAATTTTCTTGTAATTTTATCCACATGGCTTTATCTCTAAAAGCAAAGCCCACCACCACCACCTCCTACCCCCACTCAGAAGAACTGCTGGTATCAGAAGATGACACTAACTTTCCTCCTGAGAGTGCTGAATAACATTGTAGCTGTGGAAAATGTGGAATAAGAGGATGTTCCAACAGCCAGATTTTCAGGGCAGTGAAAAAGACTTTTTTATGGGCGGAATGAAAAGATTCAGGACGAAAGAACAGGTTAACAGCTTGTTGGCCTGTTTGTCACACTGTCATGCTAAAAAGGTGAGGATCTCCTGCAGTGTTAAGAGCAAAGCCCTTCAGGTTTCCAAGCTGCAGGGATAACCAACTACCTGGCTTTGAAAGAGCTACCAGTGTTCAGGACCAAAGCAGTTTCCTTAAGGGAACATCTGACACAAATCTCTTAAAGTCTCGAGCTTTGTGACAGTAGGTTTTTCCTTACTTTGTGAAAAGTCACCAGTCCAAATAGGTCATTCATTTTTTTAAAAGACATTTACAAATTAACAGGAAAGACCTTCTCCCCTCATATTTCAAATCTAAATTAAATTTAGGGTAGGAAAAATAAACTTGTTTTGAGCTTCATCCAGTGTTCTGTCAATACCATAACAGTCCAAGAAAGAATTGGACAGATTGTCTCATTTTGTGTTTTCCATTTATGTATGTTAGGGATGGGAAGACAACTGACAGTAGAGGGAAGTTCTGTTCTCCAGTAATATATTTTAGTATTTTTGGTCAAGAAGGTCAAAAAGGCTTTTGTCAGACACCAAGACCTAGAATTTTTGATCTCTAGGTGCCTGCCACCTTTCTCTTGGCCATCTTCCTCTTTCCAGGCTTTTCTGGTACCTCATCCCGGTCTGCTTTGTCATCATTAACCCTTGCCCCTCCTTAGCCACAATAGCACAAATGATTGAAAGCTATCGAGCGCTTTTTTTTGCCATTTAGTCCTGTCTGTAGGGCTGCTCTTCTGGTGCCACTGTCCTAGTCACTATTGTTCTGGCTTTCAGTGGTAGCTTTTAATTCAAGTCAAATTTAATTCCATTATGTTAAGGTTATATTTGTCTCAGATTTCTTGTTTATATGTGGGATTTCCACAGGCAAACACCTGTGGCTGCAAGATATCTGTGAATAGGCGCCCTAACAGCTTTGCATCCTAAATAGGCATGAAACCAAGAAGCCAAGACATGCCTGCACAAGTATGGACGCAAGCTGTAAATACAAGGCATCCCCTTTTGAAAAGATGTCATTTTGCTTTGCTGGGTTTTTTATAACTATTGGTAAATTGGCATGGATGAAGGCGGCAGTCATTTCTCTTCTACTGCCTCAAAATTTTCCATATATAAATATGTCCCAAAGTTGTGGATAAGCTTATCTTGGTTTCTTTTGGGTCTTTTGAGGTTGCTGTCTGACTTCTTGATCTCAGGCATTTGGTCCATCTAAAACTGAAATGGATAATTTTTTTAAGCCCCCCCCCTGCATTTTGTGGACAGCTGATCCGATTCCTGTCCAGATCTCATTGCATTTGATCTCATTCACACCCTGCTTTTATGTGCAGTGGAGCAGGGTGCACAAAAAAACCCTGATTTTGTGGTAGTGCAAGTGGGAGGAGAATCAAGGCCTCTGTGGTCTTTATTTCATCGCAGTTCCATCTGCCCAGTAACTGCTCCAAGATGTTAACCTCAAATATAACAAAAAGAATAAATAAACTCATAGAACACTAATGATCAAAACTGTCTCTGTGAGTACAACTCCTCTGAGTTGCACGGACATCAGGATCACCCAAAGCTCACTATAAAAGCTGTGCAATTTCAGCTCCTTCCTCTGCTATTGCTAGGAGGAACAGTCAGATGAGAATCGCTCTCGCCCATACGTGTAAATGCTGATGCCTGTCTCAGCAGTTACAACTCTGTGAAGAATTATAGTACAGCTGTTTTGCGCTAGATTTTTGGGTTTCTGCTCTTCCTTCCTTGTGTTCGAAACACAAAAGGCAAAGAGGGGAGGAGGAATAAAAGAGTGCTGAGCTTTATTCAGTATTCAGTCTTGAGCATCACTGTCCTATAAACCATCGTCCTGGATAGTACTTTAAAAAAGACACTCCGTGTATGTTGTTCAGGAACAGCCGTGTGAAGTGACCCAGCTTAGAAGTAGTTGTAAAATTGCAGGATTTAAGTGATTAAATTCTTGTATGTATATACTGTATATTTGGGAAATAAGCCAGTGAAGTTCAATGGATTTACTTTTGTTTACATTTGACTTTAATCTTACCTCTTGGACCTGAACCCTTGCCTCTTCTTGTGTGTGTACATTGTAGGTGCTGAATCCTTTGTTATAACAGGTTCTGAAATCCTTGGTTTGCACGCATCTCATTTACCTCCTCTTTGATAACAGAAGTCATGATCTTGGCGGGAACCAATTACTGCGTTGACTGACCCTTGACACTGATTGAGCTGCTAAACACAGCACTGCCTAGGAAAACAAAACTGGTCAAACTCATGCCAACGTCTGCAAAGTCCATTGTCAGTCTGGGTTTTTACATGCAGTACTAACCTGTATTTTCTTAAAACCTGGAACATTCTTTCTCTGATGAAGGGAACCAGTGTCCCATCAACTCTCTGGAAAGGTGTCACCATTTCATGTAGAATTACAAGAAAGGAGTCTGAATCTCTTTAATTTACTCTCCAGGATGACCAGAAGAGGGGTCATTAACAAGGGGAAGTGGAATTGTTCTGACCTCTATGAAGTAAATATTCATAGAAATTAAGTTCCTTGGTGAGCCAGCAATTTATGCTTGCATTTTCTCTAGTCTTTTTTACATTACAGTGCTGTTTAACTAAATTAAGAAATTATCTCAGCTAATAATGTGCTCTGATTTCTTCAAAGGGAAGGAGTTTATGTACGAAGTCTGGTCATGTTTGAGGAAGTGCAGCACATGATTTTACTTGACATACTTCAGGGTGAAGACCTTACGTGTTGTAAATTTGCCGATGTTATAGAAATTTGTAAATTATCAAATTCCATACTCTCTACAGCATAAATGTTTTTGAAAATATTGATGCTTTGTCAGTAAATCATTTCAGTTCAGTCTTGGTGCTCAGTATCATGTTCCTTGCAAATGGATCCCACATCAAGAAATGTTCTTAAATATTTTAAGCTAATTATATATGTACATATTTTGGTGTAGGATAGAGATTAAATATAAATCAAAAACCAACACAGACAAACATATTCCCCATTGGATTATAATTAACTTCCTCCTACTGTAAAAAACTTGTATCCCAGTAGATGTTACATACGGATATTTTGAAAACTCTGTAAAGTTTAAGGGTTAAGTGTCCATCTCTTACAGATGCTTTGGATATATTCTCTGGAGGCCTAGCCAAGGAACAGTGCTTTCCTCTGTCCTGATTTCTAATTAATTAATCCCTAATTTTCAGCTCATGAATGGATAGACGCGTACCTTAAGATAAAAGATATTAATTTTTCTGTTTCTGATCTTCCCATGTTTCAGGGAGCACTGAAAACTGTCAACCCTTCACTAGTTGTTTCTTCTTTTACTGCTTGAAAATTTTCTTGAGAGATTTTATCTTGTTCTGTGAATTGTCTGGTGCATTTAGGATAGCTTCTGCTTGCCAGAGTTCTTACTAAGTAGAACTGGTTCCAGTAAATCATTGTAGCTTTGAAAAGTCTGGAGTTCCAGTCATGGCAGTTCAGAAGAGGGAGGGGGAAACAGCAATATGAGAGCTTTGCCAGCTTGGTAAAGATCAAAGGTAATTCTCAAAAGAAGAGAAGAGTTTGAACAAGGAGGTCTGTGATTGATAGAAGATTGTGGATATCATTCTCTAACAGGTCAAATTAATATTTCATCTATGGAGGTGGAACAAACTCTTATTATGGTTGAAAGTGGTAGAAAGTTAGTGGATTCAGCTTACTTTGCAAAGCATCTCCCTCAGTACAGCAGTGCGCAGTATAACATTTTTCTAGCCGTGGAGAAACAGTGATCTGTCTGGAGTAAGTTAGTCCAGAGATACTGGAGCAAGTTAATGCAGTTGATCACTGCCTTGCTTTCCTGAGCAGTAAAATTCCCACCCCCAAATTTAAATCTCCCTTTGTCATTGATTCAGGCTAGTACACAGCCCATTTATTGCATTCACAGATTTATTCCTGCAATTGCTTCAGATAACCAATATGTGTTAAGGTTTGAAGTAGTGATCTTCTTATTTTATTAAATCCTTTAGTATGAAACTGGCTTTAAAATCCCTTGCTACTACTACTCCCTAGTGCACAGGGAGTTCCCTAAGATATATTCCTTTGAGATATTTATTTCTTATGGTAAGTGGGCATCAGTGCTTCATGTTAAAATCAAGTTTGGCTTGAAACTTGCTTTTACTAATGGTAATCTGTGAAGTGTGATGACAAAATTGTTTTGCAAACTGTCCTGTCCAGGGTAAGCTTGGAAATCTTTTATCTTTTTCTTCTTTTTTTTTTTAATTGCTACTTGCTATTGTAAGCCATACGATGCTTTTGATAACAGTCGTCAAATTTTACAGCTATCACTATAATCTCACTGCTGTCAACCATCTGCATCACTCCTCATGTTCTATAGAAACTGAAGAGAAAACAAATACATAGTTAATTTTAGACAGCTCATCACTCCTCTTAATGGAGTTTTGTGTGCCAAGTATCATCACTGTGTAATGTCTGTGCAAATAATCTCATGGAAACCAGAAAGAATTGACACACAAGTAGATTCCTTAATGGTTTAAAGCCCGTAGGGCTGTGTTAAAGCTATCGGGGGTGGGCTGCAAAATGTTTGAATCATACAAAAGTCTGGACACTTAGTGTTATAACCTGTTTGGAAGATTTTCATTTCATGGAATCTGAACTTGGCATCATCTGAACAAAGAAGTCAAGTGAAGAGCCTACAAGTGGTTCTTGATTATACACCTGCTGTATACGGCTGGTGAAGTGCTATGAACAGTAAAGAAAGTGCAGAGCACCCTCTGAACTGCAGGGATGAGTGAAAAAATCTTACCTGATTAAAGAGAAACCTGGGCAACAAAGGTGGAGGAGCGCTACTCTGTAAAATAGTCAGTCAGCATTTATATAAGCCTGTGATACTTTTGCTTTCATTCTAGAAAAGGCAAGACTATGCAAAGACAGATGGAGAAAAGCCATCACACAGATAACAGGGCAGTCTGTGTCCTACAGCCTAATCCTCTCCATACGGTGTTATGTTCTGTGGCTTTAGAGAAGTCATTTACTCCTTCTTACTTCTCAGCATCCATCCGTAAATAAAAGTTGCCAGATGTCACACCTAATAAGGGATTTCCTGTACTTCACCTTCAAATGCTGGGATTCGTTTAAAAACGGGGAATATTACCTTTCTTGTGCTTCCCTTATACTTTAGTACAGAACCTGAGTTGAAATATGGGAAATCACCTCACAGCCAGCTACCTCCCTTGCTGTGCTCTCCTAACTTCTTTTGGCTGCTTAGGAGTGCCCTCTGGGTAGTGCAAGCAGTGGTCAAAGAAGGTCCCATGTTGTTGGACAGGTTCCAAATACAGCTTCCAAAGTTAAACATCTGTCCACTCTCTATAGAACAGGGTAACATACCCGATGTGCAAGATCTTCATTCGTGAGAGATAGTCAGATGTTCTGCTTTTACATACCAGGTGTTATAGGAAGAACCACAAACTTAACAAATAATGATATTTTATACTTCTACTACCTATTGCTTCCTAGGAGTACCAAGTGCTCAGCCGGTACTGTCTTACGTCAATAATGCACAGGAATTTGCCACTGATTGAAATATACATTAGAGGTAGGCTAAAGCTAAATATTTTTTTAATTACCCCCCAGAGGACATAAAGTGGAACCTGTATCTCATTGTGTTGTTTAACGTTTTATTTTATAAAAACCACAAAACAAAAGAAGGTTTATTTTTAAGGTAGAGTAATGGTAAAATATGATAGACAGAGGGACTGACTCAGAGAGAGGGCTGTCATCTTGAGAGCAAAATTATGGCCACTTCATTTAGGCTTGATTTGAGTGGTCAGGACCAGTGCTTGAGATGACATCTGTGTATAGCAAAGCCTTTCAGCATTATATTTAATCTGATATTATCCGATACCTGAAATATTTAATATATAACTATATTTAATGAATTATTTAATATAATAATTAATATTGTATTTAACTGAGAGGTGAAAGGGGTCCCACAATAAAAATGATGTTTTAAATTTCCTGATCGTAGTGCTTTAACCTTTATATTACTGACACACAACAACAGATAATTTAGATTTTAAAAGGAATGTTCACTGAAACCCTGTAATTTTATCTCTCCCCAATTTTTTTCTCCATGGGGAATCCATTTAAAATTACACAATAAACCCCTCTTCATCTTCTGAATGTTTCACTGATTAGCATAATTTATAGCTAGTTCTTGTGAATGAGGTGATTGTATCCAGGTGATTGCAAAAAGGTCTGCAGATCTTAGCTTTATAAATATTATTCTGAATCTAACTTTGTTAAAGTAATTTATGTAACATGAGTGAGTGCCATGCAGAGCTCTTCAGATGCAAAGACCACACACTGTGTAATCTTTGGAGCCAATCCTCAACTTGGCTTTGCCTTCCTAGCAAAAAAATTAACTCCATGATTATAAAATTTTGCTAATACTTTACCCCTGCAATCGGAATCTTTTCACATGAGATTGTTCAACCCACGCTCTAAATCCTACCTTCATTATCTGTCATGCTTTGCCTCAGAGAACTGGAAAACTGACTTTACAGTAGCTCGGCAGACCAAATATGTTCTTACATAGTGAGGTATTGCAGCAAAATACTGGTAGGTAGATAAAGCACCTTTCAGACTGTCTCTGACAATTATAAAAAACATCCAAACCCTCCTCTTTGCATAATTGTTTTCATCCACAGCTGGCAAGGCACTCTAGAAAGTGAAAGAGTTATTCTCGTAGCAGACAAAGTGGTAACTAAAGGTCAGGAAGATTAATGGAGTTGCCCATGGCCATACAGCTTATTTGTCAAAGATACAGGCAATCTCGTGCTCAGGCCTGTTGTGAAGTCCAGGGCTGCGCAGTGCTCGTGCTGGCAGTGGCCAGGCTAGACAATGAATTCTGCTGAGAAAGTCCTGGTCTCGGCATGCAGCTGTTTGGCTGCTGAATGGTTCTTCTGCTTGTTGGATTTGCCTCTTTCTCCCATGTTTTCTTTCTACGTGAATGCAGTGCTGCCAAAAGGGCTGGACGTTTGCCCAGGAGGTTTTAAATACTCTGGTCATGAATTGGTAGAAACCTTGTCAGTTGTGTTTGTACTTCTCTGAAGAAGTTTTGTGGCTTGTTCTTAGTCCCGCTCATGACAAGGTTATTTTGAAAGAGGAGGAGAATGCAGGTAGCCTACTGTCAGAGCCTTGCCTCAGCTTGTCAGGGGAGTAACAAAAATATGACATGATCTAAAATTTCCTGGAAACTTGGTGGGATTTCTTTATGTCTTGAAGCAAATTTCTGGAGAACTGCCAAGATGAAAACATGCACAGCTATCCTCCGTGCAAAAACTTGCATGTTCTATAAGGATGAGATTCAGGGAGAAGCTGGAATCCTTCTTACTGTAGAGCAGGGAAATAAAGATTTCCAGCTGTTAATAATAACAAGCCTAGGATTCTTCTTGTTCAAGCTGGAGCAGAATTGCCTGGAAGTCCCTGGAGAATTCCAGTCTAGCACTACACATTTGAAAGCTTTGGATCCCAGTCTAAAATACTTCCGTTGCTTGACTGAATCTCCAAAACTGAACTATTTTTTTATCATAATCCAGTCAGAGAAATGAACTCCATAGCGCTGTTGGCCATCAGTTTAAGTATTTTGATGGGAGTATCGTGACTAGAGCGTTCGCTGTAGTCTGCAGGCCACGAACACCCACTTTGGGATAGAAGAGACCTGGAAGAAACCTATGTGTGGTGCAGCTGACTTTAAAGAAATAACTAGCAATGGGTTTGAGGTTCCCTTGTGAAAAGGGGAAAAAAAGCCAAAAGCCAGCATGGTGCACTGTCTGGGCACATTTTCAAGGCCTCTTTTATTTTGAATAATTAATTCCGTGTTTTATTAGTAATGAAAGCAGGGGCTATTTTGTACAATGCTGGAGCAGTAAAGGGTGACTCAGCAGAAAGTTAAACTCTGATGTAGCATTACTTTTGCAATTTATCACCTGCGTGTAGTGCTTACTCAGCGTATAATACAAGTTTATTGGTATTCAGACCAATTATATTCTAAATTCACTTAATGATTACCTCTCAAAGACAGGTAACTTTAAACAACTGATTGTTTTATAAGTAACTGGAGAAATCTCGTGTGACATCTGTTCTTTGAGGCAGTCTAAATGCAAACTGGTTTTTTTGGTAATCTGTTTTGAATAAAGTGATTTTATTGAATAAATATATGCACTAGGGCTTGAGCGTGGTGTATCCAAATGCTTGCAGCCTTTTTACAGATTTGTAATGATTCCAGCTCTTTGTTGTTTTTTTTTTAATTTGGTGCATGAAAAATCCATTCTATTTTGTCTTTGGTTAAGGAAACTTAAGATACTAGATTACATAAATGTTCAGCTTTAAAACTGGTCACAATTATTGGTAGAATAATTGGTAGAACTGGTAGAAATGACAGCTGTGTGACCTGCATACTCCTTAATGTACCTTCCTGAAGTTGCATTCAAGAAACTGTAGCAAAAGACACTGCTGGCCCATTGCTCAAACAGAAACATTTTCTAGCCTGCGCTCCATTTTTGTATTTTCCATCTTGGAATCCCACTCACACTGAATTCCAGGTAGAGTGAACCTAAGAGCTATGCTGAGCTTGCCAGCGTTCTTCCCAGGAGCTCTCACAGGCACCTTAATCGCTTTCGTCACGTAGCAGAGCGCTGGGAGGGACAGAATAGTGCTCCTCTCACTTTATCACACTGTCTCATTTGAAAACCCAAAGCTTCTCTGTTGTGTATTTTGTGTTTGTTAAATATATTGGTGCCCTGTTAGTTAGTTGTTCCTTGGTGAACCCTAGAAGCTACAGTTTTCCTTGATTTCTCTACAAGAACATTGAGGACTACAATGTTGACTTCAACAAGCCGCTCCTGGTAACCAGTCTTCAGTAGAGCAAGGTGGTGTCTACCAGCTGAACACAATAGACTAATCATAAACTCTCCAAACTACTGCTAAGCTTTTATTTTCTGAATCTTTTTTTCTGCTTCTACAGGTGTAGAAGCCACTTTAACCCGTGGTGTGTCTGCAGCTGGCCCCCAAGGGTGCAAACACAGCTCTAATTGATTATCTGAAACGCGCAGCTTCAAGGGTCCTGCAGTTACCGCTCAAGCTCTTCTGAGTTACTGCACAGCTTTAGGCAGCAGAGTTTTACTGACTGCAGCAAATAAATTTGCTGTGCTTTATGGAGCACGGAGAAGCTTGTTTTCTGAATTTTAATCATCTCAATAAATTGTGTTAAGATTCTGTTCTATTAGACTCCAGGAAATTAATGGGAGGAATTCAAATATGGACATTATGGGGAAGGTGTGATGCTAACAGTACAGTTAGAAAAAAGTTTTAAAATTTGGCTGAGGCAATAATGAGGGCGATAAGGATTGTTGAGATAGAGAGTGCAGCCACCCAGGAATCCCCTTCAGTAAGACTGAAGTCTTACTTTTTACCTGCAGGGATTCTGTTGTCCCACTGGGGACTAACTGATGATGATTTTCAGGTTGCACTTCACAGAGGTGAGGAAACATTTGTAATGGTGATCAAATAGCTCAGATGTAGAGATTGTGAAAAGGACATTTTCTTGTCAAACTATAGTTCTGGATCATTTAAGACAAAACCAGGAATTACAGCCACTGAAGTTAGCACTTTCATCCCTAGAAGGCTTCTTCGCTGGATGTGATGTATACTTTAATATAGTAAGAAAAGTAATAAGGGAGTATGATTATATGCTATGCAAATGAGACTCTGGTTTATAATTTTACTTTCTACCATTGAAATGCCATGATAGCTTATGTATGCAGTTACCTATACACACATTGTTATGTGTGTGTATGTCTGTGTACATCTATAGATGCAGAAAAGACCAAAGTTAATACAGAACAGTTTGCAGAGAAAGATTGTATTTAATGGGGAGGTACAGTAGGATGAATGGAGTGTCCTCTGATACCAAGAAATTAATCAGACCAGCAACATCAACAAAAATATTTTGATTCTGTGACTTGAGAGTTTGGTGTTAATGATTACAGTAATGCAGATTAGGAAATGTTACGTTTCGCCTCTTCTTGCCCCTGCAGTAAGCGGAGGAATACTCGTCCTTTTCATTGAGGGAGTGGTTATGCACCGTAGGGTCAGAGTCATGCGGCGCATGGTTCTCAGCCTTTCCAAGGCTTGTCATTTGGATAGCTTTCAGATCTTTATTTGCAAAATTAGAATGTTTTCAAAAAGATACGCCAGGTTGAAGCCTCTTCATTGCTATATCTCAAAACATTATATTAGAAAGCTGTAATGATTGATGAGCATTTCTCATTGCAATTACAGATGAGGAGCAGCAACCAACAAATCATGCCACACTGGTGTATGAATTACTGAGACGCTCTCTGTAGTCTGGCCAGCAAATCATTAAATCAAGCGAAGATGAGCAAGGGGCTGCCTGGACGTTCTTGCCTCAGCACAGCAGCTGAGTAAGCTGCTGTCTGTCTAAATCAATCCCCGTTAGGGGAATTGAAACAGTGGAGACGTGAAGCCTGTCTGTAGCCACATAAAAGACACATTATGGCTGCAATTTAGCGGGCTACACCTAAAGCAGTTCTTTGAATCCCTAATCCTGTCAGCTCAAAGGGAAGAAAAGGGGGAGGCCATACTTCGCTATGTAAAACTTTTCTCCTGACTTTTACTTGAACTGGGGGATCTGGCCTGCAGTTAAGCCAATCGATGGGGAGTTTATGCACAGTGTATGTTGTAATGGGATTTTACAACACGGATCTTGGCAGATATATTTAATATCTGACAATTAAAATAGCTTGGCTGCCAAACACACTGAACATTGCCAGATTTTTATAAGATCCTGTGAATTCCTGACCTAGATATTCATTGGAGGAGGGAATTCAAGAAGAGGAGGGAAGCACGAACCAAGTATGGAAGACTGGACTCCTCACTTCTTACCCATTTCCCTTAGTTCTTCTGAGTTGTAAGAATCTAAAACATGCAAAATGGGGTTAATAAAATGATTTAGGATGATCATAAGGTCATCTCACTCTTAAAGTTGTTCCAATTTCAGTCTTTATATAATTTACCTTATGCTTGGGGTACTGAATAATGAAAAATCTAAACAAACAGAGCATTAAGCCTCAATCCTACATGTAAATCTGTGCACATGTGCTGCAAACAAGATAGCACCCATGGACAGATTTGTTTGTGTTGCCATGTGAGCCAAATGCTATGGTTTTGCTTCTTTTAATTATTCAGTCCTGAAAGAATTTACTGTGAAATCCCACCAGGCAGAGATAAGACTAAAAACCTTGTAATCTACAACTGTACAGGAGGGTCAGTTTATGGCCTGAATGTGCTGGAGAATTTTGATGTGGAGAGAATCTTTCGCAGTGAAATGGGATGAAAACCTGTATTATTTTAGTGCTTTGCAGCATGTGAATTATTTCTGTTTATGATGAACCTAAAGCTTGGAAAAGCCAAATGACTAGATCTAATCCAGATTTGCTATTCTGATGAATTTTTTCATTCTCAAATTAATTCAGGTTGTCCGATTAATTCAGTCCCAATATGGCAAGGGCAAGAGAAATTAATTAGCTTAAGCTCCATGAGTTCTGAGGGGTTTGTCTCTGTGTACTTTGCGTGAGGATATGCAGGGCGCTGCCGTCAGATGATTAGCCACCAAAAGGGGAAGGGTCCCTTTAGCTTGCCACCCGCCCGAATACTACTCCCAGCCAAGTGAGAAGGTTGTCAATGAAAATATTTGAATGCTCTTACAGTTTGGAACTGAAGACCACATTCCTAGTGCAGTTACAATTATTAAACTATTATGTATTCTCCTGAGACTGCTCAGGAATCACAAGTAATGCTTTAAAAAAAATAGAATGTTTAGTTGTAGAAAAAATGGCCAGGTCTGGTCTCATAAAAACAACCAGCCAATTTTTTAAAAATGTTGGGTTCCACAGCATCTGGAACTCTTACATGCCGTAAACTTGTTACATGTAAGATAGTTATGATAAATGGGTTTTCTGCAAGGGAATCCCCTGACATTCTTACTTGAAAGACTACCTCTCTGCTGCTATTATGTAGAGATTCTCCATCAGATTGAGAGTAAGGTCTCTTTCACCTCTTTAAAAATATCACCAACCAAAGAGAAGACAACACTTAATTCTTTTTTTTCAAAAGGAACAGAAAATCATGTCTTGGGAAGAAGGGAAATCAAATAAAAAATTTAATGCTAGAGAAGAAAGCAAGAAATGCAGTTGCCATGGAAACCAGAGCATAAGTAGAAACTTTCCAGCAAAGAGCAGAAACTAAAAATGAAAAACCGGAGTGGAGAGACTTGGTGGATAGCCAGCAGCTTCCCCCACCTTCTTTTCTCCTGTTAACTTGGTGAGATTTTCTTAGTCATCTTTGCCACATGTTGGAAGCGCTCCGTGCGTTCAGAGAGCACAGCTGGGGCTGTGGGTCAGCGTACTTCACAAGGGTGAGTGAATGACAACAGTGCTTGAGATAAGGCAGGCTATGCCAAAAAACGCACTCTGCGTGATTCAGCTTGGTGCCACTTCCACCACTTGGAAAATTGTCTGGGAATGGCATAAGGTCACAGCGGGTTTGGGAGGTAACTTAGAGAGCGGAAGCTGCTTTGTCCAACGGTCACAAAACACTGAGCAAGTCCTTCTTGATTCTTACCCGGTTCAAACCAAGGCTCTCAGAGCGCATTTCAGCAATAACTCTTGGTGAGCTTGAATACTTCTCCGATCCCTTTTGAGTAGGGCAAACAGATACCCTAAAGTCTGCTCCAAGTGCTGCTGTGACTCAGACAAGGCTGGCGCACCGTAACTCACATCTCTGGTCCTCTGCTCTCATCTCAGAGTCAAACACAACTCGTCAAAGGTCTACCTCGGGCACAGGACGTGTTTCATCTTGGGTTATTAGTTGCATCCGATGTATTTCTGAAAGCAGAGGCATATTTCAGACATTCAGTTCTATCTAGGACTCTGGGGTTGCTTGTTGCTGGCACGTTTAAGTCAGTTGTATGCAGTGAAGTAATACAGTAATTGGATTGGCAATTATTAAGTCCACATATGCTTTTTAGCATGCCATGGAAAAAAGCAGGTTGGGAAAGCTGGGAAAGTTACCAGGCAGTGCTGTAAAACCTTTGTTATGGCCAGGAGCTGATGCGGGTGAAAGATTTTGAGCGTACCTAGGACTGTGTGCTGTTACAGATGGAAGTAATGAAACCTATAGTGTTTAGATTCCATTTAGTCATATTCTTGAAATTAAGCACGCGTGTAAGAGTTTTGCTAATTTGGCCTCAGACTGCTCAGCATCTTATATAATTGACTCCTTTTTCATGAACAAAATAGAAAATGCAGTGCGAGCTGAAAAAAAACCAGCTTTACCTCTTTGTATGTGAAGTCTGGACAATCTTGCCTCAGACACAGCACCATGAGTTATGAACCTGCCTGTCTCTCAGCTTATCACTAACAACAATCCCAGGAAGGCCTACGCATATTTAGATCTGCTATTTTGCCACTCACTTTGCTGCTGAACTGTACTGGAGCTGTCTCACCTGGACTATTTCTTTGCCTTGCATATGTCTCATTTAAATATTATTCCAAAACAGAAGGGTTTGTGTGTTGTTTTTTTTTTTTTAAGTTGGAAGTGTTGAAGCCTTGAGTAATGCACTTGGATACTTCTCTGGGGTTTCTGACCAAGTAAAATGGACGTAATTTTTTTTTAATGTTCTTTAGCATCTGTGCATGAAAACGACTGTACTCAGCAGTGGCAGAGTATGACCTTGTATTTATTTTCCTAGGCTATTTTTAATGTCAAAGGCAAAGTTTATTCAGCTAAAATAACAAGTATGAGAAGCCTGGCCGTGGTGTTTTTGGGTTGGGGGGCGGGGGGGGAATGTTCTTTAGGTTCCGCAAAAAGGATTTCTTAAGGAGAAAACAGATCTTGGGAGCAAACGTAACCACATATATATTCGGTTAATGTGGGTTCTGGGACTGATTTCCATGGCAAGGGCTGGTTTTTTCCGGGTAAAAAACACGTGTCCCGAAGCGGGACAGCGGCGCAGGAGGGCGCGGGGCGATCCCGGCGGAGCCGGCGCCGTCCCGCCTGCGGGGGGCAGCAGAGCCGTGCGCAGCCCAGCGCCGCGCCGCGCCGCCGCCCGGCCCGGCCCTGCCCCGACCCCGGCCCGGCCCTGCCCGACCCCGACCCCGGCCCTGCCCGGCCCCGGCCCTGCCCGGCCCCGGCCCCGGCCCTGCTCCGGCCCGGCCTTGCCCGGCCCCAACCCCGGCCCGGCCCTGCCTGACCCCGGCCCTGCCTCGGCCCTGCCCGGCCTCGGCCCCGGCGCCGGCTCCGACCCCGACCCCGGCCCCGGCCCCGGCCCCGCTCCGGCCCTGCCCCCGGCCCCGACTCCGGCCCTGCCCGGCGCCGGCTCCGACCCCGACCCCGGCCCCGGCCCCGACCCCGACCCCGGCCCGGCCCTGCCCCTGGGCAGCCACGCCGCTGCCTTCCCTTGCCTGCACAAGGGGCTTCCGATGGGGAGACAAACAGGGCGGAGAGCTTCGTAGAGGAGAACATGAATGTTCGTTTGCTGGGTTGGAGGCACGGTAGTAGTGAAGGAATTTACCTGGAAAGACAGCTTTGACCAGATTAAAGATGGTAGGCACTTCTCGGGGTGTTGCCTTAAGTTATGAAAGAACCTGGTGTGATAGAGAAAATTTCCTCTACGCTGTGTTTGAATGCAGGTCTATCTTCAGAACAACAGTATTCCATTAGACTTAAAAGTGCTGACATGGCACTCTGTTTCTGGCATGTTCAGCTGAAAAGGCTTCCTCACTTCTTCCACGTTCTTCTGTGCTCGGTGTATACAGCAAATGTTCTTCCTGTGTGCTCAGCACAGGCTGAGACCATTGAAGTGGTCTTTGTTTTATATGGCTTAATTTGAAACGATCTAATTTCTGTTGGAATAGTCAAAGTATTGATGAACTCTGAGGGCTTATTTATTACTTAGGAATGCTCAGAGGAGTTGAGACAAATTGAATAGAGGTGTACACTTAATGTATGCAACGGATAGACACTGTTGGCAAAAGCTTCACAATACCCTGTATTATGTTGATTTATACACAGCTATGTGTGTTATGATATGAAGCCTGTGAGTGACATGACCTAAACAAAAGAGCACTCCAGTTGCTGCCAAGATTAGATTCCAGATGACTCTGACTGTAACAAGATGCCTTCCGCGTAGTATTACCACATATTGTGTAAAGGTAACCACAGGCTGCTTCGTGGAATTGCAGAGAATGAGCATTTGGGAAATTCCTATTCCTGATGTCTGTTTTCAGCATTGCTGCTAAGTATTTTACCACTTCAGGTTTGTCAGTGCTTGCCAGACTGTCTTGTTTAGATGTAGATCTGGCGGAAATCTGTACCTCTGACCCTAATGAGTTCTGTTAGAAGCAAAAGTGCCTTTGTATAATGAGCTAAACAAGACCCTCCAAAATCCCGTCAGTTCAAGGAGTTCTGGAGTCTGTTGCATTTAGCCTAATACAGTAAGCGTGGGGGTCCTGATCTATGTGAGACTCTCTGAAGAAAGGAGAATCTGGCCTATTCCGAGGCTGATTACTAACTGTCTCTCAACTGCCAAGACAAATACAATGTCTGTAAATATTCTCTACCCCTCTTAGGATCACAGGGGTTTTACATTCTAGCCTTAGCCACCAAGAATCCCCTAATACTGGTAAGCCTGCACGCTCAACAGCTTTCTCAACATGGTATAAAGCACGCTAGCTTAGCCTCGGCACCAGGCCTGCCAGACTACTTAGTTTTGGGGATCAGTGCTGCCCAAGCTGTGGTAATGGTGGTATAATCTGTTCCAGAGGTTTTTGAAGCTCAGAGTTTCAGAAACAGTAAGGGGTATTTTTCAGCTAATGTCCTGACCCGAGAGGTCCTGCTATCAGAATATTAATCTCAAGATCTTCCCCAAACATCTCTTGTATTGGGGGTGGGAACTGAATTTCAGAATGCAAAATGTGCTCTTCCCAGATTCTTCCCTGATCTCCTGCCCTACCCCTTCCATTAGCAGTTCTGTATACACTGCTCTTGTCATTCCTATCAACCTTAGCAGTCTTTAAATAGTCTGTAGGCTCTGGGTGATGATTACCATATTGTTCCTCCTCCCTCTGCAAGCTGCTCATGGAAGAAAAGACGAGAATGCATTGGAAATTACTTGCTCATACGTAGTTCATAGTCCAATTTTTAAATCACCTCCTGCTTGTATCATTTGCCAAGTCCAACAGGCCAATAACCTACCCAGTTACCTGCCCTGTCCACCTCTTAGTGAGCAGCCTACATCACGAAACTTACCCTTAACATTTCAGAGAGATCTTATCTATCCCTTCCTGGCAGGAGGCATCACGAACAGTATAGTAGTATCAATGCTGAAAATGGGCTGCACATAGGAAGATCAGTGTCCCTACTAAATTGTTATGTTGCTATTTTTTCTCATCAAGGGGAATTCCCTTCGCCCCCCTTCAGAAGAGCCTGCTAAACTCAGCCAGTACCAAACTCCCAACAAATGTCCCTTAATAGTTTCAGATTTCAGCTCCGTGGCCCCTGACCGTATGTTTCTTTAATATGTTCATAACTCCTCTGGGAGAACTAAGCCAGGAATAACCAACACTTCCTCAAGCCAGGCCTCCTGCTTTACGGCGCTCTGTGTTTCTTTTCCTGCCGTATACGTACTTGCTCATCTCCACAGCTCACACTTCCTTATGCTTTTGCATTGCCCGTACTGAAATTAGGTGTTACCAGGCGCCTGAGAGGAGAGCGCTGCATCCACCGCTTTCGATTTTGCTGGCTGAAGGAGGACAAAGGACTCTTAACATTTCTCTGCAGTCGCCTCTTGGCTTGGCGTACTGTTCATTTCAATAATAAAGTGTTTCCTTTCATTCTCAAACAGTCTGGCCCCTGCCAGAGCCATAATTGTTCACAGATGACTCATTTTGGCTGCAGGATCAAAACGAGGGAAAAGTGCTGTTTGCACGGCCTTTGAAACGTAGAAGATGGGAAGAGATGTTCACGCTTGATATTTGTACCATATGTTGTTTCTAAATTTTCTTATAGAGCCTTTACATTTCAAAAGAGATGCTAGGCTTGTCCTGGGGATGATTTAGAAAGAAAAAGATAAGTAGAGTTTTGAGTTAGACTGAGATTAGCAAAGACTGACTACGTAGTTTCGACTGTGAAGCAGCAGCCTTGCAGGGGCCGGGTGGGAGGCTGCGGCGCAGTGGACTCTTTCTGCTGTGATGTATGTATCTATGCATTGCTTAGGCGCTGCAGACTCCGTTGTGATTTTTATCAAAGTCACATTGAACTCTTCATTCTTTGTAGAATTTGTTTTGAGCTGTAGCAGGTGTTTGCATTTTCTTCTCTGTAATGAAAATCTAACGAATATATGTAGAGTGCTTCTAATGAACAGTCACAGGTATTGATCAGTTCTTTGCTCTGTTTGGGTGTTAGCTCTCTTTTTAGAGAGTTATGTGTTTACTTCAGAAGTACCTGTTGTGAGGTTCAGCACAGAGGTCAAGAACGAAGTTCTTGTTTAGGGTGGAGACTAAGGAAATGGTATGGTGATTCCTGCATTGCTGTTCATGAGCAAGCCTGTGCTCTGTCAATTAGGAGCCATTATTTGTGTCTCCTAGGAAGCGTGTTTTGAGGACACCCAACTATTTTAAATAAAACACCAAACAGGCATCAGAAAACTTTGCCTTCTTTGCATTTGTATATCATTTTGACTAATGAATTGTACAAACCCTGCAAACCAGATCATCCAAGACTGCTGCCACATGGATGTACTAGGACCATGAAGAGAAGCTGTCATTGGATAGCCCTTTGCAGGTGCTTAAAGGAAAGGGTTAGACTTGTTAACCCAGTAAAAGAGAGTATATTAGAAAAATAAAGGATATAAATTCAGGAGGAAGAGTTTTTGCTGTAGCTTTTTCCCTCTAAAAATATAATGGCCATATTAGCGGAATGGGTATATATAGACGATGGTTAGTCTTGTGAGTGGAAGATCTGTATGAATAACTAGGAAGATAAGCAGAAAAAATTCTGTTTGAACTGATAGTGCAACAGAAGAGTGTTACGTCATCATTTGGCAGGAATAACCATGTGCCTTGCTAGAGATGTTTTCTAACGTTTTTGTTCAGAGTGTCATTTATCAGATTATCAACCAGTTCTCTGCACGGGGCTTGTGAGGGCGCTGAGGTAAAGACCTAGCAGTGCGATAATTTGCAGGGGTGGATCGTGACTTGGTAGAGCTTGGGGACTGGAGATGTTAGTTGTTTTCACTGAGGTTCCACACTTAAAAACATCCTGTCCCTGGTATTGCTCTTAGATTGTTTTTCGTATTTCTGTTATTTTAAGGAGGGTCTTCACTTTTTGCAATCAGCTGGACTTGGACAATAACTTCTCTCAGACCAGCACTGTGGTGTTGTGCCAGAAGGAAGAACGTAAATTAAAATAAACCACCCTCACAATGGTATTTAAACATTGATTGCAGGATTTCCAGTTGGTTTTGTAAAGCGGTCTTTAAAAACAATAGCTACATTTTCATCTTTTAACTTGTTAACAGGGTATTCTTTTCAAATAGGTGGTGTTTTCTGTGATACACTGTCAGGTAAGCCTAAAAAGGAAGATGGCTAAAGAACATGCTTGCCAAAATACTTCTTGGAAGAGTAATCTGATGCCAAAAAGCAAGTAAAACAAGCAACTACATTTGTAGTGTAGTTTGCAAATTATGTGGCAAGGAAAGGAAGAAAATAATCTGTCACATGAAAAATGAAGTTTGGATTGTGTGTATATAAATCAGTGATTTGTTATATGAACGTAAGATCATTATCAGGCATTTAAACATGAACTGGAAGTGTCTAATCTATTAATTAATCAGGAAGTAAGTTTTACATAGCATGTGTAATCAAGTTAATCTTTCATTTCACTTGTCAACATAGATGCTGCTTTCAATGTGATGTTATCATGAGATTAAATAACCCAAGTGTTGAGTCATACTGCTGTGTAAATCTCATGTGTCCTTATATTGCACTTTGGAACCAGCTACGCGTCAGGAGGTGGGCATAAAAGTGTCTGCTTCCCTTGGAGACACTGGATTCCTCAGATTAGGTCAACGTTGTTTGTGCACAAAGGGAGTTACTAGGCTACTCAAACACTTGTACAACCCTTTCCTTCTCCCCACCTTGAGTTAAAACAGACTAGACTTCCATGCAAGCAAGGATAGTGATGCCCTGCAGCAGCTTTCAGAAAGGTTTTTCTTTTTTTTCTGACCTTTTAGCACACCACATTGGAAAGGCATTATATTAGAACACACAATAAATATCTGAGACTTCTGCTAATAATAACCAATAAATTTGGCATAGGAAGCCACTGATGCCAAACTTTTATCAACTTGTTCCCTGCAGCAACGCAACAGCAAGTTTACTACTGAAATACAAAGTAAAAATATTTTTAGGAGTTAATTTTTTTTTGTTATATGAATATTTTGATCAAGGCTAATGCAGAATACATAGTTTATTACAATAATTTATTATTACATCTAATAATTAGATTCCTAGCCTCAAGATGATGATTTTTTTTAAATTTAAATTTGGAGATAGGAAAGTAAAAATGAGCATCTAATTCATGTCTGCATAGGTAGGGAGCAGCATGTGAATGGGTTATTTGTATTAACATTGATAACTAGTAATAATAAGTGAATATCAGAGTTCCACATGCAAGCCGTTCATTAGACGTTAGACTTCCCTCTTTATTTCTGAATTTCAGTACTTTCTTCCTCAATGGCACGGAGTAGTCTGCTAGCTCCTACTTTCTGCAAGACTTGATGGGCAGTACTTGTCTTTGATGGTTTGTCTCCTGCATTACCTATTGCAATGTTTAAGTCTTCTTTGATCATAAAAAATCATCATCTAGGCTCCCTTTCCCACAAAAGGTTTGACCAGAAGATCTTTCGAGATCCCTCCCCACCTGGGCTGTTCTGTGATTCTGTTCTAGGATTCCTGTACCAAACAAGCCGCGGGTTTCTGCTGCTTACCGTGAATAATAGAGACTGCGTCTGCTCGGTGTGGATAGATGTCTGCAGAAAGACTAAATGACCAGAGCCGAATTTGGAAGGCGCAAACTTTGGGAGGCTGTGGTTGGTTTGATCTCTGGGAAGTGTGGGGCCATGCCCCTTTAAGCTGCCTGGGAGCCTAGCTGTCTTCCACAAGTTTCGCTTCAAAGCTGTCTTAGAAAACATTGCCTTTTCAGTCAGTTATCCTCCAACCATCTTTTTAATCTCACCCACTGAGCACTCACTGAGGCCTCATCACTCACAGGAAATCTTACACACCTGCACAACAGTGAAAAATTGGCGAGAAGACAGCTCACAGAGCCAGCATTCTTCTGGAAAGCAAGATAGATGAGCTGTTTAAAAGGTGGTTAAAAAAACAAGATACGGACATTTTATTTTTTAAATAAAATAAACAACAGCTTTCCGATGCTGTGATGTTTTTGTAATGTTTCATTTTTTCCCCTCAAATTTTCAACGTGAGATTTGCAGGATCTTGAATATCTTCCAGTTTGTTTTTCACAATAAATAAGGCAATTTTCCCATTTTTACTGTACTAGAAAAGTGGTAGGGACTAATGTAAAAGTGCTTTTATTTCCAGCTGAAAAAAGTAATAAAAAAATTTTGACAAAACAGTTTCTTTCTGAATATTTCATTTGAACAAAGAGGCTATTTTTAAAAGGATCATAATAGTAAAAAAAAGGCACAAGGAGAAAGATTGCACTGCCGTGCGCTGTGTCGTGGTTAATATTAGCACAAATCTGGGAAAAAATTGCCATCATTGTGTATTATTGTAAATAAAAAAAATCCAAACAGTGGTATTACGAGACTGAAGTGAATCATCTCTGAGCAATCCAGACAACTTTCTTCATTCTCCTGTTGAAACAAATCTCTTGAGTCTTGAGCAGTGGTGGCACACGGCGCGTGGTGCGTGTGGCATAGCTCTGCCTGCGCCGAGCGGGGACGTGGGCCAGCGTCGTCTGTCGGAGGGAATGCTGTACGGCGGGATCCTTCTGCGAAAAGGAAGCGTGTTTGTTTTAGTCTGGCTGGCTAGGTGACCCCTCTGAATAGCAGTGTTAGCTCAACTGTACTCAGAGAAAGAGTAAAAGGGTTTCAATGAATACATTCAAGTTGGCTGTAAGTTGAGTTCACGGAAAGCCCCATGGGTCAGCTTACAGAGGTCATAGCAGAGAACTGCTTTAATTTTGTCTTGGAGAAGGAAATGGGAGATGTTTGGAAACCCAGAGCTGAAGTTACTCCGTTAATCACTCAATGGATCATTGTTAACATTTTATTTTAGTAATAAGGGTTTTTGTAAAGAATAATCAGGCTTAGACAAATATTTCCTCCCAGCAGCTACTCATGGAAGGCGCATGATGCTAGGAAGTGTTGTACAGTTCCCATTTAGGTATGAAGAGCTTTGTTTGATGTGGGGTTTTGTACAAGACTTTTCTTTTTGGTATGGGAATTTTTGCTATACAATGGAGATTTTACACTCATGGGTTTTTTTCTCCTGGGTTGTTGAAAGCAGCAGGCTGTTTGGAGGCACAGGATGGTTGATTCTGGTAGAAGTTTCTTCTTCAATTTGTGTTGGACTCCATGTGTTTAATTACTTCATTAGGTCTATGGAAATCATAGCACAAATCCTACGATAGATTTTTACTTCCTAAATTTTATTAGCATTGTTACCAGTCAGGTCATAAACCAAGTTATCTGAATAGAGTATTCTTTCTTGTTAGGAATACATGTCAATAAATTTAGAGTAAGTGAACTGATTTTATTTTGGTCTCCCCAGCTAGTTGAAAGCTGGTTTGAAAACGTTTATGTTCTTTAGCTCTATTGTTCTACTGGGAAGTAGTCAGGAAACGTGTTCTGTTTTGAGGTCAGTCTGTGTGTTTCTTCCCTGTTCTCTTGCAGTAGAGTTCATTGCGTGGCACAGGAAACGTCCCCCGTTAGTTTCTCAGACACACTGACTCTCCTTGGGTTACTGTAACCTGCCCGGGGACTGAGCAACTCTTCCTACATGAATCACTCTGTATGTTTTTCGCAAAGCACTACACGTCCTTCCAGCACAATGAATAACATGTTTGTCCACCTCCTGTTTGCCTGTTCCACTCCGATGTGGAGCTGGTATGTCGTACTGAATTCCACTGTCAAGAAGCTGCCTGCTGTATGCAGAAATCAAATGTGGTCCAACACTCAGCTTGTTGATAGACTTGTTGGGAATTAGAGGTGGAATTCCTAGGCTCTATGTTTATTTCTCTTGCTTCCTTTTTTGTGTGCGATATTTGACAAACTCTCTTTGTTCGCATTTTTAAAATATATGATGATACATTCTTAAAATCAGGACATTATTTATTAGAAGCCAAATAGCTGACTTTTATTGGGATTAACATTGGGCACTTCCCTTGAATTTTTTTTAACTTGAGTGAACAAGAGGAAGTTTGTATGTTTGAAGTATGTTAAAAAGCTGAACCAGTATCTGCAAAAGCATCTATGGTCTGTTGGATGAAAGACGCTGTAGAAAAAAAAGATATTAATATGCTTAATACTTATTCATCACAAGGGGATTGTCTTGAGAGAGCGAGGAAGCGCCATTAATTCTTTGGGCAAGGACTAAGGGATCCAGGGTATACGCCTAGCCCTGCCCCAGCCTTCCCACGTGACCTCGTATAAATCACTCGGGGCTTCGCTTCGCCATTCATGAAATGGGCATGGTAATTATTACGCTTGCGGTGTGTGCAATAGTGTGTGCATTTAGTTAGATCATAAGTACTGTGGACAAGGAATCATCTCTTAATTGGTGGTGCATGCAGATCCCAAAACAGGGATGTGTGATCTTTTTTTGTGACAGTGATCTTTTTTTGCATCTCTGGGCACCGCCATACTAAATATATAATAAACATAATGGTAGTAAACAATAGTAATAGCCTGTATGTAGGGAACACCAATGCTAAAAGAATTCATGCCCTGATTTAGCTTATATAAGACCTTCTGAACTCCTGTTTAATATTAAATTATTCAGACACACATTCTTCCTCTTGCCTTTTTTATATGGCACTGCTTTTTCTACTCATTAATATCACTAAATATCTATAGTATGTGTAATGACTACTTTCCATTTCCATTTGGATTTCATCAGCATACAGACAGCAAGAGTATTCCATAGTGTCTTGGTAGCTGTGACACCATTCAATAAATGGAGAGCAATGAATTCTATGCTTAAATTTAATGTAAATGTTTATTTCTCATTTTGATCCCAAATCCGTGTACCACTTCATTGTGAGGCTGTCAAAAAGCTGCAACATTCCACCTAAGGTGGTAAGGAAATTAACTTGCCTATGTGTAGTCTTAAAATAATCATTGTTTTCCATTAAAATATTGAAAAGAAGTAG
Source organism: Ciconia boyciana (assembly GCF_034638445.1). Classification (NCBI taxonomy): domain Eukaryota; kingdom Metazoa; phylum Chordata; class Aves; order Ciconiiformes; family Ciconiidae; genus Ciconia; species Ciconia boyciana. The sequence goes on along the minus strand of NC_132951.1, from coordinate 2,622,810 downwards.
TTTACTTTTAATTGTGTGTATGAAACTTTCCTTTTTAGGTCTTCAAACAAATATGTCACTGAAGATTTTGGTATGGGTACAGCTGAATTGAAAGTTAAGTTATCCTTACAAAGGAAATTACTTTCCTCTCTAGCTCTGCATATGAGCTGATGTATCCCTGGTAGCCTCGAGGCAATAAGCCTGGAAATCTTCCAGCTTCATCATATGCTGAACTGAAGACCGCAATGGACTTGCAAGCAAATTCAAGCAGGCACATCTTGAGAGTGTCTAGGATCACTGACAAGAACACTGTTATATTTCTCTTATGTTTTAAAAGGCAGATATTTTGTAGAGATTATTCCCTTATTCCTTTTGCCTCAGATTGTAAAAGGAATATAATCGTTCTTCAGAGGTAGTATAGTTACACGTGACAGGGAAATCTGGGCTGCAATCTGATTTTTTTCAACTTCTCGATGATCAGTTCACTGACACAATGCAAATTAGAAATTAAGCTGATATCCGCCACTTCTCTCTGTACTGGGCAAGGCAGAACCTTTTCTTGTTTGTTTTAACTTTTGAAAGCCTCCGTTCAGTCCTTTGGGAAAAAAATATGGGAAACTGAAATGAAATTACTAAAGCTGCTGGCTTCCAGAAGGTAGTCTAAATTCAGAGGCCATTAATTAAGTGTGTGGACAAATCAGTGTATCCTCATGCCTGTACAAATGGAGCTTTTGGGGCCGGGCTGGGCCCTACTGACAGAGCACGGAAACTTTCACTTTCAGAATAAGGAATTCAAGTTCCTTGCCATAAAATCAGAGGGAGTTAAGAGGAATGATTGTTTCCCTCTGAAGCCCTTTGGGAAAGCAGGAGGTTTAATGGTAGGGGCTGCCTTGGGAACATGCATTCTGAAGTACAGTCATTATTTTCCCAGCACAAAGCAATAAACAAATGATAAAAAAGGCAAGTGTTAGCTGCTGGGGAGGCATGGCTTCTGTCGGCCTCCCCGGACCGAGCAGCCCCGCTACAGCTGAGCAAAGCCTCAGGCAACAGCCTGCTCCTTTTGATGTCAAAGCAAACAAGCCAATGTTTGTGTAGCTCTCCATCCCAGAACTTATTTTGGTGCTAATTTAAAATTTATGCACATGCTGTTAGTTTTGGTCAAGGAGTGAAATCAATCCAGCTTGAAGCAGGCTTAACAGCAGGGTAACCCAGGTAGATGACAGGGGACGCCCGGTCAGCTGGGGTGCTCCAGTTTTCCTCTAAAGCTCAACAGTGTGTCAAACGGGATATTTTACTGAGACGTTACAGTTTGGTGGATATTTAATTTCATTGTGTTCGGTGTCAGGGGGTTGGGAGTAGTTAACACCCCAAAAATCACTGCTACGTTTGGCTCCATGTGCTCCTCTTATTGCGAGATTCAGCACAGCCCGTGACTGAACTCGTCCTTCTGCATTTTGGAGGGAACAGCCAGACTGTGATGTGTTATTTTAGAGATAGAGATTTTAATGTTGTCAGCTTTCCTCCAGAGCAGTTAATATATCTAATATTTGCAAGTAATAGATTCTGCTGTACACAAAAGAGCGTTTGTATCAGGATGTGGCTTTCAAAAAGAAAAAAAAAAGAAAAGAAAGAAAAAAAAGAGCAGTGCTGGATTAATTGGAAAGGTCCAGACCAGTCACATTCCCTCCCAGAGGGGTCATTCATTTTGTTGCCTGCTGCTATGTAGCATCTGAACTTAAAGCCTTCAAAAACGTTGTTGAAGTGAGAGAGACAGAGGCAAGCTGGCGAAACTTGAACAAAACTCCCGGCCATTTATGCTTTTATAGTGAGGCTGCTTTCTCTTGTCATGATAGTTTATAGTCCCTCATTAACTTCTCCTGTTTTATGGTCACCTGTATGAAGGTTTCTGAAGGTACTAGGCTGATTAAAAATAAAAATCCCTAAACGTGGAACAGATGCTGCAGTACACGTGGGTGAGGGCAGGGTGACTGCAGGCACCTCCGGTATCTCCTGATCATTTCCACCTGCTCACAGAGGGTACGGAGATCACCAGGGCCTCGCCGCATCCCAGGTGGTTTGAGGATGAGTCACCTGGCTCCAGTGAAGCAAAACCAAGGCCTGAACCTTCCCCTTTTGGATTTGTCTGAATTTGGGTGAGCTTTTTAAATGGTTTTGTTTAAACTTTCATTTCCATCAGTGCCTTTTTTTGCTGTTGGGAATGACAAAAGGAAAAAGGAATTGGATAGGCTGTTTTAAAGACATTTCTAGTGATAAAAGCATAATTGTAAAAAGATTCTTTTAAGAGCTACCAGCTCAGTTATTAGGACACAAAAATGCAGAGAGGCACCTGAATATCTGGCTTCTTGTCTATAGCAGATCTTTAAGGGAACCTCAGTATTTTCAGCCTTTCCCATCGCTGTCTTCTAGATGTTCTCAGCTCTGTTTGTGGATTGAATCAGCTGCACAGGAGTTGTCTCTGGTCATCCGGAAAACGGTTATAGTCGTTCCTGTGTTTTATTGTTTGTTTTTTAATCTACCCAAACATGAAAAAAAAATTATTCTGGGTAACAAGAAGAGGGCAGGTGTGTAGCAACTGCCGCCTTCCCCTTTTTGCCGGGATCTGCTGTGGGATGGGGTGGCTGCTGGTGCCTGCGGTGGAAGCGGCCGGGAACGCCCCGGTGCCCGGTGCCCCGTCCCCCTCCGGAGCAGCGGAGCCTCCGCTGTCCAGCTGGGATCTGCCTCCTCGACCTGAACTTGTCCTTGCCCTCTTGATTGGCTCATTCCTGGCTGCCTAAAAGCTGGCGCTGAATTCCTTACGTGTGGCCTCAAAACCAGGCATGGACTTCCCCAAAGATCAAGACTTGTTTTTTCATCCTGGAAGGGCCTTTCTCACTGATAAACATCATGGTGTTACTACTCATGTAAATAAGGAAACAGGGATTTTGTAGAATTCTGATGTTTTCCATGACTGCACGAGTTTATGAAATCCTAAAATTAAGGTGGATGGCTGGTGGGAGGGAAGGGGCTCCTGCCGTGGGGAGGGAACTGCAGTCTGATAGTTTCTGCCTCTTGTTGTTGAAGGTACAACACGGTATAATCCGGGGAAGCTTGCAAACTTCTGAAGAAGCTCCTGCTAACTGGGGAACATAGCACATCCCCAGCCAAGCCTGCTAGTCCTGCAGCTTCGCGAGACACCACAAAGATAAATCTGCACAAATGGCTGGGAAAAATGACAAAACTAGGACACAATGCAGAGAGGTATTGTGCAAATGTCGTTTTGCAGTTCATCCCACTCCGATGAGGTTTTTCTGTTATCTGCCAACTTGTGAGAAGAAGTGGCAGCGCATGAAGTTCTTGGCCACCATTCCGGTTTTCTGAAATGTTGTCTATCGCTCTTCCTTCAGAGCGATTTTTGTGCTGGCAAGGGAAGGAGCTTAGATGAAGGATTCGGGACAATTCACTTCTGACCTTTTTAAACCGTAAATGTGGAGTGAAATTTTTTATCATCTGGTTAGTCTTTTTTTCTTTTCTTTTCTTTTCTTTTCCTCCATGGCTTAAAGTGTTAATTCTGCCCATTGAAATGTAATTTTATTGAGCAATATGAGCCGGAGGCGGAATCTTCACTGCCATCAGAACCCAAATGGTAAATAGGCTCTTTCTCTAATTTGTGGGATGTGCTATAACTCAGTTTGAATGTTGAAAGGAAATGGGCCTCCAGGGGAGTCTGGAGCTCTGTTCATTCAACTTCTAATTAAAGTTTTCCCCTCTCAAGTTTCACTTTATTTTCCGGGGCTTTTGCTCCATGATGATTATTAACATGTGTCCCATGGCCAGGAAATCATTATACCCTTCCCCAACGCAGTCTTTCGTAGATACCTCCTGCTGCAGACCAAGCCGCCTGAAACTTCATCTCCGAAATGATCTGATGGCCGGGGCAGGTAGAAACTAGCTGGCACCCTAAGGCTACCCAGCCGCTTTCCTGCAGCAAGCTGTTGATTTTTTTCCAGTACAGTTTGATCAGATGTTGCTGTCCGGCGGAGAGGATCCAGTCCAGGATTTCTTCCAGCCTATTCTTCACGTTTCAAGAGCCCAGGCCAACTCTGGCTTCCTATTCCAACTCCAGCAGGCTTATCTTTTTTGGGGCAGGAATTGTTAGTACAGTTTATCTTGCTTGCTGCAAGTCCTCCCTCAGCTGAGACATGTACTCTGGTGCCGCGTTCTTTTTTTTTCTCTCTCTCTCTTTTTTATGTTTCCTTCTTGTTGTTTTTCTTTTTAAATGTGTAAAGTGAAGAGTTCCTCTTCCCCCCTCTCCCTTTCCACTCCAAAGAACCAACCTCCAGTTAATTAAACGCTGGAATTGTTGCTACTTTGCCAGAGAGGAGAGTGAACCTGTGCCTGCATGTGTGTATGTGTAAAATAGATCCAAAAATGTCAATGAACAGCAGGAAAAGTTCTGGGAGACCGTCTTACTACTATCGACTGCTCCGGAGGTCACGACTTCAGAGACAGCGAAGCAGATCCCGGAGCCGGAACAGGCCGCTTAGTAGGGGTAATTGCAACAACAGTTCTCTTTAATCGACAGTGCAAAGACATACGTGCTGTTGCTTACAGGTAGCTTCGTTACTGTAGATAAGAATGACCAGTGCGAATATTTGTAAGTGTACCTGCTCCCTGTGAAGCGCATATTGAGCTTTACAGAAGGTCAGTTGCTTGGGTAGTGCTGCAGTCGTGTTTGGGGAGGGAGAACTGTTTAATTTTAAGAGTTTAGCTGGGGGAGTCAGGCTTGGGTGCTGTTCCTTACAGTGGTTTTAACACCTTGTGTAACTGTAACTAACCCCGTCTTTTCAGTTATCCATGGTTCAGTTTCTTCAGTTTGTATAATGAAGGTAACTACTTTTTTAGCTGAGATGTTTGGAGGCCCAATTGATGATTATAGAGAGTTGAAAATCCTCGATTAAGAGATAGTACCTATATGCAAAGATACATTGCTAGAACTTCTTGTTCTTCATGAGCTGAGTATCACCAGGGGTTTTGAAATTACAAACCTGAGTACAGTTTAGGGGTAGGATTTTCAAAAGAGCCTAAAGATTGTGCTCCCGAGGCATTGTGGAAACCTCTGGGACTTGTATTCCCAAATCACTTTGCGCTTTTAAAAATCCTGCTCTAAAAGGGCCTATTTGTCCTCATCAGCAGGAGTTAGGTCCACAGAGTAATGTTTCTTTAGGGCATACTCACTCATGCAGCCCATTTATTCTACTTGAGGCAGCTACTGACCCAGTTGCATTTTTAAAATAAGCTATTCTGGCTTTCTCTTCTAGTGTGAAATAAATGTTTATTGATGCTTATGCCTATCGTTAAAGCAGTCAAAGAAGCGGGAGTCTTTGAGTCATTTTGCTGTTGAACTATCTTTTGAGAAAGGAGGGGAGAGGGTTGTGGTTGGCCTCTAGTGTGACAACCCAGTCATATTTATAATGCCTTGAGCTTCAGCAAAGCCATTAATTAAAAAGAATTTTTTTTAGTTCTTGTGTGACTCAAAAGCCATAATAAAAAGCACGACTGCAACACTGCATCAGGTGTTTGTGCAAATCCAGGCTTGTACTTGTCTCGCTGCAGTTAATTCTGATTTACGAAGCAGATTGTAAAATAGACCCCAGCACTCCAAGATTTAACTTAGTGCAATGTCCTCTGTCTTCTTTTCCTGGCGTACAGTACTTTTTTCAGGATTTTGAATCATCACTGAGAAAACAATAGGAAGCTAAATCAGTCCCTGAGCTTCGTTTTTCCCTTTAAGCAGACAGTGTTTTTCTTTCCATGAGTTTTTTGTTTGTTTGGTTTGCCTGTCAGGGAGGAGTGTTTGTAAACTCGCAAGCATGTAACAGTTCCCTTTCCCCCTTTATTTCTATACTGTTCAAAACTAAAATACTTCACTGTCATTGCAGTTACTGTGACAAACAAAATGTGTTAGTTTCATGTAGGTAACCCAGTATGAACTTAATGGTGTAATTTGTCATGAACGCAAGGAATATGCAGGCAGATTTGATGGAAATAGAAATCAAACCTAATTTGTAAGAAATTGGATTTGAACCAACTGAAATCTTCTTGCTGTTGATCTCTCCCTGAATATTTTGCGTTTGTCACACTTTGTCTCTAGGATTCCTGCCTGCTAGGAGGATCATAAGACTCTCTATATACTAGTATACTATATACAGATACTGTATAATACTAGTTGAGCTCCTCTTATCTGTAGATCTTAAAGGGATTTGCAAATCTGGATAAGAATTTTCTCTTTCTTTTCGACATGTTTTTGTAAGAGATGCAGAAAGCGACCTGTGCAGCGGCGGTGTCACACAGCAAGGTCATGCAGTAGGTTGGTGGCAGGACTTGGTCCAGAGTCTGGAGTCGCTGCCGGCTGCTCCAGCGCCCTGGCTGCCGGTCTGGACAGAGCGAAGGATGTGCTAGAATACAGCAAAAGAAATACTTTCCTTGACAGTTTTGATCCCACTGGAAGGTTAGTGAACAGGAGCTGTAGGGGTGTGGGAGCCATGCAGAACGCAGAAATTGGGATGAGGTTATAGATTTTTGGGTTTTGATGTAATGTTAATTTCCAAAACCTACAAGTCTGGAGGAAGGAAAGAGCTGAGGGTCCCCTTCTCAAATGCTGATTTGCAGTGCAATTTGCTATCTCTAGCGAAGATACTCAAAGATCAGATCTCCTTAGTGGGAGGTTACCATAAATTCATGAGCGTTGGAGTTGTTGCACAGGAATTGGCAATGGTCTGTTTTGCCACATGTGTGTTTCCCAGACATCCTCTTGGCAACTTTTTGCTCTCTCCAGTCTCTGGACCCCTTGCCGAGATCCCCACAGAGCCCAGGTAAGCCTGTGGCCCTAGCTGGAGGAGCAGTGATCCTGGAAGTTGAGCTTTTCCAAGGTGTGTCACTTCAGCAGATTACCAGCATGCTTTTGGGCAGGGAACTTGCCGAGGATCGGGCAGTTATTACACATTTACCAGGCAGGAGGGGATCTCTGCTGGCACACAAGCCCCTCTCCCCGTCTGGAACCGTTCGCTGGTTGTACTGCATCAATCCTGGTGATCGGTCCCTGACACTGGAGCACCCATGAGCTGCAGGTGCTGCCATCTGCCGCCAGCATGGCTCCTCTTCCTAAAGCTGCAACCCGCCTGTTTGCTGTGAGTCAAAGACCCTCTTTCAGCCCACACTAGTTTATATCAGTCAGTGTCTGTGAATAAAGAAGAGGTTGTGTTTAAAAGCATATATTTATATACTGCCACTTCCCACTCTCACCCCCCTGAGGGGCAATGCCACCTATCCACGCACGCCCTTCCGATGAGCATTGCTGCACGCGTGCTGCCTGCCGGCCTTTTGTAAGTATGGAGTGCGGCCTGCCCGAGGACGAACAGTAAAAGTCAGGCTGGGGTTACAGCTTGCACGGCTGCATCGCACTCATAGGCGGTGGCTGTTGTAGCTGAGACCTAGCTTGGGAAATTGGTCTTGCTTCCTGAGGTACAAAGAAAGAGATAACCACTCCCTCAGGAAAGCTCTGCTGTTCTGCAAAGTGAACAGAATTTGCATTTTCTATGCAAGTATCTAAGGAAAGTAAGGGGATTGCTTTCTGTTGGGACTCCAGATGGAGACAATCTGATGTAGCATGCAGAAAAATGTATAGGACTTTCAGCTGTTTGCAATGACAGCCAGCTTATTTGATGGTTCTTGTGATGGTATCCTCTATTCTGGAGTTCTCTGGTTAGCCCCGGTGCTTATAACACATTAATCACATATGTCAGTATGTTTGCCAGCCTGTCCCTTTGAGAGGTCCAGGGCTAGAATAGTTGAAGAACAGTAACACTGATGAGGAGGGCAAATCAGAGCAGAACAGGAAGGCATGCTATCAGGAGGCTCATGTGATCGTGCCTCCAGTGTGTTTAAATTATTGCTATTTGATAGTGGATAAACAAGACAGGTTTCACCCTGCTGTTAATCTTTGTTAGAATTATGCTAATGTCTGAAATCTCCTGGCTCTGTTTCCACAGAGATTTGGGACACGCTGCAGGTATACATCAGTTAGTTAAAAAAATTAACTGCAGAAACCCCATCTCTTGCTTGGACCATCTGTTCAGCTCAGAGATGTGTGTAACTATATGAGGAATCATGGCAGTAATTATGATTACTACTGGGTGATCCATCTAATGTAGTGGAAGGTGCTTGGGAGGCAGAGAGGGTAGAAGGGAAATTATCGATAAAAGCAACACCTGCTTCTGCCTGCAGTACTTTGGTCTGTGACTTTCTTCATGGTATCTCTGCTTCTACTTAATTATGGGTGTAAGGAAGGAACAGGGGTCAGTGGCAAGTGTTCTGAAAATTCCATTTGCTCATAGAAACTACTCACAGGTGCTCCATTCACGGTTCCATATCTGAGCCAAATGCAGCTTTGGCTTCAGGTCTTTCTTCTGTAAAACTCTGTAGGCAATCAGTTGTCATCAAAGCTCTAAGAATTTGAGAACATTTTGAGTTCCTGATCTTGAAGGTTTAATGTTCCTGATACTTCTGCCTCTGTCAGGTCCTTGGACATAAATGTCTTGCTCTAAGTTCTGTTTATCGCAAATGCTTTTCAAGGTGTTCTACAAAAAGGATTTCTATTAAACAGGCTTTCTTCTTCTTTTCCTTTGATGGCTGCTGTGAAGAGAAAACTGACTGATCTTCAGCAAAGCCCAGTATTTAGTACACCAAACACTGGGAGCTTGGAGGCTAAGGTCAGACTTTTTTTTTTCCTCAGCGCAGGCTATTCAGATACACATCTCTTGAAAACGGCTGGAATTTAGTCTTTCTCTCTCTGTTTGATGAAATCAAAACCTTTTAAGTGCTAAGCGAGAGATCAGCTTATACCCAAATAGCCAATACCCTAGAGGTTAAGGCACTCGCTTGGGACAAGGGAAGAGGAGACTTGAAAATTGTCCCAGCATGTAACAGGATGACATAACAACAAAGGAGGTTTTATTATATTTAAAGCTAACTGAAGTTTCGCACACTTCTCTCTAATCTTTCCTAGCTGAAAATCTATTTTGCAGCATGTTAACAAAAAGTGATGTTCGACAAGGAATGCCACGTGGAACTTCTCCCTTTCCACCTCTGCAGGATTTTGTCCTGCAGCCCAGGGCAGTGCCCTGGACACGACTGTATTAGCTGTTGCAGGGTGAAGGGATCTCTCTCTCATTCTGATTAGAAATGTTGCTCTTACTGAAAGTTCCCACTATATTGTTAAGTAAGATTCAGGGTTCTGTAAGTAAATAATTCACATGAAATGTTCAAACAATACTTTGTTCTTTCACGACTCACAATTAACTTTTCTTTGAATTACACTTAGCTGCATGCCTTTCAGATTGTTGAAGGCATGTGCGTTTCAATGCCTGTCTTTTGTCTGCACTTATTCTAAATGAAGTTTAGCTTAGCTAGTTCTAGCTGTGGCAAGGGCCTGGGTATTAAACACCTGCATATATCCGAACCTACCTTTCCTGTTAGATCACTATTGACCAGACCCATCTATCTCAGAAGAACAATGCCATAATAAACTAATGAATAAATAAGCAAATAAGTAACTTATGTGCAGTCCAAACAGAACACCTCCTTACACTTACAATGCCCTCTTTTTTTGGCATGCCAAACCAGTATGTGCCCCGGAGCCTTGATTTTTCTTACTGCGGTCTCTATTTTTAACAAACTGAATAGTCGTTATGAATACAATACCACCATCAGAACCCGATTTGTGCACCTGCCTATAAGGGCACACGTTACTATAACCTCCTCTTTCACACTCGCTTCTCTTACTCGGTTGTTGTTCTGATCTTTTGGGTTGCATCTCGATTGTTAGCTAATAAATTTGTTGAGAGACCGTGTCTCTCTGACAAACATTTCTCAGCTTTTAATGGTCTGTATGACTGAAGAATATGATTTTTTTTATTAAAAGAAACTGATTCTGCATCAGCATGTAGAAGTTTGAAATATACAGTTACCCTTGCAAATACAAGTATGCCTGTGTTGTGTGTATTTATATTGGCAGGCAGAAATCTGAGTAAAATGTTCCAGCTTTACTGTTGTCCTCTGACTCATATCCTACAAAATTTGACAAGATGAGTGATTTTTGCCTTTTCAGCACATCTTTCTGTACCAGTGGTTGATACTGAATGAGGTATGGTCAGTAGGAATCAAGTCTGGAAAGAAAGATGAGCATAATAACATGTTACAGGTCAATCTGCCTGGTCGGTCTGGTCTCTGGGGCGAGACCGAGTCCCTGGACCTCGGGACTCTGCGTGGGCTGTCCTGCTTGGCCACCTTCCAGTCACAAGCATCGGCGGGCAGCACTGGGGTCATTCAAACTTAGAATCACTCTTCCCATTCTTAATTTATAATACTTGATTTTAAGTTATAAGTTTTAAATTATTCACTTTAGTAGCCAATCAATAGTACAATTCTATTGTATTATATTATATTACATGGCCTTATATTCTGGATAGCCACAGGGGTACATGTGTACACTTCGCCTGTCTCCTGTATGTGAGATTTCTTGAAGAATCCAAATCATGTGCCTTAGAATACCTGTAATTTTTCTAAAAAATATTGCATAAACAATTTTTTTCATTTAAGGGCTGGGAGCAGGCGAGCGAAGAGTCCAGTAATAAACATTAGCGATAGGGTTTTTTTTTTTCCAAGGGTGGTGTCTTTTAAATGTCAGGAAAAGGAGACCTTCCTGCTTCACAGTTTTTAATGACCATCGCTTTGTTTTTCAAGTCTCTTTTGTGGCATTTTCTATTTCACCGCAGTTATTCATTGAAATTTTAACAGCGTGGCTGACAGATGCCCATAGAAAAGATATGCAAAATTTTTTAAGCTGTACTGTTTGTAAGAAATACTCGCCGGCAGCCATGCTATTTTTAGCACTAGTGCTCCAGCTGAGACTTTGCCGTATTTTTCAATGCTTAATTGTCTAATAAAAATCTATACTAAATTGAATAACTTGGGAAGTAGTGCATGATGGAGGAATTCTTGAATTGTTTTGATATGAAAACAATGGATGTAGAATTCTAAGTATCCACTTAATAAACAAAAATTTAGAGTCAATTTATTGCCTACGGAGGCAAAGGTTAGCTAGATCCTTCAATAGGAGCATGGTGGCAGCAGTGCCTTGAGCTCCTTCTTTTGCTCTTACACAGTGCTGGTGATGCCACCCTGACCTACACCACCTCCTTTAGAAGTATGTCAGAAATGCAGAAACATCAAAACTTAGTGACTGTTTTCTGTGACAAATGTGTCAATTCCTACTAGATTCAAAATGAATCAAGTTTTAAAACTTCCCATTAGGAGCCATGGAAACACCAGAGTGAACCTCCAAGGAGCACTGGCCCTTCTGGCATTTGCATACTAGAAACCCACACGTAGTAAGCAAGATTTACAAATATCCCATCCCATCTTGCTGTCATCAGTAGTGGAAGGAACAGGCTCTGCTTCCAAAGACACAGACATCCTGATCAGCCGTGTTGTGTGTAACCACTGGTCACTGCTGCCATTTAGTGTTTGGAGCTACAGTGCAGTTAAACCATCATATTGTGCCCAACATGTGATGTTAACAAACTACAGGGTGGTTTTTGGAGAATGTTTGGGATTTGGGGGACCGGTCATTTTATTTGCTTGTGACAGGCTGGGGTGACACCTTACTGTTTATTTACTTTTCAGCTGTCCTCTTAACGACAATATCCTGCGGTTTTGAGAGTTTTGTGTTTTCCTCCTCCTTTGATTTTCATGTGTTGTAACTTCTGTCAAATTTTAAGAGGAATGTTGCAGAAGAGGCTATTTAAGACTTGCTGGATATGGAGTTTTGATAGTGAGACACAAAAGGAGGAAAGAAGGGAAGGAAAAGAAAGACAGGAGAACTGTAGGGAGTAACTTGGAACATGGGGGAAGGTTTTTGCAGGGCAACACAGCCACCTTGATTCAGTGTCAGCAGCTGTAGCTGTGTACGTGGGCTGAGGCAGAGACAGGAGCTTTGCAAGGCAGATAAGAAGCTTGAAAAGAAGCAGATTTGACTAAAGAACCCAAAACCTTGATGAAATTGGGCAACTGGAAAGGTGTATGTGTCTGCTGGTACCATTAGTGTGGGCTATGTGTCCGTTGCGGTGTTTGTGGCACTACCCAAAACAGTAAACGCCTTCTGAATATCTTCATGCATAACCAAAACACTGCTTTATAACAATTGTTTGATTTTCTTTAGCACGTTTATAAGAACTGCAAATAGTTCATGGACTTGAAAGAAGCCTTAGGTAGATGCAGTCTCATTTAACCAGTGAGGTGTCCGGGGATAACTTGCAGGCAATCCCGTGGATGGTCAATGTAGAGTAATGGCGCAAACTCCAGTAGCTCTGTATTTTTCTCTGAGACTTTCCTTTTGCCCCAAGGTAAGAAGAGAACTCAGGAGTTTTGACTCTCCTGTTCTTTCTCTGAAATCTTGACCATAGCCCCATAGCTGAATGTCCCATGGTCCCAGTAGCTGCATCTGTAAGAGGTAACTAAATATAGCAACAGTCTTGATCAAATTGTGAGAATTGTCAATACTGCTTAAGAGTAACTCAGGAAATTACTATCTGAGGAACAGCTCATTTAATGGTGTGACAGAAATTTGGGAATTATACCAGCAACTTTCAGGCAACTTGAAGGTTGGCTGTCATCTCTTTTTGCTCATCTTTTGCTTATCTCTATTTTAAAGTCCTTTCCTTCTGGTAGTAACCTCACTTTCCCCTTACAGTGTTGCTAAGAGGGGCTGATTATTCTGAAAGGAAATAAGTAGCAGAGTTGCTCTCAAGTAATGCAGAGTGAGTTTTTATCTAAAAGCTATAGGTAATAAATGAGAAAGAGGTTAAAAACCCTGGTCTGAGTCCAAAAAAGAATTGCTTCCAAAAGCATGCTTACAGGGGTTTCAGCAGACTTTTCATGATCTCTTATGTATTAGAGTAAGTTTGTCTCCTTACAGCTGTGGCAGTCCAAACAATTTAGACACAGAGCTGCCTTTTAAAGCATTTAAACCTATATTTCCCTTGAAGGTCTTCTAGTGTGCCACTAATCCCTTAAGTTATTGCATGGAAGGCACTCCATAATCCTTTAATTTACTCTGCTCTCAACCGAGACAGGGGACGAGCTGGGTCACTTTCCATATTTGGGCATTATCAGTTTGGCTTTTTTCGACGCAGACGCTAGCTGAAGGTAGTTTGCTTTCCTTTTAAACACTACAGAGAATATTTTAAATTTAGATATTAATTGCTTGTGTGTTTGCATATATGCATATTAAACAAGGTACGCAAAACCCAGACCTTCCTTACTGATTTCACTGTTTTATACAGCCTTGGGGTCAGGCTTTTAAAGTAAGTTTCCTCAGGCCCCTTTGGAAATCAGCAAATGTAAAAATTGATGGCTTTTTGAAAACTGTGAATTCATACCCAATATAGAACTGGTGAGGGTCAAGGAACAGCCTCGGCCACAGGTGATTTCCGGAAGCCTCATCTCCCCAGACCTGCAGGAGACAAAGCTTCTGACTAAAATTTCTTTGGTGGTGCTGAAGGTAAAGCTTTATGGTGATGAGTAATGCTAGGCAAGTGCTATGCTTTTTTTTAATAAGCAGAAATACTGTAAAAGGCTGTCTAGAGCAACACATTGGTCGCCTGAACTTGGAAGGTTTGTCCTGCCCATTGCTTCTTGCTTGCATGAGGGACACATGTTTTCATTGTAGGTTTGCTCTTGAGAGCCAGGAGTCCTGATCTGCTCTCGGAGGTTCGTTTCTGAATGCTGGCTACTCAGCATTACTTCAGAAGTTCATTTTAAGTTGAGCGTTGAAGCATTCACTTTGGGGAAAAACATGCCCTGCAATTCTATAGACTTTGAGAAACATCGACAAGAATAAAGATGGCCAAAGTTTTGCTTCATTAACATTTACATGGAAAAAGGAATGCTCAGATGCTGAGCACTTAATGTTTCTTTTTGAAGAAACCAATTTATTTGAAGTGCAAGTTTCTTTTGTACATTATGTGCTCGCATTTTTGATTTCTTACAGCACTTCTGCATCAGTGAATTTCTTGTAGAGTCGGAGATCAAGCCTGGGCTTGTTCTGAAGTATCCAAATGTGGTAATAGGTGGACTGTTGTAAAATTTGGCATCTGGAGTTAAATTACAGGATGCTTCTTAAGCTTCTTGGTTACTATAGGAACAAGTAATAGTCATCCTTCATGATTAAGCAGTGTCCATGGTAACCAAATCAGCAAGTTTTAAGTGAAAGATATTTTCCCTTTACATTTTTAGCAGTCAAAGGTTAACAGTTATTACCTTTATACCCTTAGATGAGAACAAATTTTGATCTGGCTGGCATATTTAAAGTGAGAACATTTGGTGTTCATTTACATAACTTTACTTCTAGGACCAGCTGAAGTTTGGGTGAATACCAAGATAAAATTTCTGAGAGCGGGGTGTAGTGCATTCACCTCCCCAGGAAGAGTGAATGTTGTTCACAACATGTGCTAAATTGTTCTGCAGCGTTGCAGCGTGTTCCTGAACAGCTCCCATATTGCTCCTCGGAGTGACTGCCGTTCAGTAGTGGAGGGAGGAATCCCTACATATACCCTGCATATTTTTTAGGATGGAAAATGCAAGTGTCAGTGTTGGTGTAGGTAAGAACATCCTCCCGCTCCCTCCCACTTCAGAAACAGGATGGGAAATGTACAAGTGAATATAGCCCTGCTAGATCCCTTTTTGTAATCTACTACACATTTTTGTTTGTAGGTAAATGGTGGATATCACTTAAAAAAGCATGGCAACACAATCACAAAGCTAGCACGGTTGCTATAGGTCAGCTGCATAAAGGAATATATATAGTGGTTTGACTGGTGGTTTCTGTATGTCCACCTGCGGCACCCTATTATTTATATGAAATAAGAAAACATGACTGCTTTTTAATCTTTTCTTTCCTGTCTCTTTCATCGGCACTGGTGATGTTTGCTTGAAAACTAAAAAGTGAGCCTGTGAAGCTGACACCTGCAAGTATGTTTCAGAGCATGGATGTGTAAGAGAAGCAGAAATACCCACCCACCCCCAACGGAAATCTAAGTATCAGTCGCAATAAATTAGGACTTACATTCCACAATTAGGAACTGTAGAATGTAAAACAATTGCTTGAAAGAGTCTGACTAGCTAGAAGAAAGATGTATGAGTTACAGCAGTAAGGACAGGAAGCATTTTCAGCGATACGCTGGGTATGTCGGCCCACGGGTACCTTGCCAATGTGTTGCAGACGCACCGTATCCCGACGTGCATGTGTGTGCATACACTCCCGCATCCACACACAAGCAAATGCAGAACATTTGTGTAAGCGCTCACCTTTAAAAAATAATCAGGTTGGCAGAGAAGGTGACGCTCTTTTTATAAGCATTATCTTCTCTCTAATGCATATTAAAATGAAGGGGACTTGTTTCTATTTGGTAGGAGAACTCTTAGGCCTCCTGCATAAACATTTGGAAAAACAGAAAAAAATTTCTCAGCTATCCCTAACTATTAACTATTAATAGTTAATATTAACTATTAATCCTAACCTTTTATAATTGTAACTGGAAGAAGAACAGTGTTTTCAGACTTTCCTGTCACTGCAGCTTTTTAGTGCTGTATCTGAGTTGCTTCATCAGGAAGGATACTATATTTTGCTCAGTAGCTACCAAAAATCCAGTTAGTTAAAATCCGTTATTCTTCTACAAGTCTTTCCGATGCAACTGTATCCTAAATACCCAGTGTTAAATCCCAGCCTTCTGCCTTCTTGAACAATATTGAAGTTCCTTCACTGTTAAGGCAGTCTAACTTGGATTAATTGGCTCTGGGCATTAAGAGTCTTTCAGGCTGATGTAAGAGCTGCATGTACTATGTGAATTTCAAATCTTAATGTTTGGTCTATTATGCAGATGGATGTGAATAGAGATATGTATGTGACCCCATTTATCTCTCTAATGAAGTGCCATCAATAGAACATCTGTTTCTTTGCTGTAGAAGATGAAATCTCTGATGAATCATGCTTATAAATTAAGTATTTATTTATTTATTTAATTTGCATTTTGCCAGTACAGACCTGTTATAGCAGCCACCACGCACGACCGGAAAAATGGCCTAGTATTTAAACTGTGCAGAGTCTTCCTTTATACTGTGCTGCTGCTCCACACACAAAGTAAACTGCTCTGAACCAGCTTGTAGTTCACCTTGTAGTCCAAGCCAGCTATTAAGAAAGCCCCAAACCAAACATAAGAACGCCTTGCCGAGGAAGCAAACCTCATTGACGGGAGACGGAAGCGTGGCTGCGATCTGGATGTGTATCTCCCGTCTCACTGGGCTTGCCACTGTGGCACTATGTGCCTCCATACTTTTTAGTTCTCTTTGAAATTGGGAGCAAAGAGGGCCAACGTGCCACAACACAATCTGTTCTTGTGAGAATTCCAACTCCCTTTTGCAGTCCCGGGAGTTTTAATGAAACAGGAGGCCTGGCAGGACCTGCCTCAGCTGTACTGAAATCACTGAGGGAGACTTAGCTGCGGAAGGGACAGTCCCTTCTCCAGCCGTTCTGCTGCAGGGATCCTGGGGGTTAGCCAAAGGCTATGTCAGACCGTCTGGCAGGTGTCGGTGGTCCTCCGCCACCACGTGCCAATGACCGCCTTGTCTTGGGCCAGCAGCGTGCAGAGGCTGCCGGCCGCTGGCGGTGCTCCAGCCCGCTGGGGCTCCTGGCAGTCTCAAGTGGAAGAGGGTTGTATCCTCCCTGCCCGTCCGGGTGGTGGGTATAGGTGGCCTGGTTTACATCCGCCGTGACACAGATTACAGAGAGTGTGAAAGTTTCTCCTTTGCCTTGGGTTGCCTCGGTGAATAGGCAGCCGTGCGGATGAAGTGCTGCAAGAAAGCAGCACGGTAACAGTTTTGAATCTTTGCAGAAATGTTAAGCGTGATGGATGAACCTAATTTAAATCTCCCCAGAGCTGACTTGGTGTTCTCCAGACTCCATGTTGCTTGTCTTTATCATCACATAGGAGGAAGCTGATGTTCCACTTCACTTTATCATCCTTTCCAGTTTAACCAGGGTATTAGCAGTCTCCATGATCTGGTCCCCAACCAGGCTAGAATTTCATCTTTTTCTGATGTATTTTTTAAGTCTGTGCTTGATTTCAATTTTACCCTGGAGAAAAGGCTCCTAATGATATGCCGTTAGCAGAAGATGAATTTGTTCTCTAGACACCATACCAAAGAAAGATAAATATCATACATATTTTATTTCAGAGACTGATAAATAAAGCATAAAAATACCAAAGATATATATACATCTCTAATTAAAAAATACTAGACAGTAAAAATGGAGTTTGTAATAAAGGCTGCTCAATCAGCATGATTTGCTATTTATTTTTAGAAAGGGGAATTAATTTTCTGGATGCCTTATATTCTCTCCCTGTCAGCACCCTGGCACCAGGCCTGGGGACCTGCAGCTATGTCTTTCTTTTGGACGTGGATCTGCTTCTTCAGTTTTGTAGCGCAGAGAAGTTAGCGTGTCTTTTTTCAGACTCCTCATGTTGAGAATTATCTAAGCTTTCCTCTCCCGTTTATGCTATTTTCTTCTCTCCTTTCCTTTTCGCCCTCTGGGAGTACTTTTTCCTCGACAAATACGTCTAATCTGTCTCCTCAGGTAAAGAATATATTCCCCATCAATTTCTAGGCGGGCAGAATTTGCCCTAGGTATCTCTCACTAAGCTACAAGAAGGCAGGCGGTACACGGAGAGGGCCAGCATCTGCGGCGCGGATGTGACCCGGCCGGCGGAGGCGGTGGCGGCGCGGCGCGGCGCGGCGCGGAGCGGCCCTCCGCAGCGCGGCCCTCCGCGGCGCAGCCGGGTGCGAGGCAGCGCGCAGAACGGGGAGAGCCCTCGGAACTGCCCGCACTGCCGAACGTCAACTCGCCTAGCAGATAAACCGCACCAGAGAGCGAGCCCGCACCCCTGAGGGCTGTCTCGGAAGCGGATTTTGCCGGCAGCGCAGAGCTCCTTTGTCCCCTGCCCGGTCAGCGCGGCGGGCTGGGCTGGCCAGCGCAGGGCCTTCGGCTCCCTCTAGTGAGGCGGCTGGATTGCTGCTCTAGCAGAGCAGCGCTCCCTGTACCCCGCTGCTGGGTGGTAATAGGGACAGCTTATTCCGGCTTTGAAGGGTGGAAGGCCTAACTGAGCTTTCCAGGCGAGAAAGAGCTGCAAAACTGGGCAGCCAAAGCCCACAGAAAGACACGAGAAAAGGACGGTGAATCCCCTTTCTGCTTGCATGCGTCAAAAAGCACCTCGGCGTGCTGCTGGGAAAAGAATTCTCGTACTGGGTAATATTAGAGAAAATAGAGGAATAGATACATATCAAGTACACAGAAAAATAGCACAGCTTTTTTCAGTCCTAGATTCAAGAGCCATTAATAGCGCTTGCTGAGGAGCAGTATGAGGAATATTAAATACTACACAGTACACGGTATCCGGGACCCTGACACAGAGATGATATGAGATCCATTAAAGTGCACAGCGTGCTATGGCAAAGGTCAGTGTCACTTCAAATCATTATTTAACAAAGAAAAAGAAAAAACTCGTCTTCCAGAAGATCTTAGTCCCACTTTGAGAGAAGATGGTCATAATTTTTAGCCGATGGGAAACAGTGTGCTCTGATGTTTTCTGTGAGTTGAATTGTTTTCTGTTTTCCAGCCAGTTTGAATAAGGCTCTTCAGTTCACTCAGCTGTCCCAGCCACCATTCTTGTAGCTGCAGAGGACTGCGTGGCTCTGAGTGGTGCTTCAGGTGCCTTTTTATGCGTTCAGGCAGGGACAGGGTTGAGTCAGAGCCGGCATTCCGCCTGTTGAGCTCACTGTAGTCTTTTTGTAACACTTAAGTCATCTGTGAGGGAAACAAAGGTAATGGTAAGAAGCTGCATCTGTTTGGGGTAGTCACTGTGGGCAGCATTAGCTAAAGGCATACAACCAGCCTCTAATTGTTTAATTCTAGATATTTTGTGCCAGAGTGTAGCACAAAAGGCAAGTAACGATCCCAATTTAGTTTTTTGGTTTGTATGTAAATGGCTAGATAAGTGAGACTTTTTTTTACGAGCTGTAGTTCTGTAAACAGTATCCTTAATTGTCTGAAAAGGTAGTAAGAGCATGAGAACATGTGAAACTATTGCTGCTCGGAGCACTAAATGAGTGGGGAGTAAATCACTGATTCTGATGCAGACGCGTTGTGGGTACAGCCAGTGGGATTGCTGTGCTTTATAGAAGTGTATTTAAGCTAGAGATTCTAAGGTGCAAAAATAAATTATTTTATTCGAATATAAAAAGTGGTGGTGACGCAAACTTTCATTAGCCTAGAGAATACCCACTCTGAGTCTTCATTAGCTTTGCTTTTAGATGAGTCTGATTTTTCAGAGGGCAGCATTACCTGCCCTAAACTTTTGCTTCACGACCATTTTTATTTAAAAGTCAATTTTACTGCCTAATAAAGGTTTGACTTTTAATTAATTTTGTGTGGCATAATGGTTATAATATTGCTGTAAGGGATCAACTGGAATTCACCGAGGGATCAGCAGGGCATTGGGCGATACGTTCCAATAAATGGTTCTCCAGGTAATTGAACAACAAAACTGGCCTTGCAGCTATATTTCTAGTCCAGCTGATGGGAGCAGGAAGAGTGTTAGCAAGGGCATTCGTAACCTGTCAGCGGTTCTTAACTGACCTTTGCCCGTTGGAAATCAGACATTTTTGCATCTCTGCTTCCCATTCAAAATTATTCATGCCTCGTGAAGGGGTAGGTTGGCTCAGCTCAGTATTTACTATTTTCTGTCTTTGTTTATTCCCAGGGTAATATTCCACTTTTAAAAAGTGCCACTATTCTAACAGTAGCTTCTAAATACCCCTTTGGATTCAGATTAAAGATCCATCTTTCCTCCTGGACTCATGTGGCCACCTAAAACTGTCTGAAATGTAGATTTTTCTGCAGCCTCTTTTGAATATGCAGAATCACACAGACACTACGAATATCTACTCTCCAGGGATTGTTTTTAATTCATAAATGCTACCGTGAGGCATGTTAAATAAATCACTCCTGTTACTATGTGCCTCCTCCTCTCCTCTGTTGGGTTTGTAGGAAGGAGTTATTAGATAATGCAGAAATTAGAGGAATAACACCTAAATTCATTAAGCAATAAAATTAATTCACGGAGTGTAATTGCATGAGCAGGAGACCGGTAATTCCTGTTCCCTCTGGTTTCACAGAAACTCCACCCTGGTAAGCTCTCTGGGGCACCCGGCAGATGCCGAGCACTAAACCCATGGGGCAGGACAGGGAGGAGCACACCTTCCTTGGCGGATCATTGCCTAAGGTCGGGAGCCAGCCTGACCTCTCCGACGGCTGCCTGCAGGACCTTTTCCACCAGCTTTTGGTTCTGATCAGCTCTTGGTTTGCTGCATTACATCCAGCCGATCTGGTGAAGTTTTATTGTCCTCTAAAGTCTCCTTTCCTTAAAGCACGTCACGGCGGTACGGTGCAAGAACCTGGCCTCCTGCCGTGTCTCCCCAGCGCTGCTGGCTTGTCTGGCATTCCAGTCATACTTCTCTTTCTTGCTGCCTCTGATGAAGTCATCATCTCTACTTCTCCTCTTATTCCTGGCTTGTTCGGAGTGCCATGGCATGTGCGTTGCTGACAAGCACAGCTTCCTTCTGGTGAGTTGAGGGAGACGTTTTCTCGTTGCTAACTGCTCTGCCACCCATTCAGATTTGTACCTCCCTTTCTTGTTTGGAGTTGGAGCAGCCTCATATCAGAAAATCAACTTGCTGGGAAGTGCCTGCTTGTAGTTGTTCCTTCCAGCTGGTTCTCTTTGCTTTTGTTCATACTGTCTCTTCCGCTGGCTGATCCCTGGAATTGCGTGTGAGAGGAGAGCAGGAGAGGGGGAGAGCGTGAAGAGAGATGAACAAACAGAAGGAGTTAATGTATTTCTTTCCCACTAATGAGAGCATAATCCTGATGATCTCTTGGACTAGCTGTGATTCACAAGAGCAGGTAATGCAAATGTAAAAACATCTCACTTGCTAAGTGAAAAGTAAACAGTATTAATATTTGTTCATGTGTTTGTTACACATAATGACCTGCTCTGTAGCAGTCTCTGCAACAAAGGCGGCAGTGATGGTGAGTGGGTTAAACAAGAGCTCTGGTGCCAGGACTTCCTCACAGTCTGTTCTGCTGCTGATGTCCTGGAAGCCTTGGGGGGGATTCCTACGCTGCTCTGTAACTATTCCGCAGCATGAAGAACAGGCATGGAAAAGTGTAGTAGGGATTCATTATTCTGTCAATTCAAATGCCTTGAATTAGTTAACAAATTAAATGTGTTTATTACTTTACAGAAACAGTTTCAGAAATATGCATAAGCCCTAGGTCTTAAATTAGTGTGCAATGTTTACGGTGTCCTCCTGTTGGCAGTGAACTCGGTGGGATGCTTTCAACCCTGGCAGCTTAAAAAAAAATCCTAGTGCAGTACACACCAAGCAGCATTTTGGACCCAACTACGTGTCCCAGCCTGGGAGAGGTTTCAGGGGTCTGATAATTTCAAGGAAGTTTCTCTTTGAAGATCTTATCCTGCACTGGGGAAAACCCAAAACATTGCAGCCTTCTGTAAATATTCGGAAAAGCAGGAAGCACTTTTGTTTGCTTCTTCTTGCTTCTGTGATTGCGTAAGGTGGATGAGCCCCAGCCCAGCGCCAGTCTGTGACAGGCACTGAGCCGTGCTCCTTATGGGGAGATTTCGTACCTGGTCATGAAAAAGACCTGGGAGGGCCCACAGGAGCAGAGTTCTACAACATGCAGAGTGGACGTAAAACAGAGTGTGAGTAGGAATGCCGAGTTATCTTTGGGCAAGCTTAGAAAAGTACAGAAGAATTATCAACAACGAGGAGAAAATTAGATGAAGAATTTCTATCAGAATGGCCACAGTCCTCCTCAGAGGGACTTACGAACCTTTTCCAGTCTAATTTTGAGATTTTTAAGAGCTTCTAAAGGGCCAGGTAATCTACTTAGGTGGGCTTGCCTGATTCAGCTGTCCGACAGTAATTAGACAACTTCTTATTGCTCATCTGTATATATCCCATCCTTTATTTGGGTATTGCATTACGGGCTGGTGGAAATGGCAGAGAATCAGAAAGCCATCCCTTTCTGTGGGCATCCGTTTCTGCACACTGGCATCTCTGCTGCTGGGTAATGTGGCTTCCTTGCTGTACCCAAGGAATCCATTTTCAGATCCAGTATGCCTGCACTATAATCCTCATTTAATAGACTGCTACTTCAGAGATTTTCAGGTCTCAGTGTCACAAAAGAAAGAGTTGGAGGTTTTAAGTTCATAACAAGTTGAGGACTTTGGGAGAGCAAATAGCGTCCTGAGATACTGTGTGTCTAAGTCCTCGGATCAAATCTGATCTAGAGCAAATAAATGGACAAATGAAGGTATAATCCTGGAATTTCTATGAGCTGAGGGATAGTATTAAGCTAACAGAGAAATTCACTGTCTAGCGAGGATGTTATCTGATAATACTAAGTGCTTCTGGAAACGTCATTCCATGGTTAGCTGCCTGCAGTAATACTGTTCCTCATTCTGGAATCCTTTCTCTTGGGGTACAAAACGGATGTCAGATATTCATTAATGAAACCTTGCAGTGTTTCCATGGGATTTTCAGGGTTTTTATGAATTGTGAATCTGATGAAAAGCATTAAAATGTCCAAGGGTCACACTGTGAGTCTGTAACAGAGGTCAGTGTAGGACCCTGGACTCTTTGTGCTATACAGAGGCGTAACAGAACTGCCAGTAGAGTCAGTCCAGCCAGAAATGGAGTAGAAGTTCAGGAGAGGAGGAAGATGTGTGAAGGGGTTGTGAAGAAAAGGCTGAAGTCAGATACTGAATCTGATCTCTTGTAGCTTCCTTGTCTTATGCACAAGTGGGCAAATTTGTCAGAAATCACAGAAAATAAGGCTGGAAGGGATTTCAGGACATCATCTGGTATCCACCTGCCCCAGGAGAGGAGAGGGAAGGAAGCTCATTGTACCTGAACCTCACCTGACAGGGAGAGCTCTGCCACCGAAAGGTTTAAGATAGGCTTGAACATACATTTACCTCTCTAGACAATCAATTCCAACGTATAACCATCCGTGCCAAGAGAAGACTTTTTCCAATGGTTAACCTAAATATCGTCTGCTGTAAATTAAGACATTTCTTTTTCAGCCTCTAGTGGCTATGGAGACAGTTTTTATTATTGCCTTACAGCGACCCTTTATGTGGTGGCTGGCTGCCGCGCTGTTACTGCGGGCTCGCTAAAGCAGACATTGCTAATGCCAGTAACCTGGCCTAAGACTTTTCCCCTAACCCTGAGGAAGTTAAAAGGGCAGTTCAATCCTTTATGTATTCATATTGTTCGCTATGTAAAAGCGTTCTGCTATACCTTTCTGGTAGTTAGGAGTTACTAATTTACCTGTAAGCTATTTTTACTTCTCTTTAAAACAAACAGCTCCCCCCGCCCGCCCCAAACACCCATGCCCAACCCTCCTTCTAGTTATTTCTGGTTTCTTATGAAGAGTTTTGTAATGTGTCTCTCCTGCAAAGCCTCCCCTCTCCAGTGATACCCACAGTGCTTAAACTAAGCTAAAATGGAGATTTGACTCCAAATACTTTATGGACCGTAAGCTTAAGAATAATAGGAAGCTTTAGGTCCTAACCCATCTCTGTATTTTGGTCTGAGTCAAACTGATGTGTTTGCTGGCTCTGCTTTGGGTATATTTTAATGATGAAGTAAGAATTTAAGACTACAGTTTGTGACGTCGGTGCAATCAGACCCAGATATTAATCAGCCCTGGGTCATAACGCACTCTCCCTCTCTCTGGAGAAGTCTGACCTGTGTGGTTGAAAGAGGAAGCAGATCGACAAATTACCGAAAGTGAGACAATTGTGCGCTTTGGTCTGACAAACCACTGCGGTGCAAGTCAATAGTGCTGTAACACCTATGTGGAACAGCAAGTACTTTCCCTCTGTGCTGAAAGGGAGAAGTGTGCTGGGCTGGGGAGCGCAGCTCTGTGCCTGTGCTCCAGGCCTCGGGGGAAAGTAATTTCTTGCAGCTGCTTTTCACGTAATCCAGCCTGTTTTCCAGCCACGTATGTGAGAAATGCTTTAAACAACGTTTATTTTTCTGGTCATTAAGAAAATGCAAAGCAGCTTCTTCAGTTGTCTTGTCATCTTGAACTCACTTTCAAAATGCTGTAATCAAGTAGTTTCTTTATGACAGTCCAAAAAAAAAACCGCCACTGTTCAAAGGAATGGGGTGGGAGCCTTAGTGTGAAAGGAGATGACACCGAAGGACTTGATTGCCTCCTTGAGATTCACAGTGCAGCATTCTGCAAAGAAGGTGGCCAAGACATTAGAAGGCTTGGCTGGAAGCTGTGAGAGCAATGAACGGGCTGATTTTGGCTGTCTGGCTCTCATACAGGTTACATGGCCGCTGGTGAGGAATTATGGGCGGGATTTGCAACCAAGGAAGATGTTGCTGAACAAGCACTTCACCCAGTCCATGGGTGGAATCTCACAGTCTGTCCTTCTGGAATAGTTTAAGATACATCTCAGGAAGCGTTGAGTGGAATTGCAGGTATTAGTTGTTTCTTACAGATCCCGGGTGATGGCAGTCTTTGGCAAGGGGAGAACCTTGCTAAGGGGACAGCCCTCCTTGCCAAGACCTGATGGCAGCAAATTGCAGATTGCAGAGGCTGAGAACTGGCAAGCAAACCACCTCTAAGTTACACTAGTTACGAGAACATCATTGTCTGAGACATTCTGAAGTATAGGTTGTTCCATCTTTAGATTTCTTTGTATACTCATTTCTAGAAGCCTCCCTCTAGCAGAGTCTGCCATCTAATTTCCTTCTGCAGCAGGTACTCTTCTTCAGGCTACCTCTCATTCCCAACCAAGAATCCTAGCAATGGTGTAATATTCATTGGCATGCCTGTTGCCTGTGAAATTGTGTATAAGAATGAGTTCCCCCAGTGTTTATTTCAGCTCCATTCTTTAATTTATTTTTATGCTCATCATTTTTAAAAAGAGAAGAACAACTGTGTGAAAAATCTGCTTTTCAGTGTCATTCGGAAATTGTTGTTCATTTGCTGTTGTCTTTGCTTGGATTCCATATTGCTTAGTAAATAACTCAGTGTTACATATCCAGACACCGTCTTTCAAAAGTTATTGGGATTTCTATTCATCAGAAGAGTTTGTTGATAAGGTGACACGAAGGACAGAAAATAGTTGTGGAAAAGAAGCCTACAGAAAAGGAGAAATTCAGTTAATAAAAGTCCAACCCAGTGGATGCAGATAACTAAAAGAGTGGGGAATATTCTGGGGCCTGGGAGAATAAGAAGTATGAGCTTCATTCATCTTCTCCAAAGCCTGCACTATTCTGTACTCAGGAGACCATGATTTGATGGCAGAGGACAATATTTTGACATGTATTAGTGTGTGGCACAAAAAAAAAAAAAGCCCAAAGAAGACAGTTTTTGACAAAAGCCTTTCCCCAGCTCGCACCTTACCAGTGTATTTATATACCACCTGATATTTGTTTAATTTTTGTACCCATTTTGAGAATTCTTAAACAGTTTTGGGCTGATTTTGAATGTAAAAATTCTTCATGTCCCCAAAAGTCTGGCTCTGAGTGAAAATTGTAGAGTTCCCACTGTTGGATGTGGTCAGTGCCACAGCAGGGCAGAGACAAGCAGAAAAGAATCCCTCAGCTCAAAAGAATCCCGTGTGCTTACTTTCAAAGGAGCAGCAAAGTAACTGGTGTTTGAAAATGAAGGTGCACTACTAGGAGATGTGCTCAGACCTTTGTTTTGTACTCCTGACACTTTACATGGGCTTAAACTCTGCTCATAAACATGATTGAGCTGTTACTTCTAACCTTCTTGCCTTGCTGTGGAGATCTATATAAAGACATTTTTTAACCTGCAAAGCCACGTGCAGATCTCTGGCCCATGGAGATCCGTACAGAAGACTGCACAGTCCGGGCTCAAGCAGGGAGCCTCCTCGCCTCCTGGAGAGCCGCAGCACTGTTCGAGGAGGAGCATCCTTCTGCCCTTGCGTCATGTATCCACTCCTGAGAACACGGTAGCCCGGACACCTGAATTTTTTTCTTGAAATTATCGCTAAATGCCTACATGATCATGACCACAGGCCCTGCCCATTTTCTGGACTTTCCTGATCAGCAGAGTGGAGATGACACAGCTCTGCCTTTTGGGCGATGGAAATGCTTGGCTAATAAGGACTCTCGAATGGTTTGAGAAGGGAAGCTTGTTACAAGGTCTGAGCATCGTTGAATGGCAGCTTGGAAACAGATCTGGTTTTATGAGTTCCATGGTGCTTTCAAAGAGGGTTTGTGAACCGAGGAAACACCACCTCACAATGCCGTTGCTGACCTTACCTACTATCTTTCTAAATCTTCTCAGTGTTAGGCATATTTGTTAATTTAGCCTTTTCAGCCCCCTCCCTTCCTCCCCAGCAGGGAAGGAGGTAAGTATTCCTATCCACATTTTATACTTTAGCAAATGCAGGATTTAATAATTTTTTCCTAGTTACAAAGCAAATTGCTAGAGGAATTAGAGAAGTAACTTAAGCATCCTGTGCCTGTAACCCCATTAGCAGTTTCCCTTAGGAGTATCAAGTCCACGAGTGTACAGATCTGTACTTTGCATATAATTCTCACTCGGCTCAATACATTTTCTGTTTACCCATCTGCAGACTGGAAATAATGATAATGCCAACCTGTCAGGCATTATCTGAAGCTTACAGTTGTATAAAAAATGCTAATTGTTGAAGGTGAGAGTCTTGCTGATTGAACGTTGTTCTAGGCGGCTGTGGGAAATATGAGCAGATACAGTGGGGTGGTTGTGTTGGCTCATTTGCAAGGGCATCTCAAAGGAAGAAGCCACATTTTGCATGGCCTGCTGACGTTCCTGGACTGTTCCTGTGCTTGCGTGTTTGTAATTGTCCTTTGGTTTCTGTACGATCCACAGAGTCCCCCCCGGAGAGGTGCGGGCAGAGGCGCAGCATGCCCAGCGGGGTCACTGAGAAGAACCCCACCATGGAGCCTGCTGCCACGACGCCCTTCCGCGTCACGGTAGGTGTCTCTCCCCGTCTTAATGATTGTTATGGCATCTTAATGACTGTTGTGGGGTTTAGCCAGAAGGGAGAGGAACTTGCTCATCCCGAGAGAAGAGGTGGTGTATGTGAAACTAGTCGATTACTTATTTTTAAGTAAATGTGTTATTGTTAGATACTGTTAGCAACAAGCAACTGTAAAATATTTCTTGGTAAAGCAAGAAGATTTGAATTTGAATCTGGAGCAGGTCTGGGTAAGTTGTTTCACTTGGGAGACATTCCTGGTGACGTTTCCTTTGTGAATCCTGGGGCAGTGCAGTATATTCACAGATGTATTTACTGGTCTGCAACTGTACCATATGTCCTCATACTGCCGCAGAGAGAAAATCTCCTGTAGAAGAACCTTTCCTTAACTGACAGAAAACCTGCCAAGCTGGTGGTTCCCCAGAGCCTGGTATCCCCTCCCAGCAGGAGCCTAGAGGAGCCACTCACTGTTTTCCATCTCTTCAATCCTTTTGCTTTGAGATGCTCTGCTAATATCACTGTTTTGTTGTGATAGCAGTATGTAAAGAACGGGAAGTCATTTGGGAGTGGAACAGAGCAGCACCGCTAACACGAATAACAGTGATACCAGAATCAAACAGGACAAACAGCGTCTGGTTGCTCCATGGGGAAGGGCACTACTGTGTCCATTTTACAGAAGGGAGCCAAAGACCCAAAGAATTCAGAGCTAGTGGTTGACCGAGGGATCTGTCGGTGCTGAGCCCTTGCTCTGTGATGCTGCAGGCGATAGAGTAGTTGCCAGCAGTTTCACGGCAGTATGAGGAAGTGTAATGAGTCGAACCACAGGACTCCCCTCTCCCTCCCCTCTCTGCGCTCCTACGAGATCAGGTGTTTGGGCTGGCTCACAGCTTTAGAAGATAGGCCCTGTCATGCCTTGGAGATCAGTTCTGGAGTGAGTTAAAAGTCTTTGTTTCTTCTTTAGTTAGAACGTGCACAGTGGTATTTATCACTGCCTCCCCACTGATATGTCACCTCTAACATCCTGCAGATATTAAATAGACTTCTAGAGTGGATCACAGTAATTTTTACCACAAGGATTGTGTTATCTAACGAATAATATCAAATCCAAGTAATTATTTAATTTAGGAGTACACTCAGCTGACAAATAGAAGCACAATGGTGGGATCAAAATAAATATTTTTTTGAAAGTGGGCGATAAACATGCAGCTGAGAGTAGCTGTTTTTTTTTCTAATGTATCATCAGCCTGCACACATCTATAGTTAGTGCAGTAGAGTCTTGGGAGGCTGGGACTTTCTAATCAGCTGAAGGTCTTTTGGGTAACATTTAGGGTAACCTCCAGTAATAGTAAGAGAGAAATCTATTTAGAGATTTAAAAAAATAAGTACAAGCATAAAGTATACACAGCTGGAGATGGATATACCCAATATGAGCGATAGCCAAGGCAATCAGAAGGTTATATTTTCAAGAGGAAAATGTCTGATATATGTGGATAATAAGTTTGCACAAAGGTATTTTTATTCAAAGAGGAGGCAAATGGTCTTGGAGCTGGTTTTCTCAATGTATGTTTATAGGTTTTCTTTGCAGGCCACACCTACTTTACAGGCTCAGCTACTTCATAACAAACCTGGATAGGTAGAACCAGAATTGCAAAAGAAAGACAATGGTGCAATCTAAAAAATATCTGAGCGCACGCAGTTCACCTGAGAACATTTGCACTGATGAATGAATCATTAATAGCAGTTTGTCTAAGTAGTTTATTTTAGTTCTTTAAATTGTAAGTTTGTGAATGCGTAACATCCGCTGTGGAGCTATATTCTGTAGCCTTTATATGCAAACACATGCTGAATATATGAGGGTATGTTTTTTGGTACTGCCCTATTTGCTGACTGAAATGGGAAGAAGTGATGAAAACAGTGAGCGGATGGCAGGAGATGAGTTCTGTTTTGACGGAGCGTGTACAGTATGTGGCAAAAGACAATGAAACAGAGCAACAATGGAGTATGAGATGTCATTAAGCCTTTGCTGTAGGGGCATGGTTGGTTTTCTTTTTCTGGAGTTGATAGAAGTTATTCTCCTAACAGCTCCCTGTTCTAACAGGTCAAAACACAGAGGGATCCTCTTTTGGTCTGATTCCCCTTGCGGTATCACCTTTTTGCTAAGCAAGGTGCATCTTGTTTCAGTGCCAAGAGGGAAACTATTTTTTTTTCTTCAACCCCCTTGTTCCACAAGCCATATGCCCTCTATCCGAATTGATTATCAGTTACAAATGCTCTCAAACTCTGAACATGGCAGACAGAAACACAGTAAAGCAAACTGAATAGGCATGCTTTTGCTTTGTGCCTTTCATTTATCAGAATCCATCTATCTCAGTAAATGAGTATCTTTGAACCTTAAACAGTACTACTTGTTGATGAAAAAGGCAAAGAATGATGGGAAAATCTGGATTCTTCGCACAATGGAGGATTTGGGAGTATTTTTCTTAGTGCACTTGTAGGCAGTGAAAATAACATGCTGTTTATTCCTTTTCCAATGGCAGAGATCCTGCTTTATGTTTTTAGAGAAGTTATTCCTGTCTTTCAGCAGGTTAGCTCTTGCTAGTGAAACAGCCTATATGGGATATGGTTGCTTGCTTTGACTGGCTCTGTTTTTCAGTATGGACTAAATAAGGGCAGTCATCACATGGATAATACAGAGCATTTTTCTTCTCTGAGTTACAATCCACTATCATCTGATTTCTGTTCCTGCTCAGCCCCCTGAATGTTATTGCCATTAATATGAACGGCTTCATTACATACATAGTTTTTATGGCTGCCCAGATTTCAGCAGATGTCTGACTTAAGAAATATATTCTCCCTCACCTTCCTTCATTAACCAGAGGAACATTAGCAGTCAGTCCACTCCAGCCACTGGGAATAGTAATTAGTGCTTTAGTTTAGTGGTAATGGGATTATTACTTTTGAGCCTGCTGCTACAGGTTTTGATGTTGTAAGCTTTTCATATTTTACAGCTGATTGTTCTTTCCTGACATCTCCATCCTTCTGCTGTTGAGTCTCCAAGGGACCAGTAACTCGGGAGCCATTGGATTCAGCTATTTTGACAGTGTTGCACTCCCAGTTGCTTTCTTTCATTTGAAATCTAAAGCAAACTAGGGTGGAAGTGTTCCCTTCCCATACAGAACTTTGCCAGGCGAGTGACAGGGCATTAAGGTTTTTGTAGCAACTTTCGAAAACAATAGCTCAGGCTATTTTTTTGAGTTATAGAATATAACCTTGAAAATCAAGCCTTAAGAGTTCTACCTCTTGATATGTGAAATAGCTGTTCTTATTCCTTCTACAAAAAGGAATTTTTAATAGAGCTTCTTAAACATGAAAAATTCTTCCCTAGTCCTAGTTATCTCATGTTGTAAAATGATTATTTTCCATGTAAACCCACCTCACTTAACTTCTGTGCTATCAGAGCTTTGTATGATCTGATGTAGTCTAATGTATCCATGTTTCTAATCCAAGTGACCGCTCATCTGAGGTCCCTGATTCTCAATCTGCTCTGAGCACCAAGTTCCATATTCAGTTTTTAGTCTATGTCTGATTGGAAAACCATGAATGTACTTCACATTGCCAGCTATGCAGTGCTTCGTGGGGACTAGAAGAAACCTTCTGACTGCTGCGTCGGTGCCTAGGAACAGTAGATTTGGTGCATGTCAGTATAAAACTTAAATATAAGCAGGGAAATTCTGGTCCTAATGAATTTATTATATCTGATACACTCATGGAAGAGACTGACTATCCTCACACACATAGTTTGCAGGAGACATCTTTAGAGTTCAGTGGTCTTGTTGGAACCCTTCCTATTTGTCATGATTCTGCCCCTTGAATGAAGAGACCTAATTAATAAGTGCTTCAAGAAAAGTCAATATCGAAGGATAGAAGAAGAAAGAAGGCTTGACTTAGCATGAGATGTCAGTTAAAATGTTGCCTGCTTAGGTAGCGACCTGGAGTTGTCTCCACTGAGAATGGGTAATTGGCAGCAGCTCATAACGCTCAAGAGCTGTAGACACCAACGTAACAAAGAGCAAATGCTGGACTCTTCTCCGTGCCCAAGGGGAGATGAGTGAAGCCTTGCTGTTGACTGACGTTTACCTGTTAGGAGAATACAGAGAGGCATTTAGCCTCTGCATTGAATCCAAATAGCTTAAGGTGTGAAATGGGTTAAAGCTGAAGTTTGCGTTGTATATTATCGAACACAGGGACCAGAAGATGGGAAACTGCTGGGTATTAAATCTTCCTGCTCTGCCCACCTTGCCGGGAAATCATGAGCAAGGGTGGGATTGCTGAGACTTGCTGTGTGACGACTTCTCTCCCATCTCATTAGGGTACTGCCATCTATTGACTGCTTTTATTAGAGCCTGATTTATGTAGTTCTCTGTGCAAATATCCCAGGCCAAGCAGAAGTCCAAATTGCCCAAGAACTTGTGCAAAAGAGTTGGACTAAGTGATTGGATCAAGAAAGCAGAATGATTTCTTACTGTTAGGCTACCTCACTGACTGTGCAAGGAGCCTCCTTCCAAATAGAGTGAATTAATATAACATATGTAGTCTGAATATTTTTAAATGGTTTGGAAATGGCTCTCTGCCTTTCTTACAGAGCTGTGTCTGAGGAGGCATCTGTATACTCTCTCTTACCCCAAAATGCTAGATAGGATTTAGGATTTTCTTCTCTCCAGACCTTTAATCCTCAATTCTACTGTCAAGCATTTGCTTTCCAGGATCTCAGAAAACACTTCTTCTTCTGGTTGAAGCCACATTGGCTACAAAAAACCCCCAGCAGAACAAAACCGAAGCTCATTGCAGCTAGAAGCTGCATGACCACGCTGTCCATCCATGGAATTGTGTAAATTGGATTGGAAGGGAAACAATTCTCAGAGAAGCTTCAAAGGTCAAACCCAGTGGTACAAACGCACTCTTCACCGGCTCATTGTCAGTCATGAAGATGGGTATCATCTCCTCATTTTCTTGTGTTCCTTCATCGTCTGCTTGTTGTCTGTTGTTCTGCACTTCAAGTGTGATGTCTTGGAGCAGGAGATGTCCTTTGTGGTTCATTTGTCATTGCTCTGCCTTTCAGGCCCTTTAATAATGAAGCGTTTATAGTCACAAAGAAACATGACATCTTTTTAGGTTTTAGTTCTTCTGCTGCTTGTAATGTTAACTTGTTTTCCAGCAGTTTTTCTGCCTGTTTGGGTTGGGTACACAGCTGAATTTACAGTGATACATTATAAGCTACTCTTATGGCATTCCTCCATCTATCCTGTTTTTAATCCTTGATAAATGAAGTATTAAATACTGATGGCATACCACTAAATGGAAACTCCTGGAGAGATGAAAGTGAGTAAATCTTCTACCATTCCTCTTCACTGAACATAATCCTAAACAATGGGATCCTAGGTCAAGCTGCTGTGGACGAGATATTGAAGGATTTTTCCCCAAGTTTTTGCCTGTGCGTAATATACACTATTTTCCATTTTGTTTTAATTTTTTTCTTTCAAAAGCAGTCATGTAAATTATATTATAATAGTTTGACTTTGGAGAATTTATCTTCCTGTATTATGTGAAGAGCTGAATGGTGCTTCTCTCGGCATGATCGCCCCGTCTTTAATTGAAATGTAATTGTTTACTAAACCATTCCAACTAGAAGGGAAAATTACTATCATTTTGGTCTGTGGCTGCATACATTAAAGTATCCCTTTTACAGGGACTGAATTTAAGGAGAATAGGAACATTACCACAGATGATATATAAACAGAAAGCTATTATCATTAAACTGTCAACTGCAGCTGAATTGGGATAACCAGTGTTAGTGGCAGCAAGAAATATGTACATTACTTTGAAAATGTATCTGTCAATTCAGTCACCGTTTGTGGAACAGGGCACGCTTGGAAGCTTGGGGCTTCTGAGCGTTTTAGGGATCGGAAGAAAAACGAGGTAATCTTGAGTTATTTGCAGTTATTTCTAGTCTCACTGGTACTGTTTTGCAAAATTTAGGAGCGCTAACCTGACTGTCAGGTTCTTTTTTGTCAGGTACAACAACAGCATGCAGATTTTGTACTCTTAAAGCATGTTTTGTTGATGATTTCCAGGCTCTCCACGAAGGTGGCTCGTTATTAGCACCCTCATTTTACAGATGGGAAAACTGAAGTAGGGAAAAGTTAACTAACTTAAATGTGATCATGCAGCAAAGCCAGGAAATATGTCCTGTGCTGAATTTCTTAATTTCTAATTCCCAGTCCTGGTGTTAACCACTAGCTAAGCTACTCCTAAGTACTTCTCTGAAATCCTCCTTCAGTTTCAAGAGAATGAAATATTCTTCTCAAACTTGATGCTGTCGTGTGAAAATGAGTAAGTGGTTTCTGGGACGCCCAAGTCCTTGTTCCCAGGTCAGACATGCCTGGCTTTCTTCCTTTCTCTGCCAGCACCCTGTGTTGCCAAATTTCCAATTGCTTGTTATTAAAATTAGAGCCCTCTGTCTTATTTCTCTGAGTCAGCTGTTAACGTAAATCTCTGGGTATTTTTGCTCTTCAATTTTTGCGCATACTTTATGAGACATAGGATAAATTCTAGCTAAGGCATGAAAGATTTTGTTTTAAAAAAGGGAATCTTTTTCCATACTCTGTGTTGCCTAGCACAGGAATTGGAAAATGAAACTGGCTGTGAATATAATATGTTTAACTATTTGAGTCTGACCTCGTATACTGAAAATTTTCTGAGTAAACTTGGAGTTTCCAGTTGGGGGAGTAGTGGAAGACAGCATGGTTAAAGATACGTGGGATTGTCAGACTTCAGCACAGAGCTGCAGTTCAAACCACTGTGGATTTATTATGTGCATCAAGCAGGAGACAGGAATGACAGGATAAAAGACGTGGTGCTATGACCTGCTTCACTGAAAAGGACTCAGCAAGGCAGGGTATGGATTTTTTTTCCTTTTTGAACTGAGTGTGTTCCAGGGAGGTCTCTTTTTCAGAGCCTGCAGCTGTCTGAAGGACAGTTTCACAGAAAGGAAGAGGCATAAGGGCTCATCAACAGCTTAATTCACACACTGAAGCCACTCTTCTTTGAAAGTATTAGTAATCGTGTTTTGGTTTTTGTGGGGTGGAGCATGGTTTTGGTCTGCTTTTGGCTGCTATCAAACAGACATGGTTGGACCGCAAAGCCCTCTGTTCCACAGGGTCTGTATGGACAGCAGCAAGGCTGGCTCTGGTATGTGGCACTAAGGAGAGGATGGAAGATGACCTGGCATTGTCAGCATCTGTTAGATGCTTTGTATAAGAATAATTAATAGAGCTTTGTCAGCTCCTAAAGGGTGAGGATCCACACAGCACACAGTCAGACCCCCTTATTTAATCCGCAGCGATGGTAGCTTCCACCAAGAGGGAAATGGCCCTGCACCACTAAATTGCTGTGCCCCAACCACCACTGAAACATATTCAGGACTAGGGGAGAAACTCACATTTTCGCTTCCTGTGTTAGGCCTGGGCAGTGGATTAACAGGGGAGCTTATGTTTCTAGGGAAAATAAAGTCAAATACTGTGTAGTTCCCAGGTGAGAAAGGGGAAAACAAACACTTCAGCAAGTTGTCTGGCTCTGCAGTGGGTGTAAATTAGCACGATTCCATTGATTTCATTTAGCTATTCCAAATGTTTATACTTTCTCAACCTTTGAGGACAGCTGGACCCACTCCTCTGGGGTACGTGAAACCCAGCGGCTTTCAGAGAAGTGTTGTTCAGCATCTGAAGGAGGCCAAGGGCAGAAAATCCTTAGAACTGCGACAGAAGATCACATCCTTGTGCCAGGAAAGAGACTGGAGACAGGGAAGGAGTGAGGGAGAGAAAGCAGCTCCAAGCTCTTCCCGGAAAGCCTGAGCAAGCTTTTGTAGGAGAAACTTGTGTTATTCTCATGATTTTTTGACTCTTCTCTGTGGATCCCTCCATTCCTCCACTCCTGTAGAAGCAGTGGTGTAGCCATATGAGAAATACCAACAGTTCCGGTATGTTTTCATGGAGAGAGCCCATGGGAGGAATATTTAAAATTTAGGCTGTAAGTAGGGCTAATAGGAAATGCTAATTCACATTTCATTCTTTTGATCAGTGTATATTGAATGATAATTAGAGTGATAGTACTTGGCACTTCTGTAGCACCTTTCATCTGAGGCTGTTAAAGTGTTCTGCCAATCTGAACGAATTCAAGCTTGCAGTCACTGTGGGGTTGCAATTTATCATAATGCCTTAAAATAAATGGGGAAACTAAGGCATGGAAAGATGATATGACTTTCCCCATCTTTCATAATCTGTATAAAAGAGGTGGGACTGCATAGTAGTTCTGCTGATCATCTTATAAGGAACGGAAACAACTCAAGGCATCATTTAACATGGTGAAAATGATTAAAACCGTCCAGATGGCTGACTTTCCTCTCCAAAACATGTTTGTTTGGCATTTTTTGTGGCAATTTCACAATTTAATATATACTCAGGTGCTCTGTTGTATTTTTATCTGTTGCAATTGTTTGAATTCCCCTCACAAAGACAGACAATCTCAAACTCTCATTGGATTTTTCAGCAACATACTTGGATTGATATCAGTTCTTTAGAGTCTTCCGTTTCCAAAGGATGATTTGAATCGAAATGGCTACCTCTTGCTCATTTCAAAACTACTACAAGAAAAAAATTGGTAGTATTTCAGACTCTTCCCTGGAAGTCCAAACGCAAACACCCTGTACTAATTAACAGGCTGTAGGAGACAAATGAATCTGACTAGTTTCATTTCTGTGAAATGAATGAAAGGCAAAAAGTAAACAAACAAAAGCTTTAATTTGTTTAAACCTCTAGGCACTGAAAAAATCTCAGATTGCTGGTAGCATGGAGAAAGGCAGCCATTAAAATATACAACTTGACAGTGTCCCTTTAATTTGTTTCTGGGTCACGGATAAAGAATTGTACTGCAGATATAAAAGGCAGGATAATAAACACATTCCGTTCTCCCACTTTCAATAGCACCGATATTGTGCTTTCAGAAAACAAGTCGAAAGTGTAAGGTATTATTTGAATCTCTTGGAGAGCTCCAGTAGAACATGAGTGTCCATTTAGTCAGGACCTTCATCTCTGAACTTTTTCCATTTGGGAACTTGTATTGCTTTAGCTCATGGATATTAGAGATTAACTTAGATACTAAATTGATTGCAGTGGAATTAATAGAAATGTGTGTCTGCCACGGTTAACACTGAATAGTTATCAATAAATTTCTTTCAAGTTTTAACTTAGTTTCCGAGACATATTTTTTCTCACTTCACTAAACGCTTCTCTTTAATAGCCATAACTATGCCGTATTTTGAGCCATAATTTCTTGGACTTTCATTGTGATAGATGGTCCACATGTCGTCTGCATACTCTGGTAAGTGCTGGGGGTGCTGTGACAGGAAATCACGTACGAGATGCTCCATCCCAGTCGGAAGTGATCTTGTCTGTGTTGTTCACCCCTGTGGAAGCGTCTGACTTTGAACTTTAACCGGCATGGAAGAGCTTATGGCACTTTCCTTAGAGTAGGGCCGCAAAGTTAGATCGTTTGGAAGTGGGTTTGGAGGTTTCTTCTTCCCATCCAAATCCCAGACTGGTGCTGCCTAATGTGAGGATGTTTCTCCAGGTGGTGACACTGTTGTTCCAAACCAAGTGCAGCTACTTGAAACAGCCGATGTGGTTCGGGTGGTCTGATCATGCTTCCATGGTCTCATGATACTTGCAGTTGAATAACTTTTTCTTACTGTGGGTCTGGATGTAAACATGCATGTTAAGATGACATTGATTTCTATATACTTTTTTCAAACTTTAGTTACCATGGAAACAAGATTCACTTTCTCCTCCATACTGTCGCTGCTCCTCAGCACTGCACTCAGATAAGGAGTAGACTGTGATTGTCCTCCCCACCCTCTTTTTTTCTTAATGAACAGTGATAGTCATGGCTCAGGCATCAAGGCTAATTTGAGAGAGCGATGGTACAAGCTATAATGCCTTTCCTGAGGTATTCAGGTATTCCTGGGCCTGGCGCTCTGCCAGCAACTTTGCTGTCTTTATCTTCCTCCATAATTACCGCGGATCATATCTTAACCTGCAACATTCTTCAAAGCACCAAGGAAATTAGCTCCACAACTAATCATGTCTTTATTTCCTAAATCGCTCTGTGTAGTTATGTACACTGTTCTGCAGAATGGGATTCACAGTGATCGGCATAACCTGCCTCTGCCTGCCCTCGTCTCCTTCCTTCGTTCCTGCCGCTTGCGAGATCACATCCGCATGTTTCCCATGATATGACAGTCTGGCCTGCTTATAGCAAACGGTCGAGTTCCCATGCCTTCTTTGCAACCGGTGGGAGATTTGCCCAAGTGCGTGTTCCAGGCCATGACATGCAGGGCTGTGCTGGCTCGTGTCGTGTTCAGAGAGCAGCCGGGAGTCCTGAGGGGCTGCGCCGTGCCTCTGCCTCCTTGCCACGGCCAGGAGAGTTTCTGCCTGAGCTGCGCAGTGACCTCTGCAGCCCGCTGTTCCAAGGCACGCAGGTCGTACGAGGAGAGGCAGAGCCCAGGTCTGTGTTCACCTGTTTGATGCAGATGTTGCAGGAGTGGGTGGAATCTAGGATTAGGTTTTCGTTCCGTACTAATTTTACTTAGCAGTTTATTACCTAGTTTAATACTGAGAGCAGAGGTGGCCATGTCTTTAGACATACTTGGGAAATAGGGATGTGGTATGGAACAAAATGGGAACTCAGCGTGTCCAAGTAATGCTCCCCCATATCGCTACATCCATTAGCTTCTGAGCACCGCAGTCCCCTTTCAGAAGAACAGCGTCAAAAAAGCATCTGTATACCTTGCTTGGTGTTTTGTACCTCCCTGTCAAATCTAGAATTTTTAAAAGATTTTCAAATAGTAATTCAAGTTTTGCTAACATTAGGAGGTAGAGGAGGATACTTTCACAGGAAACAAGGCACTCGGAAAGTTGCACAACGGGAACGGCAGCTGGCTCTAACTGAGGGGCGGCACGCAGGCCATGCCTGCCTCCTGGCTTCAGACCTACTTTGAACGCAGCCTTCCTTGATAATTAGCAAGTGAGTCAAAAACAGTTAAGGAATAAATGAATGAGACTTAAATCTGCCTGATAGAACTGACATTTCCTGCTGGGTGACAAAACTCTGCTTTAAAGATAGTAAATCCACTGCTAATAATTAGGCAAGAAATAATCACTGCTAAGACCCAAAAATAGGGTCTGCCACTTACAATGTCTTATTATTTTGCGGAGGGATAAAACAGCAATGAACTTAATTTTTGCCTCCAATTCTTGAAGGATATTCTTTTTGCTTTATATCTTTGGCAAACTTTCAACTGAGTGTCCTAGGAAACATAATTGTCAGCCATGTAGTTTATTGCTACCTCACATCACATTCTTCACCACCTTAGCCCGAAGATCAGACACAAGGTACAAGCTTAGGAGGAAAAGAAAAGGCGTAAAGGTGGAGAAAAATAGCAGGGAGTAGTCTTGCATCGTTTTTCATTTCAATTTAAATTGATGATTGAATATTTGTGATTTCATCTGAAAAGGAAAAACTGTTGGGTCCTTTTATTTTGCATAGAGGGGGCAGGTAGAGACCTCACTTCCAGTCTCTAGATGGAAGTGTGCGCATTTCTAGCCTCCAGTTTCTATTTTAATTAGGAGGGGGGTTTGAGATTTTGAGAACTGTTTTACAGATTTATAAAACCACCTAAAGTTCTTGATTTTTTTGTGGTATAATTTCAAGTAGAAAGATTCCTTCTACCTCATCCTAAGGATTATTATCGGTTACAGTCCTAAGCTTTCTTAACCAAAAAAATTGTCTGATCTGTGTGTCCTGAAGGACAGGAAAACTCCTGAAAGCAAGGCTGGTATACTCCTGCAAGTGTCATATGTGTGTTATATGTGTCCCTTCATTGTAATTTTTCTCCTTTTTTTCAAAGCTGTAAGCAGAAGGCAAATCAAATGGAAATAATCATTTTCATACATTTTGAGGTTAGGACGAATGAGCTTAATCTTAAGTATTTTCACAATGTCTGGAAATTAAGTTGTCTAGAAAGGTAGATAGGGAAAAATGCAAGACTGATGTATTATCTGAATTATAGTAGGTATTCACAGTACCTTTACAAAAGTTAACATTTTTGTTTGATTGCAGCTGTAATTATTGCTGAATACAAATGTTCCAATTTAAGCTTCAGAAATGTGGTGAAAGTCTTTGGAGCCAAGAGCATCTGCCTGAAACATGAGTTTCAGATTTGAATGAGTAACTTTTACTGCAAAATTACACAATGAATCCCTACATTCAAAGGATAATAATAATTTTTTATTCTAAACATATCATCTACCAACTGCTTTTTAAAATTTATTGGCCTAGCAGCTGGTTTTGTAGAAAATGTGTTATTAAAAGCACACAAGATTTGTCAATGAAAATGCAGTGACTTGACGTTGATACCTTTCTGTAGACTTAGAGTTGGTCATCAATATTGTGGAAAATGGGGTTATCTCTTCCAGCATTTGCTCTGCTCTGAAGATTTCAGATGGAAGTGAGTAGGAAGATGCCTGCAGACTAGATACAACATGACATCCGCATGCTGCTCCAAGGCCATAAATCAAAGTAGGGAAAGCACATATAAAACACGCTCATGAAACAGTTTACTCTGTATCATATAGCAAAAGTGGACTTTTAAAGAGAACATTAATGTAAACAGATTTATGGAGATGGTTTTCTCATCTCCCCTGTGTGTTTATTGCTCATCTTGGAGAGCTTTGATACCTGTTTTAACATGAGGCAATGTATTTGAATGGTTAGACTGCTGGCATAGGAATGAAGCATTCTTGAGAAGTACTCCTGGCTTTGCGGCTTATCTGCTTTATAGTCAGTGTAGCAAATCACTTAGACACCTCTACGTTCAGACTCGTTTCCTCTGTGGCCTGCCAAAAGAATCTATTTTGACAGTATTTTCTACCCGCTATCCCACCTCTACCTGTGCTCCTTCATTTTTCCTCTTCTCGGACAGTAAGCTTGTTGAAGCATGGATCTTCCTACAGACTGTCTTTTAAAAGGCATATTCTCATTTCTGATATTGTAAAAGAATTAAGTTAATCTGCTTTATCTGAAAAGATACTGTTTTTCCTGAAATCAAAGGGCAGATTGGTTTATCCTGACTATTTATACGCAGGTTATGTACCTGGTATAAATGTACTGAGCCCAATGGTCATTTACCCACTGGAGCTGAAGTTCCGCCCCCCAGTACCAGTTCCAAAGTGCAGCTCTTGAAAGCTCCTGGACTTCTTAGACCATGGCAAAAGCACCAAAGGACTGTGGATCAGGATGTCTGTGGCCAAACGCCTTGCACTGAATTACCACAGCAAGCAGGACCCTTTATATTGTTATATGCCAGTACCTTGTGTGCAGGCTTGAAGTCTTAAGAACCTGCAGGTTTTCCCTTGGATGCCTCCTATAAAAAGTCTGAGTGATAGAAATCATCAATCTTTGCAGAGTTTGGTTGTTTTTCATGCCTGAATGGGATCACCAAGCATCTAAATATACATCGCTACCATGTCCTAGAAATTCTTTATCTTCATTTAAATCACAACTACATTTTAAAAGCAGGATGAATGTAATGATTCACAGCTGATATCGAGTGTTTAAGTCATTATTATGCTACAAAAAGTATTGTGAAAGTTTAAATTTATAGGAGTGTGAATAATTTTCTGTCAGCTGGGGATTATCCCTTTTAATCTAAAAGGCACTCATTCTCTCCATATCTGAGGTTTCAAAAATTGGAATCTGTTGCTCTCCATTGTAAGATAAATCTCCTGCGTGTGCAGTGCATGGGAGACTGTAAATGTGAAACTTACTACATTTATTGAAAGTCAAAGACTTAAAACTATATCATAAACAACTGAAGCCTCTGAACGCATAGGATATGTTTTCAAAGGGTCGAGCAATGGTTTAGCTGTGTATCTCCTGGATTTGGAGTTTTTGTTTGAGGTCACTTAAACTCTCATGAGTCTAATCCAATGAAGACGGTTCTTTAAAAAAAAAGCATAGAAAATTGTTGTGGGATTTCTTAGGAGTCTAGACATTGCTTTGCTACCTATGGCCTTCTATCTTGCACTGGGTATTTGCTGGAAAACTGGGGGTTTCCCCCAGCAATACGTTGGATGCCAGGTCTGTAGTAGCTATGCTTTTTGAGAAGCTCTGTCCAGAATAATTGCAGGCATATCTGCCATTCCACAAGCAAGAATGGGCATTTTTTGAATGCAAACAAGGTATTTGCACAGCTCATACGGGCTCACATGTAAGGTTTTACAGATGCATACCGCCTGCCGGCTTCCTTTCAGAGGTCCATGATCTGAACTGCATGAACCAGAGCGTACATCAGAAAGAAGCCATTAAAATACTGTCTTGGAAATTCTTTGAATAGGGCATGGTATATATGTGACAATCGGCCATCCTGGCTGGCTCTCCCGAGTCAAGATTCAGTTGGTTTAACATGCAGGCGGTTACCTGCAGTAAAACAAATTATAATAAACATCTAAGCTTTGAGTTTTTAGGAAAAAAATCACTCTCGGATCCTAAACTGGGGGAGTGAGCATGTTTTGGTAGTGATACTTTGAGGAGGGACAGTTCATCTCTACCAAAAGGATTCTGCGCTTCCCCGCGTTACATGACGAAGGGAAATGGAGTCTTAACAACCCCTGGCATATTGGTAAATGTTTTTGGTATTCCACTCTCCTTCCTGGCCGTATAAAACTCAATCTCCAAAGCTCCAAAGAAGACC
This sequence comes from Ciconia boyciana, assembly GCF_034638445.1. NCBI lineage: Eukaryota > Metazoa > Chordata > Aves > Ciconiiformes > Ciconiidae > Ciconia > Ciconia boyciana. Next base: position 2,580,702 of record NC_132951.1, on the reverse strand, counting down.
AGCTTGCTTTAACCATTGAGGTTAAATGCCTTACTTTTCTCTTTTTATAAATAATAGTAAGAATGACTCTCTCCTAGTCGCCATAGGTGTTGGGATGTTCCCTCAAATTTTCCTTGATAATCCTTACTATGGCTGGATTAGTTTGTTTCTTAAAACCTTACTTGGAGAAACGTCTGTCTTTTTATGTTACTCAGTTTTACTCTTTGCACTAACAAGTCCCAGAATATGGATAATGTAATGCATTTTGTTTGCTGCCGGCCATAATTACATTGGAAAGCAGACTTCATGTACAGTGTGAATCCTTTTTTTCATTTAGACACTGCTGGGATCTTCAGGGACTATCAGAAGGCACTTTGCTTAGTCCTGAGGTTGTCAGGACATAGTTTTTCCTCTGCTGCAATTACAACCTGCCATGGAGGTTGCCAGCACTTGGTTTCAACTTCTGTTCAGCAGTGACAGCTTTGTTCTAGGGGACTAAAGATGCTCAAGAACCTAATCTGAGCACAGTTCTCTAAGGAGAGAGAGAACAGAGGAAAGCTAAGTTCGGAGTCTCTTTTCCTGCATTCCAAGGAGAAACAGAGTCCTGGGATGGCCACAGCAAGCCTGGTTCCAGGAGCTGGAAAACAGCTCCTGCAAGGTGTTACCTGGTCTAACTTCTGTTCCCCACTGCACGCGAGGTGCTCTGCTTCTGTCAGGATGGTTCTCACTAAAGGCAAAGAAGTTTTGTATATGAACACTTTGTCCTCTGGGATGGTTGGCTCCATTGTGCCAGTTAAATAAGAAAACTCTTTCACCCCATTGAAGTTCTTTCCCAGGTGGTATCCTTGCTTGGCTTCATCTAGGCAGTTTTTTCTAGTCGCTCCTCTCTTTGGGTAAATAACAGTTTTTGTTCTTCAAGGTTACTTGCATTCTACCTGTATCTCTGTTTCTGCATCGTTCATCCCTGATTGCTCAATTACCCTTCTCCTACCTTCCTAAGGAATATTTATCTGTCTTGTTCGGATATGAAATGTTGACAGTATGATAATTACGGAACTGTGAACAAATAATCCAGAGTAGTGTGGTTTTGTTTTAATAGGAGAACAAAAGAATCCAAATTGAAGAATCGGGTGATCCCTGAATAACAATGGCTGTTGAGTTGCAGTTTTCTAGATCCTTCTTGGCGGTTGCATTCCTTCATTCCGACTCTATTAATGTCCCGTCTGTTCCATGTGCGTGTTACATGCAAGTCATCAGCGCTAGTTGGAGAGCGCAGACAGAGACTTCCCAAGTTTTCTCTTACTTTACCGTAAAGCCTTGGCTTGCCTGAAGTTTTCTGGTAGTTCAGGTCAGGGACTAAGGGTGTGTGCTGGCTGAGGGTGACTGTTTCAGAGGCTGGGAAAGCAGTCTTTCCCTGGTACAAAAGAGCAGAAAAGGAACAGAGTGAAATTCTGCAAAGAAACATTTAGCTGAATATCAGGAAAAATGTCCTGAGAGATATGCGGCACTGAGAGCTGCCAGTCTGTGTAATTCTTTCTCCAGGGCAGTGGGAGAAGACCCTGTGACCGAGACATTTTCAACAAGATAGGTAAAATCTTTACAAAAATAGAGCATAAGCAGCAATCCTTTATTGGCCAGAGGTGGAACAAGGGTGAGATGTTATGTGTTGAAGCTATTGCTTCTTCTGTCTGTGATTTGCTGATACTCGCATGTATTAGATTTGCCATATTCATAATTAACCCTCAGTGCCTCTCATTTGACGTAATTCCAGTTTTCATGACCTAGACAGACCCACACTGTCCCTTTGGTGACCTGTGGGACTTCAGTGCATCTTCATCTGATTTTTCAAATGGACTGAACTGAGTGTTTCCAATGACACTGCAAATTTGATTAATCTTTTGCCATAGAAGGGCAGTGTTGCTAAGCAGCACTTACCAACACGAGCTGTTTCTCACATTCCGGGACTGCTTCATGGCCTGGCTCACAGACATACCCTCTCGTGCGCTTAACTACTGTATCTCCATGTTTATTCTCTAACTCTGGATGCCACAGCACAAGTCTGACCATAGCATGTGAAGGATTTGAGTTTTGTTGCCATCTATCCCTGGACATGCAATTTTTTGCAGCTATATTTTCATTCTTTTGGGTTTTGGAATCCTAATTCCAAGACACTTGTGTCTCAGAGGGGCTTTCCTTATCCCGATAGGATAATGTTTTAAGGTAACTTCAGTCACAGCAAGTTGGTGGTTCATGGATGGATGTTACTTGCTCTTACTCTCAGATGTAAGAGTTCCTTACTTCACCTCATCTGCGTGTTTCTTTAGGGGCTCACAGGATGACTGGGAAGGGTCCTGAGATTTATGAAATAAAATTGAGAAAGAGAAACTGAGGAACTTTTCACCCACTTGAACAGTCATGTGTTCAGCCTCCTCTAAACAGAAGGAGTAATACATGTTAATCTATGTGTGCATTTCGAGGTCCAGAGATAAGAAACTGTTTTGGTTTTCCTTTAAAGTTCACATCTCTTGTGCTTTGTGGACTTTTGTAGGCTATTGCTCTCCTTTGCCCTGTCCCTGGGCTTACGTGTTACCGTAAGGCAAGTCTTACCGATTGGAGCAAGCTGGTTTTAGTCATGTAAACAGAATTTGGGTTTGTGGGTTGATAAATTTGCAAGAGTATAACTTCTCAAGGTTAACTTGGCAAGGATTCTCATAAGTTTGGGGATGTCTTCAACTTCAGATGACACTCTGGCTGACAGTCTCCTGCCTACCATATGCCCGAGTTCAAAACGGATCCTGTGCAAGCATTGCATATGCTAGCAATGCACTCTTTGGGGAGGGGGACTCCACAGGGGCTGTCTGTTCGGTCACCTCGTGAATAGAGCCCTTTACCACATCTGACAGGAGGAGAACTGGATGATAAGAAAACAACTTATAACTTACAAGTTCAAATCAAAAGAGCTGACAGTAATAAGTTATATATGAAGTGTTTGAAAGGATACATATACTTACAGGCACATGCCTCTATACGCTGAACAAATAAAAAATATTTGATCCATAAAGGTCAGTGCTAGACATGAAATTCCCTTCCTTTCTTGTATCAATGCCAGGAGACCACTCGGTGGATTACTTCTCTTCTTGGGCTTCCGAGAGACACATCTGATGCCTAAACTCACCCTCAGTGGTTTTTTTGGTCTGTGCCCTTCTTACTGTAGTTTAATGCAGTCATGTTCTATAAAAAGAATAGTAGAGATGCGCACTTAGGTGTCTTTACCTGGTAACAAACAGTATCAAATGCTGCCCAAAAAAAGGTTTCTATTTTATTTTGAAAGCTAAGGCTAACATTGGTAATTGCAGAAACAGATAAACTCACTTTTTTTCTGTACGTTTATGGCTATAATAGGATGCTTAGCATTGGCAAGGCTCTGCTTGGTCCACAAATACAAATATTAATTATCCATTCAGTGGAGCCTCGTAAAAGGGTATTTCCATGTACTGTGGAAGAGCAGCAGAGATGCTGTGCAACAGCAGAAAAAAAAAGCTGATTACAGAATTAAATAAACTAAGATTCTAAAGCCCAGAATAAGGACAGGTCTGGTAGAAAAGATTTACTCCCAATTTTATACCTATAAGCTTATCTCTGATATACTAGAAAAAATGGACACCCGATATGAAATACTGCGTTACACATTTGTACTCATGGCAAGTACTTATTTATGGCAGTTTCATTATTATGAGTAGTGAAAAAATTTCCGACGTCCTCTCAAGTCCTCTGTAGTTGAGATTTGCTTGAACTGAAACAAAAAGATATGGAAGAACTATAAAAATAACCCCATCTGTTCACTGGTTCCTGTGATATGTCTTTATGGTGATTATATTCCGAGTGGTCTTGGGTAAGAGCATAAACCAGGACTTCGGTCCCTTTCTTCAGTGTTCCTGGCAGACCAGCGCTCTCCCTGTCCCCGTGGGTCAAACCCTCACCGCACTCTTCGCTTTGCCCCACGTGTGTCTGGCCAGCCCCTCTCCCTGCTTTCTAAGCTCGCTGTGCTTAGAAAATACTGAGAGCTGCCAGGACTCTTCCAAAGAAAGCTGCTCTTGATGCATCCAGCTTGATTTATTGATTATTTTTTTTTTTTTAATTTCATATATATTGTGTTTCCATGGTGCTGACTTTTTACCTTTAAAACTTTATCATGTGGGTTCACTGCGAATGAACATTAATGGTGTGGGAGTCAGTTGCAGACTTGCATCATTACTTTATGTTTAATAAAACAGGAGCTCAAGATTTTGCTGTCTTTAATAGCGTGCTCAGTTTTGCACCCCTCCCTTTTTCTCTCTTCTTTCCAGTTTTCTTATCGTTGGCCGAGGGTGTGTGGAACTACGCAGTTCCTGCATCTCAAAGGCATACGGTTCTGATGGGTTTGCACATATGCTTTGAAAGTATTATAATATTAAAATGTTATAATATAATATAAGGTTATTTCCAGGTTCTAGAGTAATTGGAAATGCCGAAATTGCTAAGCAGGACAAATTAAAATGAGAGTCCCACCTTCCTCCATCTGCAGCAAGATGATGGCATCAGATTTTGGATTTGTCCAAATATGTAAGAAAAACCGGCCCAAATCACAACAGACTTAATTGTCCTGTTTTAAATCGTGCCTGTTCTGTTATAGCTTAAGTAGCAGCGGTTGTGATTCAGCCATTCCTCAAAAGGATTTGTTTTGTTTTTTTCTGCCTTCATTCTTTGTGTCTTATTATAACTTCAGTCAGCTCTTCTGATTAGAGCAATTGTATTCCAGACTTGAGGATGTCAGAGTCAAAACTGCAGAAACAAAACAAGAAAAGCAAGGCCCTTGCACTTAAAAAAGTTAAATCACTGCACAGCGCGAGCTCTATATGTCTTTTTCTTGCTGGGCTAGCTGAGTTCTGTGCCACGCTCCTCTATGGGCTTTGATGGATGGCAAATTTCCATACAACTGTGCAGGTTTGCATGGTACTATATTCTTGACCAGAATGCTTGTCTCTACTCTAAAGACCCTAAAATATCTCCTCTTGCTCAGAAGAAGTTAGGCTGTGCAAGGGATGAGTTTATATAGTTAGTACCTCAGCTTACATTTGAAAGCCTATTTCATAAATTACTTTATGTCCACTGCCTAAAAGGAAGTTAATATTAGCCTAAGTTTTGCTTCATTGTATTCCAGCAGTGTTGGAAAAGTCATTTGGGCTAAACAAAGACAAATCTGTACTAAATGAAGCAGAAGCGTTATTCTCATTTGTGCAAATTTTGCACTGGTTCTGAATGAGCTAACGTGTCTACACCGCGCAATGCGGCACAGTAAAAGAACATTACGTCGTTGTTGTGGTTTAGCCCCAGCCGGCAACTAAGCACCACGCAGCCGCTCGCTCACTCCCCCCTGGTGGGATGGGGGAGAGAATGGGAAGAGCAAAAGTAAGAAAACTCGAGGGTTGAGATAAAGACAGCTTAACAGGGAAAGCAAAAGCCGCGCACGCAAACAAAGCAAAGCAAGGAATGCATTCACTGCTTCCCATGGGCAGGCAGGTGTTCAGCCATCTCCAGGAAAGCAGGGCTCCATCACGCGTAACGGTGACTTGGGAAGACAAACGCCATCACTCCAAATGTCCCCCCTTTCTTCTTCTTCCCCAGCTTTATATACTGAGCATGACGCCATGTGGTATGGAATAGCCCTTTGGTCAGTTTGGATCAGCTGTCCTGGCTGTGTCCCCTCCCAGCTGCTTCTGCACCTGGCAGAGCACGGGAAGCTGAAAAGTCCTTGCCCAGTGCAGCAACAACTAAAACATCTCTGTATTATCAACACAGTTTTCAGCACAAATCCAAAACATAGCCCCATACCAGCCACTCTAAAGAAAATTAACTCAATCTCAGCTGAAACCAGGACAGTCGTGCAAGCAATGCAGCCACGCGACGCCCCGGCCAGCCGCTCCGAGGGCCCCTGCCTGGTGTGGACGGGGCGTCTCTGCACTGGGCCGAGTTCGGGCGCGAGTAAGGACCCTCAGCACCGCAGGTTGTGGCATCTCATGGTTTTCTACTGTGGCAAATTCTGAAGGGATTCTTGGGCTCTGCAGATTTCTATTTATTGTCATTTCACACAGTCTATCAACTTCTTCTGAATGAAACCTTCCTCAGTTAGTAGTTTAATCTTTTCTAAGATATTTTTACTGGTAGTAAATGCTGCCCACACATAGGAAGACACAATTCTGCCCTAGACAGCTCTCAATATAAACTTAAAAGCATATAAAGAACATGTAATATAAAGGGCAATACTTTAATTACTAGAACTCACAAGAATGCAGCAAGGCTAGAGGAGTAGGCAATGTTCATAGGGTAGGATTAGCCTCATTTGTCTGGAGATCAGAATCAAATGTTGTTTAAAGTCATAAATGAAGAAGTGGATCGTGTTCTTATGATCTCACCAGGAAAGCACGGCGGTCACACCCCAGGTTGGATTCTCTCTCTTGTATTTGTGGAGACCAACTCCTCTCTCTCTTTTTCTTACCCCATCTAAAAATTACAGAAGGTAGTAATTCACACATTAGACTTTCTGATCTCTGGCACGCACTATGGAGGTGCAAAGTATTGCTATAGCAGCATAATTTATCAGCATTAAAATCTCTGACGTCTCATTCTCCCAAGGAAGCTAGCAATGAAAACCGAAAATGGTACAGTGTGATCTCCTTCTGGTAGCAATGAATGTAAAAACAATGGGAAACAGAAGGAAAGTAATGTCTTACTGCAACTCTAAATTCTAATTTCCAAATCCTGCACAAATCATCTAACAGTTGTCGAGATGTGAAATACAAGGTAGCGAAAGAAAGCTGTGATCATTTGCTGCAGAGAGTATTTGTTTTTTTCCGTATCAATTCCCTGTCCAGAGTTCAAAGCTATTACTGGATTGAAGAAGTGGCTTGATAATATGATGACATATTTGTGGCTAGGCTGGCAGTGATAAAGGAAGTCCAATCTCTTGCTTCTGGGCAGCAACTGCTCACCAGTGGCGTTTGGGGAAATACTGCGTGATTGGCCAGTTGCATATTTTTGATCTTTTCCTTCACAGCAAATATTGGCTAGTCTTCATAGCAGGGAACCAGAGGCCTGATCTAGCCAGAAGAACAAGATCATGAAGTGTTGGTATCATGAGTATGAGGCTGATATCATGTTGATATCACGAGTGTGAGCCTGGCTAAGGTCTGAGTGCCGAGGGAAATATCTTAGCAATGTTCTAGATAATGCAAATCCTCAAAGTTGCTGTTTCATAGTCATGTTTCTCTATACTATAAAAAATTCTCTAAAAGTATTTCTCACGGACGAAACACTTTTGAAAAGACCTTTGTTATCATATGCGTTGGCTGTGTTTAAGATGGCAAAGGGTATAACCTGATGGCCTGTGTTATGTACATCATCCTATTTCAATCATGCAAATAGCTCCCGGAGAAATATTCAGTTCACATGAATGCATGTTACATACCTCGCTTGTAAGTAAAGTGGCACTTAATAAACGTGAAACACCTTTGGTTATCTAGATGTTTCAAATTCTTGATGCACTTACAAACAGGAAAGTCACTTCCATAACAAGAGTCGCACAGACTGCCCCAGGAAATTTTGCAGCCTGAGAAAGACATAATGTGACCCGTGAATATCCTAGGTGGGGAAGGAGTGTTTAAATAGCATGAACAAATGACAGGCTGGATATAAGTTAGACTGTGATTATCTTCCTGCAAGACATGTAAAGGGTATTAATTTATACGAGGGAGCTGCTAAAGGCTACATGACCTATATCCATTCCTTAAGGTTGACTGGAGAAACTACTGAGACTCATGCCTGGAGTGGAGGGGTGCTCTGTGGGTACGTCTGGGATGCTGGCATAGTACCCAGTGGAAAGATACCCGTTCTTCTCACATTTCTTTCCTTATGCATGCCAAATCTGTGCTTGATCCAGTGGCTATTTTACCCCCTTTCCTGGGGATGCGGAAGTGGTGCGTGCAGAACCTCAGGTTGTGCAGGGATTTGCCAAGTTGTTTATATCTAGCTAATTTATTTCTTTGGTATGACAGTGTGTAAAAGGAACGCTTCTTTAGGCTTCACCCTAAAATCCTGGTTTCTCTTTAGAATGCTACCCCACTTTCTCCGGCTAACGTGCTTGACCCACTCAGACTATTCTCAGATGCTGTAAATGCTGGACGCCACAGTAGTATTATACTTTTATTGCCTTATTTAGCCAAGAGATTAAATGTAATGTTCAGATTATGTAGAACATTAACTCCTAACAATAAGCAAATAACACATTAGAAGCTTTGCTATTAAAACGTTTAGTGCTGGCTTTGCTGTGGAGCGCTACACGAGCCGTGACTTATGTTCCATGAGGGAGGAGGCACAGCGGAGAAGGCGCTGTATGCTCAGCGCAAGGGTCTCTTTCTTCTGTAAAGGTAGTGCATATAGCTGCCGAGTCCATATGCTGTGTTTGTGCATGCTTTATAGGATATTTTTACACGTAGCTAAAACACCTGAGCCCAGTTCTGCCAGCCATGGCTGAAAATCTGGGGGTTTTCGATCAGGTAATGAAGTTCTCGCCTGTCTCCCGGTCGCTGGCGAGCGGGTGGTGTCTCGTACCCGTGCCTGCGAGATGGGGCCGCCAGCCTGGCCGGGCTGGGCCAGCCGGAGCCCCGCGTCGCAGCCTCTCCTCCCGTCAGGAGTTGCAATGTGCTAGTCTTGTCTTTCAGACAGTATTTTTATGTGAGCTGATGGTTGCCAGGGTAACGGAGGCTTCGGGGAGTCTCGCGCCGACGCAGCGCCCTGGCCTGGGCGAGGACTGGGAGCAGATGTTGGCTGCGAGCTGGGGAGCCGGGCTGAGAGCGAGGAGCAGCGCTGCCGGCCGCCGCGCATGAAGGGAGCCGGAGAGAACGATTTGCCTGGCTGCGCTCGGTGCAAGAGAGCAGGTTCAGGGCTCGCTCGCTCTTTCTCCCTTTTTTGTTGTAATTTAGTATTCTTGTCTCACCCCACAGGGGTTCCTCAGCCGTCGGCTTAAAGGCTCCATCAAAAGGACAAAGAGCCAACCGAAGCTTGATAGGAACAGCAGCTTCCGGCACATTTTACCTGGCTTCAGGAGCGTGGACAATGAAAGGTAAGGGGACGTTTCTCCGAGGGTGGGGAGGAGGGCGTGTGAGACAGAATGAGGATATTGATTTCTCCAGGTCTTGTTAATATCTTCCTTATCTTATTCAGAGCAAGGGCCACATCTGCGATAGAAGTAGACTTGCTTAATTGCAAGAGGGGTGATTTTAATTTGTTGGCGAGTATCCAGTGCAAGTCCTCCCTTTTTAGGTTAAATAACACGTACAGAGAAGCCCGACTGCTCTGCTTTCTTTTCCCCAATAAATCCTAAGTTGATGCACCAGCATATAAATAGCACATAGACGCAGCAGCCAAAGCCGACTGATGCAGGTGAGGGAGGGAGGGGAGGGATGCTCACACACCGGACTACATTGAGCAGTACGGGGTTACACACTGTATGAACAATAACATAGAACAATAACAACCATAATCTCCCCAAATCCCTCTCTCCGCCTTCCACACACATACATCTTCGGCATAGCCCTTGACTGCCGTCATTACACCGAGATGGATTCTCGGCGTGTGGCCGAAGCTGCTTTTTCTGTCTGAGCCATGACAGGATCTTTCAGTCCAGGAGGGATGCGTTGCGGGGAACGTGCAGATGGGTCGGAGGAAGCATTTGACATGGGATGGCCAGTCTTGGAGCAAATTGCAAGCAAAATAAAGGGGAAATGAGACCTTGGTTTTATTCTTCAGCTCAGTTAGAAAGTAAAGTAGCTCTTTAGTGGGTTTGTATGTATTTACGTGCATGTAGGTTTATGTCAGTGTGTGCATGAGACAGACATACATTCTAGGTAAATTTATGTGTACATTCACATGCAGATCAAGGTCATGGTTGGGTAATGCAGACTCCATTACCAGCCACGGAAATAAACTATTGATTCGCTTCCAAAAGGAAGATCTTTCAACCTTACGTGAATCATTTTGGGGAATGGCACAGAAGTATTGAAGTGCCAAGAAAAGTCTATGTCTGAAAAATACGCCAAATTGGACGTACACTGATATAACCGTTTTGTAGCAGTAGCATTTTAAAATATCAGGACGGTACTTTAGAATCCATTGAGTAAATACTTCACTTTTAAAAGCAATGACAACTTTAGCTTTGTTTTAGCTATACTTATTCATTGGAGGGGCCGTGAATTTCTGAAGCCTGCAAATGACAATTGTCAATCTGGATTTTTCCTTACCTGACCTATTACAGCCTCCTAAGCTTTTTCTTTCTGGATTCTGCAAGTCAAAGGATTGTGCTGGTCAGTGCAGAGTAATATTTCAGGGGTTACTATCTGGGAAGACAGAGTTGATTTGATTCCTGTGCTGCAGTTTTCACAAACGCTCGAAGTAGGGCACTGTGTTCCATATGGAAGACAAGCGAGGGTAGCCCGGTGGCCAGGAATCTGCCTACAGTGCTGCTGCTTCACTCAAAGAACAGGCAAATTAGACAATGTTTTCTTTCCACCTAGATGAGTTTTGTTTCTTTCTGTGAACTGGCAGTATGGGAATTAACTGTTTCAGCCAGCCCTGCAGCCAAAGTCGTTTTCCCAAATTAAGCTTTGTAATTTCCCTGCCCTCCCCGCGCAAGAGCTCTGGAGCTTGCTGGGCAGTGGCCTTTCAGACAGAGCCAGATTTACTGCAACTTTTCTTTAAAGAGATTCAGTGAACGGCTGTAGTGCATTTTCAGTGTAGAGCTTAAAGGGTGGGTTAGAGGAGAGGTAGCATTTGGCAGCCTTGAATAAAACCCAAGGATTTGCTTGTATGTGTATTTAGAAACTGAAAATGAACGGCTTCCATTAGGCAGGTATTGCTCATAAACACACTTCATCTATGATACACAGACGTGCCCTGGTCTGGAGGAAACTGTCTGACACGGGGTAGCTTTTGACAGCAAGCTTTTAGTCCCCTAGCTTTCATAGTAGTGTCAGATCTATAGTGTGAGCAAGTATCCTTCTGCAGATCTTGGCCTTAGGTACTGTTGCTCTCGGAGAGGTGAAAGAAAAGCAGCAGCTGGGCTTCTCAGTCGTGCATCGAGGTTTTGGTTACGGAAGATAATTTTATCTTCCTGAAGATTCCCATCCACGTCTGCTAAAATGCACAATACACTCACTTCTGTATATGAAAGGGCTTGAGTCTTTTAGATCACTCTCATGCATTTTCTGCTCTGCCTCCCTGTCTTTCTTGAAATCCAAGAACTGTTTCAAAGAAGCATCTGGTATTGGAATATTTGCCTCTTAAGTATTTAATTCTTGACTCCATCTTGTATCCAAGCTGATTGCTCGTGAACCGCGCCTTTTCTCAAGGAAGTAACCATTATAAGAGCGTTCTGTTCTGGAGCTTTGTAGAATTTTTGCGGGAGATGCCTAGCAAAAATGAATAGTGCAATAAATGCAGTCAAAACACTCCGGGTTGAAATATTGAGCTGTAGTAGATCATAAATGATTCTGTTACTTGGCTTCTGTGTATCTGAATTGGTACTGTGTCATGCCTCTTAGTTTCTTGATTTTTCCTTTTCTTGCATGTCCTGTTTATCCTGCTATGTACAGCAGATGTGTATGAATATATGAAATGTGCACTTGCATGTACAGACAGCTAACAGGGTGGACATGGTGTGTATGTAGAGCAGAGAAGAGAATATAAACAAACATATCTATGCTTTTTACCCTGTGTTTGATTAATGCATGCATTTAAATACATCATGTAAATTTAAAATGCAAAATTATTACCTCCTACAATAGTGAGAAATTTGTACAGTGTGAGTTTTCTAACAAAGGAAAACAAGGAAATATCATTAAACATTGGAAAAGTCACAGAATGTCTCACTGGCATCAGTTCAGAATCGCCTTGTTAATTCTGTGCCAGTGGAGTCTGGTTTTTGTACCTTGCATTGGCACAAAGAGAACAGCCGGGTTTCCAGCGGCGTCTTGCAGAGCGGCTCTTCCAGAGCGTGGTTACTGCGTCCTGGGGAGGAGCTGACAGCTCTGGAGGGGGGGGTTCTTTGTCGAGTTGACGTGCCATCTACCAGGGTCCCGCGTCCATGGCCAGGCAGCTGTTGGCAGTTCCGCCATGGCGTGTGCGTGTACGTTCCGAGCAACTATGAAAACTTAGAGAATTCCGGTTCAGTAAAACCTCGGCCAACCATTTTTTCTCTATGGAGAACATCTGAGGAATTGCTCAAAGTGGTGTGTTAGAAAAATACACTGATTATAGTCAAGCAGAGCTTATATTTGTAGAACAAATGTGGTTGTTTCTCGTGGTATTGGTTTTTATGTTGACTGAGAAGAGCCCTTTTGTTTTAAAAAAGGTGGAATAAGGGGTTTGCACTAACTTCAGCAAAATTCTGTGGGGTTCACGTTGGTGTAGTTGGCCAAATTTTGCTAGTCTTTTGCATACTAATTTTTTTCTAGGAGTCCTGTTACAGTAACAGTAATAAAATTATTGATTGTGAATAAGAGAAGCACAATCAGACCAAGCATAACTAGTATTCTCTATGAGAGGTGCATGAATCTGGTACAATCAGTTTATATAAATGTGAGATTTAAAGGAGGATTGTGGAACGAGTGCTCCTTTCAATTTGTTGGCTGGTCAGATTGCTTGTTAGAGCTAAAAAGCGTTCCATTAAAGTAGCTTTTTGCTAACAATGTCTCCTGCATCCTGATTTATTACAGCAGCTAACAAAGTTTTTATCATGGAGCGCTGAATGTTTGTCTTTGTAGCGGCCTCTCTGGAATCAGCCACAAATCAAGCATTTGGCAGATGGATTTGTCTTAATTGGACCCACATTTCTCCTACAAAATTTGTGATGGAGAAAGTTTCTGGGTTGGGCTGTGGGCACAGGGAGTAGAGCCAGAGAACTGAGAGAAGGTTGTTCTGCTGCAGTTGTTAATTATTGTCATTAGTGCATTTCTGATTGTTTTCTTGTTGCAGTGACCTTTTCAGGCATTGCTGTCGCTTCATTACAGTAATCTTTTAAAAATAATTTCTGACAGTTTGTCAGGAATTTAGAAAGTGGGTTTATATGGGTGTGGTTTTATTTTTAAATCTGAATACATGAATTTGGTCCCATCTCCTCTGAAACTGGCAAAGGCTGCCCTGATTTTACCCTAGCGCTGAGAGGGCAGGGACACAGTATCACTTCGTGGGACAAATGTCTTCAGACGGTCTTGGTCTGGTGGAAGATGGGCACTCTGTGTAACTCCCATTTCTGATGTAAACCCCGAGCTGATCATTCCTGGGGACACTTTTCCTCAGTGCACCTAGAATTCATTTAATGCTAAGGGACTCTCAATTACTAACATTTGTGATTATTTCGCAAGGTTTTTTTCATCATTCCAGAAGATAACATTCTATTTAAGCTTTTTCTTGGCACTACAAAAGTCTGAGCATATGGTTGATTGTTAAATGAGCCTCAGCCTTGGAAGGGGTACAGCCGTGCATTAATAACAGCAACAACTTGCACTGCTGCTACTTCCTCTTTAAACTACTTTTTTTTTTTTATCCCATCAAAATCTTTGCTTATAACCCACAGAGGGAAGAGGAAGTGTACAAGTCATGTACTGCACTGCATTTAATTCCTAATCTAGTGCTAATGCAGTCTGCTGTATGGGTTTGCAAATGTCCATGAAGCTCATTTTGATGCGATAGGAGAGCATCAATAACTTATGAACGTCTGTACTCTTACAGTAAACTTAGTTTGTGAGTTCTTTTTAGATCTAATTATCATTTTTTTATTCCCAACAAACTTGATATGGCAAATATTTTTAGGCGTGCTGAAATTGGTGAAGTTTGATGAGAATGGTGAGTGCTGCATTACAAAGGATGAGGAAGTCACTCTGTCTCCTTCGGAAAGCGAATGACTCATCCTGCAGAACTAGGACACTGGCAGACCCCAGAGCGCATGAAGGGCTTTCAGAGCTGTGTGAGCAAGTGCAGGAGAGCTCGCTTTCTCTTCTGCCTCCTTACTTAAAAGGCATTAGCCAGCGAAGCTTTCTAAGTAGGAAGACTTGTAATAGTAGGTGCACAGTGAAGGGTGACGCTAGCAGCATGTGAAGTACAGCACAGGGGCCTCTGGTTTTCATGATAATGAAAATATTTTGGGGAAACACTGCTGAGTTTGTATAGGGAAGCCACTTGGCACGGTCAACAAGAACTGAAATGCAAAATAAAACATCTTGCGAAGTCAGGGACGGGAGCATCCGGCAGGTAACAATGTCTGCTTTCTCGTGCAGTGGGTAATGTCTGTTCCCACTCCCCCCGCGGCCAGGGAACAAATGTAGGTAGCTTAAAGATTCAAGGACAGTCTCAGGATTGAGACTGGCCTCATATAGTACCTGCATTTATAGCAAGGCTACTTTGTCCTGGAATATGCAAATCAGCCTTTTAATGGGGTTCCTTTGCAAAATATTTCTTGAACCGGAAAGTTAATTACTGATCTCTAATTAATGGCTATGTTAGGAGGCTAGAGTAAAATCAGAGAGAACTGCTTTGAAGGAGAGTTGCAGGAGGAAATTACTGGTTCTCCCAGAAACTGTTATGTTCCTCATCTTCTTCTCATGGTATTAGGAAGTTTAGAAACTGGTATCCAAATATTTTTAAAAGGATAATGCTCTTAATGGAAAGAGGGGATTTTGGAGGGTTTTTTTGGGAGGCATTGAAACAGAAAAAATAATCCTTTATATGGAAGAAAGACTAATACTCTGCTTTGTAGAAATAAAGTACAGTTCCCTTACACAGGTGGTTTGGGTTTCCATTGTGTTCAGAGGGGCACGTATTCCCCTTTGGAGTCAGTCTGGTGCTGCAGGTAACGGCTGACGACAGGGGCAGTTGGAGCGTGAGCGTGTTTAAAACCAGGCGTGGAATCGGCGTTTCAGCCCTCCTGAGCACGGCAGCCCCGGCAGCGACAGCGGAGGCTTGGCAAAGCTCAAGCCCTTCCCCGGTCAGCGTTCTTTGCATTACGTTTTCTTGATTAAGGGAAGTAGAACTCCTGGTGAATCGGGAAGGTTGCAGATCAATTGCACCGGCCCGTGCATACAGAAGTATTTGTTATAAAGCCCCATTCAGCAATATCCTGCTCCTCGTGGCTAAAGCCATTTAATAACCCCAAGAGGGGCAGAGATGGACTGAAAACAATGTGGTGTCTTTCAGCTTCTCCCAAGGCGACAGCAAGGTCTCAACTATTCCTCCTGTTAAATTGGCTTTTGCACACGCATGTGAACCTGTGATTTGTATCTGGGGCTACCTGAGGTAAACGTGTTTGATGTTCTCAAAGAAACACATAAACACTTCCCCTAATCCTACGTATTCAAACTAACTTCCTAATTGAACAGGGAGGTCATGCCTATATCTTTCAGTAAAAGACTATATTAATTCCTAGAAATTTTTCAAGCCCAGTAAAATGTCAAGGGAAGGGCTAAGAGGCTGGAATTATTTTAATAGCCTTCTTCACATTTCTCCGCTTCCCGGTTTCCTAACAGCCCAAACAAACAGCGCAGTGCCCCACAGGGTACAGCTCGCGCTTTGACTCGACTTGGAGTCATGGAGCAAAATTATAAAATCCTTCCTGCTTAGGCATATGCAGCGCTAGTGGGATAATTGGCTTCGTGCATCTTACAATTAGCTTGCAAAAATATGTTTTGCATTCCTGACCTTTTCTCTATAAGCAAGGCCATTGTTTCACTGTCCTGCTTAATTACAAAATATAGTGTTGTGTGAGGATAGAGATGACATCGTTGTATCGTTGGCTCTAATTTGACGAGACATCATAATGGGGAGTTTTCATACTGAGGGCACTGAATTAGTGTAGCGTGAAGCCACATTTCTCTAAACCTACTAAATAAGGAGAAGTTAATTTTATGCTCTATCTTTTTGACGTTTGTAATCAAAGCATTGTATTACAGCTGCAGATGGTTAGCATTTGAAGAATGTTTGGTAAATGCCGACAATCGGAAGGCATTGTTTCTGCAGCGGAAGATCAGGTTGATTAATGGATAGAAGGATGCTTTCTTTCATCTTACTGTTCTCGCAGTCTGAATACGTATTATTGACTCATTTGGCCATTGCCTGGCAGACATGACGTTGTGGTGCATCAGTGTACACCTCAGGGTTACAAGCAGATAGTTCTGTTCGTATCCTCTCAGCAAAGACTCTGAGCGAGGGTGACAGTTAAGTTGCATTGTGGCTGATGGTGTCTTGATACTCTTCAGATCGAAGACAGATACTGCTACTCCATTGCATTAACATTTTGTTTCCAAACAGACCATTTATTCTGACTTTGCCCTGGCAAGATTTTCATGTGCATGGATTTCAGTGCAATTACATTAGCATTACTCTTCATGTCAATAAACTCAAAGAAAAAAAAGAGAAAGAATATGCCATCACTACAGCTTTTATACCAGAAGACACTTTCTGTTAGTTCTAGACTCTTCTGTTTGCTTTTTTAATTATTATTTGTTTACAATAAAAACTAAGATACTTCTACCCCAGGCTTAAACATTCTGGCACACCATGAAAACTGCTCGTGATGAAAACATTACTTTTAAACTAAGAGGAACAGTCTTGCTTTCCCCGGCCCACTGTCTCCTGGCCACGTGTTCCCCTTGCAGCAGATGCAGTCATCACGCAATCTTCGGAAGGTCAGCAAGTTGATTCAAGGGGAGATTATGAGTTAGGGGAGTGATTTTCTGTTTGGTTAGGGCACTGAACCAACTCATGTAACTGCAGAGTAACAGGAAGATGGCAGAAAAAGGACTTTTCCTTTCAATGGCAGGCAGTGGGCAGTTGCGTTCAGTGAGATGGAATGTCCCACTGTTCTGTTTCTGTCCCTAGCGCCGGGTAGGCACGGGGAGGGACACCCACCTGGCATCTGCCTCTGTTCTCCATCTTTCAAAATGGAATTTCCCATCTCATAGGAGAGGTACATTGCTTGACGGAACAAATTTTTCTGTCCTCTACTCTGTCATTTCTATTGGCAATTAGTATTAGCAATAGATGTCTTTGCTGGCAGGGGAAGATGTTTAAAAACAAGTTTCGCTCTATTCTTTATTGAAACTCTGCAAAACCTTGATTGGAAAATCTGTGTGAGGGGCAAAGACAGAGTTGTAAGTGAACATACAACAACTGAGGTGGGCAAGGTTTTCAAGCCTTTGTTCAGAGAGCTGGAAGACGCAGATCTTTGACATGTGTATCTTGTTATCCAATTTCATATTGCAGTGGTCGGGCACAGAAATCCGTTGATTGTAGCTGGAGGCAGCCTGTGCGTTGAGCTCACTGCTGGCGGTTAGTTGTACAGAGCACTGGATATAATGATGTTCAAGACTTGTGAATATAAAATAACTATGTCAAGTTCATCCATCAGCTGGGAGGGAAGAAAAAAACAGACGGAGGAAAAATATGCTCCTCTGTCCTTCCTCCTTACCATACTCTTTAATAATACCTTATGATATGGAGCCTCTTCTTAAATGATTATTAGGGAGATGTCACGTAGATTGTTCATGTATGGATGTCTTATGGTACTGATAGAATGATCTTGTTTATCTGGTTGGCAGTGTTTATAATTTTAATTTTCGGTACAACTACAGAATGTCTCACTTAGGTTCCCTTCAGCAAAATTCAGGTCATATGTGATGAAAAGAAGCAAGAACTGATTTTAGTTGAATTAAACCAGTGCATTTTAGCTGGAATTAAAATATAATTTGTTTAAAAATACTTAACTGATTTGAATTAAACCCAGAAATATGAGTTCTGCTTTAATCCACGTGTGTTATACAAGTAATTATATGAGAAAGGGATGTAGCATGCATTGTACATGATTGATAGTGTGCAGGAGGGTGGCATTCATTCACACAATGATGTAAATGTATTAGTAATTATAAAGCCGTAGGTATTATATCAGACTGTCCCCTTCGCTCACATTTACAAATGTCTCTGGGATTATGTTGGCCCTGTACAACAGCCCCATGCTCCTCTGCTGGTGCCCGAGAGATGACACACGTCCCCTACTTGAACCAGTCCGTGCTCCTTCTCCATAGGAGTCCCTCTGCAAAGCAGTGCTGCGGTAGTTACCAAATGATTTACATAACTCCCTGGTATGTACCTTGAGTAACTCATATTTTGCTGTCCTTGCTGTGTGGCGAGATTTGTTCTATTATGCATGTCTTTGTTGGTATATAGCAACACTTTAAATGATATGTATGTATACAGAGAGAGAAAGAGAGAAGGATTTATATATTAATTTTTCAGGGGAGACCAAAATTTTTAAAAACCGTATTGCTTCTGCGAATGGAAAAGAAAGGCTGAGGGCTGCTATTAGCTCATTGTGGAATCTGTTGTTTATCCTCTGCCTAGGCGTAATCCTCCTGGGCACTAACGAAGGCCAAGCGCCGTCCTGTCGGGACGTGAATCCAGGCTGCAGGGCAGGCTCTTTGTGAGCCGGGACGTGACATTTCCCTGACGAGGGGTAACGTGCCTCCCGTATTGCTACCTGATCAGCCGTCGCGCTGCGCGCTGGATTCCCCTCCAGGCACAGAAAGACCAATTCTGCAACTAGCGCAGGGCGAGACACAGATGCTTTGGAGACTTTTCTCAGTTATCCAGTTCTCTTCAGTCTGTAATATGAAGAGTCTGGATTGTGTGTGTGTGTCTGTGAGGTGTTTGGCATTTTCAATCACAATAAAAAATGTTTCTTGCTACCTTGTGACATATGAACAATTTTAGTCCTGGCTATTGCTAAAAAACAGTAAGAAGATAAGTTTAATTCAAGTTGCCAGTTGCTTGAATTTGGTGGTACTTGGATCAAGAGGTTTGGCTTAGGACTATTGTAAAGGGAAGAGACATTTGCAGCGTATCGTTTCTCCTGCACCTTCACATTCTGAATCAGTGGAGGAGACTGAGGTATAAAATTTGGCTGTTTGTGAGCTCTCTTCATCTTTCATGCTTTCAGAAGATCAGGTTTGCATGGTTTAAAAACCACATTGCAGCATTTTTTATTTCTTTTGATACATGCTGAAATGGTTGCTTTAATGCTATGCCTTAATAGCTTTAATCACTGACGTGGCATTGTTCATGATTACCCTGTGCTGTGGCATTTTCACGATACCTTTTACTAATGCTCTAAGTAAAGGTGGAAGTATGTGGTGTTTGTGCAGTGTCTGTGTTGGTGAGCGTAGAGGGCTTGACCACCGAAGTGTAATTAGCGCAGTGAGAGCCGGCTGCGTGCACGGGAGTGCCTTGGTGGGTGCTGGATACCCAGAGGCACCGACGGGGAACCGCGGAATGCTAGCCATGCCTTTCCTGGGCTGGATGTTGCATCTGCGGAGGCTCTCTGCATGAAACCTCTCCAGCTCACCCAGAATTAATTATTCACTGATCATCACTCAGACCTTATGGATTAGGGAGCAGGGAGGAGGGTTGGCAGGGGGTGGATAGAAGATGGAGCAATTTGGATTGCAATTAGTTTTTCATTTCTTTCCTTACTCCCCGTTTGCTTAAATTGGAGATTGCATGTTAGAACCAAGCAGGGGTTTATATCCCAGCAGTGGAAGTTCCCTGTGCACCAGACACTAGCAAATCCACTACAGTCTTCAAGCTTCCCAAAGACATAAAACACTCGGTCCATTTGAGGAGTTGAAACATCAGGGGAGCAAGTTTTGCTTAGAAAATGTTGCAAGGGACCAGCAGTGCCCAGTCTGCCAAAGCAGGAACACTTCACTAGCCATAGCCTGCCCTTATAAGAGCATTTAG
Source organism: Ciconia boyciana (assembly GCF_034638445.1). Classification (NCBI taxonomy): domain Eukaryota; kingdom Metazoa; phylum Chordata; class Aves; order Ciconiiformes; family Ciconiidae; genus Ciconia; species Ciconia boyciana. The sequence goes on along the minus strand of NC_132951.1, from coordinate 2,560,848 downwards.
ATATTGTCTTTCTCCATCCATTATCTGTCTTCTCCCCTTTCTAACTCCTTGAGCGTGCTCCTTGCCGGGAGCCTTCTCTGGGGATTACAGTTGTGGCGGATCCATAACGGATACCGAAGCCTGTCTGGGTAAGCAGTCCCGCAGCAGACAATGCAGACCCCGACCCACTGGGTGCATCGCCCAGTCGCAGAGAATGTAATTTTAAGTTTAGTCATTACAAAAATGTGAGCCAACAGTTGAAAGTCTGCTTCACTGGTGAGATTGTGTCTAATGTTGAAACCTCAAGGGGTTTTCTTGATTATACCAGTAACCACAGTCTGGGTCACACTTTGCAATAATTATCCTGATGTCTGAAAGGTTGTTAGAAAGTCCCTAGAGGAAGGGGCCCAGTTGCATTGCAGAAGAATTTAGAGGTATATGCTGGCAAACCTTCAGCACTTAGAGATTTATTTAAGTTCGTTCCTTTAATTGCTTTCTTGCATCCCTCTTCTATTATAAGCTCTATGAGCCACCTAGGGAAGTAAGTCTAGCTAGTATTAATCTCCGCAATCCTTCTTCCTTTAACTAGTTACTCCTGGCTTCATTTACACAGACATTTGAGCCCTACAGAGTGGGTAATAATTCTGATTCTGTTTTAACATGTTCTAACAGAACATGTAACTTAGGAAAAATCATCAGCTGACTTCTGCATTTGATTTTTTTTTTTTAGCTCTCATCTCTTAAATGTGGCTTATGATCTTTGTATAACATTGCTGCTTCCCAAGACTGTTGGCAGCTTCCGTGATATGTATTCATAAAGCAATTCCAGGTCCTTGAGTGAAACCTGCAAGAAAAGGGCAAACTTGGTTTTTTTTTCCCCATTATCATGGCCCTCTCGTACCTGTTCTGACATGCACTTGAGAGAAGTTTTCTTACTTGATGCCTTTATAACTAAAGCTCTCTCTTTGTACGAACCAAGGCAGGGTGTCTTGCCCTCCTTAGATAAAGTCACTCACGTTGAGGCTATCACTCACTTTATTAGCCTTAGCTCCAGCCCTCTCACACAGCGGGCAGAGCCTCCACGTACCCCTCGGTTAGAGCAGACGTTCTGATAGCAGGGCAGCGAGGAAGCAGAACGACAAGAGCACGTCAGAGTGATGGCCCAGGGAGCCCAGCGCCCGGTGCCAGTTCGTGGTTGGCTTATTCCCTGACTCGAGAGCTTGGTTATCTCTTCGAAATGTTGTAAAAAGTTTCATTGTCTTAAAAAATAATAATCCCGTTTGAGTCGTGTGAAGTTTTTGTTCTCAAAATGAATGAGTATGAATGAGTTCCACAGACACAGTGAGATGTGTGATACATAATTTATATCACTAACATTTTGTAATCTATTGTTAGTTATCTTTCATCTTTATTATCTGTTCCTTGGCCATTTTACTAAAAGACAGTAAATAGAAACAGACGGTTTCTTTCTTATTTTACCATGCATTATTTGCTGATAATTTGCTAAGGGGACATTTGTCATGTCATCTCTCCTTGTCTTTTCCAGCTAATGAGACTCCTCTTAGACTGTTTTCCATGGTTTATATCACTTCTTGAGGCTTGCCCTAATAAATGTATTGCACATGTGCATTCGTGCGCCGTTGGAAGAAACACCTGTTTTTCTTGAAAGCACTGGCATATATGTTCTGTGCATCTATAAGATAGGCGTCTTAGGGCAGCTGGGAGCTGCAGCTGAGAAAGACTGAAACATGAGAAACATGAAGATGTTAGTTTGGTAGCGTCCAGGTTCTGCACTTCTGGGGCCTTCAGAGAAATTCTGGGGTGGGGGAGGATGGAGAAAACAGGGGCTGGCTGGCTGCCGGAAGACTTTTCAGCAGGTAGCGTTACTGAACGAGCAGTACAAGGACACCTGGGTCGAGGATTGTGTGCAGCAGCACGGACTGTGAATTGTCGGCACCTTTTCCCTCGCCAGGGTGGTCAGGCCGTTAGCGTGAATGGCGCTGATGGCTGAGAGCAGGAGCGTCGGGGACCTTAGTGCCATGGCTGTAGGAGTCTGCGTCGGGTGCCACGGCTCGGTGGTATTTCAGACACGTTGAAGTGGCGTGGCCCAAGCAAACCCCACGCCTTTAGCAGACGGACGCTGCGCTGCGTCTGAGCGCAGCGCTTCCAGTTAGCACCCAGGAGGGTGCAGGCTGCCTCCCTCCCGCTTCGTTCTCACCTCCGCTCCCCTGGGAGCACCCGTCCAGGGCAGAGCTCTCTGAGGGGACCCTCCGGAGCAGGGAGAGCAGCAGCAGCAGCAGGGACAGAGGCTCCAAGGCTCCCACGGGAACAGAGGCTCCAGGGCTCCTGCGCTACCAGGTGCTTCTTCAGCCCAGGCACAACGTGACCTGCTGCCTTTACTCCACCCTCCCTTTCCATCTCTGAGACTCCTCATCCCTTCTTGTCTCAGAGGAACATATCCTTTTGTTAAAATGAAGTGATATAGAGTCAGCATTACACAGAGGAACGAGTTATAAAATAATGGGGCTAATAAGCATGTAAAATAACCTGACTGTACAAGAGTGCAGTCTATGGAACAGCAGCTGCAGCAAATATATTCAGGTTATCAGTGTGTGGCTATTTTGTGCTGAGAGGGCTTAGGTGTAATGAGAGTTACTGCATCACGGGAACTCTTGGCAATGAATAGTGACATTTTCCAATAACAACTTTTAGAAATGAAAAAAATCCTCTGTACGAATGTAGCTCTGACTGACAGCTTGGGGATCTCCTCTCTCTACCCTCACAACAGGTATAGCATATGTGGCGATGGCAGCTTTTCCTACGCCTCCCAGACAACATGCCTTGAACCCCGCCACAGAGACCTCTGCGAACGGCAGTCGGGCTGGTTTGTCCCCCACCGCCCGTTCAGGCTACGCCTGCCCCGGGGAGACTCGCAGTTACTGTGGGAACTGGACTCAGGTCACCAGGCTGGTTTCAGGCAACCAAATGGTAACTCTTAATTGCTTTAGTCCTGCGCCACTACCTGTGGTTTGAAGGCTCATCAATAATTTCCTGGGCTAACTGTCCTGGCCTTGGTGTTCTGAAACTCAGGTTAGATTTTTTTTGTGTGTGTTAAATTACAATGCAAAACAGGACTTGACCTAAATAATTCCACCAACCCAATCATAAGTCTGAAGGTTTTGGAAGTATCAAATTCCCTTAAACATTTAAGAGAATTCTACAGTCCCTGATTTCACCCAGCCCGTTATCCTACTTTGTTCCAAATCAGCACATGGCATTCTTGCTCCTGACTCCAGTAAGTTACGGGCTAGAGCAACGTGTCAGTATTTTCAGAATAGGACGAGTGCTGTATCGCCTGCATCTCTGGCATTTTTATTTTCCCCTATGTGATGTATTAAAACCACAGGCCTTGTCACCTCTAAGCTGAAAAAGCATCATTCAGCTCTGAGTAGTTTTTCTGGACACTTTTCTTCCTCTTACATTTTTTTTCTTTCTATAAATGTCAGTGCATAAAGAATGCAGGATTAAATTTGATTTGTGCTATTGTCATTTGGTACATAAAGAATAACACTGTTTGGTATCAGTAAAATATATTGGAGAAATTGACTCCTCCTAACTGTGTTCATCCTTATAATTGAGTTAAACATAAACAGATCTTCAAAACCCATTGTATACCTCTACGGAGATTAGGGCAGGCCAACTGTTTGAAACAATGATTAGTAAACTCTTCCTCTAATAAATACTATGCACTGGCATTGCAGCTATTCCTGTAATCTGGCCATTGTTTACAACTATTTGTAAACCTTAAAAATTATACTCATTTTGTCTCACCTGAAAAATCTACTGAGAGTTCTTCATTATTTTTTTTTGTTGAAAAATTATTTGAGTGACTAATCACCTGACCAAAAAGAAAAAGGAAGTCAAATTCAGCAGTTTGTGAAGGTTACTTAGGATGGGCTGTTTTGTCCAGGGATTTTATCTCCCATATGTATCAAAAAGTACACTGGAAAATGTTTTATCTCAGTCAAGTGTCTCGCTCTCTGTAGTTGTTTGTTGTGCTGCTTCTGAGGTCACAGAGCTCCAATTTTTCTGTGTCGTGGCATCCAATTCATAGCAACCTCGTCACAGACCTATTTTAAAGGTTCTACATGTTGCTCCCATGGTCAGCCTCATTTTGCATTAACTAGAAGGGAACCCAGTACACTGCTAGGAGTTTTTGTCAGCAGTGGCCCCTTTTCCTGGAGCTCATCTTTGCACTGCCCTTTTCCATGATACAAGAGGTCACGTTATTCTATGTCGATAAGTTTGCAGAAAAATCTAGCTTTTTTGTTATGGTCATAAGCTGCTGTCTGTTGCTGAGATGTAACAAGCTGAGAATCTGCTCAGTGGTAAATTGTGAGAGTGCATAATTATGGCTTACACAACACACACATACACACGCAAAGAAACCAGGGAATTAGTATGTAGGATGGATTAGGGAAGTCTGCATTGTACAGCTTCCATCAGGAGTATTCCCCGCGAAAGGAATTCCTGCTACTTAATTTAGTAACACGTATTCCGTTTGCTGGAGAGGGTGGGAAGGAATGTGGCTGGTTGTGCTCTGAGCTTAGGGAATTTTTGCTGTTGCCACTCTCTCTAATGACTCGGAAAGGTGGTGACTTTCCCTGAGCCCACGTAGTGTCTTACCATCCTTGCTTGTCTGCATGCAAGGGAGTGGTTTTCCACAACAACAATTGGCAATTACAGCTCTTCTTTTAAATAACATGAAAATAAAGCAGACTGCTCCCACCCTGGACTCTGCAGATGGGCAGTGTTTTGAATCCTGCTTGAATAATCACTGCTACTAATTATAGAATTCGGGGAAGACGGCGGGGCTGCTGTGCTGCGTCCGACCGGGGACTGGGGCGGGAGCGTGCGAGGCTCTGCTGGGCGAGTGCTGGAGTCTTCCAGCACAAAGTCAAATGCAGCAAATCAGAATAATTTCTCCGTTGTGATTTCTGCTGTTCTCTTTGTCTCTGCTTTTCTTCCCCTTTGCTGCCCTTGCACTTCCAGTAAGGGAGCTTGTAACAGCGATGTAGTAAGCGCTTGAATGGCTGGAAAATCCTTTCATAGCGAAGAAGATGTGATTGTTACTTATTTATTTTATTTTTGGTTAATACGACTGGAATACAAATGGGGCTTCGGTGCCTAAGGGCCTTGCATTCTTAGAGTAATTCCTTATGACATGTGTCAGGCTCTGTTTTATTCAGGTGGGTGGTATGATATTAAACAATAAAGCAAGCTTGCATTTCTCTGCAACTGTATTCATACACACACTCCCTGGCACAGAGGTGCTTATTAGTAGAATGTCATATCCTCACTGGCTGTACCCAGCCTGAAACATTTTGCAAATACCGTGTAGGCCTTAAGACAAATCATCTTAAATCCATCAGATAACCTAATGCCAGAGTGTCCTTTCTGCCTTATCCTTTGTCCAGGCAAAGATGAGGCTGCAAGAGACGTTCCTTAAGTAATGCTCTAGACGAAACGTTCGCATCTGAATGGAATATCGATTTTCTAATTGCTGTGCTGCTGTTAAATGAGTCGTTAGTGGGGAGTAGGGGGAAAGCAAACTCAAATGTGTTGCAAGCTAGCTTTGGTTTGTCTCTGCTAAACACACCCAGGGTGTTAATGTGTGAAATTCAACAAATGGAGTAAGGTGGAAATTTTTTTTGTATGACAGAGACATAGAGAGGGCAAATGAGACTCACCGGTGGGACAGGCTGATTCTCTCACAAAGCACAAAACAGCCTTTCGGCTTCAGATATTCACGCTGCAACTAGGGAGGAAAACAAATTGCAAAGCAGTGCCATCTTATGCAATAGTCCCCAGGAGGTGGGTCAGTCCCTCTGAATCATCCCGCATGGTCTGTCTGAGCTCCTTCAAGTGCAGAACGAGGTTGTCTGTTCCTCCGACACAGGCAGCAGAGAAGAATTTTTGTTTCCCTGGTACGTACTTGCTGCTATATGAAAGCGGCCAGATGGCCAGTCCCTAGTTCAGCCGTGGGGGGACCTGCGGCAGCCGCGGCGCAGGCTCGCCAGGGCTGACCTGCCAGGCTGCAGCCCCTCATGCCCGGCCTCGCTGGCAGCCGCTAGCCCTGCCGCTGAGACGGCCGCGGTGCGGTTGTGGGTGAACGCGCCAACACCCATGAGTTAAAAGCAGGCCCCGGCCCCTCCGATGGGGTTCTCGCAGGCTGCCGACAGCTGCTGGAGGCACCCACCATGCTGGCTGCAGCTGAGGTCCGGTCTGAATCGGTGCCCTCCATCTCATTTGTTCCATCTCCTTGTAACCGTCCCTAGAAGCGGCCTGCCTGGGAGAGAAATGGACCTATCTGGCTTTTTTAAAGCCTCTAGTCAGGCACTTTGGAAGGTAAAATGCAGTCTCTGTGGTGAAATCTTTATCGCAAAGTATCTTCTTGAGACAATAGAAATAACTATCAGCTATGCCACATCTAGCCGATAAACAATATTTCTTAATATAGTTTCAGAAAATACAGCATATGTTTATGTGTTCAAACACATCCTCTTAGCAGAAAAATAGCTGCTTTATTTTTCTGAAGATTAAAATGCCAAATCAACTAATTACTTTTCTTTGAAAACGTCTACCACATAAAACACATACTCTCTCAGTGAACTAAATTGATTTATGTTCAGCCATTAATTCTTTATAGCCCATAATTTGCAGAACAACAAAGCTAGCTGGAAAATGTGCCCTATTAAGGGACAAACAGCTTTCTGAATAAGACGGAAATATGTTGGCATGGAAAAGAAACGTGGGTGCAGCCGAGGCTGGGGTGGCACAGGGGCTGCGCTGGGGCAGCCCTGCGAGAGCGCCCTGAGCTGCCGCACAAATTTCCCGTAAACTAAAAGGGGATCGTCCTCGCTAAGGGGAGAGTGAGAGCAAGGTACGTGTCCACGCAGCTAGGACAGTCGGTGTTAGACGTGTAGAGTAAATGTGGACAGCTCTGTATTTTTTCCCAAACTATTGGATGCTCTCTAGCGTTACTGCAGCGCAAGTCTACGTATGCAATTTAATTAGGTGCCGTGACCTTTCCTTTTGGGAAGCTTTTCCATTGGCTTACGAATATTTGAAATTTCTCCTAATGTCTCCGTTGGTCTCATTTTGCATTATCCATGGAAGATTTTTTTTATTATTATTAGGGGAGTTTAGAAAACTAATAAAATTACACCAGGTTTCTTCCAGTATGTGCGTCATTGACTGGAACTGAGATCTCGATAATGAAATTGGGATTCGTCTACCTGTTTCAGGGTAGTAATAAGACGATGATAGAATAAGCCGGGCATTAGGTACAAAAGTGCTGGGTTTTGGCAAATGAATGAGATGTTATAAAAGATTGTGTCTGACAGGAGGATAGCTTGGACTACGCGTCCAGATTGGAAGCGGAATTGGAGGCTGAGAGGGTGTGGGAGGCCCAAGGAGAGCGGAGGCTGAGAGAGCTGGGGGCTGAGAGGGTGCGGGAGGCCCAGGCGGGGTGGGAGGCCAAGCGTGGCGGCTGAGAAGCGTGGAGGCCAGGAGCGTGGGAGGCCCCGACGGTGTGGGATGCCCAGAGAGGGGAGGCCCAGAGCATGGGAGGCCAGGCCGGTGGAGGCTCCCCTTGGGGCAGCCTTGTGTGAGAGCTGTGACGGCACCTGGGGACGGGCGGGACCTGGAGCAGCTGAGGGAGGGTCCGGGATGGCTGCGGGTGGGCTTCCCGCCACGAGGTCTTTGTTGCTCGTTCTCTAGAAGGCTCCGCTCTGCCGTAAACCCTCTCTCGCTGCTGGGGAGGGTTTTGAACATTCGGGGACAAGTTGTGAGTCCTCATTAGTTTGTGGATGTCAGGAAAGGCCCCGTCCCTGCCCACGTCCGGCGCTGGGTGCGGCGCTGCCGCGCGCGAGCCCGGCGGGCTGTGCGGCCGAAACCCGAATGGGCACGGGATCAGGGCTTCAGTAATAAACACGAGCAATAAATGTGTCCATTTGAACGATGCTTCTCTCTTACCTTGGATTTTAGGTGAGATAGCAGGCTCTGCCTGCAAGGCGTCATTCGGGGTGTGTTTTTATGGAAGTCTTCTGTTTGTTCCCCAAAATGGGAGTCTGTCAGACACCGAATAAATGCAGGCAGCGCTAGCAGGGAGGTGTTACAGCACAGGAAACAGAAACATAGTCTTAAACAAATTAAAAGGATGGTAATTAACCAAATGAATTTCATCCTGGAGATAATCAGACGAATACATTTAGAAGGAAAATAATCCCAATTCTCAGAAAACAGTAATTAAAATATACTCATTTTTGGGAATGGTTAACAAGCTAGATTGGAGGCAGCAAAGTAGAATAAAGCCATGATGGATGCTCTTTGGGATGGTGTCTGATGAGGCCCTGATGTGTGATCTAAACATAGCCCCTCAAGAGGATGGAATTCAGAGTTTGGGAAACATAATGTCTGAATAAGTTCTTGAGAAGCTGAACGGAGCGCGGAGCACAGCCAGTTCTGTTATCTAGGTCGGCTGCGAGATAACAGAGGATGAATTTCATAACCACGTATTTAAAGGGTGTCAACAGTGGGGAGGTGAAAGAATTTAGAATGGATAATTGACAGATAAACGTGGGACAAGGTGGGAAGACGCAGGCATCCAGGCATCAGAAAATTACCTGCATGCGGCAATGTGTCAGTCTGGAGCAGGCTGCCTGGAGAAGTAGTGAAAGCTCTCCCGTTACTGACATGGTCCTTGAGGATGTGCTGGAGGAGTCCATCACCCAACAGGTCTCTTCTGCTTTCCATGAGCACCTGAGGCTCCCAATCAGGGTCTGAGAGCAGGGAGATTTATGGGGGAAAGGGAGGGCTGGGGGGAAGAGTGGGAGAATGTATTGGTGCGTATTGGTTGAATGTCCTAGCCTGGGTGCGGTGTTTTGTTCTCTAGCAAATGTTAGCTAGGTCTGGTGGTCTTTATTTTTGCCTTTGAGTTCTCTTGTGTAAGCCTCGGATGTTGTCTTTCATGGACAAAACTAGGGATGGGTCATGGCCACAAAATATTGACTTGTGCCAACACAGTGAAAGCTACAAAGTTTGAGGAAGTTTTAGGCTTCCTTATAGTTGGATCTGTGGAAGAGGAAGCAGTTGGATAGAGCACAGAACTAGGGGGGAAAAAAAAAGTATTTGTTTCCCAGAGTAAAACCAATTCTTTTCAGGATTTACTCCACCAAACAGTTACAGTGTCCAAGCCTCATTGGGAGACATATCTTTTGGATTCTGGATGAGCAGATGCACCTTCTCTACCAAATATGGATAAATACTGTTTTTCTAGGAAACACCCATCTGATCTGATCTGATTGTAGCATATTGTGATTTGACATCTGTTCGCACACACAATAATTCATATTGATCTAATTTATTATTGAAACTGCTAGTAGGTGAATCAATGGATTGATGAGAGGGTTAGTGTTTGGGTAGTAATTTTATTTTCTTATCAAAATGCTTGCAGAGAGGACAGATCATGCTGGAATCTCTGGGAAACAGACCTTTCTAGGATTGTCCGGTCTTTAGCTGCCCAGTAAATGGACAGAGGATGGAGAATGCCCTTGAAAGGAGCTCCCTCCCCACAGGGTGCCTGGCACGGACCCACCAAAGGGTGTCTCTAAAGGGAAGGCAATGTCTGCCGTACCCTGTCTCGCTCAGATGTACTCAGTCCCATGCAAATAAACTAGATTCAACAAGATGCTCCTAGGATTATTAATGAACCTGAGATCCTTAAATTGCATATTAGGGGGTTTCTGTTGGATTAAGCCTTCTGCACATCACAATGCTCTTATCTAGAATTTATCTGCATGCAACAAAATGAATAAAAACTGAATTAGAAAGAAAATGTCAATAGAAATCACATAAATTAGCATGCAGATTTATAATCACTAATAATTACTGTCTTTTCAAATAGTTTATATATTTTTTATCCTCACCCAAACTTCAAATGTTTTGTTTTAAATTTACATTCCTAGTCTAGCACCATCTAAATTTACGGTTTTGCCTAACAGTTTATCTGTTCAGGTGCTTTAGTCTAGCCTGTGTTCTTGCCTAACAACAGAGAATTATTGATTTTTTTTTTTTTAAGAAGAAAATGGCTTCTTCTTTCATGTTACATTTGCTTGTAGGCTTGACAAGAACACAGGTTTAGGCAGTGCATGCACAGCGTGGTGGGCTGCCGGCCTCTAGAGCTTGGGCAGCAGCTTTGCATTGATTACACCAGCCCTGGGCTGTGTCATACAACTCAGCTGCTGTTCGTAGAACCTCTGAGCCTTGTGCGTGCTGGAGACTCCTCGTGGCCTGGATGTATTAAAATGGGACATTTTGTCTAGCAGGTCACCTCCTACAATATTCGGTATTCAAACCAGAGGTTCACTCTGTTCATTAAGGCTCTTGAGAAAATTGTTCACTAGTGGAGTATCTGGGTGGTGATCCAAAATGTGGTGCAGGCAGAGGAACTGACTGTGGGGATGGAAGATGATAGTGGGCATGGGAAATAAATAGTATGAGAGCTAGCTTGGAAAAGTGGGCTAGTAACTGACCCCAGAGATACCGCTAAGTAACACAGCCCGTGCTTCCCATTCCAAATCCTTTCCTCCAAGCTATCAGTCAGTCAGAAGGCTGTACAATACCAAACAGCTTCAAACATGTCAAGCTTAAAAGCAGCATTTAATGAATAAGAATTCTGTGCTCTTGAAATAAATAAATAGCCCATTTTCCATCTGTATCTACAGCATATCGCTCCTCACAACCTCCTGTTACAGAAATACGTTTTTAGTCTGGCATGTTTTTCCTTTCCCCCGCTAATTGTGTTCAGTTTCAAGTAGGTGCTCTGGATTAAGGAGTGACTGTCATTTAGGAAATCAGAGTTGGGAGGGATACAGAGTTTCATGAAACCCTTTGTGACCTTGGAATGTAGCAGACATTTTTCTTCTTTTTTTTTTAAGTTTGACTTCTTCAAAGGAAGACCTTCAGCCCTCCTCAGATTGAGCCATCTCTATATTGCAGTCATTAAAGATTCAGTAGTACCTTTTAAGTCCATGTTAGGAAATTCAAATTTTTCAATTTAGTAAAGTTGTGTCTCTTTTTCAAGTACTATACTGCTCGTTTTTGAAGGTCTTCCAGGATTTCCAGTGGCTTCTTGCAGAGCAAGAGCCAGAATGTGTTGTTTTAATCTAAAATCTCAGTGCAACAGGACTGCCTGTGTTCTATGGTTGAACTGTCTACAAAGGTAAAAATGTCATGTAGGCTAAGAAGGAGCCCCTCCGGTGACCAGTGTATTTCTGCTGTGCTGCTGGAGTCCTTTTTGAGCATGGCTTGGTTATTTATCTCTTATTTATTTATTTCTATATTTGGGATTGGACCAGAAGCAGAAGTCTCTTCTCTCCAAGGGCTCATAGCTTTTAAATGTTGAAGGTTGAACCTCCTAGTCGTGCTGAGCTAAACTGCAGTGTACTCTGAAATCCGCTTCAAGATCTGAACTTTGTTAAATGGCCCCTTCTCTATTTAATGTTAGAGGAGGAAAAGTCTATGCCTCTGACTGGATTCATAGGCACACTTTAATTAATCATATTTTTACAGCACGCTGCCAGCAACTGTCAGGAGGAAGGAGATGCCTCCAGTCCAAATTCACAACAACAAAAAATAAATGCACTAGAAATATCCCCAGCCAATAAACAGACTCATCCTCTAAGAAATAATACCCTTCCCACAAACCAAACTCAGAAAAACTGATGTGAAGCAGATTTCTTCCACTCTTAGTCCCAATCAAACAAGGTACATTTGCTAAGCAGGAATGAGTGCCAGCAGCAACGTGCTCCAGGGGCCTCATATGAGCACAAGTGGAAGTGTAGGTGGTGAAATGGAAAACTCTTTGGCAAGGAAATAGATTTCAGTTTCAGGCTCCCCAAAGGATCACTCTGAAGAGCAAAGGGTGGGGTAGGGAGCGGGAACAGGAACAGGATCTTGGAAAGATCTGACACGTTTTGAAATCCCATCTCAGGCTACAGTAGACTACAGAAATCCATTGCCCATTGTATGTGTGGGGGTGAAGATAACCCTTTTGGTGCTGCATGCGGGGCTGCGCTTTCCTCAAGGGTCGTACTTTCTCAAACAAGGAAAATGGCCGCAACGGAGCTCCAAAGACTGAGGTTCTTGGAGAGAGGCAGGGCAGAAGGGGCAGAGGAATGGATGAAGCCGTGTTTGGGGTGATGAATTTGAATCTTCTATAGTTTAAGAAGTGTTCAGGAAATGAAAAGCAACTCGCTTTCCCTCACTGTGCTCTAAGCTGGCTTGGCACAGAAGGGAAAAATATTAACTTGGTAAAGGATGATGAAGACTTTTTTCTCCAGTCGACAGGGTGTGTCTGACTTACCTGTGTTTTGGGTTTGGATTTTTTTTCTTTTCTAGTTAGTATTCAAGCAGCTGTTTTGAGAATAGTTTATGACTTGTCTTTAAAAAAAGGAATTCCTCTTGCTGTTTATTTCCATTCTTTCCTTCTTTCTGATAATTGTGAGTCAGGGTGAGTATAAAGCAGCTGAGAAAAAGCAGGGGTTAGGAAAGAAATCTGTGGAAATGACTAAATGCCTGTTATTTATTTACTCCTTAAGATGTTGGTGGAGTTGTCCGGGATGCAGGGCTTCGCTATAGCTCAGGGTGGGATAAGCTGACTCAAGAGCAGTGCAGGTAGGGTGGTGGTCAAAACTTGTCCTCCAGGCCCCAGGCTCGTGGGGAGATGGTTTAAATGAGCGTGGTTGAGAAGAGCTAGAGTACATGCCGTGGCCCTCAGAGATGCGGCAGGGTGGAGGGGAGAGAATGAGACGGGAGAGAATGAGGTCAGGCCAGGTTGCAAACGCCCATGAGGGAGGAAGGAGGACAGGCAGATCCAGGCAGTTTCTTCAGGACCAGTAGCTTTGCTGTGCCACCGGTTGGTGCCACCACCCGCCTGTCTCACCCGCTACTAACAGTGCGAGAAGGGACTTTTGGGATGGACAATGCTGTGTGTTGAACAAAAGAGAAGAAGAGAAGGGAGGATTGACTCCCGGATCTAGCCAGGCCAGACTGCAGAGAGGGAAGAGGGAATTGGTTCCTACGCTGACTGTGCGAAGAGGGACGTTACCATTGTCAGTGCTCATAACTCTTCTGTGACTAAGCACAAGTTATCTCTCTCCAGGGCTTTCACCAGTGCTAAAACCCAATTAAACCTTGTTAAAAGAAACCTCCCAAGAGCTGACAGCAAAAATATATTGACCTTCTCTGGCAAATGTTGGTGCTGTCATTGTAACGCAGTTGCTTTTATGTCCGTTCTGTCGGGGTGCCCGGTGCCGCTGCCTGCAGGCAGCGGGGCCTGGGCTTTGCTGCCTGTTCTGCCCACCCCGGGGGAGCCAGCAGACGCTGCCTGTGCTTGCATTTTCCTCTGTTCTTTCTACCTGTCTCCATGACCCTGCAAAGCTGGCGTTCCCCAGAGCTTGTCCCGTTAGACTTTTCCTTTCATGCCTGTCGCTGCTACTGGCCTCTCAATGTGCTCCAAAAAATCTGAGATACGTTTTTTCTCCCTCTTTCTGAGTGGTTTCATTTATTATTTATTAATGACATCCAGAGGACACAGTAGTGACGGATTCTGTTATGATGACTGCAATAAAACTGTGCTTATACTAAGTTACTGGGAAGATAATACGTTTGTCAGACAGACTCTGGGGTTAACTCCGTGTAGTTTTGGTCTTCCCTGTCATATGGGGACATATTTTTATGAACTTTAAAAAAAAAATGACTTGGCAGGGATTAAATTTGGAACAACACAAAAAACCCAGGCATTTCTGAGCTCCCCTGGGGAAATCACAGTAGAGCTTGGTCACATACGTCCCTTGGCCTTTCTCTGAGCCTGCAACAGAGAGAAGGTTAACACTGACCGTGTGGCTTCTGTGGCTACCCATCCTCGTAGCTGGGGCCTCCAGCTTAACTCTTACCAGCCACTGCCTGGCATCCACCAGAGTCTGACCCCACTGCCTGACATGACAAAGTGCCTTCGTCTCATTGCAGTCAGCTTCACGCCGCGGGGCTGCTCTCAACCCTCTCCTGCGCGTCCTGAGCACTGAGAAAACTGGTGAAGGGTGATGGGCTGACACGATAGAAGGCACAGGTCTGCTCAGAGAAAGCATATATTGACATTTTCTCTTTGTACCCACTCACAGTCTGTTACTACTGCTACTGCTTTTGCACATCAGTGTAGAAACTCAAGTGCCCCTGATCCCTCCCAGCTGCTGAGCTCCTTTCCAGTAAACAGCCTCTGGTATTCCCAGGGTGACAAACAGTCCCCCTTCATGACAGCAAAGCAGCTGACGGCACAATTCAGCCAGGAAACTCAAGCTACGTCCGTGCCTTTTGCAGTCTGTTCCTCTACCCTTCGAGTCAATGGGAGCTTTGTCATTGATTTCAGGAGTGTCAAGTTTGAAGCATTAATAACCGAGTGACCCAGGAGTAGTGTCGCGGCTTGGATGCAGCCAGGGGCCTTTGCAACTTTGATTTTGGGGATGTATCTGAGAGATTAATCATAGTCACAATAGACACGGAGGTCTTTATGGACTGCCGCAAGCTGTGATTCACCAAACTGAACATCCAGGTTGTTTGCAGCCTTCAAACAGTCCATTTCAGAGAGTTGCTCTCCTGCAATACTGGTCTTGGCTCGAGCGACGGGACGGTATCACTTGCACAGCGCTCAGAACGGGTGACGGGGCAGTGCCGGCTGAGGCTGAAAGGAATCACCTGTGGGATGCTGGAGTTCACATCAGCAGGTACGAGGTAGGCTGGAAAGGCAGTGTGTGTTGTACCTGCTCTGACAGTTGTTCAGCTTTCCAGAACCTGCCCTCATTCATGTCAATGCTAACAACATCCCTCATTTTGATAAAATCATATTTTATAACTTTGACATGCTTTGAGTTTTCACTAGTCAAAAGCCATGGCTTTATTTCTTTCCTTCCTTCTATTTTTCCCCTTTTTGTGTAATGAAAAAGTACAAAAATGTCTTGCAATGAGGTCATTGAATAGGTAGAGGCAGAAAAAGCCTCCTATATTTTCAATTAAAATAGCAAAAACAATTTTTTAAGGCTTTTTTTCACCCAGTTTTAGAGGTAAGCATCCTAATCTCTATGACATAGTGAAATATGCATAGAGATATTTTTAAACTTTTGGTTACTATTATTATTGTTCCTTTAGTCTTTCCAGTGCTGTGGTACCAACAGCGTCAAACTACAAGCCTGCTACGCATTTTCTCACACAAAGAATATTTTTCTTCTGTGAATGGTACATAAGTTATATTTAACCCGGAGAGAACAATACGCTGAAAGACAATACCGGGGGCGTTCCCTGGTGAGAGCATTTGTACAACGCGGCGAATGTTAAAGCAGTGGGGTTCTGCTGCGGGGCCAGGCTGTACCAGCCCCAAACCGCACCTGCCTCCGCGGCAGAGGTGGGACAGTTCTCCTCTGGAGGCTGGAACGGGGCGGTGAACGCCTGTCTCCAAAGCCTTTTGTGCCTGGGGTGCAGAAGTCTGGGCAGGGGAGAGGGGCAGCTCTTTCAAAGACAGAGTGCCTGGTGTCTTTCCTGTGGCTGCCAGCGCTCCAGGCAGCAGGACTCTTGCCTCTCACCATTTAGAAAATGGTGTTTGATCTGATCCAGTTGCCCCTGTTTGCCTTTTCCTGTGAAGCTCTACTTTAATGAGTTCAGAAACATCTGTAAACTTTAAAATTCCAAGTGGAATTTGAGAACAGTGCCTTGACTTTCAGGTATATGGATACATGCGAAAGATCCATGTGACCTTTAGAGTATTTCCTTGTTTTTAAATTAACTCTGACTTGCATAAAAGCAAAGATTTTTTTGTGTGTTTTATTTTTGGGATGAGGATGGTTTTAGTTTTTAGGTTTTTAGGTTTTTAAATCTTTTAAGCTATTCGCCAATGTCAGTGATGTTTTTTACTTGGTCTCCTTGTCTGAGGACTTCTTCCCGTCTGATTTTCAGCGCTGGCAGTGTCAGCTCCCATCAGAAACAGGGAGTCTGGCACGTCTCGTTCACTTGAACGGCTTTAGCTCGCAGTATTGAGGAATGCAGTGTCCTGATGCTGGAAGGGATTGCTAGGAGCAGGTACAGATGCTTTTAAAAGTGTTCCCTCTCTAGGTTTGTTCAGGGCAGATAAACTCACTCCTGTGCGGAGGGCTCGTGTGTGGCCACAGATCTGGTGGATCTGCGCAGTGGGAGCGAGGGGATGGGATGAAGGGGTCACCAGTGGGTTTCAGTGGGCTTCGAGCCCTGCACGAGCCTTGTGCTGGCTCTCCGCACAGGCACGATTCTCATTCTCATGCCTTTCAAGGGATTTGCCTGTTTGTTTCCTCGGAGCTGCTGGAGCACATTCCCCACCGTAGGTCAGGGTGTTCTTTATTGAGTTGTATGAAAAAGTTGGACAGGTAATAACAAAAATTTGGCCAGGGTGCATTACAGTGGGTTTTACTCAGGCAGAATTCTGCTATATCTGCAGCACTTTCCTGCCTATTTTTTTTTTTTTTTCGTTTTCCACAAGTAAGTTGTCTCCACGCCAACCAGATGTAATTTTCCTTATGCTGTTACCTGGGGCCAGAAAATGAAAACTTCCCATTCTTCCTAGGGTAAGTGAAACTTTGCAGTCCTTCACCATGGAAACCAAATTAGTTAATAGTGTTTAACTTCCCTCAAAGTCCAGGTGCTCTGTTTGCACATGATTTTTTGGGAAAGCTGCACCCTTACGTCTCTTTCTATTGTGGTCAAGGCAGAAAGGAGGCCGGTAGCATGGAGGGTGGCCAAACAGCCAGCAATATTGCTGTGTGTTAGGGATTACCAAGGACTCCATCACAGTCAACAGTATATATCATCAAGTTATCGGTCCTACTTCTGTGCACAGAACCTCCTCGCAGCACACCAAGACAATCATATCATGCCTACAGTAAGATACACAACAGGGAAATCCTCCCCGATAGTGCTTTTGATCGTTAGTTTCTTTGGGGCCTCCGATGTCATTTTAGCTGAGCCAGTGGACGAGACCACAAATAATCAAACCCATATATCCTGCAAACTGTACTCGTGGCCAGGGCAGGTTGGCTGCTGCCTGTCTCTGGCATCCTCTGTTCTGAAGACACAAAGATGAGAGGGGCTCTGTACCAACGCCGTCTGTGTGCACAGCACGGTGCGCTCCACCTCGCTGCCTTCTGCCTGCTTAACAAAGTGCACTAATTGTCCAGCTAAACACACTTGGGAATTGGGGTACGCCACGCGCAGGGGAAAACTACGGTCGCCATCTGTGTGTCTGTGTGCCCCCCTGCTTCAAGAAGCTGTCAGTGGAGTCTGCTTTGAATAATTCAGACTCTGAGCTGCAATTTGTAAGATAAAGGAAAATAAAAAAGTGCCTGTAGCTGTCTGCAGTGGCAGTAACTCTTTCTACCAAAGTTCAATATCCAGCAATTGCCTTTAGGAGTGACTTGGGCAGTCGGAGTCCTCCACGCCTGCGCTGGCTACGTGCTGAGTTCCTGTAGCACCGTCGCTGTGAACGCACCTGCACGCAAATGCTCATGCTGGAAGCTCGGCGCTGCTTGTGTATTCGTCCGAGGTCAGGGTTTTCCCCCGTCGCTTCCCGTCAGTGGTCTGTGTCATTCCACAGGTGAACTCCTGCTGGTAACGGCTGTGGGAATGCGAAAGCGTGGCAGATCTGAGCTAAGCTCCTTTGTGGTTCCTCTCTGGGAATTTGTTAAAGTGGTGTAATTTTACAAACTTGCATACAGTGCTGTGTAACCAAACCAGCGTGACAGAACAGTAGACAGAGAGAAGGAAGATCTGATGACTTTTCTTCAAAGTCAAGACTGAGGGACTGCAGTGCAGAATCTGCCCTGCCACTTCTTTTCCTTCAGTTGAATCTGTGGATACCCGTCACAATATTTCTCTGAGCAGTATTTCACTTCATTAGTTTGTATTGTTAACTGCGAAAGTCCTGTCAGTTTTTATCTATTGTTTCCTGCCAAGTGCTTTAAACAATCAGAGCTAAATTATACAGCTATTTCCTTAAGCAGCCGAATGGCAGTCCGTTGATAGTCATTTAGCTGCACAAGATTAAAATAGATAAGTTGCAGGATAAATAGCAGGTTGAGGAGTTCCTCTCGTGTGCGTTAGCGAAAGGATCGTGCCTCCTTGCTTCACAGCTGCCCTCCCAGGACACCTCTTGCTCAGCGCCTTGCTGCTTCTGGGTGCCCCCCTTCCCTCCCTCCACCCCGCGGCGCTGGTACCCGTGCCCCCGCCGCCCTGCCCAAACCGCGGATGGCTGCAGAATGGGAAGCAGTTTCTTCAGTGTCGTTTAGCTCGCCGCGCTTTGAAGAACTAAGCGCTGTAAGATGTTACAGTATGTTCCTAGGGTAAAGTGATGAGGCGGAAACAGTCTTCAAGGCTGCTGAGCCATTCCCATCAGGATCACAAGTTTTCTGTGGGGAGGCAAAGGCTGGTTCCCCATCTCAACCGAAGGGGTGTGAGAAAGCTATTAGCCTTGATTCACTGAAGTGCTTCTCTTCAGGAGGACATTAAGCTTGTGCCTAAGTGTTTTGGTAAATAGAGGAGACCTTATTGCAAGAAACTTTAAAGGCACATTTTACAGCTTAAATCTACCTCTCAAATGAGACTTGCTGACAGAAATAAAGGGAATAACAGACTGATGCATGCAGAGTTGTCTCATGATTTTTAAAACATAAGGTCATCATTTACGAACTTGGCTCCTTCACGTTAGGCATGCAAATGCTTATGTAGGTACATAAATAAGTGGCCTACTTTTCTGGGATGCTGAATCCATTAAAATCAATGGAAGTTCTGCATCTCTGAATAAAATGTCACTTATTTTGCTAGCTAATTTTAGGTATTGAAATACAGAAACTTTGATCTAAAAGAAAAAGATTTTTTAAAACGCTGCTGAATTTTTGCCATGCTGCTGGAACACCAAGCTCCATGGCACGTGGCTAAGGCCTGACCTTCAGCGGAGTTCAAA
Organism: Ciconia boyciana; assembly: GCF_034638445.1. Taxonomy (NCBI): domain Eukaryota; kingdom Metazoa; phylum Chordata; class Aves; order Ciconiiformes; family Ciconiidae; genus Ciconia; species Ciconia boyciana. The sequence continues at coordinate 2,541,773 of NC_132951.1, read as the reverse complement.
GGGAAGCTGGACTGAGCCCTGCATGAAGAATTTGTCTGGAATCACTTTAGCATCGAAGAAGGAAGGACATCGTCTGTGGAGTGCGAAGTGCACATGAAACTGTCCCCTCTCAGTTCACAGCCTAGGCTGAGGGCAAAGTGAAAGTATCAAGCAAAACAACAAGTCAAAGCATGCTGTAAATATCTCTCCATGGCATCAGCAATTCCTGTAAAGGCATTTTTGAAGTCGTCACGTTGGTCAGGCCAGATACAATCTCTGTGCATTGTCCCTCACAAGGAAGTTGCCAGGCCATGACTTGTTTTCTTGCTCGAGCTGAACAGTGCTGGTAATGTCAAGGTAGTCTCAGTAACATGAAGTGAGAGATTTGTCACATGCTTTAGTCTTTAATGTAATAGCACTAAATATAAAAAAATGAGAGAGGCGAGTGTCCTTTTGTCCTGTGAGGTCATTAATTTTCATTGCCTGTTACTGCCGCGCACGGTAGCTGTGTGGGCTTCTGTTTCGTTCTGCAAAACATTAAGTCTGAAAGTCTACATCGAGGACATTTCTTCTAATGCATTCTCTCTCCTGAAAGTGAGAGCTTTTCTGTTTAGCATTTGTGTCTCGCACTTGATCCACAAGTTTGTGCTGCTGCTCTGATCAGGTCGGAGATACCCCTTCTGAAGCTCTCGAGATACCCAACTTGTCTAGCATCGCGTTCAAGTTGCCTTTCCCCTTCCCTCTCCAGCCTCAACATATTTTCCAGTGTGTATCCTCAGCTCCTAAGTAGCATTCAGTCTTCTCCCTTATCATTTTCTTTATTTCCTTACCTGACTCTGGGTTTTATATTTTATAGACCTGCTTTATAGACAGTGCCTATATTTAGAAACTGTAGCCTGTCCCTTCCACTCACAGCACTCTCCATTTCCTGAGCTTCGGTCCTTCCCCTGCCCCTGCTCCAGGTCCTCCCTGACGCACCATTCCTCCCCTCTACTCTTCCAGACCTCATCTCCTTCACACGCCTGTGTCTGTCCTAGGGAGTTTTGTTCCTTTCCACATCACCTGATTTCCAGTTAGACTCAGATCCAGTAGTCTTGTCTTTTCCTGCTTGCAAAACACCCGCTGTGAAGAGTAAAGGCCATTAACACCGTGTCGCAATGTACTTGTCTGCTCCTGCACAAAACATTTTCCATTGGTGAAATGCTCCACTGATGTCAGCAGTAAAAGTTTTCAGCAAATTCTTAATTTACTAAGTACTTCCAGATTAAGGAAGAACCTGGAATGGCTTACATACACAAAATATTCAAAGGCCAGAGGGACCGTGCACAAAAGTATTCATTTGAATACCATTATTTTCTAAGAGAACAAAAAAAACCCTCTTTTTTTTTTTAAACTGGGTCAACACTACATCTGCAGCACTCAGCCATTTCACATACGACACGATCACCCACTCTGTTTATCTTTAGGCAATACGCTCTTGCAAACTGCCAATTAATTGCATATTTGGTGCCTGCTCTCTCCCAGCATCCTGGATAAACACGGCGAAGCCAATCACAGGGAGCTGCTCTTGGCTGCAAGGGGAAGGAAATCTGTCATTGTCTCAGCCTTGTTATCTGCAACCGAGGCAGACTTTTAGCAGCGTTCTGCTTGTAAACACCCTCTTTAGACACCTTCCGATTTACATAGATGGCCTGTCAGCCATTGTCTGCGGCACTACCTGAAGATTTTTAAATAATTGCTTTCCAAAATACTAGATGCAGATTGTCCTTGATAAAAGGCAAGGGCCATCAACACTAGTAAAATGTGGTAAGCAAAGTCCTTAAAATGAAAAGATAAAGCTGAGTCCAAACAAATGCAAGAGAGAGGAGAGGGGAGAACGGGATATCGAGGCGCAGTCCGTAGTGAGCTCTGCTCAGAGGTCCTTCCTGAGGGTTTTACCTGGATTGCTGTTTGGAAGCTTTGGGGGGCAGGTCTGGTTGTGACGCGGCCTTTTCAGAAAGGTCCAGTCTGTTGATGTTAGCCAAGGGTACCTTCTCCTCCACTCTAAGTTGGAAGTATTTCCTAGTCTGTGCAAGAGTCACGTGTTATTTAAATCTATATCCGGACAAAACAATAAACCATAGGAAATAATCTCTATTGCATGCAGGGTTTTCTGACTGGCCATATTCTTTCTGTCTGTCTCTAATTTCTGTGACTACTGAAATCCCAAAGGAATGCGCGGGAGAGACGATCCTTCATGGGGTTTGGACGTGCACTAGCTACAGCCTAGCAGGTCTTCTCTCTTTCTTTATTTCTATCGTGCTCTAAAACTAAGTGACTTCAAAAGAGGCTCAGCTGAATCTACGGTGGCTACAGAGAGCCAGGACAAAATCTTCTCCTAGGGCAATCCTCAAGAGGATTTTAAACGGCCATCTTGACATTGAGTTATTGTAAATTAACTGTTGCTTCCAGGCAAGGAATGATGAATGGTCTGAAATGAAGAGATAAGTGTGCATATGGATACATTCTCCCAGGCTCTCATGGACCTGCTGTGTTACTAGAAGCTGGGAATAATTCCTAAAACAAGGAATATTTGATGCTGGGTCGATTATCATTTTAATATGCCCATGTATATAGAGAATAAATCAGTGGATTAGTTCAACCTTATACCAGTCTAGTATAGAAGAAAAGCAAGCTCCTTGTGTCTTGTCACAATACAGACACGCATATTTGGGGTTTTTTTGTTTGTTTGCTTAGCTGTTCTTTTTTACCAGTCTCAACTTAGACTCTCCATGTTTTAATTGTGTCATTTAATATTTACCTACTAGTAGTGCCCCAAGGCCACAAGTTAAGGTGAGTTCTGACGTGCCTGTCTGCCAGTTGGATAGCACAGCCAGCCCAGAATGGGTGTGAGCAAGGAAGGGATCCCAGGGAATGGGAGGCTTGCAGTTACCCACGACTGCTGCTCCATGGTTGAATCCTGCTCCTGCTAAATCGATGAGAACACAACCACTGGACTTCAGCGGAAGCGGCATTTGGCCTGCAGACACCAAACACGTGCTTCATCGCGGGTATTGCAAAAAGGGTTTCATTCTCATCCCTCAGTTTTGGATGTAGCATGATTTCTGGTGCAAGAACAACTGAGTTCAGGTGAAAAGCGATCCAGGCTGAAAGGAGTGCGTGCCCACGTGTCCTGAGAGCCAGCTGTGCAAATTGCACTTGGGAGATTAGAAAGCTGCCTGTTTGCATTGGAGCGATAGTGAAATACTTGTTGTGATTATGCACTAGTCGCAGCCAAGCTGTTAGCATAAGCTTGGGACGCTGAACAGAGATGGAATAGAAAACATCCTTGCAATTCCACCCTTCCACTTACTTCTCTCAGTAAAAACATGTCCAGAAGAATACCAAGTCCTCGCTCAGTGCTCTCCTGAATCACGATGAGCCCTGGTTCATAGCAGATGCTCTCCGTGCCCTTTCTCATTAACTCAGGGAATGGTACAAACAGCTGAAATAGATAATCTGGCCGTCCCCACTGTTTGTGGTCATCACCAGAGCAGCAGATCTAAACATTTGCCGTCAGAAATGAGCAAAAGCCACTGCCTCAAGGAGGATGTGTTTTGGGAACGGGGGAGGCACAGGGAGTTGTGGGAACTCAAACAAAATATTCAGGGTTTTTTTCTTTTTTTTCTGTAATGCGCCAGGATTTTCTAATTGACAGGGTGAAGTAAAATCTGTTGGGTTGAGGCTGCTTACCAGGTCACTGTGGAGTATTGTAATATTGAAATACAGTGGAGATGAGATGCATATGTTGCTGTCGGGGACTAGGGTTTATTATCACACTGGGTATGGCTAATAATGAAAGTTTAGATTTCAAGAGGGTTTGAGGAAAATGTCCTTTAATTCCTACACGCCTGGATTGTGGACGTATTCCTGTATGCCTGGACTGTTTTGTGATTTAAAATGTGAATTGTAAATACCCATAGAAGGTGGCTGCAAGCTAGGCTGACAGCATTTGTAGTTTCAGCTTTAAAGATTAACTGCCTTCAGGAAGTAATAAAGATGAGAGCTGCCCGATCCCGACGCAACCGCCTATGAAAGCATGTTGACATTGCAATGACAGGCTTCAGGAGCAGCGCGGCTCGGGGAGGGCTCCGAAACGTGCCCTCCTCGAATGCAACCAGCGTCCGCCCAGCAGTGTCCGGTCTGCGGTGGTGTCGGCTGGCCGAGTGCCCCGGGTGGGGATGGTGAACACGTAACGTTTTGGAAGTGGTGGGAGCCTGTTACTGCATAAATGAGGAGGAAATCTTAAAATGAAGCAGAGGTGCAGACAGAGGAGCCTGCGCTTATGTGCAAACTCTCTCACTTCTTACCTGTGTGTTTGCTGGTTGCACTAATTACGTATGAGAAAGAAAAATGCTAGATGGAGTTTAATTAGGACTGAGCTGCTTTGTCATGTAAACTTGGAGTGCGGCGCAGTTTCTTCAGCCTGGACCGCAGCCAGTACCTGCGTGAGCTCCTCGGCAGCAGATGCCTCTCCTCCGAAGCAGAGCCTCAAGGAAGGGTTTGAATTACAAAGGAAGGGAAGGGGCTGAGCTTCCCTCCCCCCCACCTCCCTCACAAAGGGCAATAGTCAGTTTACTTTAATAACCCCACTATCAGCTGCAGAGGAAGTCTCGCAGTCCGGGAGCCTGCGAGCAGCCGAAGAGCCAGCGAGGTCGCAGAAGCCAAGCAGAGCCGAGCGGCCGGGCCGAGGGAGGGCAGCGCGGAGGATGGACTCGCACTGCTCTCGGAGGAGCTGACTTTCCTGGGGACCTCAGAGCTGGTTTTCTGTCCTGATCTTATTCTTCTGTCCTGTGGAGGCTTGGGTAAGTGTCTGGTAGTTTTCCGCTTACCTTTCTTTTCAGCGGTTCACTAGGATTTGCCAAATTACAATGGAACTGCAATGACAAAGTATTTCCTGCACCTTCGTGAGCTTGCTCTGGAAGTGGATGATCCAGATTTGAAAAGCTGGACCTTTAAAATCCTTTGAATTCATATGCGGCTTTTTAAAAAAGAGCCAGGGAGCAGATATGGAGAAAACAGACTTTCCAGCGCGTTGTTTCAGCTGGTGGGGACTGCTGGGGCTACAGCATCTTGCAGTGTGTTGGATTTTCAAATGTTGGATTGCTCTGAACAGAGATCTCCCGAGGTCTGTCAGTCGGTTCAATGGTGCAGATGTTTGTGCTGTTTCCTGTGAAATCAGCCTGTGGGGGTCGAGGCAGCTGCGCCTGTAGCCAACCTCTGTATTCAATCATCCAAGAAAAGGAGCGTTCGGCGCTTTCTCTAGACATTCGTGGGGAGAGAAAGAAAGATGCAGAAATCAAATGGTAAAATCGTTTGCTTGAAAAGCGTTTACTCTGGGCCCTGATATCTTGCAAAAGGGATCCGGTGATTTGAGAGCACAGCGTACAGGCAAGCGATTCCCTCGCATCCACGGGGAGCGGAGCGCGCGGAGTGGCCACGGCGCTGCATGCAGAATTAATAGATATTTCAAAGCGATTGTAAAAGATCTGTATGATTGTAAAAAAAGAATTGGCCATGGACTGGGGTAGGGTGTGTTTGCAAGCAGTCCCGGGTGTGTGTAGGCGGCTGTGTACGTGGTAAGAGTACAGCAGAGCTAACTTTAAAGGGAGATGTACTAAAACTTATGTAATGCATGAAACTGAATGTCCTCTCCTGACGTCCCTGCTGTGAACCTGAAAAGACGAACCCTGAAATGATTTTTAAAGCCGTCTTTGTTAGTCATCCTTTATGCAATTTGTTTCTTTTCACGTTTCATTTTGAGTAAAAGGAGATAGGCTGGTTTCACTCCCCTCTCCACTCCTCCTCTATTGTTAGGCTCTCCCAGCTTCCCATACGATTGTCCAGCTCTGCTCTTTTCAGAGCCCAGCGGAAAAGGATATTGTGGAAAAGGAAAGAAAGAAAGAAAGAATTTCAAATTAAAGTCTGGCAAGCATTTGCGTCCTCATTAAGCTTCAGACACACTTCCTCCCTCCTAAATCTTTTCCCCCAGAAGTAGCAGGGTGACCAGCATTGCTTGCAATCTCTTAAACAGTGGCAGAATCCCTCTTAACCAGTCACTATTCAATAAATGCAGCAAATAAGAATCACAGTTGGAAAACAAATCATATTTATAATAATACGTACAACTGGGAACACCTAAATGTAACTAAAGCAGTGAATTCCTATATTAAGACAAGCCTCATTCAGACCTGTGAGCTGGAGGCAGCTGATGAGCTGCCCCAGCAGCGACGCTGAGCGTCTGCCCCAGGCAGGGTCGGGATCGTGGCTTGTAGGAAGGGCGTGAGGAAAGGAGCGTGCAGTGAGGGAGAAAAGGTCAAGGCTGCATCTGTATTTGTTCTCATTAAATCATAGCTTGATGTAGCAAATGGTAATTAATAGTCATGTTAATGTTCAGAGGTAAACTGATAGGACTCTCCTTGCTTCCTTTTGATTCCCAGCCATCATTTCAGTCGTTTTCCTTTGAGCAGCGCCGATGAAGCAGGGTTGGGTCTGGATGATCTTTGGAGAGACCCACGCAGGACACATGGCCTTGCGGCATGTTTGCGCTGCGCGACGCTGCAACGCCGTGGCTGGGCTTCTGGCACCATCCTTCTTCCCACTACACAGCAATTAGCGGGAGGTGTCCCTGGGCATGACTGCAGTGCACGGGAGAAGAGGGCTGCCGTGGGGTTTGTAAAAATAACGTAGACTCTTGTGAGGCTAAGCCGCCTCCCGTGGCCTCGTTAGTGACAATATTAGAAGAGGGAGATGTGAACAGAGCGGGTGGAAAAGCAGCGCTGTAGACCAAGGGGAGGCTCCGTTTGGCAGGAGACATCACTGTTTTCTCCGGTGCACCCCAGCGCGTGGTGCTCCGTTTGCTCCCAGTCCGACCTGCAGCCCTGTGCGTGTCTGGTGCTTTATCACAGCAACTTGCCAGGCTTTTGTGGCCCTAGGGTGCATGCTTGGGAAGCTGGGAAGATAGTGGGTGGGATGAGAAAGCACTCAGTAATTCTGTGAGTTTCCTTCTGCTGGAAGTGACAGGAATAACACCTTTTCTTATTTAAAAGGCTCCCTCGGCTCCACTGGGTATTGTACAGAAACACCCCCCTTCTTTGCTTCTCTTCGACTTTCACCATTTCAGAGACCTGCAATTTGATGATAGATTTAATAATATGAGATACAATTGTCATTTGTGTTGAGAAGAGCTATTGAAAGAACTTGGAGTTGTACCACCTGGGACAGCAAAACGTAAAGGCACTGATTGTTCAGTCCCAATTTTAGGTACTTGAGACCCAATTTTTAAGACTTGTTGGGCATTGATGTCTGCTGGAGTTGTGTTAAATGCTGGGCCTAAGCTGCCAGTTACTCCAGTCAGTGGCTATGTTAGATATACAGGCTTATTCGTTTGTCACAGCTGAAGACTTGTTCCAAGAGGTTCTCCCTTCCCGCAGTACTGGTTCCTTCTTCCACCCCTTCACCATATAAAAAATTTCTGGGTTTTTTTTGTTTAAACAGAGCTCTCGTCTCTTTTTCCTCATGTTATCCCCTCTACTGTGGTAATACCAGCACCCACTAACGATAAGGGATAACGGGCCCCAACTGGGGGCCATTCTGTTCACGGTGTGTCCCAGCAGCAGTGAGTGGGGCTGCTGGGGCCAGCGGTCTGGGTAGGACCTTGGTGGTGGCACTGGCGATGCTCTGCACGTTGCTGGGACTGTGGCAGTGATAGGTGGCAGCCTCTGCCATGGGAGGGTCTCGCACACTCCGTTTCCCAGTAAAGAGCAGGATGCAGACTGGGCTGCAGCCAGTAGATTTACAGCAAAGACAATAAACCCACGAATTAGACTGACAGAATGATAAAAAGGCTTTAACAAAGGCTCTAAGCAGTTTGTCAGTGTGATTGGCTGATGTGCTGGATGGGAATGTTCTCGAAGGGGTTGCGCATTGTGGTGCATGTGCCGGTGCCCTCCCATGGGAGAGAGCAGAAGGCTCCAGCAGAGAGATTCAAATCGGTCTTTCCACTTGCAGGACTGATCGTCATAGTGCGGGACAATTCCCAATGTTTATTGTCCCAACAGTGCATTTCACATCTTCCAGTCCCCCTGTTAGTGCTGTTTGCTCTTAGATCGCTCTTTCCCTCCCTGCAACTCAGAGAATGGGCAGCTGCACGTTTTAGCAAACTTTCCTGCTGGGGTCTGGGAAAGGTGGTCAGCATCTAGGGAAAAGTGATATGAAAAGAACGTAAAATAGTGAGGAGAGTAGTCAGTGCCTGATGAGCCTGTGGTCCTCAGTGGGGCTTGTAATGGTGGGCGTCAGTGGAACTGAGGGCATTAAATTACATAGACCATGGCAAGAGAGGAACGTCAGAGATGCCTCCTGTGTGGGACCAGGGCTCTCCCAGCCAAAGTACGGAGGAGATATTTAGCTGTACTAACAGGGGTCCTTGTTTCTTTATCTAGAGTGCCGCAGACTTGGCCTCGCAGGGCTCCTGAGGGGGTTGTCAGTGAAACTGTAGTTTCTTTCGGGAGCCAGGTGACGGGGCTGAACGAAGAGTGCTCCAAGTAATGCCCGTGGCAGCCCTTCTGCGGTGCCACAGCTTGCGGCCAACTGCTGAGAGAGAACTGCTGTGCTGAGTGAGCAGTGACACCTCCTCCCTGTGGGTCTGTGGGTCTGTGTGTCTGTACGTGTGCCGTGCCTCCGTGCATGTGGGGGTAGGCGGATGCTGAGCCCCTGTCCTTGATAAATCGGGGTTATCCCCAGTCAGATGGCATCAATAGTTGAGGCTGCTTGCGCTTCCCTGACCGTCCCCAGGTAGCTGCCCAGGACGCCTGCGGCACAAGCCAGCCTTTTCCAGCATGCCCCCTCGGCCAGGACAACATCAATAAAAATGAGAATTTATGAGCTCCATCATGTACAGCAAGCAAAGCGTCGTGCAACAAATTAATCACTGATTGCGATGTAGTGCTGACTGGGAGCTTTCTGGTTCTCTCTTGGCATCGTTGCAAGGTTGTTAGTTAACAAACAAGTTGGATAAAGAGACCCTTGACTCCCAGCATTTCTGTCTCCTCTGTTACCTGCTCACCAAACATGAGGCACAGTTAGCCCAAAAGGTGCTTTTTACCGTTCAAGTTGCTCCAGCTTTTAGTCATCAGGATGTGACAGCACTAACAGTTCTCTGCACTTGGCTGTTGCTTCCTATCCAGTAATTTTGGATCTTATAATGATCTGCCTTCCAGTTGGGGCTGGGAGGAGCCAGATACTGCTGGTCTGCTGCAGGCTTAAAGAACAAACTGTGCAGGAGCGGAGCCCCTCTTGGGGCTTCAGCAAGAGGTTCCTGGGCACCAAAAGGCCTTTGCCTTAAGCTCGGTTTCTTCATTTCCACATTTCCACAGCAGCAACGGAGTGGGTCAGCTGTGGTTTTAAAGCACTCCCAGGTGCTTTAAAGGGGCTGTGCTGCAGCAAAATGAGTTAAAAATGGTTCTTGGCTCCTGCACGTGGCCTATAAAAACTGATGGCATTGTCAAGTCAGCTGATATCCTTTTCCCTGAGCTCCAGATACCATCCCCTGGCCTTCTGTAGGAAACTGTATTCACTTGTCTGTAAGTATACAAAGACAGCTGTATGTATGTGCATGACTTCCAAAATACAAAGTAGAGAGTCATTAATGCAGTGGAAGCATAAAAACCTTATTTAACACGTGATATAATTCTGATGTCTCTGTTAGCAGTGTTTAAGTGAGAGATCTCAAAGCATTTTTCAAACATGAACCCACAGCAGCGTACATCTCCCTAGTAAAGAGGGGGAAGCCAGAGCAGCAGGGAGGTGTTTTGTCCGAGTGACTCATGGCATGGGAGAGCCGGCCGCTCCTGCCTGCAGCCCCCCGACTCCTCGCGCTGCTCCTGAGCACGGCAGGGCTTTGCAGTCGGGCGCCAGGGCCGTGCGTTCCTGCTAAGCCGCTTCCCTTTCCTACCAAGAGAGGTTTTGCTCATTGTTCTCTAATTTCAGCAGACAGGAAAAAACCCACCTTTGAATTCTGTTGCCTGCCCTGTCCCCACAGCTGGTGCTAGCAATTGTCCCGGTGTTTCTATCCAGACCCACTTTCTTTGTTTTCCTATGGGGAGCTCCATGAGGTTATTGTTTTTGCAGTAATTTTATTTATCCCTGACTGAGACCAGACCGTTGTTTCCTATTGACTCATGTCACCTGTTGATGGCCTCTTCCTGTCCCTCACATAGACGCAGTGCAGGGGTGGGAGATGGAGACGGTGGCCAGACCTCAGGTTTAACGAATGCTCACACGTTAGAGCAACCCCACAAGAAACCCGCAGAGAAGGGAGCAGCGGAGCTGTAAGGCTGCAGGCGCACGCTCTGCGGGCAGCCCGGGAGACAAGCAGAGAGGCCGGGGAGAGGGAGATCTGTAGGGGATGTCGTCGTGTGTTCGGGAAGTTTTGCCCCTTCTTATGGCAGACTTGTATCAGCCGAGCCCATCCAGCCTAATCTGCTCACGGGTGCTGTACCCTGAGACGCTCCGACTACACACATCACCAGTCAGCACATGCCGAGCGCTGCGTCAGAGACCCATCAGATTTCGAGGCATTGCCTCGAACGCTCCATGGGTCTGTGGAACGAGGTGCCAGCAGGTCTCGTTTAGCTACAGGTTCAGTTTGGTTCATCAGGCTTGTTTCTTCCTTTTTTTTCCCTTTCTGTTTTCTTTTGTCAGAGAGCTCTTACATCGGAGCTGGGCGCTGTTGCCCATCTTCGGTGTTGGAGGGTGGCTCGTCTCCTGCGCGTGGAATGGAGCCCCTTCTGCTCCTGTTAACGCTAATGGCAGTTACCCAGGCGCTGGAGGGGGAGCAGGGCATTCTACATCTTAGATGTAACATCAACATGAAATTTCATCGCCTAGGTTTCAAGAAAAATAAACTGTGGCTGGACTTAAAACATAGCGGTGAGGAGGAGTAAGGGAGAGCGCCTTTTATGAGCATTGAGAATATTTGTAGCTAAGCAACCAACATCAGCAGGAAGAATAAATCAAAAGTTTCAGGGCTCTGCCTGCCTGCCGTCAAGGGTCAGGAACTATATTTTCCCTCTGTTAACAAGATTGCCCTCCTTTGAAACATCAGCCATTAGCTACTGCTGGAGGCAGGATACCGTATTAGATAGACTAGAAGCTTGTTGTGGGATACTGGGCTAGAATCATAAATGAAAGGACAGAGAAGATAAGCATCTTGCCAAAGGCCATGAAGTGAGTCAGGCTTCCTAGCAGCTTACAGGAAAATGCTCTTGGAAAAGTAATGTCTAACACATATATAATATTTTCTAATTACTCTTGTATAAGTCCTCCTAACAAGTCTTCAAGGTAGCAGCTCTAGACTATATTCCCATTTCACAGATGGCAAAAGTTGAGTGACTGGATGACTGCAGCGGTTTATGTTTGACACGGTGAGCCCCAGTGGCTTTGTTCATTTTATGTATTTGTACGGTTCCTGTTGCTTGGGGCACCAGTCTCCATTGCTATGATTGCAACACAGATCTGAGGCCTATTAGATAATTGAGCTTTATTTTCTACAAAGATATTATGCAGTGTTCTTCACTAGGTTGCACCAGAAAACCTAGAAGCAAGACATTTTACTTTAAGATATGTTTTATTTATAAAGAGGAACTTTCCCAGAAATGCCAATGGGAATGGCAGCAAATCAAATCCCAGCAGTAGTTTCTCAATGGAACTGCTTTTTTTAAACACCATCTTACAACCTCGGGCTATTTTCCATCTCTGCTTCCTCCTCCTTAGGGAAGCGCTGGTTAGAAACGATGCTACAGTCTCTACCCTGCCCTGGCAGCCTCACTGATCACCTGAGAGACGGGGCTCGTGCACGCCCTCAGCGCTGCGAGAAGATCCCCTTAAAGTGCTTTTGAACCAAACTGTTGGAGCCCTGAGACCCTGCTAAACACACAGCGGTAATACACCATAAATCTAGGCCTTAAATAGACTTATTCCCTGATCAAGAACCCCAGAGACCTCTTAGCCTTCATAGACACTAAAGTTGGTGTTAATTATAAAGCCGAGTGTATTAAGGCCAGATCTCGTGGTATTTATATGGAACTGTATTCCTAAACCAGATTTATTATTTTAATGAGAGGAATGAACTGTAATGCAGGATAACAACTCATGTTGTCTTGGACTTCTAAGACCCGTCCCGGTACCGTTCACATTTCTGAGCAGCGCTGCACCAGAACACGTTCCTCGGCAGGAGGACCGTCCACATATTTTAGCACTTTATATGGCATTTTCTCCACTCTTCTGCCCAGAAAGCTTTCTGTAACATTGAGCATTTCAGTGGAGTTTAAAAAAGCATGTCTCAATTTCTATGTATTCGTGCTTTTTATATGTTGATCTCTATTCAGAGCAGCCTTGTAAAGACAATGACGAGTATATAACTTTAAGGAGGCAAACGGCTGTTTTTTCTGTCTTATTTACTGATACAGCTGTAAGCCTGGCTGGTGGTGACTGGAGTTACTCAGCTGTGAAAAGCACTTACGGATCTGAAAGCAGAGGGTGTTTCTGTCCATTAACACCAGTGTTCGCAGAAGCCCAGCTGGGTGGGGAGTCCATTTAGTCCCAGTCCCACAGCTGGGCTCTGAGAGGCGGCTTGGGCTGGCAGGTAGAAATTAAATGGCTGTTGAGTATATTTAGCAATAACCCTATGCCAGCATGACAGTAAATTATTTTGGGGCTGTTCTTAATGTTAACATTGATTCAGGATGGATTTTATTTTTCATATTAGAGAAGCTATCGCTTTTGGAAGTAATGCAAATGCAGTTTGGAAGCAGCACCAACTATTTTAAAAGAAAAAAAAAGCACTGGCAGGTGTGAGATGTTCCGGAAAGAAAAGGTACAGCCTGAGTTAAGAGAACCCAAATGCATTAATATAGATCTAAGCTTCTCTGTTTGATATGTTTTCTCTCCCTCCCACCCACCTTGGGACTGAAGTGAGGTAGGATCTGATCTGCTCCCACTCCTCTGCGTGTAGGAGCTGAACCGCTCCGGCTGGTTCCCGAGTTCTTCCCAGCTCCCAGTCCGTTCAGACCACGAAACAGCTCCTGGAGGCACTGACGGAGTTTCTGAAATGCTTCCGCAAATACAGATAAGCACAAACTGCTGAAAAACAAACACTCGAACTCTCTGCCAACCCTTCCTCTGCCTGCAGTGAGCGCGCTGGAGGGCAGACCGGGGAGCGGCGGGGAGAGCCGGGACAGCCGGCTGTGGGGTGGGCAGCTCCGGCCTCGCTCTGCCTCTAGTTTACCCTCCTAGGGAAGGAAATGCACCCAGCTGATGGTGAAACAGGTTGAGGACACTATAGTCAACTTAAAATTCATGTTCAAAGTAGTTGTTTCAGCTTTCTTACTCCATTTGTTGTGCTTTTCCCCCCTTGTCTGCTTGATAGCATTTTGCTCGGTCGGCTTCTCTTGGTTTTGTCAGTACGACCGGTCCATGTGTCTCGTACTGGAGGGAAAGCATAACCCAACGCTGGCAGCTGCCTGAACTCAAACTACTCTGTTTTGTGATGTTTAAGTTGAGTAGTTTTCATATTGGCAGTGCCCCCGTGGTAACTAATGTTATTTATTAATTAATTCTTTGAATTACAGCCAAGCATGCATAGCAGTCCCAGCCCATCGCTGCTACGTGCTGAGCAAATCCCTACCCACAAGACAGCTGTTTGTGTGGGAAAATCTCCAGAGGTGAAAGGTGAAAGAAAAATGCAAAATGGTGACGGACTTTTCGTCATCTTAAACAAAAGTAACGCTGCTTTATTCAGACCTGCTGAGCTAGGCCCAGCTTTGCTGAGATACGCACAGCTCCTTGAGGTCTATGCTTTTAAATGTCACCTTGGTTGTAGTTACAGGGAGGAGAGGGCTGAGCTGTAGCATGGGGGCTGGCAGCAATGGGAGCCGCGGCCTCGCAGAGCACGGCACGGCACGGCACGGCACGTGGGCACCAGCCTGGCCTCGGGATGGCCGTGCCGAGGGTGAGCTGGGAGCGGAGGGGCCGTGGCCGCTGTGGCCCGTCCGCCCGCAGGGTGCCCGTGGGTGCTGGCCAGTCCGTCCCGGCTCCCCGCGGGTCCCGGGCGGAGCTGGCGCAGTGCTGCCTGCGCCACGTGTGCTGGGACCGCGCCGGGGGCCCCAGGCAGGTTTCTGTCTCTGGACATGCGGAGAAATTGCTCTTCAGTGCTTCCTTCAGGGCGTTTTCTCTACCTCCTTTTACGCCCTGCAAGTGCCTCTTTTTCACTGTTACTTTTTTTTTCCCAAAATCACAGCCTCTAGTCTTTAGTTTAATTTTAACATTTAATGAAATAGCCCTGTAATTAAATGTTCTTTAACAAATCCCTGGGCAGGGTATCTCATGACAAAAAGCACTCTGGTTTTATTATTATTACTGATGCAAAGTAATGAAATGTTTCAATCCTTATCAAGTGTAATTCCGGGGGTTAATCATTTAAGTTGAAAGGAAAAGTTAGCTGCATCATTTATGCTGAACTGATCTGCTCAGTGTCCTGTTACGATCTTTACTGTTTATTTAGATCTCGAGACTATATTTTTCTGGCCTAGAACATACAATACATGTAATTGCACATGTGTTTGTATGAGCTTCTGTATGTTAGCACAATGTGATTGACTACGTTTGGTTTTCTAGTTCACTGGGCAAACAGTTAGCAATAAGCTAAATACTGGGAAAGCTGAAGGAGAATAATAGACTTTTGGTGTCTGTGATGTCTAGCTTGACAAACCTACGAAGCACCTCACTAAGAAAAGCAGAGGAAGCCTTAAAAGCATCTGAACTTGTGAAATGTTCTCATTGAGAAATATTTTTGCATCTTCGATTTGAACTCCAAAGCAAAAAAGCAGCTCTGTGAATCAGTCAGACAATCCCGCATTTCCTTCTGAATTGGCCTAGCTATCGGTTCATACGCTCTCCCTTCCGACTCTGCTCTGCGCTGTTGGTGTTCACGGACCCCAACTGAAGGCCGAGAAAGCAGCTGGGGCAGATGTTGGCCACCTGGGCTCTAGGAACAAGGCTTCCCAAAGCCAGGACAGGTTCAGCTTCCAGAGCGATGGTTTAGACATCGAACCATTGTCAAAAGTAGGTCAGCTGGCTATCAAAATCTGTGCTTGCTGGATATCCTGCTCTGAGGCATTTGAGCCTGGGCAAGCATATGGCAAGTGTGGGCTGTCAGCGTACAGCAACACGACTGTGTAAGATGGGTCTCTCCTGTTGCTGTCAGTACTGCGCTGATTAAGACGGCAACAGCAAGAGTCCTTTGGGAAACCAGAAACCAGTGTAAAGGTTAAAAGCAGTCATTGTTTGGTATTTAGAAGCTTTACAGATAAAATTGCACATCTCTGGCAAAGGACATCTGCAGCAGATGCAGATAGCCAGGGAATGTATTTAATACCTCACTAAGTAGCAGTCTGCGGGACGCGAAGCATAACTTGCAGAACTGACGGTGCTGGCTGCATGCACAGATCTGTGTGTGCCGGAGCTCCGGGAAAGGGCAAGGAGACAAGCAATACTGAAACAAGGCATAGGATAAGGTAAATCATTCCAAAAAAGGACTTTGGAGGCCTGTACCCTCGTTCACGGCTGTATCTGTACTGGATGTGTCCAGTACGAGATGTGTCCAGTACTGTGTCTGTACTGGATGTGTCCCCAGCAGCCCTGCATCCCCCGCGCCCTGCCCGGAGCAGGCAGGATGTGTCCCGCACAGCCCTGCCAGGCTCCCGCACCCCCGCCTCAGCAGTAATCCCTCCTGTCGGCGGAAACACAGTGCCTTCCACTTTGCTGTCCTGCCACGTCCTGTCTTCAATAGCCAAGGAACGGGAATTTCGCTGGTGTCATGGTGCATCCGGTGCCGCAGCCGAGGTTCAGCTCCTTCGTCCCTATGGCCTCGTGGCCTGGGAGGCTCTGCGTGGGCTCTGCGCTGGTGCCCAGCTCTTCTAATTAACATGCGAGGAGGCCTGCCACAGAGGGAGACAATCTGCCACGGGAACAGAAGCACAGGTATGTTTGGGGCGGTTCTGAGGCAGCGGAAGAGTAAGTTGAGCTGGAAGGAGGAGGGTGGAGGGTTCGGACTTGTTAGTCTGCATGTGGCCAGCTGAAACGTTCCTTTCTTCTGATCATCCTTCATCCCATCATCTTTGATCTGAGCTGTACTTTTCCCTGGAAGACTTCCAACATTCTTGGTGTAGCTATGAAGCTTCCTTTTTTTTCCCCTATGCAGGCCACATCCCTCAAGTTTAAGAAAGGCGCTGCGATGATGAGGTGGGACTGTTGTGTATAAAGTCATTTGTGGATAAACATGTTTGACTTCTTCGGATGTTCTCGATCTCTCTTTATTCATAGAACAGGCACAGAACAGGCAACAGCAGCACAGGCTCCCACATTCATCTGAGAGTTTAACTTAGTGCAATGTGGAAAATCATCCCCATAAAGGGTTCAAGCTGTGGTTTGGGTACAGATGTCCAATAAATTGAGAACTTTTGGCGACCCTCGTTTCTAGACTGACGTGTCAGACGGATTCACATGCCAGAAGCACACTGGGAAGCAAAGACTGGGTTGGGAAGGATGCCAGGAGCCAAGATGCATTCGTACGGCTTCGGAGCAGCAGCTTGGCCATGTCTGGCCCAGGCAGCAGGATGATGGAGAGAACCCCAAGGTAGCTAGCTAGATAATGATGTTGCTTCTAGAAAGGACAACAAAAAAAAAGCATTGCACCCTGCTCCTGCTTAGGAGGCTCGGAAGCAAAAGAGAAAAGGCTTCTTTCTCTAGAGGTGAACAGTCACTTCTCCTTCCTACAGCAGTAGAAGCCTGACACTAGATAAGTAGCTGTGAGATGATTCATAAAAAACTAATTTATAATTTGCCAGAATATAATCCTATTTGATCAGTGTTATTCGGTTCCTCTTTCTTTTAAAATTCAGTGCACTTAACTGTTCTACGAGGGTTTATGAATGTTTAAAAATTGCTTTGTGGTCCCTAAAGTAATTTGACAAGTCTGACAGCTATTGATTAAAAACCTGAAATTATTCAGACTGTAGGATGACTTGGGGGATTAGATAGAAAGTTTTTTCAAATGTGAAGGGAAATAAGATGTTGGAAAGTAAATATGTTCTTGAATATTTTTGAAAAATCCATTACAACTGTGAAATTAAATTGAAATGAGATACTTCGTGTGGAGATGAAGGAACTAAATGCTGGCTTTACTATTTAGGCACGGGGTAGAACTCACCATCCCAGGTCCAACATGTGTTTCCCTGGAAGGCGCTGGTGTCGGGGCTCTGGCACGGATCCCGGCGCAGGGCGCTGCGGGGAGCCCTCGGGAGCCCCGTGCACCTGCCCGGTCCTGGCCGGGGACCAGCCAGCTCCTCCCATCCAGCCCTTCTGCATCCCGGAGTGAGGGAGGCCCTTCTGCATGCCCTTCTGCATGCCGAGCAAGGTCAGCGGACCGCTGTGGGGCTGACGGGAACGTGGCTCTTTCCGTCCGATATGTACGTTCCTCTCTGACTCTGTGGGACAGACGGGAGCTAATCGAGCCTCAGACTAAATGACTGCAGCCTCCCGGATTGTCCTAATTTGCACTCCTCATGCAAGGGCTGCTGCGGTAGTTGGGAGCAGCTATTATGCTGGATATCTCTGTCTCAACTTGTCCTTCTTCACCAGACCTCCAGGCAGGATATCCAAGAACTGGCTGCACATCTCCGTACATGCCAAAGAGACTCTCCTAGGAAATCATTAGACCAGACGGGCCATTTTCCATATGACCAGAAGGGACCTCTTTGTTCAGCAGATCCAGACCTGTTCTGTTACTGACGACCATGTGTTAGAATATCCTACATAAACATATTTTCTCCATCGTAACATTGTTGAGGTTTTCTCCCGCATTCTCCTTCCTTCTGGAAGGCTAATCTCAAATTTCACTCCTCTCATGGTTAAAAGCCCTCTTCTGATTTTCAAGGCTGAACCTCTTCACAGCCAGTTTTTAGCCACTTGTTTCACCAGTGCTGCCCTGTAGCTCGAATAGCTCTTCTCTTTCTCATGTATTTACTCTGAAGTACATATAGTCCTCACGTTTAGTCTTTTCTTGTAGACTGAACGAGCTGAGTGTCACAACGCTTCAGCATCAAGCTGAATATGACCCAGCAGGTGACGTATCCCCCAGCCGCTCTGAACCGAGGTCAGTCCCATGGGGCCGAGGTGGGCACTTTCCCAGCTTGGCTGCTCTGCCCAGCATCCAGCCCAGTCAAAACACTCTGCAAATCTGAGTGGGTGATCCATAGCCAAACATCTCCAGGACTGAAAAAGAAACTACCCCGGCCTGCTGGCAGCTGGCTGGGAATAAGGGCAAACACCAAGGTAGCAGCTGGGTTTGTGGAGCAGAAACAAGTTCATCTGCTGCATGTGTTGTGGGAGAGCCCTCCTTCCCCGAGCCTGGGGGGAAACACGCTGCTGGGCACAGAAACCCCCTGTGCACCCCTCTGGGAACACAAATACTGGCTATCTCGTCTGTACCCGAGAAAAATGTCTGGCTGGTCATTATCAGTGCTGTTGTCAGGGAACACGTGTGAGCTCGGGTGGAAGGGATCAAAATACGTGAGTCTGTAGCTGGTACAAAGCGCCTGGTCAGCTTTGCAGGCTGTGTCTGCCAAGCCAGGTAGCCCACAAAGACCCGGTCCTGCTTTCGATCTCATTATCATTGCTGGTATTTAATCAGATAATTGATGGCTGTTGGTGTTGGTTAAATTCTTGAGTGATTCTGTCCACATAGATAATGAAGTGTTTGTAATGATGATTCAGTTCCCTGAATTGAACAGGAGATTTGTAGATGTGGAGATACTAAATGAGCAGATCACAGTGGGCTTCCTTGGCCTGTTACCCCAGCGGGGTACCACGCAGCCCTTGCTCATCTCCAGTAATTCTCAGTTTCACTGTGATCGGCGTAAACCCCGCGTTCAAAAGCCTGAGTTAGGGGAGTCTGCCCGGTACTACATGGAGCTTGTACATGGTGTCACCAGAGTGTGCATGGTACTTTAAACCCTTGTGCTATATGTGGCCCTCAGTTATATTTCAGTGACGATATTAAGCTTTAGAAAGATGAGTGGAAAGAAAGGAGACCTTCAAATTTAGTTACTGCCAGAAAATACTAGGCACCACATAGTTGTCATTCTGCAGCAGGCAGGGATTATGCGTAAACCCTGTACCTCCAAAGTGGAAGATAGTAATAAAGCTGACCCCAGGCGTCCTTTGAACTTAGCTACCTCTGATTAATTAAGTTTTTCCTTCCTTGAGCCTGATTTAGTACTTATGCTGAGAATGAAGGATTTAAGTTAAGAAACTGTTGAGAAATTGAAGGACAGCTCTCATCCCCTCTTTCTCATCTCATCCCCTTCCCTAGCACATGCACACACACGTGTAGTAGAGGGCTTGATGCGGTTGCTGAAAAATCAGTTCCCAAAGGGATTCCTGTCCCAGAATTCCTGTCATTCCTCCTGCAATTGCACCACTTTCCCTGTGGATTTTCGTTCCTGCCAAGCTTGAAATGTCAGTGGGGCATGGCAAACACTTGGCTAATACTGGCCGTAGGTCTCAGGGCAGCGTGGAAGGTGTAATAGCGATGCTGCATTTGTATGGAAAGTAGAAAGGCGTCTGTGCAGCTGTGGAGTATCATTCATTCATTCATTTAATGACCGAGCTGTCTGGGATGTTTACAGTCTGTCAGTGGCAGGGCTGAGGCACAGCGCTGCCATCCAGGACCCCAAGTTCAGAGAACTTTTCCTCTGCTTCAGACAGCAGGGGCTGGGAATGAGGATGAGACCGTGGCTGGTTCTGTAGCTCCCCAGGGTGCAGGCTTGCACGACAGCCCCAAAACTTCACAGCCCTCCTTGGTTAATAGCTATAATGATTATAATATGAGTTCATTAACATGCTGGTATTTACAGCCTTCTGTACGGGCAAGGAAACGTTGAATAAAACATAAAGAAACCTGTGCGGGTACAATGAAAACACTGGATTTAAAATTTTTGGTTGTGCTTGCAATGACTTGCCTTGTCCAGAAGACAGCGGGGTTGTAAGCAGGACTGTGGTGGGAGAACGTGGCACGCTGCTCTGCCAGGGCTCCCTGGCACGGCCGAAACCCCGTGGGGCTGGAGCCCCGTGCCGGGAGCAGGAGCTCGGGGCTCCCTGCCCGTGTGCTGCTGCTGCCCGTGTCTCCGGCGCTCAGAAATGCCTGTCCTCACCTGGGGTGTGGTTGCACTGGCTGAGCCCACAGCCGTCTTCTGGGGCCTGGGCAGGTCCGGCACCTCGTGCCCGTACACAGGAGAAGATAGCTGTTGCGTGGCCACGGCATTTGATAGCCGTGCGACAACTTTGTGCCTTCTGACTGACGCTTGCAGGGTTATTTCTACTCTAATGAACAGGGCAGTAGTATAAATCACTCTGCTGAGACAGACGGACACTGGCTTTGAAAAATCTGTTGCGGTACGATTAGTGATAAGAAGAAGTGCGAATATGAGGCAGAATGGCTCGATTTCTTTTTTTCCTCCACTTCTTTGGTATTTGGTGACCACGATAGATTTGTTTTGTTTTAGAAGGAGTTTTGTAGAATGTAGTCAGGAATATGTTTGCTCCTACCAACCAGTTGAAGCTGCTCATGTCCTGGAAAGTCACTCAGCCACTACTTTCCTAATTTGATTGTTGCGGTTGGCGTGCTCTGCGCAGCACTGGTGCTATATCCCCATAAATGCTGAAGGATTTAGAGGGGTGGTGGTTTTACATGTGTAGTCAGATCTAAAAAAACTTGTCAGAAATGATTCTGCTGATCCCTTAATTAGAATTCTTTAACCCACTTTTTGGAGGAGAAACAATTGTTTAGAGTAATGAGAGAGTGTGTTTTGATTGAAGGATGTACAATAATCTGCCCTGAATCTGCTCTGCTGCATTGTACCAAATTAACTTATTTCTCTATATTTGTTCATATTCAAAGCATAAATAATTTAGCATTTTGTCTCTCTCTGTGAATGTGAGAAGCATGCTGGCTGATTTCAGATCAGATGGAGCAGTGATGTTTATTACTCTGATGTTGGGGAATGATTGTTGCATATTTAATATCACCATAAATAAAAATCCTGTAGCTGAGTTCCCCCTTGTGGGATTGGCATGTGGCTCTCTCCTAATGCGGCTGATCTACAGGACTCAAAGCTTTGGTGTGATGAAAGCGGAGGCTTTGCTTGCCCACAGTGATACAGGGCAGGAGGGGCAACTCCAGGGGCAACTCCAGCGTGCCCTGCCTGGCCGGTCTCCACCGGCGTCTTCCTGCAGCACTCTCAGCCCGTACCTGCTCAAGCACAGCCATTTCTCCTTGACAGAAATACTCAGGGACTTACACCGTGTGACAAAGCAAATACCAGAAGAAGTAAAACAAACCTCATTAAAATAAAGTGGCTGGGTGATAAGGTGAATGTTTAACATACCTTTTAAAAGCATATTTCTTTTCTTCGTTCTATCTTGCTAATGCCTTTAAAAACTGCCTGAAAGTATTTTATAGTAATTGCCAAAGTAGCTAGAGTTTTTAGCATTCTTACAATGGGCATTGAACATCTCTGATTTTAGTAGGTTTATTTCAAAGTGTGGGGAAAATACCGTGCAGTGGGTGAGTGTGTGGGCCATGGCTGTTATTCCTATTTATAATTAAAATTTTGTCAAAGTGTGGCACAAGTATTACAGCATTCTGCAGCCATGGGCCGAGGTGTTCTGCTGCACAGGAGTAGTTTTGCAGTATTTCAGTCCGTTCTTTGCTGTGCATGTATGCAGGATTTTGCTCGGGCGCCTTGCTGAACCCTGGCTTGTCACCCAGGGCCGTTTTCCATTTTCTCCTCTAAAATTCACTGGCCTGGAGAGAAATTCTTGTACATTTTACCTAAGACACTTGCCAGAATAAAGGGAGTGAGGCACTGCTTGGCAATGGTGAAAAGCAAGGGAGAAAGAGAGAGCTTTGTCCATGAGCCCTTTGCAAGCCAAGACAGTCCCGCTAGGTCACATTCTTGTTCTCTCAGCCTTGGCATGGATCGCCTCTTTTTAATGGAGTCCAGTGTTCCCAGTGTTTCCAAACTTGTTTTAGTGTTTGCAGCAAGCTGGGATGGTCTCCGAGAAACAGTTTGTCTGGATCTGATTTAGAGCAAGGCGGCGTCATTGTGTTGGAAGCATGAGAGGCTCCGCACGGCTCTCCAGCACCGTGAATGCGAAGGGGTGGACGTTGCTCCCACTCGCGCTTGGAAGGCTGAGGTCTCTGAGAGGGTCCACGGCAGTGTCTCAGGGTGGATCGGGCACGTGCTTCTCAGGTGACTTTCCCAGTTGTCCCCACTTACCGTGGTGCTTGGGTCTGCACCACGGAGCAGCCTCAGCCCCTGGAGTGCTTTCAGCGGGAGCTGAACCGACGATGTGCTCCGGGAGCAGCGTGGCACTGCTCCAGCCACCTCCCCTCCCCGGGTACGGACAGGCCATCAGTCCTCAGCACCAACTCTTCCTTACTTAAAATTTGCTCCTGTTGCACCGTGCTACCTGCTAATGTGGTCACGGCCCACATACAGCGTCGTTGGGGAAAGAGAACCGTGCGGAGGAGGAAAGCCCTCCCGTCCAGCCCTGAGAGTAACTCCACTGAAGCCAGCGATACTGGACAGTGGTAAACAGATGTGCATCAGAAATGGTTCAAACCCCTTCCTTTGCGGGAACACAGCCATTTTGCTTGTTTAGTATTCTAAAAGCAGAGCTAATAACTATTTTTATCTCTATTCTCATTTCTCACGTACATACAAAGTCTCTGTTGATGTTTAGCTTGACAAGCCAGGCTGCAGTTAGGATGCCAAAAATCTCAAAACTGTCGCGGAGTGAGACAATGATAAAGAAAAAAACAACTTAGATAAAAGGGCTGTGGACTCAGAAATGCTGTATGTGGCACACTTCCCAATCCTCAGAGAGACTTATTAATTTACATCGTGGAAGTCTTTATGGTGCACAACTCAAGTGGCTTTCTGGCTCCACTTGGGATCTCATTGGATTTACGAAGAAGCTGCTTTCACACTTCTACAGTCAAAGGCATTTAAAAGCATTTTTGTTTCTTAGGGTGTATAAGGTAATAAAGCGTATAAGGGATGGTATAAGGGAAGCCACATGTCAAAGGTAGGCCAACTTCTGTACTCAGAAATTGCCCATCAACCTAATGCAGGTTTTTCTTTTTATTGCCTTGTTCCAAACAATACCGTTCAGACTGAGATTTAACATTCCGTCCTTTGCTGCATCCTTGGTGCTTTCTGTCTGAGCAGGAAGACGACCTGGGTTCAGCACCGTCTGACGTTACCTCGCAGGCAGGCTCTTGGAACAAGCGTTTGGGTTTCCTCCCCGAGCTTCCTTCCAGCTCTGTTTTCCTTTTGTCAAGACAATTACATTGGTCGTTATTAAAATAAAAACAGAAGGGGAGTAAAATGATTCATCTTTCCAAGCAGCTTTGCTAAAGAGTGTCATTAATTCAACAGCGGCAGGAATGTGTCTGCTTAGGAAAATGTGCTTTGTCCGAGGGACTGGGCTGCTCAAAAGGCTGCGTCCTTTTTTACCTGGGAGGGCTCAAATGTAACCCCGTGCGAGTGACCAGTGTTTCTGACTGGGACCAAAAAACCGGTGCTTGCCCTGGCACCGTCGTCCCTTGGGGTCAGCCGGATCGGGGCGGGCAGACAGGAGAGCAGGGTCAGGCCTCGGCTCTCCTTCCTAGAGGCGAATCCATCGGAGCGGGGCTGAAGCCTGCTGCCAGCGAGCCACGGCGGGGACCCTGTGCTGCTGCCAGCCCCAGCTGACACTGTGCGTTGCCCAGGGGCTGGGGTAACACTTCCCACCAGCTCTAATCTCTTTATAAAAAAACCAAAACCAAGCCCTTAAACAAAAAATCTAAGTTATTATCCCATCATTTGTAAACATGGATGTGCGCGTTGTGGGCACTTCAGAGAGAAGGTGCTTGGCAGCTTTTCCGAAGTTGTCCATGTGCTGCACGGCGGCTGCTGGTGCAGCTGGCTTTTGCAGAAGCGGGCAGGGTGGAGAGCGCAGCGCATTTAACCCACCCCTCCGCATCAGGGGAAGGTTGGCCTGTATTAGCCTTGCGGTACCCCCCGTCATCAGCCAACCAGAGCCTCGTCAGTTGTGCATTTCTCAAGTGTCCAGAGAAGAAGTGAAGAAATTGTGGAACGTTTTTCTCGCTTGGCAATTGTTTTAATTTCTCGGAAGTCTGCATTGTATCAGCACTGTCCCTGTTCCACCCCTTTGATGCTGAATGTGCCCGGCAATTTGAATTGTCGTCCTCGTGCTCTGTAAATGAGATATGACTGGAGGTTATGGCGTGACTTAGTCACAGAATGTGCTCGGTTACTCATCAACAGCCAGGGTCTGTTCATGTAATTCCCGTTGACAAGCTGATGATTTCCTAATGGCAGGACAGCCCTGACACCGCAGGCATGCGCGCAGCCTTCCAGCCAGGGCCCGGAGAGAATCACGCTCCACGTGATCACCTCCAGCGAGACCATTCCCAAGCATGTGTGTGTGTGTGTCTGGGTGTTGGAAGCTAGCAACAATTGTACTGGTCTGGGAGATGAAGTCAGGGAGCTACAAATACAGCAGAGGAGAAGAAAAGTAATACTAGGGGGCTGATAAGAGGAAATTGAGCTTTTCGCCTCACAGTTTGAAGCCCGTGTGGACTGAGATGGCCAGCTGCTGCTTTTGAGGAGCACTGCAGAAGTGGCACTGTATGAGGTCCCCCAAGGCCATTCCCCCTTGCAGCCCTGCGTGGCCCCTGCCAGCTTGGCCAGCAGCCTGGGCAGGGGACACCCCTCCGGGGGGTGGTGGCTGGGCTCCTGGCTGGTCTCCTGGCTGGGGAGGTGGCACAGCTCTTGCCGAAAAGAGCTCCCCTTTCACCTGAACTGGTTTGGGAGCTTCAGCTGAATCACCAGCGTTTGGCAGTGCCTGCATGTCCCCTGGATGCTGCTCTGCCTCCAGCCCTGTAACAGGGACATCTGGAGATGGCTGGGGGTCAGTCCTGTCCTGGAAAGGAGACAGTACAGGACAATTTAGGGCCACACAGCATGTACTTTTTAAATGGCTCCAGTTGTTTTATGAAGCCATTTTAGGTTTTAATGCTGCTTGTGCAGAGTGGCAACTGCAGTGGCTTACAGCTCTTGTTTGTGATGGCGAGTGGAAAGCAGTTGGGACTGGTTGGGCTGGGCTGGACTTTGCTTCACGGTGTTTACAGTGCTGTTGCTCATTTGGGAACTAACCTGCTGCTTTCAGTTTTGATCTGCTGAAATGGTATATAAAGACATCCAGCCTCTCGCTTGCGAGGCTGGCGGGAGATGAGGCGGCGCAGCCGGCCAGCTGGCTCCTGCCGCCAGAGAGAGGTGAGTCACGTTCATCCGCTGGCACCGGGCTGGGCCGTGCCCACCCCGGGGGAGCTGCCCGCTCGGTGCCCACCCAGGCGCACCACCCGCTGTTCTCCTCTCTGGCTTCCTTGCTCCGGTGCTGGCCACTGCATCTGGGAGTTAGGGGCAGGCTCCGGTACCCGGTGGGAGCCCGCTGCCTCTCGGCCTCTCTGCCCTTCCCTGCGCTGGGGATGCTGCAGGACCCACCTTCTTCTTGGGCAGCGCTGGGTTTCTAGTAGCTTGTTTTTCTTTTAAGCCTTCTACCTGTGTTCCCATCGGATCGAGTCTTGGGCAGGAAAAGAGGTGTAGGGAATGAGGAGAGGAGGCGGCAGGGGGCTGGGAACAGGGCGAAGTGAGGGCAGTGGATGTTGGGAAGGGATTTGCAGAGCTGGACCCCAGAGTTCAGCCTCGTGCTTCGGGCCATCCTGCCTTAACCCTGCCCTAGCATTGTTCAGCCCTTGGTTGTCAGCTCTGGAGAAGCTTTCTGGGATCCGTTGCGTGCGTGCCCTGTCTGAGGGTGGGAGCCCGGCAGGCACGGTCAGGGCCGAGCGAGGGGAGCTGCCGGCAGCTCACGCTCCGGGGCGGATGCTGCAGCGCCGTCGGCAGCCTCTGCCGTGGGCAGCTCAGCTCCCTGGGCCAGCGTGGCCGTGCTCACTGAAGTAGCCTGATCTTTATAGTCACTTAAACCTACAAATCTGTCAGCTGCCTCCCCGAGTGGAGTAGGTTCTGATTTACTGATTGACAGCTTGTGTTACCAGAGTAAATCACTCCGCTAACGGCCAGCTGATGGGAGTCCGGCACCTTCGCAACCCTGAGCTGGTTGAACTTCCCCAGCGTGCCAGAGTTGTTATCCTGGTTGGGGTGGGGACTCTGTGGCCCATCATACTCTGTCCTTTCTCTTTGCCTCATCTTATTTCTCATCAGAGAAGGCACAGAGCCCTTCGCAGAGCCGTCAGCCACGTGTGCCCACGGACACGCACCCCTCCAAAACGGAGTCCAGTGTTAGCTGTGATGGTGTAAATCCAGGGCAGCCTCATCAGCTCAGGAGCAGATGCAGTTTTGTTAATGAGAACATACGCTGGCCCCATGTATTCCCAGGGATTGGACCTAAGCTTAGCATCTGTCAGGATAAGAAAAAGTGGTTTAGTGGCACTGGCACAGTGGCAGTTCAGAGGATGGGGAGTGGGGCACAGAGGGGTGCTGGCTCTTCCCTCTTGAGGGACGGTTTTATATTCCAGCAGAGGAAGAAAAAATATTTGTAGAAATCAGTGTTTTAAGAAATTAAATGCAACAACGAAATCTAAACCCTAACTTTCCAGATCAAAACATCTGGAGTTTTCTCAGAAGAAAGTAAGATAAATTTTGTTTTCTGCTATGCAGATTTAACCCTTCAGAGTTGGGGAACCACAAAGCAAAGCCAGTGACAGTGAGTGGAAAAGGCAAGAGTCAGGACCGTGTGTAAGGAGCGGAACCCAGGCTAGATCTGCAGAAAAAGATGTGTCCATGCAACTACATTTATTTTAACTCAACCTAGTTACATCAACTCAGGCTTTTAGCGTAGTGCGCCTAAATGGTTTTAACTCTTCTTGTGATCAGTACAGGCTAATGGCCTAAAATGTAGGTTTTCACATTAAAAATGGAGTAAAATTCCAGATGAGGCAGGCACACTTCTACCTCAAAGGAGTTAACTGAGGCCAAGCCAGGTTGTGGGGAGCTGTGTGGGAGTACCTGCTGCAAAGGAAAACCCTCCCAGATTCTGTCTCTGTAAAAATTCTGCACAACACAACTATCAGTGTAAAATACAGCCATTTTTGCAAGGAAGATGAGCTGGAGTTTAATTTGGTTAATAACTGAGGCAAGTTAATCCTGTTCAGGCAAGGATCAAACCAGTTTCAGTGCATCTGTGTCAGTGCTTTGCATCTGTCTAACGAGATTGATTTAAAATAACTTGGTTACAAAAGGAAATTGTTTCTCCTGTACAGCCACTGAATCAGGGCTCAGACCTGTCCCTGTTCCTGGCTCCTTTCCCTCCCTGCAGTCTGAAGCTTTCGGTCAAGTTCCCCTCTGGTTCCCTTGTGTAGCAGACGAGGATGGAGATTTTTGTGTATCAGACAGGGCTGCTCACACAGCTCGTTCAGGAATCTCTTCATGTCCCATCCAGAGGTGGTAAAAAGTGTTTCTGGTCAGAAAGATTGACTGGGTCTGACTTCATCTCTCTGAGAGAAATAAGTAATCAAATGTTAGGAAAACAAATGTTGGTTGACCTCTCTGAAGCTCATATGTTGGTAATGACAATTAGGGTTTTCTAAACTTGTTATCTTTCGCTATCACAGACCACCCTTTAAAAAGAGAGCCGAGACCAAATTTAGAGTTGAGCTTTCATCCCTCGAAGGGAAGATGGGTGTGAGATCCCGGCACCCCTGTCTGCTCTCTAGGCTAGAGGGTAAACCGGAGCCCACGTGTGTCTCAGAGAACGCGGCCCAGGACCGTGCGTCAGCGTCTGCAGTAACAGCTCGGCAGCCCCGTCTCTTCCAGCCTGGCAGCCTGGCTCTAAGTCCCCCTCCCCAGGGTCTGTGCAGAGGTGAGGGCTGGGTACACGTACAAGGCACTGCCCTTCAGCGAGGCAGGAGCAAGCCTGGAAGCTCAGCAGCAACACTGGCATGGCTCAGACGGAGCGAAGGGGAGGCTGTAGGTCCGCAGCTCCGATGAGCAAAGCTGACATGCTGCTCATCGTCTTCTTTTAATTCATATGTTATTCAGCCAGGTTGAGAGACTTTGTACTTCTGAGGTCTGATTTAGATTTGCAAAGCTTGTTGCCACCATGGCCGGCTTTGTCCTGCAGGTACCAAAAAGCACGCTGTGTGTAAACACATTTGCGTTCATAAACACATTCAAAGTCCAATACACTTACCGTGGCTTTGATAAGAGCCTGTCCGTCCCTCCCCTGGAAAGTGCCATCCTCGCTACGCTTTGAAATCACAAACATGACTCTCATTTAAAGTAGAATAGCCTGTGTTTTCATCTTTGGGAAGCCACTCCTATCCTCACTCCTGTGTAACCGTGACTAGCTCTTAACAGACCCCAGCAGCTTTCACAGATTCACTGGTGTAACAGCCTGTGTCACAGCTGGGAAACTGAGGCACAAAAAGGCAGAGTGACCGTACCAACCCTGTGTAAAAAAGACAAAGCCTTTTTTTTCAGGCTGTACTTACGCTAGGTATCACTGTGATACTTCATCAGCTCTTGCTATACAGAGATTTATATGAAATCATTTCTATTCCATTGAAGTAATTTTCAGAGATTAATTTTTTAGGGTATTAGCATTGATTCCTGGGTGCATGTGCCCTCCTCCTCCCGCCAGCAGTCTATATCCAGGGAGAGCTGCATTGTCTGAGTTGGAGGAAAGCTCACTTGCCCTAATTTATTGAAAAAATTAATTTTAGGTTTAAAATGGGGCTGTCATTTATGAACCCCGTTCAATCTGTTCTTCACTCCTGAGTCTTCGCTCTGACCTTTTCCGTATCTTAAATCCTCTGGGCTGTACACTGTGTTCATTAGTTAAACTTTCAGAAGGGAGCAGCAGGTGTGGGTTGTGGATAAAGACTGCATGCAAGCATGGCTCTGTGCTTATCCATGCACCCCTAGCAGGCTGCGGCTGTAATTTAATTTAGGGCAGTGCCAGGATTTGGACTTTTAAAGAGTTTTTCACAGTTTGTAAGTTTTAATAACAATTTTTACATCAGCTCTGGAAGTAGCTGCCCCCGGCAATGCATGAAGTATGCAGTAATGATACTTGCACTTTTAAAAATGAGCTGGAGAACTAATGCAGTGCACCCCAGTATTGCAAAGTTTAATTCCTGGTCAGGGAGTCTGGAACGGTAAGAGCCAGCCCGGCCAGAGAGGGTCGGGGGTCCCAGCGGGGTCGCCGGGGCTGACCCGGGCTCGGTGCGGAGCTGTACCGCACGCTGCTCCGGGAAAAACAAGCGGCTCATCCCCGGAAATGGATTATCGGTGCGAGTCAGAAAAGAGATATGGAGAGATCAGTAAAAAACAGTGCGATGATGTTTAAAAATATCTTTCCCTTTCCCGGCTCTATGGTGGGGGGGGTAGATGGGGACTGCAGTCCGGATTTGCAAGCTTTTCAGTGCCGATGGCTTTTCCTGAGGTCCCGTTCTGTCAGGCATCGCTGCACGGGTTCTGCAGACACACGTCTTGCTGCTTGGGGATTTGGGGATGTTTTTAGTATGGATGTGGCTGTTTGTGGAGGTACCCTGGTTCCCGTGTCAGTATTACTGATTTCTGTTGGTAGCTGGCTGTGGAGAGCACCCCAGAAGGGAAAGCCCCAGGCTGTCGGGAGAAGGGGGCTCGTAGCTACCTCCAGCATCTGTGCCTGCGAGACAAGCCCAGGGACAGTGCTGATGGGCTGGGAGCGTGCACCCACTCAGGCACTGGCTCTGCCTCCAGCGTTCCTCAGTGCCTTCTGATTTCCCTTCACCTTGTCAGCATACGCTCAGATGCTGTGTACAAGAGTGCAAGAATATTCTGTGTCTTCCAAGGGCTTCTGTCTCCTGTAACATGCCGGAGGCAGAGGAGAGCAGGGGATAGTGCCTGTGCTCCCTGGGATGGATCGCCTACAGCTCTGAAAGCCATAGAAAAATGACCGACTTCGTCGTTGTGAATCTCTCATTCTATCTGAAAAGAAGGTTCCCATGAGAAGGATGTGCTTTATATCCCTAAAAGACACTAAAATCTATCTGGCTAGAAGGCAGATAGCAATTGGAAGAAATTAGCTTTATATCCTGGTGCCATCTCTGGATAAAATACACACAATCAAAACAAACTTTAAAATGCTTTGAGCTTTTCTTCCCTTTTTTTTTTTTTTAAAGAAAGAGTTCAGCAGCAGCAAAAGAACATTTTCCTAACTTTATTCTGATTATAAACTTCTCATTGATTGGATGTTGTTTGTTAAGAACATCATTTTGTTTAAGAACATCATTCAGTCTCTGAAGTCAGCTATTACCTATTAAACTGAAGCTATTCTATATGCCAATATTGTTAGGCAGAAGGAAAAATCAAAATAAAGTGTAGTTTAGATGCTAAAACATGTATTTGTGTTTGTCAGGCTCAAAGTCATACGCCATTGGTACCCCTGTGTAGTTTAGATCTGAAATTCAAAACTTGACTCCTCCAAATGCTTCTTGGCTCAAATTGTCGTTGAATGTTAAGTAGTGTCTCTGAAGCGAGACTAATAGCACAAAATTATATTGAATGTTTGCAGGAATGGGACCTCACAAAAAGGTTTATAAAAATCTGCTGCTAATAACAATCATAGAATCATTTAGGTTGGAAAAGACCTTTAAGACCATCAAGTCCAACTGTTAACCCAGCACTGCCAAGCCCACCACTAAATCATGTCCCCCAGCACCACATCTACACGGCTTTTAAATACCTCCAGGGATGGGGACTCCACCACTTCCCTGGGCAGCCTCTTCCAGTGCTGGGCAACCCTTTCGGTGAAGAAATTCTTCCTAATATCCAGTCTAAACCTCCCCTGGTGCAACTTGAGGCCGTTTCCTCTTGTCCTATCCCTTGTTACCTGGGAGAAGAGACCGACCCCACCTCTCTACACCCTCCTTTCAGGCAGTTGTAGAGAGCGATGAGGTCTCCCCTCAGCCTCCTCTTCTCCAGGCTGCACAACCCCAGGTCCCTCAGCCGCTCCCCATCAGCCTTGTGCTCCAGACCCTTCCCCAGCTCCGTTGCCCTTCTCTGGACACGCTCCAGCCCCTCCATGTCTCTCTTGGAGTCAGGGGCCCAACACTGAACGCAGCATTCGAGGTGCGGCCTCACCAGTGCCCAGTACAGGGGACGATCGCTGCCCTAGTCCTGCTGGCCACACCATTCCTGATACAAGCCAGGATGCTGTTGGCCTTCTTGGCCACCTGGGCACACTGCTGGCTCATATTCAGCTGGCTGTCGACCAACATCCCCAGGTCCTTCTCCGCCAGGCAGCTTTCCAGACACTCTTCCCCAAGCCTGTAGCCTTGCATGGGGTTGTTGTGACCCAAGTGCAGGACCCAGCACTGAGCCTTGTTGAACCTCATACGATTGACCTCAGCCCATCGACCCAGCCTGTCCAGGTCCCTCTGCAGAGCCTTCCTGCCCTCCAGCAGACCAACACTCCCGCCCAGCTTGGTGTGGTCTGCAAACTGACTGAGGGTGCACTCGATCCCCTCATCCAGATCATGGATAAAGATGTTAAACAGGACTGGCCCCAATACCGAGCTCTGGGGAACGTCACTGGTGACCGGCCGCCGCTGGATTTAACTCCCTTCACCACAACCCTTTGGGTCAGGCCATCCAGACAGTTTTTTACCCAACGAAGCGTACGCCCGTCCAAGCCATGAGCAGCCAGTTTCTCCAGGAGAATGCTGTGGGAAACAGCGTCAAAGGCTTTACTGAAGTCTAGGTAGACAACATCCACAGCCTTTCCCTCATCCACTAAGTGGGTCACCTTGTCATAGAAGGAGATCAGGTTGGTCAAGCAGGACTTGGCTTTCATAAAGCCAAGCTGACTGGGGCTGATCACCTGGTTGTCCCGTACGCGCCGCGTGATGGCACTCAAGATGATCTGCTCCATAACCTTCCCCGGCACCGAGGTCAGGCTGACAGGCCTGTAGTTTCCCGGGTCCTCCTTCTGGCCCTTCTTGTAGATGGGCATCACATTTGCTAGCCCCCAGTCAACTGGGACCTCCCCGGTTAGCCAGGACTGCCGATAAAGGATGGAAAGCGGCTTGGTGAGCGCTTCCGCCAGCTCCCTCAGTACCCTTGGGTGGATCCCATCTGGCCCCATAGACCTGTGTGTGTCTACGTGGTGTAGCAGGTCGTTAACCATCTCCCCGTGGATTGTGAGGGCTGCATTCTGCTCCCCGTCCCTGGCTCCCAGCTCAGGGGGCTGGGTACCCTGAGAGCAACTGGTCTTACTATTAAAGACTGAGGAAGAGAAGGTGAACAATGTTATGTTTTAAATAAAATCTCCAGAAAAGATGAGTGGCATCTCAGTAAAGACAGGTTTCCTGTTGATTGGGATTACATTCCTAGAGGAAAGTCTAATACTTGTTCAGGAGAGCAGAAAAGTGAAGCTAATTACAAGCAGAAAGAGAAATTGGCTGGTCCAGATCCACTGTCTAGCCGCTATGAAATATGGAGTAAAAGGCAGCATTAGTCAGAGGTTAAATATTCCTTCAGTGTAAATGCTATCTGATATGGTGCCTGATTTTTCAGCAGTGCTAGATGTCAATTCTGCTACATTGCCGCAGCTCAGCTTTTGTGAACAGCAAGCACATTTTAATAAAGCAGCTGAAGAAATCTTTTCGTAATCTCTTAGTTTAATCTGGCCATTGTTCCTGTAGTCCACAAGGCCTGGGTAATTTTTGTGCCCTTCAGCCTCACATTACCTTTGTGCTGAAATGGAACTGAAGGACAAAATAAACACACAGCAATGCAGTCAAGGTTACGGGCTGCTCAGCTGTAGTTCTTGAGCGCTCGGAGGCTACTGTGTGAATATGCAGTTTGATGGAGGAACGTTGGGAGTCCTGAGAGTTGATTTAATGGCATCTGCAGTGAAATCTGTATGTTGCTTGACGGTGCCATAGGCTGTAGTACATCTGTTGAAGAGTTTTTCAGAAGAGCCCCGCAATAATGACTATGCCCACCCCAACGCTTGAGCAGCAACCCAGTCACAGCCAGCCAGTTGTGCAACTATGTGTCTTTTAATGTTAAATTATGCTGAAATACGGGATCGTTTGAACTTTCTAGAATAAGTGCTTTTTAGGACATCGACAGGCATTTTGATTTTAACTGTAGGTTTGGAATAAATCTGGGTAATCACAGTCCCTTCCACTTCTGACTCTTCAAGGTTATCGGGGAATTCGTTTTTTCCCAGTGATAGGCAGCATGGTCATAAAGCACTGGCTTCACAGTCAACAAAAAGTGAGAGGTACCTGGGTCTAATAGCTCAAACAGGTAAACACAGCAGGAGTTTGGAAGGGTCGCTGCCCAGAGGGCTGGAGGCAAAGCCGTGTCTGACCATCCTCCCCTGTCCAGCCGAGGCAACAGAATAAGCCAGGCCTGGCTGGGACCAAAGGAGATAAAGTGACCCAAGAAAAGAGGACTACAAATAATACAAATAATAATCACTGAGCCTAACTGGAATGGAAAACTGACTGTAATAACCCACTGAAGGTACTATTTTACCTGCCCTCTGACGAAGCACAGTGGCTTTCCTTTCACAAATGCTATTTCTTAAACAGTGAGTCGTGTGGGTGGGTGCTGGGATCCCGTAAATAACAGGAGGTGCAAATGTGCAGGGGTAGAGGTCACGTACAGTGCCCCAGGGAGGATGCCAGCCTTGGCAGTGACAGTAATAGCTCTGACCGTGTTGTACACCTGCGTATCGCCCTCCGAACGGAGCCGCCCGCAGGGAGAGCAACAGTCTGCAGGGAAAAAACACCACCTTGTGCACATGAGGAATGAGGTACGAGCTTGCTTTAAGGAAGCTGGGATAAACTCCGGCTTGGAATAAAATTAGCTGAGACTTTGACGTACGGACTTCTTTTTGGTGGTAGTAATGCTCACTGCAGCAGTATTTAAGCACTGAGTCAATGGAGTGTGGTTCTTCCCTGCCTGGCACTCCCTGGGGAGGGGGAAAGAGCAGTCCCCGAGGCCCTGGTCTGCAAAGTTTTAGCTTCTGTACGTCCTGAGCTACACAAGGATATTCAGTCCAGAGGCATGGGGCGGTGGGCAGAATGAAGGACCTGTGCATTACAGACCTGTAGCCCCAAGAAGTTTGCGTGTTTTAGACACCAGCCCAAGTACAGCGTGATCAATGGGACAGCCCGCTGGCAGCATGTTACTTTTGGGAAACACATTTGTCATTTGCGGAGGTGAGAGTGTGAAGAATTAATGTGCAGCAGGACAGGACCACAGAGCACCTGGGGGCTCCAAGTTCATACGTTACTTCATCTCCTGATGCCTGGCTCGTGTGCCAGTCCTGCACAGACCGACCGTCTGGAATTTCACGTTTGGGACAGGGGAAATTCAACTGGGCAGTTCCCAGCAAACAGAGCCCGCTCGCTGGGTCTTGCTGGTCCTCTTCCTTGTCATCTGGTAGCAGCAGCAGAGCTGTGCTGGGTCCTTACGTCAGCTGGAGCTGCCACAGTTCCCAGCATATCTGGCTTCCTGCTGGAACACAGGCCAAAAGCACATGCTTGTTGGGTTCGGTACTTCCTTCCAGATTGTCCTAATAATGTGTCTGAACGTGCAACAGAAAATATTCCAGTGCTGGGCTGCAGAGAGAACCTGGATTCTCTCTTCTCCCACTGCCTTCGGTCTGCTCCGCTCTCCACCCACTGCAAGTGCGAGGGCCCGTTCCAAAGTTCAGGTTCTGCATTTTCATGCCTTGCCAGAAAGATAAGAGGGTTGGTAAAACTGTAACTTGACCTTAGCGTTTTGCCGCAGCAAGGGAGATAAAGTGCTACAGGAAATACGGAGAGCAAAGCACTGATGGCTGTGGGCAAGGGGACCCCACCAGGCAAGGGCTCCCTGTTGAGGACCCAAGTGCACTTACTCGGGAGCTGCTGGTGAGCCCGGCTCAGAGGCAGGAATGGCTGTGGACTGCTGACCGGGATTTCAGTCTGGCGTGCACCATATTTTTGCTCTGCCGCACAAAGGACCCCTGTGCTGCTGCTGCTGCAGATTTGAGAACGAAAAGATTGACTGAAGCTGCCTGTTATTATTTTTGGCTACTCCAGCAATGTATCAAAAACCTGACGCTGGGTTGATGCTGGTGCCCTACTTTATAGAAGCCCTGAAAAGCAGATCGAGGACAGCGAGCTTGTCTCTCTGCATGGCATCTGCCAGCAAAGGGTGAGAAAACTTCAAACCGCTGGCGGGGGAAACAGGGGGGGAAGGAAAAACGAGGCAAAATGTGCTAAATCCAGAGCACTCTTTGCAGACTGCAAGGAGACGGGGTCTGCATGTGCGCCGCTAAGGAGGCAAGGTGGGAAACGCACTGACCGGGGCGTTCTGCTGCACAAGCTGCTCGTCCCGGCGTGGCTGGTGAGCTGATGCCGTCGTCCCCAGGGCATGGTGGGGACCAGTTTACCCTGGAAGGAAGGAAAGGACCCTACTGGCCTTAGGTGACAGACAGTGCTCCTTATTATTCAAGCCCAGCAATAATGCTGCCAGTCCTTCACATTTTCTGGATCCTTTGGAGGTGAGAGGGGGTCATGCCCACCTCTCCGGCTGAGGAGGAAGAGAGGCATGTAAGTGAGGATGTGCAGGGAGTTAGTGTCGGAGCTGGGCAGAGAACCTACGAATTTTGACTCGTTTGTCAGCGCGGTGGTGCTGGCTGGAGGGACGGTCCGTCTGGGAATCCTGCTTGCAAGTCGCTGGAGGAGGCGCGACTCGTGCCTGCTGCCTCGGGCGGGACCCGCCAGTCTCCCACGCCGAGACCTGCTTCCTTCCCCCCTGGTGTGGGGAAGCCCTGGGTATTCTTTTTAATCAGGGATATTTACCTTTGTTCTCGTTTTCCCCTCCAATGCTGAGCAGCAGGTGCAGCCCAGGTGCCTGCTTTCTCCCCTGATCCGGAGCAGCCTTGCACGAGCTGGAGGATTTATGATTTACTGCAGACATGGACGGTAGCCTTTGAAAAGTGGAAAAGGAAGCAGCCATAAATAACAGGCAGGGGACAGTGCCATGTGGTGGTTTTTCATTTACTAGATAGTCCTACTTTGTTCTTGATGAGTAATGGAGGCATTTGAATACGCCACGATGACAGCAGCAGTCTGGCTCTGGGAACGTGTCGGCGTGGGCTGGGTGAGGATGGTGGCAATCAGGACAGTTGGACCATGGTGTGTAGCCTTCCCCTCTGTTCTCCACCGTCTCGCCTCCTCCCCTCGCACTTACCTGCTGCTCTGGGCACCGTGTTTTGTGAGTCTGCACTTCAACAAGCCCAAGCTGCGCCGGGAGCGCCGGGGAGCCGGGCCGTGAGCGCAGCGCTCGCCTGAGCCTCGCCGGGTGCCGGCCGGCGGCCCGTTCTCATGCGGGACCCCCCCGGGCGTGAGGGGTGCCGGGGTGCGGATCATGGCTCACGCAGGTGCGGCTGGCTGCTGCTGCAGACGCTACTCCTTACTGTGGCTTGCGCTGCTGCAAAGGTCAGTGACTCGGCTTTCCAAAATGGGAAAGGAATGTGCGTGTGCGTCCGAGGGCGAGGGCAGCCGAGCGGGCGGCCTGGCGGCGGGCAGGCTGCTGCCTCCCGTCTCCCCTCCCCGGTACCGTCGACCTGCAGGACAGGGACAGCCTCCCCGCCGAGCAGCAGGGAAGCGGTCGGGGAAGAAGCGCCCTAGTGCGGTTTTTGCAAAAATAAAGGCTCCCGGAGAACTGCATTTTCCCGAGCTTTATCACAACAAAATGAAACGGACGCGGGACAGGCCGGCTTTGGCGAGGGGTGAGCGGCTCGGCGACCGCGGGGCACCGGGGGGAGCCCGCCGGCGCCCAGCGGGGTGCGCGGAGGGGCGGGCGGCGGCGGCCCCGCGGGGCAGCAGGACCGCGGCTCGGCGGCCGCGGCAGGAGGGCACGGCGGGTCCCCGCCGGCGGCCGGGGAAGCGCGATCTCCGCCCGCGCCCCCCCGCAGCCGAGCCCGGGCTTCGCGCCGCTCCTCCGGGGCCGCTCCCGGGGCTGCGAGCGGCGAGCGCGGGGCGGGGGCGGCGGGCCCGGGGCTCTCTGCCCAGCTACAGCGCAGCCAATCCGGCGGCCCCGGCGGCGGCGCGGCTGCCCGAGCGGGGCGGGGCGGGGCGGCGGCGGCGGCGGCGGCGGCGGCGGGGCCGGCCCGGGGCGGCGGGGGCCGGGGGGCGGCCCGCCCGCGGCCGGCGGGAGCGCGGCATGGCCGAGCCGGAGCGGGGCGGCGGCGCGGCGGCGGCGCGGCGGGAGCCGGGCCCTGCGGGTGAGTGCGGGGGAAGGGGGTGCGGGTGAGGGCGTGTGTACACGGGTGCGTGCGTACCCGGGTGTGCGTGGGCCGGCGGAGGTCCGCGCCCCGCGTCGCGCAGCCCCGGGCACGGCCGGGGTTCCTGCGCGTCCAAAGCGAACTCCGCGCCCGGGCCGCAGCGCTCGCCCAGGGCTGCGGCCGCGATCTGGGGCCGGACCCGCGCGTTGCCCGGCGGCGAAGCGGCGCTGCCTCGGCGGGGCCGGGCGCGGGCGGGGCCGCGGCGCCGCTTGTCACAGCGGCTGCCGGCTGCGACCCCCGGGCGGGATGGGGATGGGGATGGGGATGGGGATGGGACGGGATGGGATGGGATGGGATGGGGCGGGGGCGCGGGGAGGCCCGGAGCGGGCCGGGAGCGGAGCGGAGCGGGGCCGGAGCCACTGCGGCTGTCGCCGAGCCGGCGCTGGGTGACTCCAGCCGGCCCCTCGCTCTCTGCCCGGTCCTCGGCACGGATTGTTTATTTTTAGCAGCGCTCCGGCCATGATTGTGTGTGTGAAGAATTTGTTCTCATCATTATTTATTAAAGCATCGTCGCTGCCTCAGGCAAGCCACCCGTGGCCGGGCTCAGGAGCCAGGGCCGTGGTGTGGGAGAGGGGCTTGCGACTTCAGTTTCCTTGTGGTTAAACCAGGAGGAGAGATCCTGCCTTGCTTTTTCTTTCTTGTCCAGATTCTGCCTCTAGACCCACATTAAGCAAAATTTCAGTGATAAAAATCAACACTTTTATCCCCACCCTCCTCCCACCGTGGGAACTCGTGAGTCTCGGGTGCAGCTGGGCAGCGCCCCGTGTGTCAGCGGTGCCTGCCCACGGGGGGTGGCAGGGAGCGGGGGGGCTCCGGGTCAGCGCTCACAGCAGCCGTACGGCCTGGTTTTGCTTGGGCCTCCTTGGAGGTTCCCCAGGTGGTTTTCGGGGCTCTGCAATCCCTACTCGCTCCAGACTGGTGCTGTGGGAGTGACTGGTTCTCAGGGCTGGACTATGGTTTGAACTCCAAAGAGTGATGGGTCTGTGCCTGCCATGTGCATCAGATGTGCCCAGATACAGCACTATTAATGTGTGCTGGTTTAGAGTGATGTGATAAGAAAAGGTAATATTTTTTTATATGAAGTGTCAATTTCTGTTAAAAGCAAGATGGTGGTGCCATTCCACTCTTGAGAAATAGGGAGAAGTTCCTTCGCTAGCTTCTTTACAACATTTTTTATTATTGAAACTGAAGTAATGCTTCCAATCGCCTTTCGTTTCTTGCTCTTGAGTCATTTTCCTTGCTTTTGCAGTCTCTCTCACCTTGCACGTTACAAATCCAGTCGGCATCCCTGCTGGTTACACCGTGCTGGACCTGCAGGTTGTCACCGACAAACTTTGCAGTGGCACGTTGTTAAACAAACAAATACCCACGCTCGGGCGAATGTCACGGGTTAAAATCATCCTTCAGGTTTGCTCTGGCAAAAACAACATTTGGAATCTGGTATGAGCTGACAAAGTCCTTTTGAATGTAATTAATTCTGCTGCCGGTTAAAACTGAGAACAGCCGAAAAACAAGGGCAGGCATTAATAAGTTTAATTACATGTCCTTTGTGTTGCTCAGCGAAGGTGTTGCGTTAGTGAGGGTAACATGTGATGCTCCTGTGCCGAGTGATGCTTCCCGGCACCCTGCCACCCAGAGAGCCCCAAAGGCTGCAGAGCATCCACCTCCGCTTCAGCCCACCGCGGCACTGCCAGGGCAGGGATCAGCAGCTGGCGTTCAGAAAACCGTGGGAGAAAGTTCAGGTTAGCAGGACACGGAGAAGGATATGCTGCATGCTGAGACTTCATCCACGCGTCCTGTCCTACAAGGAAAAAAAACATTCTCTCATCTTCTGGAAGCATGCAAGTTCCCTTGTGCTGTTCTTGGTTATTCCCATAACATCACTTTCATATTTATTTGTTAAATTGAAGCAGGATGAGACACTGGGGAGGAATGGATGAGAACTCCCAGCAGTGGTCAGGAGGTTAGCGGGAAGTCAGCACCAGGCAGGGGGGTCACACAGGCAATGCTGAGGAGGCAAGGAGAGGGCTTGGGGGAGAGCTGCTGTGTAGGAGAGCCTGGTTTGCCTCTGCCGCGGGAAGAAATGCAGCATCGGACCAGTTTGGGCTCTGCAGAGAGCGTAGTCCCAGTTCGTAACCAGCAGCAGCGAGGCTCCGAGCCTCAGGTGGGACAGCCTGCACGCAGCTGAGCTCCCCGGCGCCCGATTTTGCTGCCCCTGGTGAAGCTGGCAGAGGATGGCGTGTGATTTACTCCCATCTGTGACTGCTAAAATCCTTCTCCCATCTGATGTTGCAAATCAATTTGGTGGAGTTGTCCACTTTGTTCTCAGTCATAACAAAACCTAATCCCCAGGCTGGAGACAGATTTAAATTCTGTCTACGCTGCACGTGGATCTCACGGTCTGTTCTGCTGCATTTGTGCATGTAGGACCCCCTGCAGCGGACGTGTGCTGCTAAGAGGGTAAGGACTGCCCTAAAGACCCCCGTCCCCACTGGGCAGAGAAAAGAGCTGTCAGCCCTTGAAGAGCTGTATGCAGGGAATGTTTCCTGACCAGGAGACGTGTCGCAGAGTCAAACCTGTAATTTAGGAGATCAGATCCCTCTGACGGCGGGGAGGCATTCACGTTGCAAAGGCCAACTCTGCAGCTGGTATTAATGGGACATCTTCAGCTTAGTGCCTGGACTTCCTTCAAAATTCCCCAATCTGCTTGTGCTCTCAGAGTGGAACAGTAGGAGATTTAAGAAAGGCTCTTTATTTTTTTCCCCATGTTTCAGTGTTACATTTTGTGTCTGCTCCATCCCTCTGCAGCTGCCCGGCCAGGTTCCCTGTTTGTTTCTGTCTCTCAAAAATATCAGGAAAATTTTCATCATAAAGCCCCAGAACCAGCAGCTGGGTGGTTTCAGGCAGGTGAGGTTCTGAAATGAAAACCGATGGGGTTGCCCCTTTGAGGGCTTGTCTTCACAAGAAAGCAATTCTGGAATAAGAGTGTATGAGTTTAACACACAAGACCTATTCCAGAATAATTCTGTGTAG
Organism: Ciconia boyciana; assembly: GCF_034638445.1. NCBI lineage: Eukaryota > Metazoa > Chordata > Aves > Ciconiiformes > Ciconiidae > Ciconia > Ciconia boyciana. The sequence continues at coordinate 2,501,177 of NC_132951.1, read as the reverse complement.
ACAGGCCCTACATTTTTTCCTTCCTTGTAGCCTCGGCAGAGTATCTTTGTTCTTGAAAGAACATCGAGCCTGGACTCCCGGGCAGTCGCTCCAGTCATTCTGCGGAGCTGCTGCGTGCGTGGTGCCGCTGCTGCAGACGGACGGTTGCTGCCTCCATTGCTCAAAACCCAGCCCCGAAGTTTGATGAGGAGAGAATGGATTGTCCCTCCGTGCTTGTACCTCTGTGTCGACAAAGTCTTCGCTGCAGTCGGCAAGGTCCTGGCTAGGTTAGGTGTGCTGTCACAGCCTGATAATACTTGACGTCCCTAATTCTGGCTGCCTATGGAGGAAGCAGGCAGAGGGGGATAGCATCCCTTCACATGGTAATGTTTTATGACTTTTATTATTTAGAACAACAGTCCTCTCTCATTGCTCTTGGGCAGTAAACCTCTTTCTTTAATAACCAGAGACTGGCTGCCTCTCCGTAGGACTCTCCAGGTCAGTGCCGGTAGCGGTAATGTTATTTCTCTTTAGAACTAATGTGGTCTTTTATGAGATTTCTCCCCCCCTTCATTTCAACTGAACTTTAGGCAAGTAGAAAGGGATTAAAATAAGGCCTGTGGCGAAAGGAACTGAATGTGCTGTTTGGAAAGAAGGTTTGCTGTTGTGAGACGTGTCTGGGCAGCTGGCTATTCCCACCACATTAAAAAAAGGCGTAGGAACTGAATTTGATCAGCTCACGTAAGCTGGGACAGGGCCTGGAATACACAGTGAGTTGTTACGGCAAGAGATTGGATGGCCCCACAGGCAGCGTTTTGTAAAGTGATGGTAGAGGGATGAATTTGAACAAAGTACCTCTGTCGTCTTGGAAGTGTACATTTGCTTACTGTGTACTTGGAAGTACACAGTAAGCAAATGATGTTCCAGGTGAGTTTGCCTGTGAGGATGTCGGATGGCCAAGGAGGAGCACGAGTTTACAGGGCCTCTGGTATCTCTTTCCCCATGGATGCTGCTCTCTGCCCACCCTGGGTGGAAGCAGGCAGAGCTGAGGAGTATCCATCTCCTGCTTATATCACCGCTGCTGCCCCAGGAGCAGTGATGTATCGTTACACTCCTTTGGGGACATCAGGTTGTTGGGGTCTCCTGATAGAAACGTGCCTGCCTGCCCAGGAGGAAATCCTGGCTGCGGGTGGTGAATCTCGGGGCAGAGCTGGAGGGAACCGAGACGAGTCTCCCCAGCAGCGGGGGCACACCGGCACAGCCGCACCGGTGCCGGGTGCCCCATTTCAGGCTGAGTCCAGCCGTCACGCTGTGTGCTTGGTATTTCTGTACTTCTTCATCAGCAAGCGGATTTGTTGGGGTTTTTTTTAGCACTTGCCAGCCCTTGCCCAGTGAATTGTCTTTGGATGAAGCCCTCCAGGTCTTTTATGGCCTGATGCAGTACAAGACAGAGACATTATTGCTCCGAGGGCTTCACTGTAACACACACCTGGGGGGTTTATGTTGTCCCTGCCCAAACGGGGGGAAGGCTGAGTGGTCCTTTCGGTAAGAAGAGTGCCCTCACCCTCTGAGTCAGGGAAGCAGCTTATGGCCTTAGCAGGACCGTTTTCTTACTGTTAATACAAAGGGAAGTCTGTGGGAGCTGCGACAGGGACTTGCAAACATCTTCCAGTAAACGGAGTCCTGCTGCAAATGTCATGTTACTTACCAAAGGACAGGAGAAATGCTCTCTCCTCTAGAACAGGGTATTAAAATGAAAGGACCATGTGTCCTTTGAAGACTGGTGGTGTACAGCCCTTCTTGCACGCCGGGGCGTTTGCAGGGCCCCTGGACGGTGCCGGGCTGCCGTGGGTAAAGGGCCGTAGCATCAGGGCCAGCTCTGGGGTGCTGGGGAGGGGAGGCTCTGCACAGGCAGGGCTCATCCTGCTCTGCCAGGGCTGCTGCTGGCAGAGATCTCTCATCCCTTCCACTGAGATTTCCAACAAGAGTCTCTAATTAATGACATCTCCCCACTTAGCTCTTGATACACAGGCAGATGCTGGGCCTTTTAGGGCTGATTTGAGACCTGCAGCGCTCCCTCCGTACAGTGCAGCATCTGGTGAAGAATGTTTCTGTTACTGACCTGGGTTGGATCTGATCGGCCGTTCAGGAGTAGAAGACATCATGGGAGCGGGTCCCGCCGAGGCAAAAACCTGACAAATAACCTCCTGCCTAAGAAAAGTGCCATTAATTTTAGGATTCCCAGAGGCGTATGGCAGAGTATGGAGGGATATAAATATGCATTTGCTGAATCTGGTGGGAACGTAATATGTCCCGAGAAGCTCCCCCTTGGTAATTCTTTGTATTGCACATCTGCACTCCCACCAGTGGCCTTGCAGCTGCAGTAGTTTTAAATGAAAAATAGACTTGTTTTGTTTTAATTTTAACAAAAATTCTCAAGCCAGCATGAAGCAGTCCAGCTCGGTGATGTACATGTGTGCGTTACAGTATGTAGTTCCTGAGTTGTGGGTTTAGATTATCAGTATTTGTATTTGTCCATACAAGAATGCAAGTCTCAGCTTGGTTACTTACCTTTCCTAATTTCATCTGTAAAATATGGAAATAACATTTACCATAAATGCCTTGATTCTGGGCTTATCGGGGCTTGGTGAGCAGTCTGCATTGTCAATTCTTGAGCTGCTGGATATTGGTTCTGCACTCAGCATCCAGAGGTAACTTGATCTGTCTGCCTGTGTTAGAGTTAATTTACAGTATCATTCAGAGGAAAAGGATATGGACCCTTTTCTGTGAAAATAGTGTAAAATTGCCACAAAGTACTGGGAAATGACTGTGCTCAGTTCCTAAAGATCAATTTATTCACCATAGAGATATGGGGTGAGTGGGCAGTTTAGAGAATCACTAATGGGATAGAGAGCCTTTTGCTTCAGAGCCACCGCTTCTGATCCAGCGCAGGGCTCTGCTGACCCAGGCCTTTTAACATTTGAGGGCTGGCAGTTGTCCCCTAAGGAAAAGATTGTGGTGTCGTCGTCTGTTTTTCTGCAGATGCCTTAACAGGTATCGCCACAGCCGGTCCTGGCCGTCCGCCTCAGTAGATGCAGGGAGGTGTCTGGAGACCGTGCTGTCACTTCACCCCCGGGCAGCGCGTCCCCGGGCTGGTTATCCTGCGGTGCTGCTGGGGAGGAGGGGTGGCCTGCAGCTTCCAGAGCTGTCCTTTCAGCGTGCTCAGCTGGAGAACCCAGCTGCGGGCTGATCCCTTATGACCTGGGGGTTCATCGATGGCATGAATCTTAATGGCAAACCTAGAGAAGCACCTCTTTATCTTCTGCTGCTGCTTATCTTAGAGTCTCCTTCGGCTGTTTTCTACATTCAGCTTGGCGTGTGATTCACTGGAAGCTATGAATTTTGCATGCTCTATTGACATTTCTCTGTGTTTTGGTCAGCTTTATTCTAGAGAACAACAAAACTCAACACACACAGACAAAGCAATCTGAGAGTATACTGGGAGCGTTGTTGTTTCGCTCATAAAGACCGTGCTGAGAATATCTCAAACTCCCCTTATTTCTGTCCTTCCGTGCCTTTGAAGAAGGCGTTGTACTCTCTTTGTAGACAGAGGGACATGTGGTCTCGTCAGAAGACCCTAAAGTGCTTGCCAGAGGTTTTAAAGGTCAGAGTTACCGGGATCAGAGCTTTAGTGAGCTGGCTGGCCTAGGAACATTTTACATGGTGCAGGTTATAGAGAAGGTAACTGCTCCCTTTGCTCTCAGGTTATTTTTTCCCTTGCCACTTTATGGTTTTGCTCTGTTTTCCCTGGGAGTACCTAGCTATCTTTCTTTTTTTTTTTTTTTTTTTTTTTCCCCCTTGAGCTCTCTGGTTTTAAGAGTCACAGCATCATTGATTGTGTTGGCTGTCTCGAAAATGGTGTGCTGCTTGCTGTCTGTGGGCTCCCTGCTGCTAAATGCTGCCAGTGCTATCATGGCCTTATTTTCCACACTGTCCCCGTCCCGGGGCTGTGTGTAACAATTGGAGAGAGCACACGAGCCCTCGGGTTATTGGTTACAGAGTGCGGATCCACACGCTGGCTGCATCGGCGATACAGATGGGTGTGCTTTGGTGGGGAGAAGGGTACCTACGCACAGGGGCGGCATCTGCCCTGGCAGTGCCGGCCGCTCCCCGGGGAACGTTCTGCGTGCACTGAGCGAACACAGGTCTGGGCTTTTAGAAGGATCTGTCATTAATTCCTCCCCATTGGCAGGTAACGTCCTTCTGTCAGTAGGGACTGGGTGCTGCGAAACGGCACGAAATGAAGTAGGATGCTGATGGGATCTCCCACGCGCGTGCAAACCCAGTCCTGTGCTGGCAGTCGGAGCTCAGCGCCACTGGAGCTCAGCACCGGGTGCTGCAGACCCGGCTGCGGTACTGACGAGCACAGTAGTTCGTGCTGGGGCCAGCCGGCCTCCCTGGTCCACTCGTACTCCGATGCACCTGCAAAGCCTCACACAGCACGTGTGATGGCCATTTAAAGACATATTCAGCTGGGCAGAGACCCGCAGTCTACAAACCTCTAATAACGTAGTCCTGACTGCATCGGAGTTTGGAAAAAAACGTTTTCACTGAACATAGAGCCTGTAACAGAACGTGCTCACTGAATTATAAATGGGACAGTGTAGCAGTCCCGGCTATTCTGGGCCCTCAGTTATCTCATGGCAAAAAATTCCCAGGAATATTCTGCAGTTGTTGCTAACAGATGGAGTGAGTAATTTCTCTGGGAAGGAAAGCATCCACTGATACCATTACATTTTTCCTCTAGATCCCATCTAATGCCGAGGCTGAAAGAATCACGCTCCCACGAGTCTTTGCTCAGTCCCAGTAGTGCTGTTGAGGCTCTGGATCTCAGTATGGAGGAAGAAGTGGTCATCAAGCCAGTCCACAGTAGCATCCTGGGACAAGACTATTGCTTCGAGGTAAGGAGCCTTTCTGTCCGCCCAGGGGCCATTCCTGCCGCGTGACGGGGCTGACTGGGGAGCCAGGTGCGGGGTCGCATCTTGGGCTGTCGCTGTTACAAACCATTTCTGCTCTGAATTGCTGCACGGGGACCGTTGCATAAGCACAAAATTACTTCCATCTTTCCAAGGAGGATCGTACCCACACAATCAGAGCGGTGAGCTCTTTGCCTTGTAACCGTTGTCGCAGCAGAGCTTGCTGCTGGCACAGGTGCTGAACTACTTAAGGCTGTGTATTAGCAGAACATAAATTGGTAGTTTATGTTCGTACAGATATTGGAAAGTGCTAATCCCTACTCATTGTTCACAAAGACATTATACGTGGTCACAAAGATAGCCTACTGTTGTCAGTGGGAGTGTTGAGGACTTCGTCTAGAAAACTGAAGCTTCACTTGTTTGGGTAAATAGAAAAATCTGTGAGTATTTCAATTTTTTTTAACATCTGTTATGGCATGTGGTTAGGTCTGTGCTAGCAGGAGGTGGTAGGACACGTACAAACCAGTCTGTAGTTGGATAATTCAATGTGCTATGTCTTGGGAATCATTTGTCCTGCATCATGGATGGCAAAGTATTATTGCTTATGGCAGTGGCTGGATATAGAACTGGGAAATGGTTTTCTTACAGTAATAAGGTGGTCGATACTTGCGTTTCTGTGAAGAGAAGATAACCTGTTTGTACTTGGACATAGAAGAGCAGAGAGACCATATATCCGTGGTCGGATCGTACTGTAGGGGGGTGATGGGACTGCAGGCTTTCCTTGGATGGGCAGTGCTAGGTGAAGACGGCCTTGGCAGTGTCCAACAGGAGTCAGACTGGAGAGATGAAGATTTTTTTTCTTTACTGAAATTAGCACACTTGGAAAGAAATGAGTTAAAAGATCCATTTCTTAAAATATAAGCAGGTAACGCAAAAACAGTCTTGCAAAACATAGCCCCAAACATAAGCTCTGAAATGGGCTGAGGTGTAAGTTTTCCAGTGCTGTTCATTCTCTGTAGGATTGAGCAAGTGCGGCAGGTCAGGAGGAGAAGAGTTTTGTAAATTATATGGCCTCTATTACATTCCACTCAAGAAAGATAAAATGAAGCTAGATGGAAAATAGATGTGACATCCATAATATAAGAGTTGTTTACCAATTCTGTTCAGCACGCAAGAGCAGAGGAAGGGATATGAACAGTACTTGTAGAAAGTTGACTGAGAGGGAAATTACACAAGTCATGCACTTGTAAGGAGGAAGAAGATTTTATTTCTAAGTGAGTTGGATAAAGAAGAGTCATACAGAAAAAAAGATGTTAATTGCTGTTCTGCGAATCCTGCAGAGGAAAGGAAGAATGCCAGAAAACAAAAGGGACATTGATTTGTAACTGATGGTTACTCATCAACAAGCTCCAGCGGGAAGGACTGAGGTGAGAGCTAAATGGCATATAGTGTTAATGCGCTGGTCTTGTATCTCCAGAGAGGCTCTTTCAAATTCGGAGTGAGGTCAGCACTGAAATGGGTTTGCAGATCTCCCAGGATCCCTGGTGGGGAGCAGGCGGTGACCACAATCCACCGTGCACTTAGGTACGACTGGTGGAAGAAAGGGTTAGCGTTGCCTTTGGGCAGTGCAGGGCAGGAGGGACGAACCTGGGCCGTGCCTCGAGCCCGGGCAGAGGGGTGGCCTGTGCTGGGACGGGCTGGGCAGCTGCTGCTCGCCCCTCCGGACCCCCGCGTGCATTGGCACAGACTTTATCCCATGGTTCTCCGTGTCGGGCAATAGTGAAAGCCGAGCGACAAAACCACACAAGCCTCGTCTCTTCCTCAGTGCTCGAACGTTGCCTTCAGTTATTACTGCATCCTGAGGGTCCCATCTGTGGCCTGCGGTCCCGAGTCCTTCAGCCTTGCTTTATCTGAAGGTACAGGCAAGGCTTGGCAAAGGCTGCTGCTGCCTTTTGGTGGAAGCTCAGCGAAGAGCAGTAAAACCTGTAGTGGTTCCTGTGGCCTGGAAGTAGGAAAGCTCTGGTTGAAGTCTGCACAAGGCTGAAAGGAAAACCGAAGCTGATGGCCAAGAGCCGTGACAGTGCTGTGTGTGGGAACACTGAAGAGCGAGAAGCTCAGCTGACGTCCTGGAAGAGGAGCCCTGACTAAGAAATGTCAAGTGAGCAGTTACTGCCGGAGTCACGGAGACAAGGGGAACCAGGACACTTTCTGCACAGCGGATTGCGACGGTGCTGCGGGTTGGTAATGGTGCCTTGTCCCTGCACTTTGAGGCCGTTGTGGATCTGTTCTCTAGGGAGATCTGTCAGGAATGGCCAAGTTTGCTCTCTCAAATTGAGAAGCGAAGCATTGCTGTTGTTGGGCAGTGCCAGCCTTACGTTGTCCTTACTGCCTTCTCCTTGCGGTGGGGTGATCGGGCAGCGGACGGTGCCTAGGAAGCTGCTTCCATCACCGGCTGGCTGTGTCTGTCTGTTCTCATTTGGGACGTTGGTGCTTGGTTGGCCGGGCTGGCTCAGCGTGCTCTTTGGGGTCCCTCACCAACAACAGCGTGCAGCAACTTTTCCAGAAGCTGGTGGTGGTCCAGGATGCCCAGCACGGGCAGCGCGAGGTACGGCATGCCACAGGTCCTCCTCCACCGAGCTGCAGCAGCAGCCTCATGGCTCGGAGAACAAGACAGCAGGATTTGACACGGCTGCAGATGGAGTCACGCTGAAGAAGGCAGGTTCAGAGAGAGAACTGGCAGCGCACCCAAACGGAGACAAAAGCAAGAGGTGCCAAAGCCATCTGCAGTGGAAAAAAACCAAGCGGCTCGTTTGGAGGGAGCTGGCTGTATGAAGGTACAGTGCAATTGTTTCTCTCCTTTACCTCGGCGGACCTGCATTAAGACGTGCCAAAGCTGACTGCTCAGCTCTGCTCCCCCTCAGCTGGGCTCTGCCAGGGGTAAGGAGAGTCAGCAGTAATGCAGTGCTTTTTCAAATGCTGCATTTGACTTTTTCTGCTTATTTAGTTCCATGAAACTTGCTTTTTTCTGACTTGCTGGGTACTTGGCAGTTGGTATTTACTTGTTTTCTTCATTGATTTTTTAAAAAAAGTTACTCAATATCTTCTTCTTTCTCCTTACAAGACTTCCCAGTCAGCAGCATCATCTAATGCCACTGCACATGCTGCGGGGGCTAAATATACAGTGGGCATCTTAGTCTGGTGAAGGAGACTCGGAGTCCAGACTCCCAGAGCCTGTTCCTGGCTCTGCATTTGTGGGATCCTGGTGACTTGGGCCAGGCAAGGGAGTTAGGGTGAAGGGCTCTGTTACCGTCTTGGCAGACCAAAGTCTTGTCCTGTTGCACAGCTCGTGTCTGGGCTGTCGCAGGACATAGCTGGGGGATGTGGAGCAGGAGAAGGAAAAAGCTACTGCTGGACGGTACTTGCTCCACTACAGCTGAAACTGTGTCGCCTCATCCTGGCCTTGCCTGAGCAAGGGAGAATTTAGTGGAGCTAAATTTAGCTCCACTAAATTTGGTCCAGCTGTGCAAGTGTTGGCCGTTGCTCGCGTGGCCCTTTGGACGCCCTGGGCAGCCGTCGCAGGTCTGCGGGGCTGGCCCAGGCAGCGCCGGTTTGCCCTTCTGCACTTGGTTATGCTGGTATTTACCAGCTTGAACCCTAACTTCTCCTCGTAAAATCTTTTGAACGCTGTGAGTGAAGCAGCTTCAGTAACTCGGTTATCATCTTCTGTTGTTACTCCGGTGAGATTCCTTCAAGTGTACTTTGAGGAACCCATGCTATACCTAAGACGTTCTTAAAATGACAAGATTTTGTCTGACTTAAGGGATCACCCATCCAAGGAGTGTGGATAATAAATGTGAATAAGTAACATTTTAGAAACTAATGAGTTTTATTAATTGAGTTTATCCTGTACATTAATAGTATTCTAGCATATCCCAAATCTTGATGAAACCAGAATACTTTCTTTATCAAGATAATTAATATCTCATGAAGATCATTAATGCCATATGATGTTTAGGTCAGAGCTCAAAGCTGGGATGTTATTGCAGAACTGGGGAAAATTACATTTTTGGTCACACATGGTAGATACGACCTTCAACTCCCATCAGATCAGGAGGGCTTCATGTCTGACACATGAGGATTTTCCCCTTCTCTCACTTAAGTATGACAGTTAACGTTTTTACGCTTCTTTATTTGGATATGAAGCCTTTAGGCAGCTGTGGGATCCATGTGTGTCACCAAGGAGAACTCGTCTTTAAGAGAACATCTTTCAACAACAATCAAAGAAGTCATAATTTGCTTTTATGGAAGAACTTCCAGGTTTCCTACCAAATTCTCTAGATCTGAGGACATTGTTTTCAAATGCATTTGTACGCCAAATTCCCGTCAAAACAAAAGAGCGAAACAAAAAGCTAGGTGAGAAATGGCCTTTGAGGAAATGGACTAATGGGGTACTTTACTGAAAGGTGTATTTGACCTATTCCACCTTTATTAACTGATTTCTAAGGAATCAGTGGGGACTGAATTTTGTGAACCTTAGTCAGTGTCAGTGGGTTTTTCCCAGTGTGGGGTACAGAAACCTGGCTGTAACACCTGCAGGGCAGTGTGGCTATACCAGTAGTGCCAGGACTTCGATGGTTTGGATGTGAAAATGGATGATTTTGAGTCTTTCACAGTTGAATTAGATGGGCCAAATAAGGCAGGGCTCAAGTTCTGAATTGTTAGGTTCTTGTCTGAAGAACAGTTTTGAAGCTGTAGAAACTCACATTGATCAAGCAACCAGGGAGCTGTCTGGAGCAATGCTCGTTTGCTGTGCATCTTCCGTGTTACTTCACTGTAAGTTCTGTTCTTCAAAACTGTTGCTAAGTGGTATTTCTGGGATCTTTGTATTCGTAATTCAGTGTTAAGACGCTACAGCACCGTGTCAACAGTAATGCAGCCGTGCGTTGCTTCTCTTTAGGTGTCATTACCAGTCGGGTCTATGGCTATGCTTGGCTTAAATGCCGTTGCAGGAACTCTTACTGAGAAAAGGCTCAAGACGCCAAACTGCCGTACCCTCTGGCAGAGCAAGGCGTAGGGCTCACACGCAGTGGGCACAGTCTTGCAAGTGGTACATCTCTTGTGCCACCAGAAGTCCGTTTGTGAAAGGTTCAGGGACAGAGGTTCCCGTGAGCATCTGCAGCAGCAAACAGGAGGTGATGCAGGCCAGATTTGTCATGGGAAGCTTTGAAGAAGCTGGAAATACACTGAAGCATGAAAGGATGCTGAAAAGATCATACTACTGTGCCTACTAATATGGAGTCTTCTTTTCTTGGAAACAGAAGATAACTTGTGCTCAGAAGAACAGATAGTTTTACAGGACAGAGGATGAAAGCACGTAAGGACAGGGAGGAGTTTCTGCCTGAAGGAGAGAGCTTCTGGGATATCAAGGGTTGGAAGATTTCTTACATTTGCTGTGTGAAGACCCAGGATAGGCCTCTCGTCATTTTGTCCTGGTTAGAAGATGTCTGTGTTCAAAGGAAGGGATGTGTTCAACTCATCATTGAGATTAGCTAATGACAAATCTTAGCAAGTGCCAGCTCTGCTGTAAGAACAGGTTAGGCTTCTGAGAGATACATGAAATTAAAGGAGATTGTGTCTCCCAGAAGCAGATAACCCAGTGTGCAGTGTGTAAACGCAAACACTGTGAGATGATAAAGCACTCAGAAATAATTCTGCAGCTTGAGACTGGTGGAAATGAAGCTCAGAGGGGAGTTTTTTAAACCACTAGCCAGGTCCATTTGGCTTGCAAGCAGAGATGTACATAAAGAATATTACTGGACGTCACCAAATGCAGCAAGTGCAAAGAAGGGCAGGGCAGCTGGCGGAGGGCTTTATGGGCAGGGCAGAGTTCTGGTACCACGGTCATGGTCTGTCAGCTTGCCAGGAGAGCCTGGAGGAGATAGCGGCTTGAAGGTTACGTGTACATGAGAAGACACAGAGAACTGTTGGCCTTTAAGACCTTGGCTCGGTAACTGATGCCGAGGAGGCTTGGTGTGGTGGATGGGAAGAAATGTGTGGTGCCTGTTATCCTGGGGCTGCCAGGCAGTGGCTGCTTTGGTGGGCTCTCAACAGGGTTGAGTTTCCATGTGGTCGCAGGGATGTGATAAGGAATGAGGGGCATTTGCACCACTGGAAATGTCACTGCTGCAAGTGTGCTTCTTCAAAACCTGGCTATGAAATCCCAATGGCCCGAGAAAGTCACGCAAATACTGCAGAGAGATCCCTTGGAGCGATCCTGGAGGCGTGAGAGGTGAGGGGAGGGTGCAGCAGCACTTCAGTGGCCATCGCAGCCTCGGGAGCCTCAGCCTGGTTCTCCCCAGCTGGGGAGCAGATGCTGGGAGCACCGCAGTGCCTCGCCGGGCTGCGAGCTGCTGCTCTTCCTGCTGCCAGGACTGTGGTGTGCGTACTCGGCCCCGTGTTCTTCACAGCATGGTCTTCAGAAGCAACAGGACACGAAGGGAGAAGGTATGAAGCCAGCCTTTCTGGCCCTGATGTTCTGCTGAAAACAAGGAATGGGTCGTTACTATCGCAAGCTTTGGGCTGAATCTGGAGGAATGCCAAGTGGTTGCCGTTTATCTAAGGTGCAAATGTAAGGGGTTGCACTCTCTCAGTTGTGGAACTTGGTGGTTTAAAGCATCGCATGCGTGGGGCCCATTATCTAGTGTTTCCTGGTATGGAAGAGGAGAAGTAATTGGAATTTGCTTCTGTGATTATTTCTGTGACATACAGAGTTGCCCTGTTTTTCCGCTAGCCTTGGGGGCTGTTGCTTCATGCTTGGGTAAAGCTGTTTACTTAAAAAAGAAAAAAAAATCCACTAGCATCTTTCCTAACTCCCCCTCTCCCCCCAAATCAGAGCCTGCAGTGTGCTGGTCAAGACATAATCCTGTTCCTTTCCCTGTAGGTGACGACTTCATCAGGAAGTAAGTGCTTCTCGTGTCGTTCTGCAGCAGAGCGAGATAAATGGATGGAAAACCTGCGGCGTGCCGTGCACCCAAATAAGGTAGTGGCTTTGAGAAATTGCCTCTGTTATAGTTCAGTTCCTCGTTACTTCATTTTATAGCCCAGTGCATAGTAGCAGCAGGGGACGTATTGTCATTTTAGTGAGTAAGTGTAACTGTGGGTCAGCCTTTTTCCATATTGCTTTCTTCCACAATTATATTTACAGGCAAGTGCCAATTATTTCTTCCCCTCTTTTCTCAGCACATGCTGCTTCAGCTGTTGCTAAGAATTGATCAGACCTAAGAATCTTCAGTCTTGCACTGTTACTGATGATACTTGCCACTTACCTAGGACTTTCCACCTCCCAAAAGCTCTGGGAGAGATGTCGGGTAGCTGCCAGCAGCGTTACAAGACTGAATAGTCTAAGGAGTTCACGTATCACACTTCCTGACTCTGGTAGTACTGGCAGCGTCTGCTTTAGTGATGGAGAAACTCGGATGCCCATCGCAGCGAGTTCTCTGAGGCGGTAGTGGAACGTGGCTTTCCCTGCTCCGGTCAGTTGAGGTGGCAAAGTCATCCCCTCTGGCATCTACAGAAACAAATCCTTCTCTTTGCTAGAACACAGGGATGCCCAATATGGAGTTTTATGGCCCACTAAGACTAAGTACATCCTAAAATAAAATCTACAGCTGCCTCTCCCTCTCTGCACTGGAGTTAGCTAACAAAGGTTGCTCAGGACTAATCCGCTGCAGGATTTCACAACTGATGAGCTCCATCAACAAGTCTTTTTCTGCTGATCAGAGAAGACACAAATGATGGGATCCTGTGAATTCATTCCTGGCATCAGGGCCACATAACTGTGCATACAAGTTAGGTCCAGGCCCGGCGGGTTGCTAAAGGAGCCCTCTGTGTCGGAGTTTATCGTTCCCAGCGCAGTGCCAAATGTCAGTATAAAAGATTTCCTCCAGTATTAGAGCGGGAGCAGCGGAGGGGAGAGGTGGACTTCTGCCTCTAGCAGCGTGTTCCTGCCTGTGGAGTTCAGTGACTCCGGTGCTTTCTGAGCGCGGCAGCCTGGTAGTAATGATCTGAAAGAGCTGTGTAAGGTTCGTGTGGTCACACTTACCGTGAGAAAAGTCCCGGGAATGTGAGTTGGGGCTGGGCCTGTCACTATGGCTTTGAGATGCAGCGTTCAGTGGAAATTCATTTGGAAGTGTGCCCTCATCTCAAAACATGCCATTAACTGATGGCTAACTTTCCATCTTTGTTTGAGTTCATAGACAATAAACTCTCAGTATCTGACTTGATATTTCTGTCAGGAATTCAGTGTTCTTGGGTAGTTCCTGCGTGTACTTCCTGAACCTGCAGTACCCCATTGTGGACTTCCAGCAGAAATGTTCCTGCCCAGACTCCTAGGCTGAGCAGAGGAAGCCGTGGTTGCTGCTTCAGTGAGGGCTTTCCAAACAAAACGGGTTACTGCAGAGTCCCTAGCAGCGGTTCAGGTGCGGGTGCTTTATCTTTCAAGTCACTCCTGCAACGAATGGCCCTGGATGTTCTTCCAGGATGAGGTCAGCGTCACTGGGGAGCTCTTAAAGATCCACAGTATCCTTTGCTCTGTTACTGTTTAAAAGATATGCAAGCCAAATTTCTGTTTCTGAGTTGTAATGATTCTCCTGCGGAACTCACTCCGTCTCCCATAATTCCTCTCGATGTTTTAGTTGGGTGCTCTGGACTTCTGCCCTACAATACCATGAGGTTTTGTAAATGCTTCTTTCCCTGCCAGAGGTGGTTGCATTCCAGCCATGGATGAGGTGATCCCTGGGTGTGCGTTCAGATCCCTTTATTGTTGCTCTGTTACAGTAAAGAAAATGTACTCCAGCTGTAAAGCAGCTGTACGAAAAAAGGAGGTGGTTGTGAGATACCTGTAACATAGCTTCTGTTTTGCAAAAGCCATTAATGATCGGTGAGGTTCTTTCGGTTTCTTCCGAGGCCCTCTTGACAGTGAATGGGAAATGGTACATTTATGATTTGGAGCAGTTTTATCTTCCTTGTTCCTTATATTAATTGGCACCAACAGACATGGAGAGCACGGTGATATTTGGAAAATTAACATAAGTAGTGTTATTATGCAAATTCCTGAGAGCCAGTATTTCCTTAAAATAAAATGTAATTAAGCCTCTGCTCATTTAGCACATCCGAAATAATTAACTCATATCTCCAGTTTTGTTGTGCTTGGCTTTGTGGTTTTTATTGACCTTTTTTTCTTTGCATCTTTTTTTCAGGACAACAGCAGAAGGGTAGAGAATATGTTAAAGTTATGGATTATTGAAGCCAAGGACCTGCCAGCTAAGAAGAAGTACTTGTGTGAATTATGCCTGGATGACGTTCTTTATGCACGAACTACCTGTAAATTGAAAACTGATAATGTATTTTGGGGGGAGCACTTTGAATTTAATAACCTCCCATCACTCAAAAACATTACGGTGCACTTATACAAAGAGACTGACAAGAAGAAAAAGAAGGACAAGACCAATTTCATTGGACAAGTGAACATCCCCGTCAGCTCTGTCACGGGCCGGCAGTTTGTAGAGAAATGGTACCCGGTGGTCAGCCCCAACCCCGGTAAGGGCAAGTCCCCGGGGCCCATGATCCGCATCAAGTCACGCTACCAGAGTATGAGCATTCTTCCCATGGAGATGTACAAAGAGTTTGCCGAGTACATCACTAACAATTACATGGTGCTGTGCTCGGTGCTGGAGCCCTCGCTGAGCGTGAAGAACAAAGAGGAGATGGCGTCTGCACTGGTGCACATCCTGCAGAGTACCGGCAAGGCCAAGGTAAGACCCTTCGTCATCCGTACCATCCCGCCAGAGACCATCAGGAGCAGACTCCTCTGTTGGGTTTTGGAAATCACCACATCAGCTGGGCTCCAGGCCTAGCCATCATTAATACACTCTGATTTTGCTTTTAATTACAAACAAGTTGATAGCATGTGCAGTGCGAATTGCTTAATTAGCAAAGAGGTCGGTGGGACCACAAGATACCAACCGAGTCATTTTTCTCTCCTGGAGGCTCAGGGGCCAGGCTCTTGCTTTATAAACAGGCACAAATGTGAAAGTCAGCAAGAAGGCAGTTTTCAGGGATGAAATGTAAGCAATGCTGGCTTAAGCTAAGCAGCCTGGGTGTGCTGGGTGTTCCTGTGGGAACCCGGCAGGTTCCTCGCCCCGCTCCCTCCCTGTCACCGTGCTGCTGCGCTGAGCGCCCAGCACGGCGGGAGCTGAATGGGAGTGAACAGCCTCTTGAGAATTTCAGAGCAAGGTCCGCCTGCGGGCACGCGTGTGTCTGAATCAGCTCTCGGTCTTCGGGGTCTGTCCTGATGCTTTTGGAAGGCGGGGGGCAGCAGTGCGGGAAAGCCCAGGGGTCCTGGGGTGCTTCCAGGGCAGTGCTCATTGGGGGATTGATGCCGGCCAACTTGCGAGTGGTGGAAGTTCAGTTTTGTGGACTGCTTTGTCTGAACATCCTTCACGGTTGGGAATCCCCCGCCAGGTCTGGGGAAGAAGCAGGAGGAGGCAGAGGGTGGGATTTATTCCTGGTTGTGATGTGTGAGGGTACAGGCAGGGTGAGCGGAGCTGGAAACCCCCTTACTGGAGAGCACAGGCGAGCGCTGAGGTCCCCGGCACTGGGGCATGGAGTTGTGTGACCCGTCTGCCGCAGAGCATCCTTGGTCCCCTCCTGGCATGGCACAGCCGTGGTGGGCAGTGCCAGGGTCAGGAGTGCCGGAGCTAAAGCATCAGCATTTTTCCTCTGTCAGCATCTCCCTGAACTCTGCAGGGGGGAGCTGGGGAAGAGCAAGATTTCCAAAGCTTTTCCAGCACTGAGGAGACGTGAACTCAGAACTTTCCAGACCTGAGGGGGAATCGCAAGGCTCTGCTTCCTCCGCAGCTGCCACTGCTGCCTGGGACCGTGGCAGGGTTCGTGGATTAGATTTAGTTACCATCTGTCGAACAGAGAAGTGGCTTGGCCTCCTGATCTAGTTCAAGGCAGGCAAAGCTCACTGAGAGGATTGCGAGGCCGTGGGTCTGCTATTGCGGAGGCAGAGAAAATAGCAGCTCAGTTAAAGCCTTCCTGATCCCAGGCAGCAGTGTCAGAGCCCAGGAGTGCAGGGAAGGGTGGCAGTCCCGGTCCCTTTGGCCGCGTTACCCTCAGCGGGGACAGAAGTGGCTTGCGATTCACGGCATGTGAAATAACGCTCTGTGGTTACACAAGGAGAGCGTCGTAGGTGTCCCCCTCCTCGCTCCTTGTGCCGGGGCTTCGGCACCGTCAGCGCGTGGTTTCTGGGCACAGCCCTGCCTTCTGCTGCTACCGCTCCTCCCCACGCACCGAGGGCTGCGCTGCCCTTCGCGGCGGCCCTGATGGTGCTAGGGCCAGGGCTCTTGTTGGAATGACATTGCCATGAAGGACCCTGTCCGTGGCTTACACGGTTCTGGTGCAAAAGGCTTCAGGTGTCACCCTGATCTCAGTCACCACGGATCATGTGTGGCATGGCTGAGAGCTGTCGTCACTGCTCCTGCCATTTCCCTCTTCTCATCGGTACTGAAGAGGCTCCGGAGAGAGCAAGTGTGTTTCTAGACATGTGTCTGCATCAGCGCTCAAGATCCCAGAGGCTCTACATAAGGGACACAGCAAACAGTAAACAGGCTTGATGAATTTCCCCCTAAAATGGAGCTTCTGCTTTCCCTGCCTGTCATCTGCCATCAGCATTAGCACAGGGTTTAGGGAGCTGTCAGAGCAACAGGAGTTATTGGAGCATGGGAACCGGGTGGTGCATCCTTTGTAGAGGAGTTGGACAAGCAGAGAAAGGGAAAAGCAGCGGTAAGGTAAAAAAACAATGAATGGGAGAGGAAAACACCCACTCACCCCTGCTTGTCTGACAGGGGTGCACCCCGCCACCGCTCAGGAAAGCACCACGTGGCTGAGCACCACGACCTGGTGAGGGGACACAGCCACAGGACACCGGCAGGCTGGTGCCCGGTCTGCACCGGGAGGCCGTGCTGGTGTTGCGGTCCCTGCCCTCCGCCGGGCAGCCCCTCTCGGCCCGCTCCAGGGAGAAGGACCGGGCAGGATGAGTCCAAGCACTTAAAAAAGTCTGATTGCCGTGCTGCCTGCTCTCCCTCTCCCTGAGCATCGCCTGGCTGGCCCCTCGGCGGGGCTCTGAGCCCTCCCTGGAGTTTCAGAAACAGAAACAACAGTCTCTTACTTTTTCTTCCCAGACGGTCTGCAGGAGAAGCAGTTTGTTTCATTTTTGTTTTGTTTGTAGGTAACGTAGCCCTGCCTGTGTTTGCTGGGGAAGGCACGCGCCTGCAGGCAGGTCTGGCTCTGAACTGCATCTGGTTTTGATGCTGAGGACTCAGTTCCTTCAGCCAGACTCACCCAGCACCGAACGCCTGCTCGTTCGGAGGCGACACTGGGCAGGAAGGTAAAACACCCGTGGCCTGAAGTAGGGGTAGGGCACAGTGGGCTTCGAGATGGGATTCAGAGCCCAGGAGGAGGAGGAGGAGGAGGAGGACAGATCCCCGTGGGCCAGGAGCGCAGCGGGCGGGGATGGTGCCGGGGGGGCCGGCGTGCTGCTGGGTGAGGCTTGAGGCTGTAGCAAGCGGGGCCGGGTCCCAGCCCCAGCTGGGCGAGCACCTCAGCCCAGTCCGGCGGTGGCGAGCACCCCGCTCCCTGGCACTGCTGTGCGGGGGCCGTGGGCAGTGCCCCCTCCTCCAGCCTCCGTCCTCCTCTGACCCTCCGAAGCTTGCCCGGGCTGGAGGTGGGTTCCCAGCCCTTGTGCCTGGCCCAGAGCCTTTCCAGTGACCTCTTCAGAGCTCTCCCCTGCCCTGAAGAGCGCAGACGTGGCAATCGGCAACCACTAATTTATTTTGCTGATAAAGGTTTTTTTGTGGATCTTGGCTGCTGTAGCTGACGCTAAAGCAGCAATTACAGTTGGAGTGAGAAACAAGTGTCCGGTAGATTATCTATGAAGACTTGTTAGCAGCTAATTGCTCTTGCACTGTTTCAGGCCCTGTTTTCCTGTAGCGATTTGCTGTAAATATGGTGTAATCCCTTAATGAGGCATGGCCGGTTGGGTACATGAGCCCACCCAGAGCCACGCTGCAGGAGTTCCCGTGCAGGAGAGGTGTAACGTGGTGCTGTGCGGATGACGCCGTGTGTCACGGCGCAGCCAGGTGCAAGGCCCTGGTGCAAGCCAGGCCCCCGGCCACCAGCATCCCCCTGCAGCCCCGCAGACGGCAGGAGGGCCATCCGTCCCTGCAGACGCCCCGCTTCGCTCCTTTGCGATGACGAGCTGTGCCCCAGCAGCCAGGTGTCATTATCTGGAGCTGCTAAAACCCAGAGGCGCTGCCCGAGTCCCTCCTGCCGGAGAGGTGCAGCACGTAAAGCTGCAGGCAGAAGGGGGACAGGGGCTGTAGCTCAATTTTCTCCCTAAATATCTGCTTCTTCCTGGGCTTCACAGCCGCATCACAATAGAGTAAAAGGTGGAGGATGAAAGCAGAGTCCTTTCTGGAGTCAAAGTCCGTGCTTTCTTTGATCTCCGTTTGGGGAAGGGAAAAGCTTCATCCCTGCAGTGCTGCACAAGGGTTTGGTGTGCATCAGGGCACGCCTGGAAAGCCCTGACCAGCCGCCAAGGCAAACGGGGGAGAGGAGGGGGAAAAGCCTTTTGATAAAGTTAAGAGCGCAAACAGCCTGGCTGAGGGAGCTGCCCCAGCCCACTGGAAAGTCTGACACGCGTCCAGAACTGAATCGGCGCTCTCAGTGCAAGCGGTTGTTCACCGTCTCTATTTATGGCAAGCAGGGACTGGAAGAGGCATCGCTGTGCCCTAAGAGGGACATAGTTTTGTGGCTGAACACAGAGAGGCAGGCTCCCGGCATCTGTCCCTGACTTGCGATGTGCTTCATCCTCCCAGGGAGAGCACTGATAAAATGTTACCTGTCAGGGTGTGGAGAGATGCCTAACTATTTTCATGTGTTTTGCAAGCCATAGACAAAAGACACAAAGTCATAATTAAAAGTATTTCTGTTGCCGTGCTTGGTGTTGCTGGGAGTGCTTACCCCTGCCATTAGCACGGCTTGATGTGGCCCGTGTGATGTGGTTATGGATAGGCAGGCTGCATCCTTCCCAAAGCGAGACCAGTTGTGACTTTCGATGCTTCCAGAATATTTCCCATGCTTAGATTTGTTTCAGGGCTCTCTTACAGCTTTTGGAGCTCAGTTCATGACCATAAATATATAAAAAAACCTCTCTCGTCCAAATGGTTGGTAGATCAAACCCAGCATTAGACAAAGCTCTAACTAACCAGCTGCACACTTGAAATAAATATTTATCGTGTTGTGAATGGAGTGAAGAATAAACATGTGTCCCTGTTTGTTTATGCTGCAAGGATTTGCTTCAGCTAAGCAGATGTATTTACTCCCCCCGCGCGAGCCTGCTGGAAGCGCCCCACATCCCCTTCCGCGGCGGTGCAGGGTGCTTGGTGAGAGCTTTGCTGGCCGTGCCCGTCTGAGTGCAGGACCTGCAAATACCATGCAGGACTGCCTAAAAGTGACTCGGGGAGGGGACCAGGAGATGAGTGGCATGGCCCAGGAAGCTGCTGGGCTTGGAGCCGCCAGGGCTTGGTCGCTCCCTTCGGGGAGCACCGCTCCCGTGTCTGCACTGGAAGGGCACGGGGGAGGAAGGCTGCTGCACACGTTCAGCTGTAGGTCATTTCCCCCACAAAGAGTTTATCTGCCTGATAATATTTTATAGCAGCCATAGTTGAGCTAATAAGGCTTTTAATCAGTTTTAGGAGCACCCCTACCATTTTTCCCCCTCTCCCTAAACACAACAGTCAAGCTGGTTGAAGGGACGGAGAAAGCCGGTGAGTGGCAGCTGTGGAGATCAGCGTTCTGGCTGTCGGGGTGGCGTGCGGTTCCTAAGCCTCCGGTGTGGGATCCGGCCCCTCTGCCCTCACGGAGAGGTGGTGTTAGTGTTATATCCCTCTGTTAGGCTTTCTCATTGCCGTGAGCAAGGTGATGGCCACAGATGCCTGTGCGTTAACCCTCACATTGCCACTTCACCTCCTTTTCCCAAGGAGAATTAGAAGATGCCGGAAGCATCGAGGATGAGCTCCAGTGCTCAAAGGAGGGAACATCACTGTGTTTCCCAGCAGAGAAGCATCCAGCACAGATCCTCAGAGGAACTGTGTGGTGGCGAAAAGTCAAGGACTGGCGGTTGGGGTCCTTGGTTTTGCACCGTCTGCCCAGGACCCAGTCGCTGCCCCTCTGCCGCTCTCCTTGCGCAGCTCAGCACCATCGAGTGACACGTTCCTCTGCCACCGCAGCGCTGACACGTAGGTGGGCCCTGGCACTCATCCACCTGTAACCTACAGCCCTACCACCCCCTGGTGTTTTTTACCTTTGCCTAAAAGCCCGGTTGGACTCTGGGCTAGTCTTTGAAATAAGCAGTAATCTTATTACCTTTATCAATTCAATCCTCTTAAGGTTAAGTCAATCCTATTAATCAGGCTTGTGATGTGGAGAACCTTATTATTTCAAAGTCAATCTGCCCATCAGTCAGTTACGATATTGGGAACAATCAGCTCCAGCCCAGGGGGGTGCGTGACCCAGGCGGTGCGTGTGGGGCTCATCAGCTCCGTGACACCCTGCCTGCTCCAGCTGTGGACGCGTCCCTGAGAGGCTGGGGCTGGAGGACCTTCCCCGGGATGATGAGGTGCAAAATCCTTCCTGGGTGTGGACAGGATACGTCCTGCAAAACTTGCGTTGCCTTTTCGTTATGGCTCTGGAAAGGCTCCCTTTACCTAGGAAATGCTCCTGCTCTCACCCCTGCCATGCCAGGCACCGGCTGGCTCCATCTTTCTGCCTCCTGGGCTCCGGAGCGGGCGGAGGGAGGCACAGCCCAGTGACACCCCCGGGCACAGGGACCGGCACCTTGAGCCCCTTCGCAGCTGGGATACTTGACGCAGACAGGCCCCTCGCTGGGGTGGGGTGGGCTTTCTCGGCGCTGGCACGTGCAAGCACTGGAAGTTTCAAGCGCTGCGGGGTGCTCGGCCCCCCAGCCCGGCGGGGTGCGCGGGGCCGAGGGCTGGTGGTGCTCTGGGCAGGCGGGGCTGTCGGCTGCTGATCAGACGCGTGAGTGAATTAGTTGTCTTCTCTGCTCCGGCTTCGTCCCCTGCGAAGAGGCTTTCTCTTCCCATTTTTTGTGTTTGAGCAATGCGATTAGTCCGCTTCCTTGGCCCTATTGACATGGGCAATGAGGGATTGTTTTCTTGAGCAGGTGTTGGTTTTTCTCTCAGTGGACTTCACTTTTCAATGAGCCTTTTCCAATTCAGGCCACCCCGAGGGCAGCTGGGCCCTGGGCCCATACCGGTGCCGGCTGACGCGGGGCAGCAGCTTCAGGCGTCCGCCCGCGGGGACGTCACGCGGAGCAGCGCGGGGCTGCAGCACGCGCCTTTCCAGGGCATCACCCCTATTTCCATATTCTCCTTCCAGCTTCCCCAGGCAAAGGTTTGGGGGATCTGCCGTGGCAGTGTGAAGCAGTCCTGCTGCGAGATGACTTATTTAGTCAAGATGTCCTGAATTGCTGCGTGTGCAAGGGGCGAGGCGGGGTTAGGACACGTTTTCTCACCCACAGGAAGATGCTGTTTGGTTGTGGTTTGAGACAGGAGGATGAATTCACCCAGGTGGGGCAGGGGAAGTGGCATCTGAAGCTCAGTGGGTGAAGACCCAGGGGAAATGGAAATGTTTTTAGACTACACTACAGGTAAATCGGGATGCGAGACATCTGAGGGACAGAGCGAGGCGCGTGGAGCGAACCCCGGCTCAGGCCAGTGCTGCTGGCTGCCCTGTGCGGGCAGGGCGAGTGCTGGGGGTGACGCACAGCCCGGGACGGCCGTCCAGAGGGTGCTGTGGCTGAGGAGGTGGGGAGATGAGCTGCAGAGCAGCGCAGGCGTCCCAGGCGGAGGGGAGGCTGCAGCACTGGAAGTACTTTGTGGTGGCTTTTGAGCCCTGAGCTGGTGCTGAGGACTGTGCCTGCCGCCTGCCTGCTGCTGCTGCCTGCTGCTGCCTGCTGCTGCTGCGGGGACTGGGCTGCCACTGCAGCAGCGAAACTCCTGCATGCATTTCTAGAGGACTGGAGGAACTGCCTTAGAATAGCACATGCTGCTGTGGGCTCATACTTGGTTTATTTGAAAAGTATTGGAAACCAGCGCAGCCTTGTGCTGTCATGCTCTGGATTTATTTATTTATTAATTGCTCTTCTTTATCAGCATATGTGCAGTGACTGAAGTTGCACAGGTTCAGCTGTGTCCACTCTGAAGCAGATATCCTTAAAATAAACACGGGAGCAAGCCTGAAGAACGCTGCCACAGCCCTTAATTTTTACTGTAGACCTTTCCCTTCCCCTCTCGACTCCAATGTAATGAAATAAAGCATCTTATTTTCTTCCATTGCCAGGGGCCCTAACTAAAAACAACCCCCTGCTGATCTCTGCTGCTCAGAAACAGGGAGTTTTATTGGCTTTAGTTATTGCATTTTATTCAGAGCCTTGTATGTGGGTGAGTGAGGCCCCCGGAGGGATTTGACAAGTATTTGCATTCCATTTGTGTCTTCCGAGTGCTGGCTGCTGGCGTACTTAAGGCAGAGATACCAGACGTGTGATCCAGAGCTGATGTGGCTTTTTTCTGAGGAGGGAAGGCAAGATCTGGAAGATGGCCCTGGGACAGAAATTGCAGGATGTCATGGGAACTGACCCACGGATGAGGCTCCTTTCCCGCAGCTAGCAGAGCTCCGCTCACACAAGGACGCTGGCTGTGGGTATTTTGACCCCTGATGCGTCTCGGGGCCGGTTCGTACCACCCGGTGAGATGCCTCCTGCAGCCCCGGGAGGCTGGACCTGCTGGGGACGGTGAGAAGCCCTGGCCTGGGGGATGCCGTTGGGTGTCCTGGCTCTCTCCTCCATCCCCTGCTCAGTAACAAGGCTGGATTCTGCCACGTTACACCCCAGCTTTGGGTGCTGTGCCCTAATGGAGCTCTTTGGGATTTCAGCAGCTTTCCTTTCCGCTTTGGAGACGAGGGGTCGTTTTCTCAGCTGTTGAGCTGCAGGTGCTCCATATCCGTAGGGGATAACGACGGCAGCAGAGGTTTCGGGGGATCTTCTCTGGCTTTGTGTTGAGTCCCACGCTGGAATTTTGCATTATTTTAAATTCTAGTGAATTCAGTAGATCAGCTACAATCGTCAAAATTCACATTATCGCTGGCTAAACCTTGCCCTGGGTTTCCACCGCTCAGCAGCCCCGGCTCGCAGTTGAGTTGTGCATCGCAGCTTGGCCCCGCATCCCGTGGCAGCCAGTCCTCAGCGGACAAGGCGGGGGAAAAGCAAACACTTGGCTAAGAGAAGCTATAAAACGCGGTGTTCCTGAGATAATTAGTATGTTGGGAAAGTGACAGGAAAGAGAATCAAGCAAAGCCAAGGTCAGCGGCTGCTAATTAAGAATCAGCACCTTGTGTCAGCCTGAGCTGTGGCTTGGAATTGAAACGTACCTCGGGAGAGACCCAGGAAGATAAAGGTGATAGAGTTACCCAGATAGCAGCTAACAGGATTGAGCAGCGGTTTAAAGTTTCATTCCAGCTTGGCTGATAAAAGGGGCAAAATGAGAGAAAATAGTGGGGGGAGGCACATGCTTTGCTTCCAGGAGGGAGTCTTTTGCTTCTGCAGCTGCCGGAGCATTGCAGACGTAGCAGGATCTGAGGAAGGAGATCTTCTGGCTAAAAAAATAATGGAAGTGACTTTTTTTCCAAAGCTCCTCCTCTGGCTCTTTTGAGGCTCTTCTGGGAAGGTCGCAGCAGGGTGTCAGTCCCAGTCATGGCCTTGTGGGAAGGCAGGAGGGGTCGGGCCGTTGGGTGCGGCAGAGATGCCAGCCTTCCTGCCCTCCCTCCCTGTTCTCAGATGGGGACGTACCTGCCTGCCGCCTGGATTTTCCTTTGCCTGGGACGGAAGCACAGTAATGAAGGGCCTGTGGATTAAATGATTTGGGTCTCTTGGGTTCAGGTGGAGCTGTTTGCTGAACCTTGATTAAACTTCCAGTGCACAGGCATCCATATGAGAAATGAAACGGAGCTGAGTGCCTCCCTTGCAAATCTCCCGGACAGCAGCTGGCAGGGAATGGGACCTGTGTGTCCGCTCTGCCGAGCCGGGGTTGGAGCAGGCTGGGTCGTGGCCACAGCGCTTCGGGGGGCTCTGGGGGCCGTGCTTTGCGTGGGGACGGCAAGGACAGGACCTGGGTTCCTGCAGAGCAGCTCTGGGGTGCTCCTGCTGCCCCTGCCAGGAACAGGTTATGTCTGGTACGGTCATGACAAATGAAGGAGAATTTCTTAGGGAAATGTTATTACTGAGCAGATTATTTTGTTTTAGAGGAAGGCAGTTCAAAAAAGGTGCCCTTGGTTGTAGAAGTGAATTGTACGTCAGCATTGCTCTGTCTCCTGCATGGGGAGACTGTAAGAGCTCTGATGCATGCGATTTCCACGGTGCCAGCAGCCTCTTTCCCTTTGGCGTCCAGGTGAGTGGTGCTGGGTGGGAGGAGGTCGACCCTTGCAGCACCCAGCGCAGCGAGGAGCTGGGCAGGGGCCCAGAGCTGCTTTTCCCATTAGCAGTGCAGAGAGCAGAAGCTGAATATGTATTAGCATTAAAAACTGCACGGCATTTCTCCTGCATTAATGCTAGCTACAGCACGCTAAATATTACACCACATAGTGGATTTTCAGCAGAATGCATGGGGAGCTACGTGACCCTCTCTGAGCAGTTAACGCTGTTGCTGAAGCAGACACGGAGCTCGGTCTGAAGTGCTGTTTTTCTGTTAGAATTTGCAATTCGGCAGCCCAGAGTGGTGCATGGGGCAGCTGTCAGCATGCAGTCTGCTCCTGCTCACCCCTTCCATTGCTCTGCAGCACAGAGGGTTGTAAAATTGCATGGTATTTGGTTGTGTGCGCATCAGACCCAAAATGTGCCCAAAATATGCGCTGTAGCAATGCTGTTTACTTCCATGAATACTAAGGAAATAGGACATTTGAGCATCTTGATGCATATCACAGGATTGATTCTTAGCCGCTAACTGTGGGGCACAGCTCATGACATCTCAGTATGCCCCTGCTTTGCAACCAGTGCAGTTAAACACCAAATGCAGCCAATTTAACAGTGGAGAAAACGTTTCACCCACAAAACGTGAGGCTGATACGAGACCCAACCAAAAAAGAGCACTGATGGAGGGGCACCTGTGGTGCAGGCCTGGAATGAATCATTTTTTGGGGTGCAAAAGTTGTAACTCTCTGGAGATTTATCTCTCCTCTTGTCTCCATGAGGCTGGAGAAACAGGAGAAGAGCCGGGCTGGTAGTAACGCGGCGTGCACACACGGGATCACCCGCAGCACCTCCACTCCCTCTTGTGTCTTACGAAGGTGAGACCTCTCTGGAGAAGGGGAGGCTGCCTGCTCTGCTGAACAAAGCGTATGTCAGTGCGTAGTGACCCACCATGGGCTTTGCTTTCCAGGATTTCTTGACTGACCTGATGATGTCTGAAGTTGATCGCTGTGGTGAGAATGAGCATCTCATTTTCAGGGAGAATACACTGGCCACCAAAGCAATCGAAGAATACCTGAAGCTGGTGGGGCAGAAATACTTGCAAGATGCCTTAGGTACGTACAGAGCGTTGGCAGGTCTTGTCCAGAGAGGTCCTCCCCTAAGCTGCAGGGTGCTCTGCGTGGTGGAGACCATCAGCTGAGCCCTGATGGCCACAGGAGGCACCAGCAATTACCTGCTGCAGGGTTTCTCCGGCAGCGGGGTCCGAGCCTGGGGCACAGCCACTGCCGCAGCAGGCAGCTCTCTGCTCCCAGGTGAAGGTCACCGGTGAGTTAGCGCTTTAATCTGCTTTCAGAGGAGATAACAAATTGATATTTGAAGGCATTATGCTGCCTGCCAAGTCTTCTGTCTCGGCACTGGCAGTGTCACGGAGGCTGATTGAATCCTTCCCCTGATTGCACACCCCCGCCAGAGACGCTCCCCCGGTTCCTCGCAGCACTAGTGAGTCAGATGAAATCTCCCAAGTTACAGTGATGAGAGTTGCCTCCCAGATCGCGCCGGGAACCCTCCTGGTGTTTTTTTTTTTAAGTGCTGGCTATGTTTATGGCTCCAAAAATATTTCTCTTGATGCAAATGAAAATAATTAGAGCTTCTGCTTCTGGGCAGGTCAGGAAGGAATTGCTGTGTTGCTGTGTGCAGCCAGCACGGCACGGGGATGGGGAGAGGCTGCCTTTGGAGCGTTGTGTCTGAACCTCAGCCGAAGGCAGCTAGATTGGATCCAAATCCTAGCAGTAGGATGAGCAGAGTTTCTATTGAGCTGTTAATTTTTCAGTATGTTGGGTTCCTACTAATGGATTTGTGTAATGTTAGCAAGGAGCAAAGTACTGTAAATACTTTATTAAGATAATAATAATAATGACAACATTGAGGAAGGGGAGATCGTTGAGCAAATTCGGTCAAACCAAGAGATAGCCCACAAGAATAGGAAAAGGAATATTATTTATTTCTGCCTTGTAATGCTTTCTGGTTGAAGGCAAGTCTCTAAGTAGATTACCTCATAACATTTCTAAAAAGCCAGGAGATTAATGAAGGCAGAGAATTTTGAAATATTCCCCTTTCAGGGCTCAGTGCAAATGCTGCCAAGCCAGCTCCATCTAGTACAGGAGGAGCCTGCGGTTCTTGCTCACTGTTCGGGGCCCTGATGTGTAGACCTTTTATCAGTGAAATGATTCATCTGCGTGGCACAAGGTAACACAATACAGCATAGCGCTTTCCTTTAAACCGTGAAGCACAAGCAAGTAATAGGGCCGGATAATAACAGCAGGCATCACCTGCAGGCGAGCAGAGAGGCTCCAGAGCTCCCTGGCAGAGCTGAAAATACATTGGAGAGGCTCTCTAGTACATAATTAAAATCTGTTTTGGCAATAGGGGAGGAATGCAGACTAGAGTGGGCAAAAAACAGGAGGCCGGGAAAATCCAAGACGGTCAGGAATTAAGAGATGAGCAAACCAACTGGAATGAGAAGAAAACAAAAGCAAACCTTTCTCCGAGAACATCACCCGGCCCTGCAGGTCCCTAGCTAAACACCGCCTTTTAATCCCCGTTATCCCGTCCCCCACCTCCCCAGCCACTGCTGTGTGCTAACTGGGATGGACGACTGCCGCCCCCCCAGCTGGGACCTGCCGAGGCGGTGGGAAGCACCCGCAGCCCGGGCGGCAGGGGTCTGCGCCCGCGTACCCCGGGGTGAAAGCTGGCACGAAGGCGAGGAGCTGGCAGAGCAGGCCCCCAGTGTGACTCTCCGCAAGGGTGAGGAGCAGCCAGGCAGCAAACAGGAGTGCAGGGAAACTCAGAGAAATATTTTAATTTAATTTTGTGTGATGTTCAGCTCAAAATAAACCAAGTAAATTGTTTCTTTCCTTTAATTACTTATTTCTCCTGTGAATCACATTGGCTTGTCAGCGCCAGGGCACAGTCTGCAGTAGCAGGCCATCCTACAAATAATTACGGAACTTGCCAGCGTACTTCCTACTGGATGAGCCCGAGGGAGCATCTCTGGAACTGATGTAATGGGGGGGTTGGGGCAGGCTGAGGAAGCGGGTGTTTTGGCAGCGGAGTTCTGATGCAATAGCCCATAACCACAGAGGCAGGGCTGCCAACGGGGGAAGAGGGATGCAACGTGCTTGTCGGGAGTCTGGGTGCCTTTCTGCAGGGTGTGCTGTACTGTTTTGTGAGCTCCCAAGGCTGTGCTGGCTGCTCCCGGGTCCGCTCGGAGATCTTGAGAGCTAGCTGGGGCACAGCCTGCCCCGGGAGCCACGCCGCCTGCTCTCCTACCCAGCTTCTGTTCAGCCAGCGTGTCGGTGCGTAGGGTAACTGCTCGGGCACTGGGGCTTACAAACAGAATTGCTTAAAGGCTGTGTCTCTCATGTCTCCAAAACCCATCACCGCCTGTCTGTTTTACAGGGGAATTTATCAAGGCACTGTACGAATCAGATGAAAATTGTGAGGTGGATCCCAGTAAGTGTTCGTCTTCGGACCTTCCCGAACATCAGAGCAACCTGAAAATGTGCTGCGAGCTGGCCTTCTGCAAAATCATCAACTCCTACTGGTCGGTATCCCACGGGTGTCGCTCCCCTCCGCGTGCCCTCGCCTAGCGCAGAGGCGGTGCAGCCGCAGGGGACAAGGGTGGCAGCAGTCCGTCTCCAGGCTGTCGGTACCTGTCCTTAGCTGCGCTGACGGGCAGCTTGTCAGAGAGCTTTGGAGGGAGAGCTGCGGGGCCCTGCCCGCGTCCTGCAGCTCATAAGGGAGTCCTGGTGGTCCAGGAGCAAGGGTGGGGATGGCCAGGGGGTGGGACAGCAGCTCCCGCTCAGCCAGAGTTTGGAGTATCTGCTCTGGGGGTGCGACAGCCTCACTGATTCTCCGTCACGCTTGTTTTCAGTGGGTGCTGAAGGGTTACCGGCACCCAGACACGGGGACGGGGCGGTGGAGTCGAGGAACTCGAAATGCCTTTGCCAGTGTGACCAATTCAAAGAGGGACTTGATGCCAACTGTACACAAAAGTGTGGAATAAAGGGCAGAAATGCACGTCCCGGGTCTCCTACCCATGTAACGATTCGGTCTGGATCAGACTGACGGACTCTGCCGGCCTCCCCAGAGCATCAGGTGAAGTTTTGAGATCCTCTCTGCAGCCGGCAGGGTCTGCGGCACTCCTCCTGCCTGCGAGGAAGCTGCACCAGCACAGGGAGCTTTTGTGTAGGCAGATGTTCTCTTGTGGCCGTGCTGGAGCCCGGCAGGATGCTGCTGTTGCTGCTGGGTTGCTGTTTGGCTCAGCACCCTGCATTCTCCTGGGTTAACCCCTCTCTCTCCCAACCCCGGGGTGCTTGCCGAGGCAGAGATGGGGAGCCCGTTGCCTCCTTGGCCCAAGGCCTGGTATGCAGTTTGAGGCATTTCCTAGTTGTTTGTTCTCAGGGTAAAGGTTCTTGCAACTAGCTGGGACAGGCGGGAATATGCAAAATTGATTGGAGTAAGGTAGTCGTATCTTGTTGTGGAGGTGGCTGTCAGGCCTGGCTGTGCTCGTGGTGTTACCTGCTGCTCAGCCCTGGGGACCGAGAGCCAGGAATCCTTGGGTCTGTCACAGATGCTGCCTGCAAAGATGACCTGAAAGGGGAAAAAATGGGCTTGCGACCCTCTTTACTTGGAGAAATAAAAATATTTTCATTCTGCTTCTTGCTAACATACCCAGAGACTC